>NW_026526688.1:173606365-174806365 GCF_024362965.1 Panthera pardus
TTTTAGGATTACAGGGGTGCATGAGTGCTTGGTACATGCCACATGATCATAACCTCTGAGACCTGAAGGTCATGATGCATGGCTGCAGGTGGTTAACTGAAGAGCCGAACCCCATGGGCTTTCTCCATCGCTAGACGCCAAGAGAAAAGTGACATCTGAGTCTTGTTATACAAATACACATCCTTTCTTTCTCCCTCAGGATTTTAAAGATTAGGTTCAAAATGAGTGAAAAATGTGGTCAGCCAAGTTTCCCATTGCTTCGTCCCAAACATTGGTTTTCTTGAGGCTTTGTTCTCAATTTGGGATTAAGGTCCTCAGAGTAACACGGCCTCATTCGAGAGACCGAACCTTCTCTGGCTGTTCAAATTCTACTCTCTGCCTGCCTTTCCAGAGACCACTGTAAAGGCCCGTTGTTCAAACAGAGCAGGCCAGTCTGAGAGTGAAAAGCATGAATAAATGCCAGTTCTCTTCTCTCAAACTGATATGGACTTGTTCTTCCACGGCCCTGCATTTATACCTTTATGACACCTGTCACCATCTCCTAATTAGCATCCAGAGTCTCAGCTGTGTGAGGTCTCCTCAACTATAGTGTGAGGAGTTTTTATGGGTTCACCCGCCCCCCCCAATAATGTGTTGAGTCCTCACCTTACGCCACAGGCCATCCTAGATAGAGGCAAAAGGCACTTGTTCATGGGGCACCCGGGCGGCTCAATCAGTTAAGCATCCAACTTCAGCTCAGGTCATGATCTCGCGGTTTGTTGAGTCTGAGCCCCACGTTGGGCTCTGTGCTGACAGCTCAGAGCCTGGAGCCCGCTTCAGATCCTCTGTCTCCCCCTCTCTCTGCCCCTCCCATGCTCGTGCTCTGTCTCTCTCTCTGTCTCTCAATAATGAATAAACATGAAAAAAATTTTTTTTTTAAAGGCACTTGTTATAGTTGTTTTAGTTGAAAAAAAATTGCTAGCAGTCGACTCCAGGCAACTGATTTAATGTGGCAGGTGAGAATCATCTGGAATCAGCATATGTAATCGGTGCGCCTCAAGTGTTGTTTCTTCAAGTGGCCAAGAGTGCTTGGAAGGTCAGACTGTTTACAGATGTCTACTATAATCTCATGTGTTGGAGAAACTGACAAATTTAGTATACAAATGTACGACATATTTTTCCCACATATTCACAGGAGAAGCATTTACCATGAAAAACAAATGTCAGCTTGTCTCTGTTTAATTATCACTAGTTCCCAAATAGAGGATTTGAAAATAACTGAGGTTTACTCTGGAGTTAAAAATAAACAAACAGAAAGCAAGGATTTCCACATTTTCATCTGAAAGTCTAAGTAAGTCCAAGACTGGAGGCTTGGTTCCCATGACCACACAGACAAAACTAAGGGAGTCAGATCTTTGCTCACATACTTGGATTTTGTGCCTCCTTTACTCTTCCGAGGGCCTCCTGCTTGCAGATGCTGATGGAAAACTTAGGAAGAGTGAGTCTTATCCTTTGGGTCAGAGGCAGAGTGAAGCAGAAAGGGAGAAATGGCGTCTGGCCAGCAGTTGCTGAGCGTGGACAAATGGGTGTGTGTTAAGCAACCTCAAATTCTCTTTGTTCCTTTGAAGATCGGGTTTGACAGTTATAACAACTTGCTACTAATGGCCTTGGAAACCAGAGGAAAAATATCTACTTTCATATTTATATGACAGTTCAACTTCTGCCAGTAAAGAACGTGTGTGTGCATATACACATATATACACATACATGTAATATAGTAATAATCTTATATCACAATCACAGTCGAGATTTAACGTGGTAAATACCCACATGACGCAGTTTGCTAAGTTCATGGAAGACCAGGATGTCCACTCCTGACCACAGCCAGTGCCTCACGTTCAGGGCGCATTGGCGCTTTGGGGGCGTTCAGAATATTTGAAAAGTTCACTATTGGCAAGCATCACGTTTCTGATAGGGGGGTGCACCCGACTGCAGAAAGAAGACACGCTGCACGGGGTGGGACGCTTAGTCAGTTGCTAGACAACCTGGTGGCTAAAGCTACAGTCTGGAATTTCTTTTCATTTAGATTCTGACTTCCTCTGACATCCTTTGGTAGAGCCTGGATGTGGGGTTAGACAAAAGGAGCCATGATAGCTTTAAAAACAAACAAACGTAAAAAAAAACAAAAAACAAAAAACAAAAAACCTTGAAAACCTTGGCCATCTGCTAACCTTTTTGAAGCAGTTATTCACACAAAAAACAATCTTTAAAACTTAGGAGAACTGCTGATCATGGTGAATATGCAGCCGTCTCAGGATGTAAAATCGTGCACATGTTCCAAGTGCAGGAGTGGGTTTCTGTGCAAGGTACAGAGACCTGTCTGCACTAACTCCTCACCTTACCCTCCTTCTGTCTGAATTTCCTTCTTTCCTTCTTCTGTTTTAGAGACGGCAGGGGAAGTCAAGATGCCCATAGCTGTCCAGTCCTCCTTCCACCGGACCGAAGGTTGAATCCCCTTTGGGGTTATACTAAATGTAAAATATGGCCTTTCGACCTTTAGCAAACTGGCTCTATTCTGAGCTCTATTCTGAGGCTGTAAGCTGACCACCTCAACACTCAATGTCTCAGCGTGGAGCCCAACGCGGGGCTTGAACTCACGACCCTGAGACCAAGACCTGAGCTGAGATCGAGAGACAGACACTTAACTGAGCCACCCCAGCGCCCCTTCCTTTATTCTTTTTTCTGCGTGGAAAGCAAATGTAATGATTGGACTACACAGTGATCTTGAGAAGGAAGCCAAGATGATAGGAGCACTGGTTGCTGACAGAATGGGACACTCTAGCACCCTGGACTGCTACTTCCGGCCTCCTTTTACACAAGAGGTAAATACGTCTCTATTGTATAAGCCATTTATCACATGCAGCCGAATCTAATCCCAATAGATACACTTGGGGAACTGAAGGACTCATTCTCAAACATGAAGCATTGGGTGTACGAAGTAAAATAACAAACACACATACAACGCATGTAACAAGGACAACAGTTTCTATTTTAGGGGCTCTGTGTGACCTTGTAGGTACAGATGGTATGTCCCCAAACAAACCCAGGGTAATGTATGCCTGTTAAGCATTTGTCAGGGTGCCGTCCTTAAAGATGCTGGGAAATCATGTTTTCTATTAAATAATTACCAATACGCGGTGATGACGTTACAGACATTTCAGTTGTGAGGACATAAAGCCATTTTTAAAGGATTTGTTTTTAGCTAATAAGACTTATCATTTTATTGAGTGTGTCTTCTGTGCCAGGCACTGTGATAAACACCTGCATCATCTCGTTTAATCTCTACAAACACACACCATTATTACTCTGACTTAACAGATGGGAAAGGAGAAGGGATCAATTACTTGTCTAAGGTCGCATGGCAAAGCTGGAAACCAGACCAAGGTCAGTCGGATTTCAGAGCCTGTGTTATGAAATGCCATCCTAAAGCTCTTCTGGGTTCCCGTTTCTCTAGATGGACTTGACCGTGCTTTAAATTCTCCACTGGGCCATGTCAGAACGGCAGTTCTCCTTCCTATAAATTACAAGGCGGAAATGCAGAGGGGGCTGTTGTTCCTCCTTAGGGGGAGATCGGCGCGTGCGGTCACGCTGTCACGTGTTTCCAAGCAGGGACAGCCAGCCAAAGCCGTTCTCAGCAAACTGACTTGCTCTCCTCCTCACCTGTTAACTTAGTAGTGCGGCTCTTTACATGGAAGCAAACGTCAAGGCTTACTGACACTCAAGGCTGGCACATTAGAACCGCCTTGGAGTTACGACAGACACACTCACATGTTGTTATGTTTTAATCGGAATCAGACATTAAAGTGGCATAGAACACTCCATCTGATCTCTTCGCTGTTCCCAATCTCATGAATTTACAAGTCAAATGGTCACAAGCAGGTTTAAGAATTATTTTGACCGGCTTCCCCAATCCCAGAGGAGATTAAAAAGTAATAATGTAAAAAAAGTTAAGGTCAAGGTGTCTTCATATCACAGCTAACAACTAACCATTTGTTCACTAGTGGCTTCTGCCCCATCCTGAAAGCTGCTGAGCTTAACTGGATATCAAACAAGTGGTTAGTTATTAGTTCCCTGGGAGACCGTCCCTGAAGGTAAGCCACGCTCTGGGGACACACGAGGCACTTTCAGCGGGGGTAGTTACCTTTTCCGGGTTGGGTACAACGTCTGGCTCTCAGAAGCGAGACCGTGAATTTACCAACAGAACGTTCTGTGACTATGCACTCTTGGGATTCAGCACTGGGATTTCCGAGCGTTCTCAGAGGGGGGTTTGTGGGTTGATGAGCAGGCTGTTTAATTTCTGCCTGTGCTGTGGGCACCGGCGCATCGTCCCCTCTGATTTTTATTCCGGCCTCCTGAGTGACACCCCGTCTACACAGCGGGGCTTCCGATACTTCGCAACAAGCGGCCTGGCGCAGGCACTGCCAATCGCCAGAACGGACGCTGTTGCAAACAGTCGGCGAGGCTACCCGTTAAGGCTGCAGGACGCCAGCTGCGCGCAAGGAGCACGCGCACCGGGCATGCGCGGCGCGACACCAGCTCGGGGGTCCTATTCTGCCTCTTCCGTGTCTTCTCCTGCGGTGGCCGCTTCCAAAGCCGCAAGGGCTTCGGCCACGGCCGCGTCCTCGTCCCCCGCATCCCCACTCCCGTCTGCGGTGGAGCCGGGCGCATCCTCCCAGCCAGTTCTCGAATCGACCCCGGGCACGGCCTGAGCAGCGTCCTCTTCTTTGAAGCCGACACTTAGGGCTTCTGTTGCCACGGCCTCATTTAAGGAATCCCAGCTTCTCTTCAAGGGGAAGGGCATATTCAAGCCATGCCCCCCGGCCCTGGGGTGAAGGCCCGCCGGGGGTCCCTCCTCACGGTGGCTCTCGGGAAGACCGTCCTTTTCTTCCCCGTCAACTGTGTCTCCAGCCGAGCCCCGAAGGGGAGGGTAATCCGGGGCCGGCATCTGGAAGTCGTGGTCTTGTACTTCCAAGGCAGGACCTTCTGCCCTGAGAGCAGCTCTGGGGTCCCCACTTTGGACGACGTGGGTCTCTCGCAGGGCTGGCAGCAGCACACTGTCCCGTCTGCCGGGGCCCCCGCCTTCCCGGAAGGGTGCAGTCGGGGGGGCGCTGTTGGCGGTACTGACCCAGGAGCCCCTCTCGCCCTGGTGGGGCCCACGGTCCCCAGTGGGCTGCGGGGGGGCGGCGGGGCCGATGCCGTTGACCGCACTGCCAGCCTTGTCCGCGCAGTGTCCCCCCACCGTGTCCCCCAGAGGGGGCGATCCCGGAGGAGGCCAGCGGGGCTCCTGCCCGCTGCCAGCTCTGCCCCTGCTGGCGGTCCTCTTCAGGCCCTCGCTCTGCAGCTCGTTTTGATGCCCCGGGACTTGGCTGCCCTGTTTGCCTTTCCATTTACCAGCGCCCCCTTCATCCACCTTGCAGCTGTTCACCTCGTTGACGTAGCCAGAGGAGGGCACTTGAACTGGATCGAAGAGATAGCTGGCGGCGACAAGAATGAAGATCAGTCAGTTAGACATTAACTAAGGTTATTCACGAATCCCTCTATGAATAGCTTCCATTATCAACACTCTATGCTTCTACCTTCTGCTTCCTTCTACCATTCCTGTTAATTTCTGCGATTATTCCGTGAAGCCTCTGTGTATGTCTAAACCAAATAGATCTAGTTGGTATAAACCTGTTTTACCACTGGAAATAGGTCTCAGGAAGAGATCGAAGAGACCACAGAACAGGATGCAAAGTGGTTGATGGAACTGAAAACAACCAAAAAGTAAATAAATGTCCAATAACAGGGGAATAGGTGGTTAAACACTGATGGCACATCTCCTCCACAGAATAGTATGCAGTCATTAACACGATAAATAAATATGAAGTCTGGACTAGCACGAAAGACACTTACAACAAATATTTATGATAATAAATGGTTTTTGAATCACGCCCTACCATCACACTGTGAGTACAATGGAATAAAACATACACACACGTATGACTAAATGGATGTAGGTGTACAGCTATAATGGAGATCTAGAATAATCAAAAAAGTGCTATTTGTTAAGGGAGCAAATTAGTTAACTTCTTCCCCTTTATTTTGTGTGGAGTTCTAGTCAGGTTATCCAAATTTTTCTGAAATAGAATCTGGACAGAATTAAAACCCTGTATGTGACTGGGGTGATTTATTTTCAGTGATGCCAGGTCAGGCATCATCTCTGCAACCCCAGCTTGTCTTTGCACTGAAGGTCTCTGGAGAACTGCAAGGTCCACCTAAACCAAATTCCGTCTCAGAGCATGACGGCATTCCCAATGTGCTCGGAGCAGTGAGCAACAATAACAAAAAAGTTTAAATCTGGGCCACATGTCCTCTGAAATGATATCCGAGCAGTTCCAAATGCATAATTTCTTGGCAATGCTGGTCACGCTTGAGGTCGGATAAATGCAGCGAACCCATGCGGGGTCTTTAGGGGGGCCTCCACGGTAGTCCCAAAGTCCTCCTCCACTCAGGGTACTTTTCCAACTTTACCTTTGTATCATTTTACAGCACTTGCACCCCATCTGGATGAGTTTTTGTTACCATCTGGAAAAGAGAGAAAGGACAGAACATAGTGAATGACATCTGAACAGGAACTAAGTTTGCTCTTTCCTTCCCAGATACTCCAAGTTGGGAGGGTCACAATTTTTGGCAAAAGCAGAACACGTGAGGCAGGGAGACCATGGTTACCGGGAACACCTTCACGTTTCTAAAATCACCAACTCAGAGTTCTCAAACATTTACCGACGCTCGTCTCTGTGCCAGGCCCTTTCCCCATCCCGGGGCGATAGGTAGGTTGTCTCCATTTGGTGAAGGAGGAAACACAGGCTGAAGAATGCTAGGGAGAGACCTTCGGGATTGAAAAGGATCCTTGCCATTTCCACGTCAATCAATGGCCTTATGCTGGGGGCTCAGGAGCCTAACCAGGGCACAGCCATTGTGCTGCTCCAGGGGGCAGGGGCATAAGAGAGGACTCCTTACCAGGGGATTAGCTACTCAAGTATGAAAGGACATCTGGGTTGGGGTGCCTGGGTGGCTCAGTGGGTTAAACGTCTGACTTCTGCTCAGGTCATGATCTTGCACTTTGTGAGTTCAAGCCCCGTGTGGGGCTCTGTACTGACAGCTCAGAGCCTGGAGCCTGCTCCCGATTCTGGGTCTCCCTCGCTCTCTGCCCCTCCCCCACACATGCTTGCTCTCTCTCAAAAATAAATAAACATTAAAACATTTTTTTCAATC
The DNA here is from genome assembly GCF_024362965.1 of Panthera pardus. Classification (NCBI taxonomy): domain Eukaryota; kingdom Metazoa; phylum Chordata; class Mammalia; order Carnivora; family Felidae; genus Panthera; species Panthera pardus. Next base: position 173,613,659 of record NW_026526688.1, read on the forward strand.
ATTAAAAAGAAAGGGACATCTGGGTAAGGTGGCCGACCTGCATGCTCCACAACACAGACCCAAGGAGGTGACGGCTGTGGTCGTCATTCCAAGCTTTACGGGACTAATTGGCATCTGTTGCGCCCCTGCCGTGACTGGCCAACCCTGGCAATTCCCCAGGGGCTCCACTCTTGCAGCTCAAGGACATGGCCCTTGGGGCGTCCTGGCAGCAGATGGGTTCAGCTGCTTCTTTTCTCCTACCTGCCCCTTCCCAAGTTTCGTGTTTCCTGATGCGTCCTCTCCCACTGAAATCTTCCCTTCACGTGGAACTCACCGGGTTGTTCTGATCTCTCTTCTGAAGATCCTAAAAACTGGTGTGGAAGAATCTCTAAATCATTTCCCTTTTCTAATAGGAACAACCTTTAAAGTGACAAACCAGTAAGAGAATCTAGAGCCCCAGTCCTCCGTCTCTGTAAGACGTGTGCACGAGGAAGAGGGAGAGATCATTCACTGTTGGCGGTGTCGCTGCCTCCCTGGCCTGTCTTCTGTCTTCCTTCAATTGTAATTGAACTCCCAGGATGCCACCACAGAAACCTTTACCCACACGGAAAATGACCGGTGCTCTTTAAGAGGTTATGGACTGGCAGGTTATGGGTTTATACCGATAAATAAAGTCTACAAACAACCTCCTATGGGGGGGCTGAAAAATGGTCTCCAAAAGATATCCCCAACCTAATCTCTGGAATTTGCATGTAACAAAGAAACAAAAAAGGTCTTTGCAGATGTGATTACAGATTCGAGATGGGGAGATTTACTTGGATTATATGGTTCAGAGCCCAGCTCTGCTTCTTACTTGGCTGTATGACTTTGGGCCTCGGCTATTTCATCTGTAAATGGGGATAATGGTATGTCTACCATACGGTGTCGTTGGGGATTATATAAGTTAACATTCACAATAAGCATATACTTATTACTCAGATCTGTTTGGACATAGCACGTTCAAAAAAAATTTCTCTTTCCTTTCCTTCCTTTCTTCCCTTCCCTTCCCCTTCTTCCTCACTCCCTCCCTCCCTCTCTCTCTCTCCTTTCTTCTTTCCTTCCTTCTTTTCTTTCTTTCTTTCTTTCTTTCTTTCTTTCTTTCTTTCTTTCTTTCTTTCTCCTTCCTTCCTTCCTTCCTTCCTTCCTTCCTTCCTTCCTTCCTTGTTTCTTTCACATATGAGCAGGGAAGAGACAGAGAGAGAAGGAGAGAGAGAATCCCAAGCAGGCTCCACACTGTCAGCTCAAACCCATGAACCATGAGATCATGACCTGAGCCAAAATCAAGAGTTGGACACTTAACCAACTGAAACACCCAGGAGCCCCAACATGTTAAAAAAAAAAAAAGTATGGAGGTCTTGCACCTAAGAAAGATGTAATGTAGTTGCCACAACATACACACAGGAACAAAAGCATTGTGAATACCAAGTAATACTTGTTTTCTGGGTTAAGGGCCAAATGGTATATTTCTATTAACTGTGGCACCGACTGAAAGTCAAGTGCCACAAAACCCGAGTGCCACAAAAGTTCCTCAGAGGGAGAAATCATTGGGAGCTTGGCCAGCAGTCAGTGTGCACAACCACTTACTGTTTCAAGGCACTCTCCGTTAAATGATCCCATGTTCAGAGGCCAGAATTTTGTTCCCAGCCTCTGCTCCCACTTACGCCTATTTTCTGCTAGCAATTCCTAAATCAGCTGGAAAAACAGGACCAAGAAACAAGGACGATGTGCACCTCCCCCGCCTCCATCAGCCCCTCTCCTCCACCCTCCCCTCCCCACCATCCTGCTCTAAAACTCTGCCCCTCTACATGCTCGCAGTACCTTTATTTATCTTGGACTCTGTTTAAAAACACAATCAGTCTGGAGGATAGGAGGAAAAAAAAAAGTCAAAGGAAAGAAAAACCTGGCTTTGAGGTTTTTGAGAGGGCAGACTGTGGGTCATCATAATGTAATTGAAGCCATGGTGATCACTGTAAAATATCTGGTCGGTCAATTTTAGGATGGCAAGTTAAGAGGAATAGCAGGGGAAGGTTTCAGGAAGGAAGGAAGGAAGGGAAGAAGGAATGAGGGAGGGAGGGAGGGAAGGAAGGAAGGAAGGAAGGAAGGAAGGAAGGGAGGGAAGAAGAAAAAGGGAAGGAAGGGAAGAAGGAAGGAGGGAGGGAGGGAAGGAAGGAAGGAAGGAAGGAAGGAAGGAAGGAAGGAAGGGAGGGAAGAAGAAAAAGGGAAGGAAGGGAAGAAGGAAGGAGGGAGGGAGGGAAGGAAGGAAGGAAGGGAGGGAGGGAAGAAGAAAAAGGGAAAGAAGGGAAGAAGGAAGGAGGGAAGGAAGGAGGAAGGAAGGGAAGAAGGAAGGAAGGAAGGGAAGAAGGAAGGAGGGAAGGAAGGAGGAAGGAAGGAAGGGAGGAAGGAAGGAAGGAAGGAAGGAAGGAAGGGAAGAAGGAAGGAGGGAAGAAAGGAGGAAGGAAGGAAGGAAGGGAAGAAGGAAGGAAAGAAGGGAGGAAGAAGGGAAGAAGGAAGGAAGGAAGGAATGAAGGAAGGAAGGAAGGAAGTGAGGGGAGGGAGGGAGGAAGCTAGGAAGCATCAGGCCTTGAGCCACACCTTGTGTTCCCAGCATCTCAGAGGCTGACGGGACCCTGGGGAACCCTGGCCCAGCCACAGTCCCCACCCTGTGCCGCTGTGGCCAGGGCCACGTGAGCAACACGTTCTGCACTGAAATGACTGCAGAGCTTTAACAGGCCAACTGGAGAGCCACCACTTCCCTGTTTCTTATAGAATTTATAAGTCATCTGTGGCTTTAGGCTCCCCTCCTCCTCCCCCAGAAAAACCACAAGATCTATATTTTCCTTCAGAGCCATGTAATAGAAAGGATGTTGTAAAGGTTTTCCCCTTTCAGGATCAAGTTTCTGGTTTGGCTTCTCAGCCCAGCCCCCACTGGCCTTTGGGGCACAGCACCCGGGTTTCTGCCTGGCCTGGTCCCTCACCTGAGGGCCCTGCTCCGGGCCTCTCCCGCCTCTCTCTGCCAGTGGAGACGGCCTCTTCCTGGTCACAGGCTCTGCCTTCTCCCACCTGCCCGGAGTTTTCCCTCCCCAGGGACATTCCTTCTCTCACTGAGGTGGCTCCAGTGTCCACGGCTGTGTAACTGCGTGACTGCTGGCGGAAAGGGTGGGGACTAATGTATTCACATCCAACCTCTGCCTGCCCATATCCACGACTTCCTTCCTTCTATGAGGATTCCTAATGTCAAATTCAATTTATTCCTCTTTTCATATGTCACTTTAGTGTCCACATCTTGCTTTTGGCAAGGAGCTCTCCCATTTCCAAGAGCGAAAAGGAAATACTCCTTGTCCAGTGTGACACCTGGACATGGGGACAGGGGAGGGTGGGGTACACGCTCTTAATTAACACCTTCACAAGGGGCAGTCTACCTGCCTTCTCCCTGCTCCCCCGCCTCACTTGGACAATGGCTAACTTGGAGGTTAGAACTTAGCTGTCAGGTGCCTCGTATTACTTAGTAGAATCAAAATTTGCTTTGTCTTTGGAGTATAAAAAATCAGTCGAGAGGCAAAGGGCAAATCCCTTGCAACCATCGGCTGGTTTATACAGGAGGAAAAGCAAATACCATTAGGAGGGTATGTCCACCCACCGCGGGTGCCCACCTGCTTCTGGAGTCCTGTGTTGGGGGTTAACTCTGCCCTGTGTTTTATGTTGAAGTTAAACAGTCCTGTGTTTGAAGATGGACATGCGAATGCTCTGTCAGTTACTAATCAAGTCTCGTTGCTGGAAAATCCTGTTCCACAGGGGGGATCGTGGGGGAGGCGGGGTGGGGGAGGGGCGTGGAACAGGAAGACCACAGAGTCAGGCGTTTTCCAACCAGGCAGAGAAATGGAGTATTCATCAGGAAGACAAGACATACAGAAAAAGGCTCAAGCCGGCTGTCAAGGGCTGCCTTTGAACAGTGATTGTCCCGAAGAGTGACAGAGGCAGGTCAAAGGGCACAGGAACCAGCTTGTAAAGGTTCTACTGGTCAGATCTGGAACTATTGGAGCATCAAAATAAATACTACCGATACAAAGCGTTAGAGCCCCCTGAATAAAACGAGGATCTGTGTGTCCACGTGGATATAAATTCAGGGAAAGCTCTGCCTTATAAGTAGAAAGCCAGCTAACCCGCACACAAGGAATCATGGCACTAGAAAAATCTCCATCATAACAGTAACTGATTCAAGCAAGGGTCATCAGTGGATGCTGACATTAGCGGGCAAGGGTTCGGGGAGAACAGAACGGTTCATCTCTAAGCACGCCACCTGCTTACGGGTACAACAGTATCGGTACGGTGGAGGAACTATGCACACAGCACCTGCACCCGATACCCAAAGGTGACATTGCCCGTAATGAGACTGAACAGCTCCAGGGGCCCCTGATGGGAGGCACTGAGAACTCAGCATCACTTCTCTGGTTTTCCTGCCACGAGAATGTAACCTGGGTGGAAGCCTGAAGCCATGTCAGTCAAACCCAAATGGGGGGATATTCTGCAAAACAAACTGGCCTGTACTCTTAACGAAATGCACGACTGTTGTGAAAACCAAAGACTGCGGAGCTAGTCCAGACTAAAGAAGACTAAGGGGATAGGACAGCCGAATGAAATGTATAAGCTTTTGGCTAAAAGGTCCTTACTGACAAAATTGTTGAAATCTGAATAAGGCCTGTCGATTAGGTAACAGTATTAAATCAATGTTAATTTCCTGATTTTGATCAGTGCACTGGGGTATATAGGAGAATGCCCTTGTCCTTAGGAAATACACGGGAAAGTATTAAGGAGGAAGGGTATGATATCTGTAATTTACTAAAATGATTCAGCAAAAACGCGCACGTGCATGCGTGCGTGTGTGTGTGTGTGTAGGAAAGAGAAGAATAAAGCAAATCTGGTAAATGTTAACTTTTGGGCACAGTGAGAGGAGGGTATTTGAAAATTCTTTGCACTTTTCTTACAACTTCTCAGTAAACCTGATGTAATGTCAAAATGAAAAAAGAAAAAAAAGTGGGAAATTAAAAAAAAAAAGCACCAATCTACTGTTAATTGTTGTTCTGTCTGTCCCTGGGCTAGGACCTAGCAGGTGTGGGAAATCACTGATAATCATATTCCCTACAAAGCAGCACAGGGGGAAAGGTTGTAGAAAGGAGCTCACCAAAAGCCCCCCGATTTCTCTGGATGTAGCTGTGATCCTGAGTGCATCCTGAAGACCTTTACTCAATAGCCAGTCCCAGCCTCTGAAGGCAAAGAAGGTCTGGTTCCTGTCCTCAGCTGCCCCGCCTTCGAGAGGGACTTACAGCCTGGTGCTTGGGGGTCCATCAGCTGTCTGCCTCCCCTTCTAATCCCAGGCGCCCCTCAGGCAACACCTAACTCAGGGCGGCGTCCAGCTCACACGGAGCCCTACACACTTGACATTCAAACAAAGGGATGACTGGTGAGTGACAGCTGTGAGTGAATAAGAGGGGACTATGGGATTTTACCAGTCACTCCATTCAGGGGCCTGCCTCTTCCCGTGATCGCACTACCCAGTGGTCCAGAACAAAAAGCCAAGCGCAGGAGCTGAGAGATGGGAAGGACTGCGTTCCTCCCTCAGGTCTCGGGAAATAGCACCCACCACCCTTTGTGCAATTCCCAGGGTCAAGGGCGTTCTGCTGCAAGGGTTCTAGTCAAGGAGCTTTAGAGGCAGCCAGGAAGTGGTCTGAGTTTACAGAAGTTGGAATACTTGGAAGACAGACACCATAAAATCAAACACTTGAATTTCAGCTCCGTTTTGGAAAACCAGCTGTGTGTTCGGAGAAGAGCTGTGATTTCATGTCATGTGGTCAGCAGGTGAAGCTGACAGACATTTAGTGAGTCGTTTCTGGAACCGAGGAATGAGTGAAAATAGTTGCCAGGTGCTGAAGAAAATTACCAGGTGCTTTATACAATAAATAAGAGATGGTCTGCCCAGCTTCAGCACAGGCGCTGGATTCGTAACCGGAAAGGGACAAGAAGAGACATTCTTAGACTGCTCAATCCACTTTCTCAGCAGAACCACTGCCTCCTTCCTGGACAGCCCTTGAAAACTCTCGGTGAGTTTCCTTTTCTCCTAAAGAGGCTGAGCTTCAGTGATGGTGGAGAGCCTGAAAGCCTATATGAGGACCTTTATTATCACTGTCAATCACCTATTTTAGGCTACGATACGTGTTAGCATCACCTAGAGCTGGGCTTGATGGGATATTTATGTGCAGAGATGTGTTTTGTAGGTTTCCCCACTGAAACGGGTCCCTGGTCACAAAGGTTTGGAACAGCAGAGATTAAAGATGAACATGTTCATGGTTATGAAAAAGAGCCACTTCACCTTGTTTAGCTCTGCAGTTACCCAAATTATGTGAACACAGAATTTTTTTTTCCCCATAAAAGACTTCCTAACCACGAAACTTCGGTTTTGTGAAATGTTTTGGGAAAAACCACAGTTGAAATGACAGTCCTAATCATCTGGGGGGAGTGTTGTGCCTCAAGTGACAAGTGTAGTATGCTGTTTGGGCGACCCGAGCCAGGCAAAGTGTGCGCCAGGAGTCACGTGTTGGCAGTGGCTCCATCACCAACTGCTCATGCGTGGGAGGGTCGTGTGATCGCTTGAGTCCGCGAGGTCAAAGGTCTCTTCCAAATCTGACAACCTGAAAGGGGAATCAGTGAAGAACAGGAATGTCCCCCATAGACCCTCTATTCATCTTGGTTGACACACTGATAGTCCGGTGAGTGCCGAGGCAAGGCAGGCACCAACAGGACCCTCGTGCGGGTGAGGTTTCTCTCCAGGGCTTGTCAACCACCCCACGGTCATTCCGCCGACATGTGTCTGGGTCCCGGGGCCACATTCACCCAGCACATGATCCTGACTTAACATAAAAAGCTTCTCCTCCGTGTCCCCTGGCTCATTTCAGGTCTGCAGCTCTGTGGTAGGGGTCTCCTCAGCCTCTTTCCAGGGAGTACCGCGGGAGACAGCGTGTGTAACAGCAAAGCCCCTGGGAGGGCCGAGGCCGCAGATCACGGGGACCCTGTGAGGCTGGAAGATGTGCACTGTCGGACCCCCTTTTCCACTGGAGTGGGCTGGGGGAGACGCAGGCTACCGGTCTGGAGATTAGGGTCTCGGGAGCCAAAGGAACAAACTGGTCTCTGCGGGTGAGATGTCAGGGTTGAAATTGGTATTTCTTTTTTTTTTTTTCTGAATATATTTTTTTAATGTTTGTTTATTTTTCAGAGAGAGAAAGAGACAGAGTGCCAGCAGGGGAGGGGCAGAGAGAGACGGAGACACAGAATCTGAAACAGGCTCCAGGCTCCGAGCTGTCAGCACAGAGCCCGACACGGGGGTCAAACTCACGGGCCCGAGATCATGACCTGAGCTGAAGTCAGAGGCCCAACTGACTGAGCCACCCAGGTGCTGCGAAATTGGTATTTCTTGATGAAAGACTGCCCTGGGCCCACTCAAATCGTGCTATTGAAAGCACTGCCTGCCTGGCCTCTCCCAAGGCTGATCTTGCCAGTATATGCACCCGATGAGGGTGTCTACATGGTTTCTGTGGTGCTTCCATTCCCCGTCCCATAACTTTACTGCTGCTGGAGTCACAGGGTCCTCGGTGTCTGTATTATATGTGGAAAAACAAAAGACTTTTACAACAGTGAGAATGTCACTCCATTTTTCTGTTCTTGTGGTCCATATACTTGTATATCACAATCTTTTTGATCTTAATAACATTTCTTTTTTTATTAAAAATTTTTTAACAGTTATTTATTTTCGAGAGAGAGAGAGAGAGAGAGAGAGAGAGAGAGACAGCACAAGTGGGGGAGGGCGCGTGAGAGAGGGAGACACAGAATCCTAAACAGGCTCCAGGCTCCGAGCTGTCAGCACAGAGGCTGACGTGGGGCTCGAACCCACAAACTATGAGATCATGACCTGAGCCGAAGTCAGACGCTTAACCGACTGAGCCACCCAGGCACCCCAATCGATTTACAAACATTTCTATGACCTTTTCTTCTATTCAAAATCTAATATCATTTTTTTCTTTTCAGATGTCGTCATTAATCTGCTGTCCTTAAGACAGATGTTTTATGAGTGGTCACAGTCATCACATAGTGTCTCCACTGATACGACTCTCCATTGAATCCATGGTGTTGTATCAGGCACTGTACCAGGTTCTGGGGAAATAATGGCATTCCAGGTGCTCCCCATTAGAACTTATAGTCTTGAATGTGTGTGTGGTGGTGGGGAGGGGGGAGTATATGTGTGGGGTGGGGTGGGATGTATGCAAACATTCGGGAAGGTTCACCACACCGCACCAGCATTTCAGCATCGTGGTTAAAGGAGTAATTTAGGGTCAGAGCTGTGGGTTTCCATCTACCTCTGCACTTACTAGTTTTGTGACCTCCGGGCAGATTTCTTAGCATCTACGAGCTTCAGTTGTCTAATCTGTGTAATGGGAATGATAGCTGTTTCTGCTTGTGAAGAGTGTTCTGAAAATGGAATGAGCTAGGAGTTTGTAAGGCATTTACTATGGTGTCTGGGGGACTACCAGTAGTCTTTGACACTCAGAATAAGTAGATCACATGTGGGTGTTCTCTACTCATCAAGTACTGTTTTGGGGAACTTTCATGTACTCATTTATTTTAACTTTACAGCAACCTTTAAGGTGCGAACTGCTGTTTTACAGATAAGTAAATGGATCTAAGTTAGAAAATGGTACGATGTAGCTGTCAATGCTGTTGTTCTAGTTTTCACTAATATTAATATTTCCTGGCATCTGTCTTGGTGGGTCCTGTTGATTTCTGAGTCCACTGGATTACACAACAAGCAGCAGTTTGGGATCCCGTAACTTTTTGCACAAGGGAACTGGATCCTCTCGATCTGGGCTCTGACAGAATTTGGTAGGTGTGCTTGCTTCTATGACCACCAGATGGCAGTATACATCGGTCATTTAATTTAAATTAGAGGAAGGGACTTGGTGTGGGAAAGGCCTCTGAAACGAAAATTAGGGCACAAATAGTGTAGGTGCTTTGCCATGTGGCAAAGTTAGGGAGTAGGTGATGTGGTAAATATTTCAGACAGTGACGGTCACCTTTAAGTCTTGGTGGCCATGGCACCACCATACACGCCAGGGCCTCTTCTAGCTCTGGCGGGACATGAGGTTAGTTCTGTCATCTGGGTAGATCATGGTGGAGTCAAAAGGCTCCCACAGTTCTACAGAGAGCACTGTTGACACAATGACTGCCCGTCGGAACCCGAGATTGGAGAGTCGGCCTCGCTCCCTTCTAGTATGCTCAGACAGTGATTCTGTGGACGTTGCTGCGGAGGAAGACGCATGTGAGGTGTGCAGTTACCCTTCCTCCCGGGGGTTAGATATGATGCTGCTGGGCCTGTCCATTTGGCTGCTCCTCCTGGCCATCCTTGCGCTCTACCTAGACCCCATGGCCACCCATGTGTGAGCTGGCCGTGGGGACCCATCTTCTGGGAACATGAACAGCACGTTTTGGAGAATCTTTAGACAACAGAAATATAGTTTCTTTGGGAAGATCTTTAAAATCTGAAGTGAAGATGATGTATTTTTACTTAACACGTGCAGTTCTCTGTCTTTTCCACGGGGATCAGTGGACCCCCTTCTGTCATACCCTTGACCACCATGGTAACAGTATCATCTGACAAAACTCATCTCGACTCAGTTTGTTGGGTTGCCCTACTGACTTCGGTCCAAGCGGCAGAGGAAGCTATGTAATCTTTAGTAGGGCATCTGCTCAGAAACTTAAGAGACACCCTTGGCATTAGCACATGATCACTTTCATTTTTCTGGCCATTTTATCAGAAACCAGTCACAGAACATGTATGAAATCACAGAGGGGGTCTAGGAGAAGAGGAGGAAAAACTGAATATCCAGTACATAATGTAATGAGGGGATGGGCCCTGGCATCAAAATCTGGATTGGCCTGTTTAGAAGCCAGGTGACCTTGAGTAAGTCATTTCACTTCTCAGTTTTGCCAACCACTAAGTGGGGGGAAATAGTAACACCTAATCTCGCAGAGTTCCTATTAAGATCACATGATTAGGGGCGCCTGGGTGGCTCAGTCGGTTAAGCGTCCGACTTCGGCTCAGGTCATGATCTCACAGTCCGTGAGTTTGAGCCCCGCATCAGGCTCTGTGCTGACGGCTCAGAGCCTGGAGCCTGTTTCAGATTCTGTGTCTCCCTCTCTCTCTGCCCCTCCCCTGTTCATGCTCTGTCTCTCTCTGTCTCAAAAGTAAATAAACGTTAAAAAAAAAAAAAAAAAAAAAGATCACATGATTAGATCGTGTGCTAGGCCTGGCAAAGTGTGCCTGGCAAGTAGTAGGTTCTTAAATGTTGACTGCTGTCATGTTCACCGTCATCATCCATGAAAATATTCTTTAACCACTGGATGCTACTGAATTTTAGATACTGTGAATACAAACAAGCATTGTTCTGACCAAATCCTCCCTGGAAAGCCATGGGAATCAGGGTGCATCTCCAACACACGGTATGCCTCTTAATTGGTAAGTAGCTTTATCTGGCAGGTGGAAGAAGTCTGCATGAAACTTGAAGCATTTAGAAAAAGCCAAGTTTTGGAAAGGATGAGGAAGACTTAGAGGAGGCAATGTGGACAGAAGTTTATACAACGCAGTCTTGTAAGGCTACAAATAATGACAGCTTTCTTTTTTCTTTTACTTATTTTTTAAATAGGCTTCACGCTCAATGTGAAACCCAACACAGGGCTTGAACTCACAACCCTGAGATCAAGACCTGAGCTGAGATCAAGAGCCAGATGCTTAACTGACCGAGCCAGCCAGGCGCCCCAATAATGAAGCATAGCTCAGGGCTAGGTGCTTGGCATCACCTAGTTCTGAGTAAATCCCAGTATCCTAGAGTGCCCAAACCACAAAGAATCTTAGAGAACATCCCGCTCAATCACCTCATTTTATAAAGGTGCTCAGGACTCAAGGTTAGAAGCATGAACTGGTCATAGGATAAGAAAGATTGTCCCATACTTATAGATGACCCTGCACATGCAGAATTGAATCCCCAATGTTTCTTGGAAGTATAGTGAAAACGGCTTGTGCACTTGAAAAGATTGAACATGGTTCTAAGGCCTCAATAATCCCGAGGCATGTAACTGGGGGCCACTCTGCTAGTTATTAGGACACAAAGAGGCAGAGGACCTCTGCCATTTTGCTAAAGGGCTCACCACCCATTCATGCAACATACATTTTCTGAGCACCTATTATGTGCCAACTACTGAACTCAATTCCAGGGATCTGGAGAGAGTTTACAGTCTAGCAAGGGAAAAATACATAAATAATATCCAAGCAGATGACTAGTCTAGTGTTATGAGATTGCAAGACGTCATACGATGTTACATAAGGAGCACCTGAGTAATCTTAGGAAGATTAGGAAGAGCTTGTGGGCAGAGGTGAGCAGATAATGGTGCTGGTGGAGTTCGGAACCACATTCCAGGGTGAATGCAACGTGAAGGCAGGAATGCTATCCCTTATACTGTCTTAGACCCATCCTTTTCTCTCCTCGTGCACTGCCATTGCCCCCATCCTACAACATTATCACCTCTTTTTTTTTTTAAGTTTATTTACTTTGAGACACAGAGAAGGTGAGCAGGGGAGGGGCAGAGAGAGAGAAAGGAAGAGGGAATCCCAAGCAGGCTCCACACTGTCCGTACGGAGCCAGACACGGGACTCGAACCCACGAACCCCAAGATCATGACCCGAGCCAAAATCAAGAGTCAGATACTTAACTGACTGAGCCATCCAGGCTCCTCAAAATCACCTCTTTCTTATTTGAATTACTGCAGTTCCTCCGGCCACCTGCATCCACCCGATACATTTGCCACATGGAAGCCATGTGATCTTTTTAGGACACACATTTGAATCACATCATCCCTCATACCTAAGACTTCTCAAAGGTGCCCGATGCCCTCAGGATATTTAATAACATTTAACAACAATGATGATGATAAAAATATCAAACTTACACAGAGCTTCCTATGTACCTGGTGTTCACCTTCGTGCTTTATGGGTATAATTGATCCGCATTATTTGTGGATTTCGTATTTGTGAAATCCTCTAACTTGCAAAAATTTATCTGCAACCCCAAAATGAATACTCAGTGTGCTTTTGCAGTCATTTGTGGACAAGAGCTGAGTGTTATTGGAGTGGTCTGACGTGCACATTTCTCGCTAAGCTCAAACAAGGCAACGTTCTGCCATCTTGTTTCAGTTCCTCATATCGTAAAGCTTTCAGTGTCAAGACTCAGTTGGGTCATGCTCATCTCACATGTTTTAGAACTGCATCCCAGACCCACACAACTAGAAAGGAAATAACAAAATTCTACGCAAACCTGAACGAAGCCAGAAAGAAACAGACTTCGGGGATTGCTCTGTCTACTGGCTTTCGTGTGTCAGGTAATAAAAACTGCAGTGAAAGACCAAGTAATAGAAAATTTACTGGAAAATGGGAAGTACAGACTTTTCCCTCCAAAGCATAAAAAGGAAAAGAAAATGGCTTACCTGTTGTGGAGATTGTCCATTGGGTTTCTCTGGAAGTTTAACTTCTCTTCCTGCAACAACAAAAACGTTGCAGATTGAGTCTGCAAGTTGCCTCCTGTTCACAGCCAAGTTGTATCTTGAAAGTGACAGCAGACAGCATGTCCTGAGGGGGTGCGAGGCAGTGAGGTGGGGGAACGGAGTTCCCTTGCCTGGGAGACTAGTGTCTTGGGACTTGCCACGCCTTGGTTTGCAGCCTAGCTGCTGAATCAGCAATCAATTAACAACCACCCAACTTCAGTGTTTTCCTCTATAAAAAGGTTGTAGTGACATTTAAATGGCACAACATGTAAGTAGTTTATCACATGCTGGGCATGCTGGGATTATTCAATAACCAAAAGCTACTGTTGTTATTTATTACTGTTGGTAAATACCACATGACAATGCACTTCTTCTCTGATGGGTAAAGTTTCGACTAAACAGAAAAAAAAAGTCAAGGAATTTTCTCCCTGTAGACCTATCAAATAATCAAAGTTTCAATGAATACATATGCAGTATCTTAATAAAATACATAATTGAGAAAATAGCATTGCTTAGTGAAAATAATGGTGTGTAAGATTTGAGAAAGTAAAGCTAGTGTTCAGATTTTTACCAACTTCTCTGTGACTATTAGAATAATTCACCGACATCAAGACACGACATTTTCAGGAAATGCTCTAAGTCTGCTCCCAGGTAAATTACTTTGTGAGATACTGAATTCCACAATAGTGGAATGGTTTCACCCTTTTGGTAATTCACTTTCACTGTCCTGTAATGTCTTTTCACTCAGTATTATTTCTTATCGTTTAATTATTCCTTAATATCGAATACATTGCTGAAAGGTCAGGTGATTCTATTCTTAATTTTGACACAGCGTTCATAATTCAACTCAAATATTATTTGGTAAGAAAGACATGAGAAAGGCAAAGTCCACGGCCTCAGGGAGCTAGCCATCTGGCTGGGGAGGGCACGGAGACAACGAGAGTTTACAAGTCACTAAAATACTATGCAGGGTACAAATAATGCCATCAGAGGAACAAACAAAATCTCAGGACTGCGAGGTTGTGTCACTGGGCTGGCAGGCATTCGCTGACATTTGAGAGAAACTGTGGCAGATGGAAAAATAACGATGGTGAGATGTGGTGGGAGGGCCTTTCGGGTACAGGGAACGTGGCAAACAGAGGACAGGAAATGATGGGAGTTATTATTTAGTGAAATCACTGAATTCCTACTGTGTGCCAGGCTCCAGGAAACTGCAGGGAATGGTACACCCACATGGGGTGTACCCTATAAAATGACAGCCCTAGCTGCAAAAGAGTGAGTATTCTGGATTTCTCGGTGTTTAAGGAACTTGGAATCTGCCATGTGGTTGGTAGACTTGCCATGTGCCAAGTGCATTGAAGGAAACCAGATGGATATGGCAGTTTGGAGTTACAGTTAAGACCCTACTTAAGAGTAAAGAATGGACCTTGAAGAGGGAGCATTTAAACTGAGATCCACAGAATGAGAAGGAGCTCTCAACAAGCCATGCCCTTGTTAAGAAGCCTTAAGTGGTTCTGCATTGCCAGCCAATGTCCTTTAACGTCCTCAGCTCAGCATTCGGGACCTTCCACAATATGGCACGAGTGGCTCTGCTAGATTAGTTCTGAAGCTTCTCTAGCCACCCCTACTCTCAGCCAATCTGGATTTTCTACTCTTTTCTAAACAGGCTTACATTTTTCCTGTTTCTATGCCTTTGCACATATTATTTCTCCCAGCTGGCTTGCAAAATTCTACTGATCCTTCAAACCTCATTGCACACCACCTCCTCCATGAGATTTTTTTTTTTTAAACCTAAGTAATTACTCCACTATTTTCATTTCTGTGGAATCTTATCTTCTTGGACGGCTCCAATCACTTTTTGCCTTCATTATTACAGTGATTGGTTTATATAACGTTCCCTCCACTGGCCTGTAAACGTTTAGTAGGGAGGGGTCACGGCTTCACCATTGTTCACGCACATGTTGTGTCTTCTGACACGGTGACTTGCATATAGAGGTACACGGCATGACTTCTGAAAATATGAGTTATAAGTATCACTGGGAACTTTAAGATGCTTAATACCAATGTATTATATTATAAAACAACAGTGTACATATTTAATCAGATCTAAGATGCACATGTATTCATTCACTTTTTAACACTTCTGAAACTGAAATGCAACTTACATTCACTGGCACATCATGGTTAAATTTGAGGCATTATTTTCTATTTTTGTGGTATATAACAGTACATGTTATAATCTGTGACATCAAATATTCACTGAAATGTGGCATTTTAATACCATAATTTGTTATCTCAGGAATATATTATGTGTATATTTACTAAATATATCCTACGTTAAATAAGTGTCTACCTGGAACACAATTAGATGAATATTATATAAGACACGGTCCATTTACCCAAGAATCTTCATTTAATTAATTAATTTAATTTATTTGCTATATTTATTTATTTATTTAATATAATTTATTTTCAAGTTGGCTAACATACAGTGTATACAGTGTGCTCTTGGTTTTGGGGGTAGATTCTCATGATTCATCGCTTACATACAACACCTAATGCTCATCCCAACAAGCGCCCTCCTCAATGCCCATCACCCATTTTCACCCCCCCCCCCCCCCCCCCCCGCCGCCATCAACCCTCATTTGTTCTCTGTATTTAAGAGTCTCTTATGGTTTGGCTCCCTCCCTCCCTCTCTGTTTGTAACTAAAGATTTTATTTTTAAGTAATTTTTACACCCAATGTGGGGCTCAAACTTACAACCCAGAGGCCAAGAGTCCCATGTTCTACTGACTGAGGCAGCCAGGCACCCCTAACCGAAGAACCTTCTAAGATGAAAACTAACAATATCCAGAGATGGACTTAAGAATTTTACTTCTAAGCACTACATAAAGATCATGTATCAAAACAAAAATAATAACCAGAAATAAGACCCTTCAAATGAATTCTATTTTTTTTCCCAGAATGACTTTTTGAAACAAATTCTTTCCAAAGAAAATATTTTGGTACACCTGCTTTGTTGGTGCTTATTGGCTAATTTATTTGTTGGGCAAGATAGCATTGACATTACCTTGGGTTGTCCGTGGTGAGGACCCAGTGGCTGGTAAAACCAATCAGGCCTAAGTATTATGAGAGTTTGGGGGAAGAAGAAATCCCAGTGTGGTCGAGCTGCCAGGAAAGGCTTGATGGAGAAATGCAGACATGGGAGGTGGCAGAAATTAGACAGGGCAGGGGTAGGAGAGAATATGGGACTCGTGCAAAAGACAGTGGGGAGGCCCATGCTATGGATTTGGAGATGAAAATGGCATCTCTGAGGTTACCGGGGCCTCTGAAAGTAGGCACAGAAGACCTAATGTGACCTGATTGGTGATGCGGGTAGGTTCCCGAGCAGCAAGTGGCAGAATGGCAGCAATACATCAAAAAGCCTCCCTTGCTGGCAACAAACAAGGAACACCGCAAGAGTTCTGTGCAGAGACTTGCTAAGAGTTGATCCTTTGAATTAAGTGAGGAGATGGGACGAGCCTGGTATGTGGTGGTATCAAAGAGAAACCCAAAGGAAAGAGCAAATGTGGAAAACTAGCTTTTCAAGCTTTCTTTGGTTTTTGAGTTAGGCATTGATTTCTACTGTCCCTGGTTTCTCTTAGCGGTTTGGTGTATACACTTACTACATATAGTGTCTTGGGAAAGGTGTGTTGCCTCACTACCCATTTCACTGTGAGTAAAATAACAATTATATAGTACCTTTTTCAGAGAGCAGTTAGGGTTAAGTGAAAGAAAACAGTAGAGTATTGAGCACAGGGGTTGGTACAAACCATAATCTTAACATTAGCTATGATTTTTCATCCACTGTCATTGTCACCATCACCATGACCATCACCATCATCATCATCACCAATGAGTCAGTTTCTGTTTTTCTCCCTCCCACTCACTGGAAATTTCTTGAGTCCAATGGTCACATCTCATTATCTTTGTTTCTTCAACAAGGAATACAAAGTAGGACTTCCACAAATATGTACTGAGTTTTATGAAAAATAAAAAGCCAGATCTCCATGAAAGAAAGGATTTGCATGGCAAAAGGAGTTACTGAAATTATTCTCATTCTTGGAGGCTGGCAGATGGAAAGAATGGTGGTTCCATACACAGAACAGGTGGAAGGAGAACCTGTTATTTGAGTGCAGTATTTGAGAGTGCCTGAGTTCAGCATTTAGCCTTCTGAGTTGGAGTGATGGGTGGGGAGATGGTTAAGGGAAAGGTGGCAGACAGAACAAATGCAGCCAGCCAATTCCCATTACAAAGGAAGAGGCATGCATAGCTCACAGAGAGGGCAAAGGTCCATAAAAACAGAAAGCCCATGGATGTGAAGTTAACTAGCAAGTTAGTAGGGTAGGAAGCCAAGAATCAGCCCAATTTAGCAGAATCCTTAAAGGCTTTAGGACAGAAGGGAAAAAGAAGGGAGGGCTAGAATCAGCATGATTTGGAAGCTGTTTAAGAAGCAGTTAGGGGGGCGCCTGGGTAGCTCAGTCGGTTGAGCGTCTGACTTTGGCTCAGGTCATGATCTCACACTCCGTGAGTTTGAGCCCTCCATCGGGCTCTGTGCTGACAGCTCAGAGCCTGGAGCCTGCTTCAGATTCTGTGTCTCCCTCTCTCTGACCCTCCCTCGTTCATGCTCTTTCTCTGTCTCAAAAATAAATAAGCATCAAAAAAAAAAAAAAAAAAAAGCAGTTAGGGGGCACCGGGTGACTCATTCAGTTAAGTGTCTGACTTCTGCTCAGGTCATGATCTCGCAGTTCATGGGTTCGAGCCCTACGTCAGGCTCTGTGCTGACAAGTTAGGAGCCTGGAGCCTGCTTCAGATTCTGTGTCTCCCTCTCTCTCTGCCCTTCTCACGCTCGTGCTCTGTCTCTGTCTCTCTCAAAAATAAGCAAACATTAAAAAACAATTACAAAAAAAAAAAAAAAAAGCAGGTTCCTAAATCCCTTTCTGCACTCCCAGCTTTTGGAGTGGTTTCTGCTCTTTATCTCACCTAAAGAATGTAAGTTTAGTGTCTGGAAAGGGTAAAACAGGGTCTCTGGACTAGGAATATAGTAGAGAACACACAGCAGAGGGCAGGGGTTCTGAATCCAAAACTGGGGATTAAGTGAACGTGTGCACGTGGAGTGCTGAGAGCCTCAGCCTGCTCCCCTCCTTGGCTCTGGGAATGCTGGCAGTCACCCTCAAGTTGTCCTCCAGACATCTAAGGAAGTCTCTAATACGAAAGACAGAGATCGAAACCAACCAACCGACCAACCAAAAAGCACTTAAAACAAAAAGTAGGGAGAAGAAAACTAAAGCTAAAACAAAACGATTGACAATAATATCCTCACCATGTCACCTGTATCCAAAAAGAACAGGGGATCTTTAAAAAAAAAAAAAAATCAGAGAACAACAAAAACAACGAAAAGCTCTTGGAAACGAAATCAAGACAACAAAAATTAATATTTCACAGAATTTCAATAAAGAGTCTAGAAGAAAAAGAGGAAATCTTATAGAAGTAGGAAAAAAAAAAGATACAGAAAATCAAATGGAAGAGATAAAATAAATCTAGAGGATCAGTCCAGAAGATCCAACGTCCAAGCAACAGAAACTTGAAAAAGAGAGAATAAAAGGAAGGGAGGAATTCATCGACAAAATTATTTGAGAAAATTTCACGTAACTGAAGGACATGAGTTTCTAAATGAAAGCAGTCACCAAGTGCCCACCACAATAAATAAAAACAGACTCAATGCCAAGACACAGCATTGTGGTATTTCAGAACTGGGATGCTATAAGCTTCTAGAAAGAGAAAATCAGGTCGTATCCAAAGAGTTGGGGATCAGAACGGTTGTAGACTCCTTAAACACACACACACATACACACACGTGCGCGTGCCCACACACAACCCTCATTCTAAGCCAGGCCAAATGACCAGTTAAGTGAGAAGGTAGATAAAGATCTTTTCAGATATGAAAGTTCTCAAAAAACTTACCATTCACACAACCTTCCCCTCCCGGAAAGGAAGCTATTGGAAAATGTCACAAACAAATGAAGGAGTAAACCAAGAGGGGGAAGCAAGGGATACAGAAAACAGGACATTAAACACAGGAGAGGGACAAAGTGTCCCCCAGGATGAGAGTGGCCAAGATCCCAGAATGCCAGCAGTGGACACAGTCACAGGGACGGCTCATTTGGACTGGACAAGGCAAGAAGGCTCTGGGCAGTTTTAAGAGAGGAAATTGATAGAATCCCTGAAGGATCCCAAAGAGAAAGATATATACGATAAGAAAAGAACTTGGGGTGGGACACCTGGGTGGCTCAGTTGTTAAGTACCTGACTTTGAGTCATGATCTTGCAGTTCATGAGTTCAAGTCCAGCATTGGGCTCTCTGGTGCCGGTCACGGAGCCTGCTTTGGATCCTCTCCCTCTCTCTCTCTCCCCACCTTGCTTTCTTTCTTTCTTTCTTTCTTTCTTTCTTTCTCTCTCAAAAATAAATAAACATTAAAAAAAAAGAAAAGAATTTGGGGTTGAATCAGGATAAGTATGCAGAATATTTAACACATGAAAAAATGAGCCATTTGTTACCCCAGAGAAAATGGAATTATACTTTTCCACCTGGACTGGCTGGGAAGAACATTTACAGAGTTGTAACAGATACTTGGTATTCACCAAACTAAGACCGGAGGGGGTGCGCAGCAGGGACTGGGAACATTTCTGGTGTGCGGTAGGGCAGAGGGTAGAAGCCGAATCATCTTCCATAGCGGAATAACGTCTAAAACTGAGAGAATATCAAGACATGGTGCTAGAAACATTCATTGAGAGAAACAAATAACCAAAATAATCAGCTAAAAAAAACCTGCTTTTTCAAAAAAAAAAAAAAGTGTTTTCCTTGGAGGAAAGAAAAAATGTGCTCACAAGTGAGCAGTCAGGGCTCCCACGTATGAAGATGTGGGAACCGATCTAGTCGTAAAGAGCAAAATCTCGAGAAAGGGTACACCAGACGAGAGCAAGCAGTAACAAAGATGCTTTTGAAAGAGCTGAGTCACATCCATTTTCTTAACCTACATTAATTATTCAACATCTCGTACTGTGGGCCAGGCCATGTGCCAGTAGATGATCACAGCAGAATGAATAAGACGTAAAGCTTATAACCTAGTGAGGTAGGCAAAACGTAAACAAATAATTATGATCCAGTGATATAATAGAGCTTATAAGCAAAGTATTATGAAAATGTGGGCACCAGCAATGAGCCTTTCAGAATTTTCTAGAGTTGTGCTGTCCACATGGTAACCACTGGCCACCTGTGGCTAGTGGCTACCATACTGGGCAACGTAAGACCTAAAACATGTTCCTCGTGGCAGAAAGTTCTATTGGATGGTGCTGGTCTGGAGGTTCTTAAATGGTGATTCCTACAGTGCTTTTCAAGTACATTAAACCCCTGAAGGGATCACATTCCATGGGTCTATTAGTAAATAGAGCTTTGAAGAGCTTGATATTTAACCAGCTAAGTTATCTGTCCATGGAAAGGAATTTTTACTCTGTTACAGGTTTTGTTTTCATCTGGAGCCACTTGGGGAGCGAGGAAGGGGTATTTCTTGCATCTCCTGATACTGTTTGACCACGCACAGATGTTAGGGAGCAAATGCTACTGGTGACCAGACTCTGTGAGTCGTTGGGAAAGCACTTTTGCACAGTGGGAGGAGGGAAGAAAGAGCTCTGCAGAACTCCGAAACTCCTGAGTTTGAATTTTGGTGCCACTACTCGTTAGCTCTGTGGCCTCGAGCAAATCTCTCAACCTCTCTGGGCCTTTATGTGGTTTTTAGATGTGAGGGGCACAGGTAAAGCACGGATCAGGCTAAGCAGGTGGCAGAAACACAAAAATGGCGGCTGTCATTCTTCTCGCTGTCCTTCATCCCCAACAAGCAATAAGCACGCTGGTCAGGAAGGGCCCCATGTGAAGGAGAGGGCTGGCCCTCCTCACTTCTCATCACGACCCGGTTTCCTGGCTTTTGTTAAAGGATCTATCATTGACCAGGAAATGAAGTACCTACAACAGCATGGGAATTTTTTTTTTTTTTTTTTAGTTTATTTATTTATTTATTTTTTTTGAGAGAGAAAGAGAGAGCAGGGGAGGGGAAGAGAGAGAGGATGAGAGAGAATCCTAAGCAGACTTCATGCTGTCAGCGCAGAGATGCAGGGCTTGAACTCACGAACTGTGAGATCATGACCTGAGCCAAAATCCAGTCAGATGCTTAACGGCTTAACCCACTGGGCCACCCAGGCACCCTGGGGGATTTGTGTTCAAAGCGGGGCAAAGGGAAGGAACAGGAAGGGCAATGAGATTTGCCAAAAGCCCAGGACATGCCAGACCCACCGGCAAGTACTGTATGTCCTATAAATCCTCCCAGGGTCTAAGAGAAGTGGAAGGATGGGAGGAAGGCGGCTGGCAGGAAGGTTTGCGGGTGGTGGAGAGACAGCATGGTGGGACACAGACCCACGGGGACGGGCCAGAGTTCCATGGGGAATGCCACACCAGGGCCCCATGGGATGAAACACGCAGTTCATGATGACAGCTGGGGGCAGTGTGTGGGTCTCATGGGTGGGCCCAGGCCAGTGGTAGTGAGCAGAGGTGGCCTGGGTGACCTGAGCCAGCCCTTCACTTCTCCACAGGTGTTTGCTTAGGGTTTACACTAACCCTAAGTTAGACTGGTGGACAGTCTCCATCTCTGTTACCTTCTTCAACTTCCATGAGAAGAAAAACAAAGTTTCCAAGTGGAGTTAAATTTGAAATATGATAAGCCCGAGTTGGCATCAACACCCGGGTGCAAGAAGTAACTTTTCCTTGTAATTTGTAAGTGCATTCAGGCTTGTTTTTTTTCGGGTTCTCTTTTATGGGTTTCCCCCACCCCCACCCCCAGGCAGGGCCAATATCTGAATAGAGAGAAAAGATCCCCAGCTGGGCTCCTTTCTTCCAACAAGCTTTGCAAGCTTTGCAACATCTTCCTTGGATACGATTCAGCTGGGGGCCTTCCCTGTATTCCAGAGGAATTCCTGCGTCCTCACACAGGGGCCCTTTGTGGTCTGAGCTTATGAGAAGTTAACCAGGATTTCGCACAAGGAAGTATCTTTTCCTTGTGTGAAGCCGTGATCAAAGAGGAATATCATTGAAACCCAAACCCAAAAAACAACAACAAAAAACCCCACCAAAACAAACCCACAAAAATAAAACCCCACACCAAAACCATGATTTATATCTAGAATCTCTACAGAAAAAAAAGAAAGATCTGAGTTACGTCAGTAAAGCACAATCATCTGCAGTATAGAATGTATCATTAGCTAGTTCGTGTATTGATGGATTTTAAAGTTTAGTCCTCAGTACAAATTCTAAGTCCTGTATTTAAGCATTCAAACTTTTTTTGTTTGCTTTTGCATCTGTTTTGTTCACAAATATCCCCAATCTTTTCCAAATGCTTAAAGAAATTTTTCATTAAAAAATGATATGTACAAATATTTGTATGTATACATATTCATATAACGTACATATATAAAACTAGATATAATGCTACACACACATGCACACATATGTATCAGCACACAAAGTTTGGGAAAAGAGTGCAAAAAAAATGTCAGCAATGATCATAGCAACCTACCCATGTGCTATGTGTTCATTTTTCCCCAGATTTGTTGTGGTTTATGTCCATCTATACAGAGATTTTGCACAGTACGTAATATAAATAAGTTCACGCCATGCTTTCTCTCACTGAACATTTTGTTTCTAGCCTTTCCCGTGACAATACATAAGGTCCACAATGATTGTTACAAATGGTGCAAATTATTCCAAAAGTGAACCTCAGCCAGATAATTAACCATTCCTCGCCAACGCTTCATATTTCTAGAACTTTACATTTTTGGTAAAAGTCACCCTCCTTGCAGTTTCCAAGTTCAAAGTCTACAGTGCTGACTATAAACATGACATAATTATACTGGGTGAAAGGATTTTGATTTTCCTTGCCACTCCTTTTTAAAATTTTCTTCTGACACGAAGTAAAGAGGACCTATAGGGCCCAGCAGTTAGAGGACAGCCTCTTCATCACAAACCAGGAAATGCTGGCTCTGAGAGGCATCAGCATCACGACTGTTCCGATTCAGAAGTGCAGGAAAAGAGCAAGAAAAATCAGCCTAGCAATGACCTGTCCCAGGCAGAAATTCTCCTTTCCCCAATAATTAGAGACACTGCACACAACAGATTCCCGAGAATCAGACCCGGATTGTAACTCCTACTGAGTTCATCTTTTCTCTCTTTCTCTGCGGCACAAGCTCTTTCCGGTGGAGGCAGCAAGGTATGGCTCTCTTGGCAGCAGGGGCCCCAGAATGGGGCACAGTCATCCCACGGATGTATCCGTGGGTAGGCGCTCCAGTGCCCTTTGAAGATTATGTTTTCTATTTATAAAGTCTCATTCTGTCTCAGTTTGCTCACCTACGTGGCATAAGAGATTTGTGTCAGATGTGCAAACTGCCTCACATGTGTTCCTCTACCAAGGGCAGGTGAGGGGAACAGGAGAGGATGAGGGGGGCAGAGCCCCGGGGCCAAGTCCCTGCAGCTGTAGCACTGTCGGTACATGTGTGAACAGGAGCTCAGGGCCATGGGAGCCACAAGACTCTTCACTGGGCTCTGGCAGGCATTACCCTCAACACATTTTCAAAACTCAACTTGGGACTCTGGATCTGATGCATGAGAAAGAGAGAAAGAAAGAGAAAGAAAGGGGCGGGGGCGCTGACACTGGAGCATCCATTATGTGTTTGATACTATATACTCACTACCCCCATTTTCTTCCCAGCAACACTGTGTAGTACGTACTACTACCTCCATTTCATGAATAGCAAGCTTAACTAATTCACGTAAGTTTCATAACTGTAAATGGTAGGCAAGGGTTCAGAGTTTAAGCTTTTTTCATTAACACCATGGAGTCTTTAACATGACAGGATGTACGCAACCAAGCCTGTTATTGTGGGGGTAGGCAGGGAATATGGGATACAGGAGGTCAACGAACTTGGCCTTCCCATTCACAAAGGGCCTCAAGTGTAGACTCTTGACAAGTATCTCCAAGGACACACCCAGAACTATATTCACAGGCTTGAAAGAATGTTCATCACACAGCTTTGAACTTCAGTCTTATTTTGCTGTAACAATTCACTTGTAGTTCCCTATGAATTAATACTTAATCTTGAGAATAGGAAAATTCTATCACCTTTATGATTGTGTGCAAGATCACATTTGTACATGTAAGCATTTAAAATATTAATATTTATAATCTTGCTTTGTTATTATTTTACTACTTTAATATACTGAAAGCCTCAAAAACAACAAAAATTAAGTAACCGGGTCCCTTTCATTGCCTGAGAGATGATGATCCTATACTATACTTCCAGAAAAACCAGGTTGTAAGTTAACCATTAAGTATAATGCAAAAGTAAACATCAGGGACAGATTTCTGAAGAATTACCTTAAGAGAAATTCTTGGGTTGGGGGTCAACTCTCACCTCTTGTAGAGATTTCACTATTTGTGATTCCTTAAGTATCTGTATCTTAAGAACCTTAATAACTGATATCTTATGGATTATACACTTTATTTTTATTTTTTTTTAATGTTTATTTTTGAGAGAGAGAGACAACGTGAGCAGGGAAGGGGCAAAGAGAGAAGGAGACACAGAATCCAAAGCAGGCTCCAGGCTCTGAGCTGTCCGCACAGAGCCTGACGCGAGGGTCGAACCCACAAACTGTGAGATCGGGACCTGAGTCAAAGTCGGACACTTAACCGACTAAGCCACCTGGGTGCCCCTGGATTACAGACTTCAAATGGGCACAGGTAAACAATCAATCACCAGTAGCAATGATGCTACTGGACCTCCAGCTTCTGGACTTTTCTTTCTCATGTAGGGAGGCAAGAGCCGTGCAGCCGAGAGCCTATCACTCTCTGCTCCAAAGCTGGCCTGCCATACCATGAGTCACAGCGACTACCTGCGGTAATAGGAGGAACTTGAACATGTCAGTGAAGTTGTCCTTTAAATTTCTTCCATTCTAAAGCGAGATTTGTAAAGGATTTTGACACTCTGGTTAAGCAACTGATTTTAGCAGAGAGACAGAGACAGAGAGAACAACCGAATGACTATTAAATGGCTATGAATAAAAATTAAAGTTAAAATCACAGCATTTGTGAGTTGGGAAGTCCCCAAGAAAAAATATTAATCTAACCCAGTTGTATTAACAGATTAGGAACTGAGGTCCTGAGAAGCTAAGTGGCCATCAGTATAATTTTTGCTAAATCATGCTGCTGTCCTTGTAGAGATCCAGAGCAGGGTTTAGGCCACTTTTGTTGGTAAATCAAATTTTATTGGAATACAGCTCTACCCATTCATTCATGACTTGTCCATGGCTGCTTTTGTGCCACACAGTAGGGCCGATACTTGCGACGGACGTCGAACGACCCGCGAAGTCTAACATATTTACTATCTGGCCCTCTATAGAAAAAATGCTGACTCCAGCTCTCCAGGATGAACAAAGTCTGTGAGGAGGAACCAAAGGGTGCCGGCAACCATGCGAGCAAACTTGGAAGTGGATCTTTGGAGGCCTGCCAACAGGCACCTGAGTGAGCGTGGAAACAGATTCTCCTGGTCTTGTCCAGCCTGGAGATGACCACGGGCCTGGCCGACGGCTTGCCTGCAACCTCATGACAGACCTTCAGCCAGAGATGCCCCGTTAAGCGGTGCCTGGGTTCCTGACCCACAGAAACAAGAAACAAACGTTTCTTGTTTTAAGGTGCTAATTTGGGGATGATTACGCAGCCAATGGATAACTAATATAAGCGCATCTGTTGAGTTGGGCTCAACCTTTCAAGGTGAGCAAAATTCTATCTCTGAGATCAAAGTCTCATCGTGATCTGCTCTGTGAGGACTGTTGGACCCTTGGTCCCCAACTCCAAATGGAGTTGGCACATCAGTGCACCGTGCCAACTGGTCACTGTAAGTCTATCTCATGGCCACGTGGTCAGTTAAGATGTCTGTCTGTCTGATGCTGTGTCTTACTCAGTTTTGTAATCACAGAATCTGATTTAGCGCCTAGTAATCATGATAGAATAATAATAATACATATTCATTGAGTGCTTACTGTGTGTCAAGCACTTTATGTCCATTGTCTCATTTTACCCTTTTAACAACCCTGGGAGGTAGTACTATTTTTAAGCCCATTTAACAGGGGGAAAGGCAAAAATTACATACGTTAAGGAACTTGCCTTATACTGGCTGACAAGCAACCAGTAGAGCCAGGACTTGAGCTCTGACAGACCCTGAAGGGGCCACACTCTACTGGGATTCTGGGTCCCCAGATACATGGTTCTAGTCATGGTACTGCCACAGTTAACCGTGGACTCGGCAAAGTCGCTCATGGAGAGGAAACCAATTTCCTCACCCATAAAGTGGTGGTGATGATGATGATGATGCCCCTTTCCTATCTCTCAGGGCATATGTCCTAAAATAGTGATTTTTTTTAAGTTCACGGTAAATGTGGAATCAAAATAAAGTGACTTACTGATCTTTTGACCAAACACACCTTAGTTGGGGCAGACCTGAAAGAAGAGGAAAACAAGCAGAGGGTATTTAAGGGAAGAGCCTGAAGGAAGGGCAAAGGGCCACTGAAATCCATTTCCTACCCTTTCTCCACTTCCTGTTCTTCCCTGTCCTGCTCTTGGCATCACTATGGCTCCCGGCCCCATCTGCAAAAATCCCCGAAACAACGGTGGGTGGAGGTTGTCAGGTTAATGAGAAGAAATCCTCAATTATTTCAAACACAGCTCATGCGTTTATGCTGTGGGAGTTTTTTTTTTAAGTTTATTAATTTTTTTTGAAAGACAGAGACAGTCAGTGTGAGTGGGTGAGGGGCAGAGAGAGAGAGGAAAAGACAGAATTCCAAGCAGAGCCTGAAGCAGGGCTGGAACCCAGGAAACATGAGATCATGACCTCAGCTGAAATTAAGAGTTGGACACTTAACAGACTGAGCCACAGAAGTGCCCCTACACTGTGGGAATTTAAAAAAAAAAAATTTTTTTTAATGTTTATTTCTTATTGAGAGACAGAGAGACAGAGCATGAGCATGGGAGGGGCAGAGAGAAGGGGAGACACAGAATCCAAAGCAAGCTCCAGGCTCTGAGCTGTCAGCACAGAGCCGGACACAGGGCTCAAACCCACGAACCATGAGATCACGGCCTGAGCCAAAGTCGGACACTTAACCGACTGAGCCACCCAGGAGCCCCTACACTGTGGGAATTTTAACTGAGACTGCATATGAACAGTCTTCCCTGGAAAGAGATATTTATATTTATAGATATCTGTATTTATATTACATGGCTGACTGTGACTTCTCACTCCATCTCGGCCTCTTCTAGAAAGGAAAGAGTGCTGGATCCCTCTAGGCTGGTTTAGCTCTCACTGCAGGCTCTGCACATCTCATACAAAAGTCTGAATTTTTCACAGTTGAGCCTTTGGTATGTGGAAGAGTGCCTGAAATACAAAAGGCATTCAAACTTTTTTTGATGAATAAAGGAACGGATTTTTACCTGCTTCTATGCTGTTCTATGCTAGAATGTAAATGCCATAAAGTAGCAGGTATTCAATAAATATTTGTCAAATGACCCTAAAAATCTGGCCTCATGCTATTACATTCAGGGCAGTGTCATCGGTTTAAAAAAAGTAGAGTTCAAAGAAGGGTTTCAAGGTTAAGAAGACACCTGACTCCGGTCAAGGCCCCAACTGTGGCCATACTAGAATGGATGCCCAGAATATTCCTGAACATGAGTTCCTGGGACTTAAATTCTTGATGATGTCAAATCGCCAGTGTGGCAGGAAAAGGATTCTCTATCTATTCCGTGTGGACTGCAGCCAATGATTTAGGATTTAAATTGTATGTTTCTTGGAGCAGTGATTTCCAATAAAGAAAAAAGACTGTTACTTCTCTATGGACTTATTTCATCTTGCTTCCTTAAATGTCACCAAAAACCAACCAACCAACAAATAAGCAAACATCAATCAACACTGCTTTCCACCAACCGACAAAATCCAAAGAGACAAACACTTTGTCAGGGTTTCCTTTCAGCATTATTTGTGATGAATTAGGTAAAATGTACATCCCAAGAAAACAAAGAACCTGACATAGTCTTAATCATAAAACCAGAAAAACAATTCTGTCTAATAATCACCAGGAAAATGTGCACTGTAAGTATTTCCCACCCTTACTTGGCAATCCACCTACTTTTCTAAGAGAACCAAAGAACTCTGCAGACTTGTTCTGTCTCCATTAAGATGATCATTCAAACCTAAGTCAAATTTATATTGCAGCCATTTTTATCCCTCTACTTAAGCATTCCTCATCCTATCTAAGCAATTTCCACAAGATATTGGAAGGGCCCTAGTTGTTGTTTTTCCTTCCTTCCTACCTACTTTACTTCATCTTTTTTTCATTAGTAAATATTAGATGTTCATAATAGTAAGGTGAAAAGGACGGTAGTTCTCTAAATTTCGCATATTAAAGTTTGCTCAAAGAAAATAAAGTTCGGTCAAAGAAAACTTGCTTCTTCGGAAGCTAAAATCAACAGGGCAGCCCCACCTTGTATCGTGTGAGATGTTATGCAGAAACACACTTTGTAGAAACAGTCCAAAACCAATTACAGTTGGTTTAAGTAACTGAGAAATAAAAATATTCGTGACAATCCACAGATTTCTAGCGCATTTCTAGAGGGTGGTAGAGGGTAGAAGTAAAACAAAATCAGAAACTGGTAAGCTCTTAACCTGCTTTTAATTCACTCGACTCTGTAAATGTGAGACTGGCTTAAATTATTTTTTTTCCATCCTTAATGTTTCCTTAGTTTGATATACTAACACGTAATGTATATTAGCTTATTGTCTTCAGGGGGTAAATATCCTATTGCATAAGCCAGAGGCCGCTGGAAATGAGTCCTATAATCTTCATTAGCAAAAAAAGGTACATGTACACTCAGCAACAATGCATGACATTTCAGGAGACACTTATCTGTAACCTAGTTTTGGGTATTTAGAGATTTCTCGACAGTGTTCCCTTTCGCTGGGAGACTAATGCAGAAAATTCAATACCAGGAGCAGTCGGCATGCTTGTTAGCTTCTCTTTTTTAACAACAGGATAAAAAGCTGTGTAACTATTTCAATTATGTTCTAAAATGGTGTCCGTGTTCGGGGCGGGAGGGGAAAGGCCTGAATCTTGCCCTGTGGTTCTGGCAGGTGCAGGGGGCAGACCAGTTATGCCCTGCAGGCAGTGTTATTCTGGCAAGTATTTAACAACTGGTTCTATAGAAAAACATGTCTATCATAAATAAAGGCTGTGTGGAACACTGTTTGTATATAATAATAAAATACATTCTTTTTGTTATAAATTCCACGTAGGCAACTGGTTTTCACAGAATGCTTTCACAAGGTTTTGCCAGACTCTTCCATCAGTAATTTACTCGCGGCTACAACGAGTATAGTCCTGACATGAATGTTAGTTGATAGCATTGTTTAGCAAGGTAGACGAAAGTGAAACAATGAACACATGTGTTGGAATTTCATGTCTGTTAATGACACAAGCAAATTCTTTTCTGAATCAGAGAATAATAGTCTTTTGAACACCGGAAGAAAAAATTTCTTCAGGGTTTTTTTGTGCTATTCCCATGTAACAATTACAGACTCAGCAAAGTTCCATGTTGCATATTGAGTTAACATTTTATCATATTTTTTAAAATAAATTTTATTTATTTTGAGAGAGATTGTGCGTGCACGTGCGCACATGAGTGGGGAAGGGGCAGAGAGCAAGGAGAGACAGAGAATCCCAAGTGGGCTCTGCACTGTCCATGTGAAGTCCAGTGCGGGGCTGGAACTCAAGAACAGGGAGATCATAACATGAGCTGAAACCAAGAGTTGGATGCTTAACTGACTAAGCCACCCAGGTGCCCCTCTTTATCATATTCTTTTTTTAAAATTTTTTTTTAACGTTTATTTATTTTTGAGACAGAGAGAGACAGAGCATGAGTGGGAGAGGGTTAGAGAGAGGGAGACACAGAATCCGAAACAGGCTCCAGGCTCCGAGCTGTCAGCACAGAGCCCGACGCGGGGCTCGAACTCACAGACCGCGAGATCATGACCTGAGCCGAAGTCGGCCGCTCAACAGACTGAGCCACCCAGGCGCCCCCTTTATCATATTCTTAAGTGTAGTTGAGCAACAAAACCTTAAGTTGAGCTCTGACTTACAGTATTTGCTAATTCTATGGTGTAAATGCTCCTGTGTCTGATTTCGAGACAGAGGTTAAGTCACCCAACTCAAAGTTGGGAAGAGACGTACAGCTGTAAACCATTTTACGGTATTTCTACCACACAGACACAATAGATGTAAATATCCTCAACAGCACAGAAAACAGAAAAATAATTCGCAACTGATGAGCTTTGAGTATTTGTTAATTTTGTTTTCAATAGAAGTTTTTTTTTTGTTTTCAATATAATTATACTTTAATACAATTTAATTTTGAATATCATCTCACAAGAGTTTTGAAATTCCAAAATTCTACAGCCAGTCCCGGCTGGCTCCAGCACAAGGTTTCAGGGTCCTGAGCCCGAAGGGCAAATGCTTTTCATAGGCCGTTTTCTCTCAGCCACACACCAATAACCTCCAATTAACAGTCACCCTAAGACCCAACTTCCCCTGCTGTGAGTTAATCAGTCTCAAGAGGTGGATGTCTGGCCTTAAGTTCTCAGTAGAATATTAACATTTTGGGAGGGAGAAAACGACTTCAGGAAAGTGACATGACTTTGAGGCAGTACGCATTTTCCTCACCTGTGGAATGGGAACAACACTGTTACTAGGGTTGTCTTAAGGAATAGAGCTAACTGCGTGCAAGGCTCCTGAGTAATGCCTCAACTACAGCAGATGTGTAATAACTACGTGTTGATCATTAAGATGGGGGCAGAATCTCCGTAACAAACCTTTCTTTTCTGGACACACATGAGTCCGTCAGGCAAGCTGCTTCCTTTCCCATAGAGAAGCAATTTCCAAATATGATTGAGTGAAAAGCGAGTTTGAGAACAAGTCCAGTCATGCTCAGATTTCTTGAGTCTGTGGAAGATTGTCACCTGGCTTCCCAGGATCGCCATTTCCATCTCTTCTCCAGAAATATGGGGGTGGGGGGGGTGGGGGGGGAAGTGAGGGCAAATTTGTAACCAGAGACTTTTAGCAAGGACCCAA
This sequence comes from Panthera pardus, assembly GCF_024362965.1. Classification (NCBI taxonomy): domain Eukaryota; kingdom Metazoa; phylum Chordata; class Mammalia; order Carnivora; family Felidae; genus Panthera; species Panthera pardus. Next base: position 173,644,619 of record NW_026526688.1, read on the forward strand.
GGGGTAACTTCTGGCAGTCAATATTTTACGTCAGAATCATGGGCTAGAAGTTAGGGAGACTCATTTGCCTCCTGTGAAATCAGCACAGACAGCAGCAGTTTTGGGAGCATCCTGTTTAGATAAAGGATAAAATCTTTTAAAGAGTTTTTGATACTCTGAAAAATGTGGTGCTCTAGACCATTTATCCTTACTTTTGAGACTCGGGCCTCTTCAGATCCTTTCTTTTTTTTCCCCCTTAAAGCATTTTAAAAAAACAAAGTGAAACAATATAAATATAAAAAGGCTTAGCTTACCTTTTGAATATAAGGAATTGGGGTAATAATACCTATCTTACAGGTTTGTTGTGCTCAGTGAACTAAAGGACTTAGTGCATGGCACGTATGATGTGGTATATGGGGGGTGAGGGGGCATACACTCAAAGGGAAATGTATGTAGCCCAAGGCATTCTTTCCTCCTTTCAAAATCAACTCAAGGTTAACAGGTGGGGCGGGGGTTAGGAGGAGGAGTTGAAGGATAGGGTCCAGACAAAACAGCTATGCAGAGGTCACCTTCCTCCTGTCTTCTACGTGGTTGGATAAGCAGGTTGAATTGGTTCCATTTTTCCCTCTCTAGAAGACAGTATTTTCTTCCAAGAATAAAAGGACGGCCCTGTCGCGATGGTTATTAACTAGATCAAATCTCAAGGAAGTCAGAGATTCTAAAATCTCACTTGTCCTGTTATTTTATGTAGATTTATAAACCCTATTCTTTATTCAGATTTCAGGGACACCTAGGATTAATTGACAAGCCACAGGCAATTTCAGCAAACACTAAGCGTTTTGCACACAGAGATCATAAGGGAACAACCAGGAGTCAGTCTCGCCTTAAGACAGAAGATATTTAGGGGCACCTGGGTGGGTCAGTCGTTCAAGCGTCAGACTTCGGCTCAGGTCATGATCTCACAGTTTGTGGGTTCGACCCCCACGTCAGGCTCTGTGCTGACAGCTCAGAGCCTGAAGCCTGCTTCAGATTCTGTGTCTCCCTCTCTTTCTCTGTTCCTCCCCTGCTCACACTGTCTCTCTCTAAAAATAAAGATTAAAAAAAGTTAAAAAAAAAGATAGAAGATATTTATAGCATCAGTAATACACAATCATATGGTTGGGGAGAACATACAAAGGAAGGAATACGTGAGTCTCAAAGCAAGACATATTAAAAAAGAGTGGCTGTAATGTAAAGTACCTACATCTGTAATAAATATACTTATGTGGCACATTATTGAAGACTATCTGATAATGTGTTTCTGGGGAAATCACAGAATTTAGTCTAGAAACACTTGAAGGTATAAGGTTTTTAGATAACATCCTGTTAAATTCAGCATTACTCAAACTCAGTGATTTCAATCTGAGCTGCTATGTCATCTTGTTTCATAAAAACTCAAGCTAGGTTCCTGGGTAGAAAAGATCCTAAATGGAAAAAGTTTCAAAATGTGATAAACCAAATATGTCAGAATTAAAATCTCAAACCATGAGCACTGAACCAGATTACCTACACTGAATTTTTGAAAATTCAAAATTACCTACACTGAATTTTTGAAATTAATAATATTAAAATGAGTGTGTGTGTGCGTGTGTGTGCGTGTGTGTGTGTATGTGTATTTATATGTGCAAACTGAAGCTGGAACCAAGGAGGAAGGTTTTCCCTTCTGGTGGAGTTTATATAATATACACCAGGGCTAAAACTGTTCACGAGAGTAGTTCCTTCAACGGCAGCATTTTTAAATACTGCATACATACTCCTGTGTCCTTTTATGTGAATTTGGAAGGAATGCAAAGTACATTTACGGGATCAGTCTTTCTAATTCAATCTCAAACTCTTCCTTTCCTAAACTCATCGGCAGCTTTCCTGCCTAGGAGACCGCTTCAGTGAATCTGTAAGGGCTTCCTCCTCTCTCTGAGCCATTGCAAAAAACCGTTTTCTTCCTGAAGCATTTTCTCACCAGGTTTTTGACCTCATCAGACCTACAGTGCGGCTGTTCTGCCCGTTCTCCTTTCTTTGTGCCAGAGGCGCCCCAAAAGCTCACATCCCACGGCTAAAATCCTAGCAGGTTCTTAGGACTTTACACAGTTGTGCAATGGTTAAAAACCAAACAGAAAACCCAGCCCTGGGCCCTGCTGGCTGGGGTGTGGCTGCGGGCTGGCGGTGGGGCTGAGGGCTATTGCCTAACAAAACCAAACACTCAGCACTAACTGCTGCCAGGTGCAGTGATTACCTGTTAAACAGAAGGACCTGGATACCTTTCCTCCCTGGGGACAGGAGTGAAAACGTGGAAATCCCTTTAGTCAAAGCTCTTCCGGGTCAAATAGTACAGTGCTTTTCAACTATTAGCATTCGAGCAACACCTGGAATAAAAACAAATCAAGTACTAACTTCTGTCTCCCCGGAGCTGATGATCGACAGGATTACATTTGGTGGAAATGGACAAACTCAACTAAAAAAAATTCTGAAGCGAAGCCAGGTATTGCCACGTACATTTAGATATTAGGATTCATACGTTATGCTTATCACCTGATGAAGCTTAATATATCTTGGAACCAAGGCTGCGAATTGACATGAAAAGAAAACCACACAAAAAGTGGGGCGCCTGGGTGGCACAGTCAGTTAAGCATCCGATTTCAACTTAGGTCATGGTCTCACAGTTCGTGAGTTCGAGCCCCACATCAGGCTCTGTGCTGACAGCTCAGAGCCTGGAGCCAGCTTCGGATTCTGTGTCTCCCTCTCTCTGTGGCTCTGTCTCTGTCTCTCTCTCTCTCTGTCTCTCAAAAATAAACAAACATTAAAAAAAAATTAAAAAAAAAAAAAGAAAACCACACAAAATGTATAACATTTCCATTATTCGTTGCAGTCCTAAATTGCACTGGATCATTTCAAGTGAGCCAGGTGGTGTTTTGATGTCTCCGGGTTTTTGGTCCATTGAGGCACTTTAGAATTTCAAAGCAAATACAGAATCCTCAGGCCCAAACATTTGTAAGATATTGCCATAGATTTTAACAATGGAAAAGTATACATTCTACACCTCTATGTACCTGTATGTGTCTAGCACTGTGATAGCCATTGTGGAAAAATAAAAAAAGTATGTGTATGACCCACTCTTTCCAAGAATTTTATAATCTGATTAAGAAGCTTCACATGAAGCAATGTGAAGGTAACCGTACATCGAATTCGGTACTGGATTCCAACGGGATAGTATGTGTTGGTCCTCAACGTAGCTCTGCCTGTGTCCACTCTCTGGGCTGAGAATTTACAGGTCTTTTTGCTTTGATGTCTATAGCTTACTTCACCCTAAACAGTATGATGTAAATGTTTCGTTTATTAAACCCTAGCGGTAGTAAAAATTTTACACTTCAGGGGTGATCAACTAGTATCTAATCGGGAAGACCACCCCAAATGCAACTCCAGCTGCCCCCCGATTAAGATATGAGTGAGTGAATGGCATAAATGGGTTTTCATTTGTGAAATTTGTGGCTTATCGATCAGGGAATGAAATGTTACAAACAGACACCAGCTGGGTGACTTGAGGTTTGCAGGTGGGCTTCCCTGGCCCCTTATGAACAGGGAGCCTGACTCTAGAGAAGCCTGCACTCTGCACCCTTGGGCGTGTTGTCTGAAGCCAGATTCCCGGTCCTGTGACCCACACCATTGGATTCCCTAATTTCTGCTGCCTGGTGCTGACTAGGATAGTAACCGAATACTATGTCTGGAATACTGTCAGGTCATCAAGGATCTTTTCTGCAGGGTGATGGGACAATAACCTAAAAAGTTAGACAACCAGCATTTCAAGTTTACAAAACAGATACACGTATTGCTTTGCGGCTGCTTGCTAGTAAATGTGGCTTAAAAATACATGCGTGTTGGGGAGGCACCTGCGTGGCTCAGTTGGTTAAGCTTTGGACTCTTTGATTTTGGCTCAGGTTATAACCTCATGGTTCATGAGTTCAAGCCCTGCATCAGGATCTGTGCTGTCAGTGTGCAGAGCCTGCTTGGGATTCTCTCTCTCCCTGCTTTCTCTGCCCCTCCCCTGTTCTCTCTCCCTCTCTCTTTGCCCCTTCCCTGCTTGTGCTCTCTCTCTCTCCCTAATAAAAATAAATAAAGAAAGAACAAATAATCTAAAATATTATTTATTTATAAATAAAAAAATAAATAAATAAACATTAAAAAAATACATGTTTGGGGAATTTGGTCTGAGACTTGCTCTCATTGTATCTTGGGAGGGGAGATGTTGGAGAGAGGCTAGTTCTCACCCACCTTAAGCTTTCCTGTGGCTGCCCTTACCTATACTCGAACTAACTCAGTTTGATTTTTAGAGGCTGGGAAGGCCTATTTTAAAGTTAAGTGCAATTTTGGCCGCTACTAACAGGTTATGTGGCTGACCATAAATCTTCTAGGTTCAATTTTACTCCCACTAAATGAAAACAACAGCAGTGACCTCACTGGGTTCCCATAAAAACTCAAAGCAATTGTGTACCCAGCCGAGTTAGCTACTCGTTGGTAGCTTCCCTCCTCTGTGTTACTGTCCCATTGCTATTCTTTTCCTGTCCTAGAGGAAACATACAAATGTTTTGCAGAATTGAAATGAATAACCTCTTTCTATTGTCCAATTTTAGTGCCTTTGGACTGAACAAATGTTGGAACTGTTAGTTTGGCACCTGTAACTATTCCATCTTAAATCTGGATGTCTTGAATCAGCAGAGAGGCTGGAGTCCTTGGGCCTCTACCTTCTCTTCTCTTTTCTGGGACCAAGCGTCCTTCTTTACCCTCCTGGCACCAAATTCTGCTCCTTCACACTTCTTGGACTCTCCAAGAGTGACTACTGCTTTGGCCTCTGTCAACATGACCTCAGTCATCTGCCTTAGATACACGTGGGAAGAGGGTATCTAGTTAACCTTCACTTCTTAAACAAGTCCTTTCTTCACTAAGCAGTAAAAGGTGAGAAACTATAGCAGAACGGTTATTAGGTGGGGTAGTCAGCCTGCCCACTGGCCCACAGTGGTCTGTGCCTCCTGGTCTGCGTCCCTGCGTAGTTCCCTTCCCACACTGATCTGGGGCTGTCCTGTGGGATGAAAGGAATATGGTGGGAATGATGGTACATGATTAAGTCAAGGCTAGGTTAGGAAAGGCCTTACGGCTTCTGTGATGTTCTCTCCTGTTGTTCACTCTGAGGGAAGCCAGATGCTATGCTGTGAGGACACAAGCAGTAAAGAGGCCCCTTGAGGAGGACTTGTGCCATCTTGGAAGTGTAACAGTCAATCCTTAGTGACTAAAACCATGGCTGACAACTGACTGCAACCTTATGATATACCCTGAGCCAAAAATGCCCACTGGGGCCACTCTCTAATTCCTGACCCACTGAAACCATTGAAGATGATGTTTACTGTTGTTTTAAACCACTACTTTGGGGATACCTTACTGTGCAGCAATAGATAACTGATACATTAAGAATGCATTTCCTGTTCTCAAATGGCCTCATGATGGACATAATCCAATGCAGGTGAAGTATTTTCAAGCAAGAACCCACTTTGTCCCTCATCTTTACTCTTTCTGCCACTTCCTCTTTTTTGAAATGTCAGTGCTAATTCAGCTGTGAGGGAAGTGCTATGGGCTGAATATTTGTGTCCCACGTTCATATGTTCAAGTCCTAATCCTCACTATGACGGTATCTGGAGGTGGGGGTCTCTGGGAGGTGATTAGGGTTAGATAAAGTCAGGAGTGCGAAGCTGTATGGCAGAATGAGTGCCCTCGTGGGGCACCGTCTGACTTCAGCTTAGCTCATGGTCTCGTGGGTTCATCAGTTTGAGTCCTACTTCGGGCTCTCTGCTGTCAGCGCAGAGCCCACTTCTGATCCTCTGTCTCCCTCTCTCTCTGCCCCTTGCCTGCATTGTCTCTCTTTCTATTCAAAGAAAAAAAACTCAAATAAATCAATAGTTAAAAAAAAAAAAAGAAAAAGAATGAGTGTCCTTGTAAAAGGAAGAGATGGGAGATTGATCACTCTCTCACTCTGTCTTGTGCAGGAACCAAAGAGCGGCCATGTGAGCACATAACCCAGAAGGGGACCCTCACCAAGAACCTGACCAAGCTGGGATCTTGATCTTGCATTTCCAGCCTCTAGAACCACGAGAAAGAAATGTTTGTTGTTTAAGCCACCCTGTCCGTGGTGATTTGTTATAGCAGCCCCAATTAAGACAGGAATGCTACGTATGTGTGCACATAACACACGAGTGCGTAATTTCCATTTGTGGAGGAAAACATAGATGGCATATACCTCTCCTTTTGGTCTCTACTATACACCAGGTTCTCAACTTTGAGTGTTGCTCACTCACTCTCCCATCTCTCTCTGCCCTAGGATACAGATCATCACCACATTTTCCTGGAGTATCTGCTTCTTGCTATATGGTCTCTGGCCTTACCTCTATACCAAAATTGTCGGTACAGAGGTCATCCGGTGTTCAAGCACCAATCAAATGATGTATTTTCAGTCCTCAACTTCTGTTATGGACTGAATGTGTTCCCTCTAAATTCATATGTTAAAGCCCTAACCCCCCATTTTGGCTACCTTTGGAGAAAGAGCAGCTAAGGAAGTAATTAAGGTTAAATGAGAGTAGGATCCTGGTCTGATAGGATTCATGCCTTTATAAGAAGAGACACCCAGAGAGCTCTCCTCTCTCTCTCCATGCACAAGCTTAGGGCCACATGAGGTTAGAGCAACAAGACAGCCACAGCACGTCAGGAATAAAGTTCTTACCAGAAATTGAACCTCCCTGGGCCCTTGATCTTGGACTTTCTAGCCTCCTAAACTGTGAAAACACAAATTTGTATTAAAAAATTTTTTTTTCTTAATGTTTATTTATTTTTGAGACAGAGACAGAGCATGAACAGGGGAGGGCCAAAAAAAGAGGGAGACACAGAATCCCAAGCAGGCTCCAGGCTCCGAGCTGTCAGCACAGAGCCCGACACGGGGCTCGAACTCACGGACCGTGAGATCATGACCCGAGCCGAAGTTGGGTGCTTAACCAGTTGAGCCACCCAGGTGCCCCACAAATTTCTATTTTTTAAGCCACTCAGTCTCTGATATTTTGTCATGGCAGCCCAAGCTAATACAACCTCCGTGAACTCTTTCAGCAACTGCTAACAGACAGAGCAACCTTTGGAATTAGACTTCATTTTCAAACCAGGTGCTGGCTTATGGTGAACATAAAGAACTTATTTAACCTATCAGAGGCTTTGTGATCTTTGTTATAAAACATAACGGGATCCATTTCAAAGAACTGTGTGAAAAATCCGTGACTTTCTGGGGAGGGAGGTTACTGCCCCTTGGGGACACTTGGCTATACGGGAAGGACATCTGGAAATACATGGGGCGATTAGTGTTTTAGTGTCTCAGTGACAGGGCACGAATGGCATTTAATGTTTACATGCTGACCAGACTGTGACGCTTGGGCTTGTGCAGCGTAACAGAATTTTTTCTCATTCAAAATGCCAGTGGCACCCCACTGGGGAAAGAGAAAAAATGATAAAGTGACCGCAGGGCAGATAATAGATGCCAACATTCACTTTCTTGGCACTGTCTGTAGTTTAAGGAATAGTTTCTCTCACCTGCAAAAAGTCCCCAAGCCATTTTATAAATGAAATACAGTCTTAAACTTTAATCATTTGTGGCATGATAAATCTCAGTCGAGGGGTAGGGGCAAAGAGAGGGTTATAAGCTCTACAGAACAGGTCACAGTGCCATGGACCAAGCAGATATGCAATAAAGTAGTTGTTTGTTGAAAACTCCTAGAATGATTTTTAAGTTATATGTTAAACAGTGAGAGAGAAGAATTTATGTTCACAGGTGAATTAGGTTTTTGTGTTTCCTGATAAACAATTTAAAAAATCTTTTATTTGGAATCCTGTCATTTATCACAAATTAGAGTGGATAATTACATGTTCTTGGACCTCTGTGGTGTAATATGTTGGTAAATACTATCTGTATTTAAATATGTGTTGGTAGGACATCAGGTAAAGACAGTGGATCCAACATACTCACTTGGGCACCTGGGCGGCTCAATTGGTTGAGTGGCCGACTTCGGCTTGGGTCATGATCTTGCAGCTTGTGAGTTCAAGCCCCTCATCGGGCTCACAGTTGTCAGTGCAGAGCCCCCTTCAGATCCTCTGTCCCCCTCTCTCTGCGCCTTCCCTGCTTGTGTGCTGTCTGTCTGTCTGTCTCTCTCTCTCAAAAATAAACGTTAAAAAAAATACTATTCAGGGGCGCCTGGGTGGCGCAGTCGGTTAAGCGTCCGACTTCAGCCAGGTCACGATCTCACGGTCCGTGAGTTCGAGCCCCGCGTCAGGCTCTGGGCTGATGGCTCAGAGCCTGGAGCCTGTTTCCGATTCTGTGTCTCCCTCTCTCTCTGTCCCTCCCCCATTCATGCTCTGTCTCTCTCTGTCCCAAAAAATAAAATAAACGTTGAAAAAAAAAAAATTAAAAAAAAAAAATACTATTCAATTTTGGGCTACTCCTAAATCTTAATAAAACTAAAATAATTATATGTGTGTATGTACATGTATCTTTTTAACAACAGAACCAGGAGAGGTGACAATGACAGCATTTTGAAAGCTAGGAAGCAGGAGGACAGTGACCACTCATCAGGTGGACCTGAGAAAGCTAGGCCAGAAGCTGCAAGTGGACAGATGAGCACCACTGTTTACACTGCAGGGTCATCAAAAGGCTCAGCGATTGGTGGTGACTGGAGGCAGCAGGTGCCTCAGGCAGCGGGGAAGCTGGGGCCAGAGCAGTGGTAGTGGTTGAACTCTGTTTAAGAAGCAGCTGACACTCCCTTCCTTCCCCTACTGTCACCTGCGTGACAGCACCTCAGCAGGAGCCTGGAAGTTTATCCTGCAGAGGGGGCAAAACTAGAAGGTCTCTGAACTGGGGAGGGGGGTGGTGTACTGGGCAATGTTCAGGGTGGGACATCACACCAAGATAGGAGGATTCCTACAGTCTACTCCCCACGCTCATCTCCCAAACGCACACTGGCAGACAGGCTCTTACCCTCCAGGCAAGAGCTTAGAGGAGTTTTCTTAGAGGATGTGACCAATCCATGGGGAAAGCCCTGAAGATACTGACACTAGAAGTTCCCCAGCAACTGGCTCGGCCAGATCAGTATTACAAGTGACCCTCAGTGAATGTTCCCTCCCACTCCCCTTCATATTCTGAACTTCAGTTTTTACTTTCCTGCTCTTACATGTGAGCAGAACATCAGTGACTATCAAATAGCCGGAGGAAAACCAGAAACAATCTAGAGGGAGCTGGGAACTATGAGGCAAAAGAAAATTTCAAAAATTATTATTCAAAAACTCATGGATATAAGAGAGTACAGGGCATCATGAAGCAAGAAAGTGATGCTGTAAAAAAAAGGCATTCAAAAAGCAACCCCCCCCCCAAAAATAACTCTTAGAAATGAAAAACATAACCACATATATAAGAATCTCAGTTGAAGGAATCTATGTTGAAAAAGGATAAGAAAAGCAGATAAATAATCAAGGAATTCCAGAAGATCTAGAAAGTGAAGTAAAACACCCACAGGAGAAGAAAACATTAATAAAATGATTCAAGGAAATTCCTCAAAATTAGAGGGTAGATTTTCTAGATTCAAAGGGCCCACCAAGTACCCAGCACAATGAAAATAAATCCACACCTGAGGTATATTACTGTGAACTTTCATAATACTAGGATAAAGAATATTCAACCAACATCCAAAAAGAAAATACATTTATATATAAAGGACTGAGAATTGAAATGGTGGTATACCTTTCAACAGCCATATTGTGAATAAGGAGACAACGGAGCGGTGTCTTCAAAATTCTAAAGGAAAAAAAAAAGTTTTGAGTGAAAATGATTTCCAACATAGAAGTCTCTATGCAATCTATCATTCAAGCGGGGAAGTAGAATACAGACATTTTTAGACAGGCAAGTCCTTAAATAATTTTTTCCTCCATATACTTTTTCTTAGAAAGCTATTGTAGGACGTGGTCCATGAATGTTGAGGGAATAAAACAAACAAAAGTAAGGCATGACATCTAGGAAATAGGAGCTCCACCACAGGAGAGAAGGGAAGGGACTCTTTCAGATGGTGATGGCAAGAGATCTCCGCGTAACCAGGCTGAGAGGACAACCAGTCCAGATGAGCAGGTCTGAAGTCCCCGAGAGAGACATCTACCCAAGACCTCATATGAAACTGACAGAATCATGGAACATCTTGAGAGAGTATTTAGACAACTGGTAAATATTTAAGTACTGTATGGATAGTTAAATACGTAAAAAACACATACTCAAAGGGCACTTGTGTGGCTCAGTTAGGCGTCCCACTTCTGCTGAGGTCATGATCTCTCTGTTCATGAGTTCAAGTCCCGCATTGGGCTCTGTGCTGACAGCTCAGAGCCCAGAGCCTGCTTCAGATAACGTGTCTCTCTCTCTCTCTCTCTCTCTCTCTGCCCCTCCCCAGCTCAGGCATGTGCTCTCTCTCAAAAATAAATAAACATAAAAAAAAACCCACACACTCAAGAAACACAAACATACAAAAATAAACAAGTAAAAAGGAAATTATTAACTCTAGGGATAAGTTGTGCAAGAAAAAAAAAGTTTAGTATATGCCCCATTTCTGAATAGCACATACAATTGACCCTTGAGCAATGCAATGATTAGGGGCATTGGCTCCCCTGTACAGTTGAAAATCCATGTATAACTTTTGACTCCCCCAAAACTTAACTGCTAATAGCTTACTGTTTACCTGAAGCCTTACTGACAACTTAAACAGTTGATTAACACATGTTATATATATGTATTGTATTCTGTATGTTTATAATAAAGTAAGCTAGAGAAAAGAAAATGCTATTAAGAAAATCACTGGAAGGGGTGCCTGGGTGGCTCAGTCAGTTAAATGTCCGACTTCGGCTCAGGTCATGATCTCATAGTTTGTGAGTTCGCAGCCCTGCGTCGGGGTCTGTGCTGACAGTTTGGAACCTGGAGCCTGCTTCATGTTCTGTATCTCCCTCTCTCTCTCTGCCCCTCCCTCGCTCATGCTCTGTCTCTCTCTCTCAAAAGTAAATGAACATTAAAAAAAAATTTAAGAAAATCACTGGGAACAGAAAATACATCTACAGTACTCTATTCATGAAAAAAATCTGCATACAAGTAGACATGCACAGTTCAAACTCATGTTGATCAAGGGTCAACTATACAGTCAGTGTAAACCTTGCATATTTTTATAATTAAAACCAAGACAGAATTATACCGTGAGGATAGAAACAGATTGTTCATGGTGTGGATAAGAAGAAAGAGCTTAAGTTCTCATCATCCATTAGAGAGAGTCCATGTACAATGTCCCAAACTAACACAATCAGGAGGTGGCAATACTTGCTTGCCATGAAGGTATGTGGAGATGATACCAGGCTAAGAGTTGAAAATGGTTTCTCTGGGGAAGAGGAACTAAGGAGCAGGAGAACTGGGACCTGTTCTTTTTCCTGAGAACCCTTGCAGAACTAGGAGATCTTCTAACTGTACCCTACTACATAGCTGTGATGAAAAATTAAAACAATTTAAAGTGCAGTAGTACATAGAGAGCTAACATGGGACTGCTTTTTCAAAAATAACATCTATGTGATTTTGGTAAATAATATTTTGGGTATTGATTTTCCTTTTAAAAAAAATTTTTTTTAAATGTTTATTTATTTTTGAGAGAGAGACAGAGCACAAGCAGAGGAGGGGCAGGGAGAGAAGGAGACACAGAATCTGAAGCACTTTCCAGGCTCTGAGCTGTCAGCACAGAGCCCGATGTGGGGCTCGAACTCATGAACCATGAGATCATGACCCAAGCTGAAGTCGGACGCTTAACCGACTGAGCCACCCAGGCACCCCTTCATTTTCCTTTTTTTTTTTTTTATAAATTGAAAGGCTTGCATTAAATAATTTATAAGATCCCTTGACCTTTAGTGTGTGTGTGTGTGTGTGTGTGTGTGTGTGTGTGTGTGTGTTTGTATTTTGTATTTCTTTGAACATGTATCTGTACTTGTGAACCCAAACGCATAGAGATCTGATGACCAACAGTGGAATTCCTCTGATTATCGTGGTTATTAAAAATGTATCATCCACATATCTACAAAGACACAATGTGATCATACTGAATGAACAAAGTGGCACAACCATCTAGCTGATTTGCAGGGAAACATCTGAGGCTGCATTTCTGTCTTCCTCTGCCCATGTGAGAGAACACAGGAAGAGACTAAAGTTCCCTGGTATTTAGACTCTGGCCTGTGACGCATGGTGGTGCTGACCTAAAAGTTAATATTTATCCATCGTAGTTGGTTAAAGTCAGCTTGAGAACTTGGTGGGGGCGGGGGGGGGGGGGGAGAGAAGCCCTACAAAGCCGCTTAGAGATTTGTACTAAGACCAACGTTAATCTTGGTAGCAGAGCCAAGTCAGTCACATCCTCTCTAGTACATGCCAAAGAAGAGCGTGGCTAGGACTACAGACAATACCGACATTAACATGGGGAGCGGGGGGTAGAGGGCTCTGAATTAAAGAGAAAAATGAAGACTGCCCCTTCCAAACCTCCCATTACTTCCTAGCTTTGGTTGGTTAATCACCCAATCTGTCTCTGCCTTGGGTTCTTCATCCATAAACTGCAAATGGTGATACCATTTCATATGGTTGTTAGGGCAATTTTATGTGTTAACACCTGGAGAGTACTGAAAACAGTGCCTTGATATTTACCTTCCCTCAAAATAGATGCAAAGAACATAAAAGATTCACAAGGGCCTTAGATTCATGGCATCCTCTCTCTCTCTCTCTCTCTTTTTTAAAGATATGTAACCTGGTCTTAGAATAAAAGAAGACCTAGGAGGAGAGAAGGTCTCATGACAAATTTGGTAAAGTCAATCTCAAGAAGTCAAGGAACGTATTGTTCACTGACTATAATAATCCTGTTTGGTAAAATCTCAGATTACTCATGTGCACTGACGTTTTGGATCTGACACTAAAGCTTTCCTTTGGTTGCCAGATGTACTTGGCACCCTGGATTCACTGAACAAACTCTGTGCTAGTTCTGAGCCCAGGAGGGTCCAATGGTTGCTTTAGGGACGTCCTTTCATTCTTTTTGGTTATCCTGGGTCTTTGATAATATTTCACACACAGAGAAGATGCCCAATAAATGTTTGTTGAGTTAAAAATGGAAAAACACATCGGTGTGCCTCTCAGAGTCAACAATTATGTAACCATACCTCACAGTCACCCACAATTCTTTCATCGAAAAGTGTAGCCTTATTCTTCTCATTCACATTTTTGTTTGCACTAAAACTTATATAGGCTAACCCCTATTTTAATTGAACCGTAACCATATCACAGCACAGTGTGTATAACGTGCACTAAAAAATAAAGAAAATTGTCACCCTAGAGAAGTGGTACTCTTAAGTGGTGAGCTATTTTTGCCTAAAAACTCCCAAAGAGCTATGGTAAAAATCAGACATAAAAATAATATAAAATAAACATTTCTCCCCTCCCCTAAAGTGAGATCATAAGGTATATAAGCATTTAGTGTATAAAACGTGCAGAATTAAATCATGGATTTTATTTACTTACTTACTATGATAAGAACACAGTATGAGATCTACCCTCTTAGCAAATTTTTAAGAGAATAGCACAGTATTGTTAACTATATAGATCTCTAAAAGTTATTCATCTTGGAAAACTAAAATTTTATACCAATTCAACAACTCTGGAGGTCCCCCTCACCCCGGCCTTTGGCAGTCACCACTCTACTTCACGATTATATGAATTTGGCTGTTTTAGATATCTCATGTTAGTGCAACCATGCTACATTTGTCCTTCTGTGACTGGCTTATTTCGCTGAGCATAATGTCCTCCAGGCTCATTCATGTGGTCAAATTATGGCAGTCTTTTTTTAAGGCAGAAGAGGATTCAATTGTACGTACAGCTATGTATACTTTGTCTATTCATTCATCAGTGAACATTCAGGTTGTTTCTACATCTTGGTGATTATGAATAATGTTACAAAGAACATGGGGGTGCAGATATCTCTTCGAGATCCAGATTTCAATTCTTTTGGATAAATGCCCAGAAGTGGGATTGCTGGATCATATGGTAGTTCTATTTTTAAGTTTTTGGGGAACATCCATACTGTTTTCCATAGTGGCTACACCATTTTACATTTCCACCAAGTACACAAGATTCCAATTTCTATCATCCTAACACTCGTTATATTTTACTTTTTTTTTAGAACAGTCAGCCTAATAAGTGTGACTGGACATCCTACTGTGGTTTTCATTTGCATTTCCCTGATGATTAGTGGTGTTAAGCGTCTTTAAGCATCCATATACCTAGGTGGCCATTTGTATGTTTTTCTGAAGAAATGTCCATTCAAGTCCTTCGCCTGTTTTTGTTTTTTGCTATTGAGTTGTAGGGATTCCTTATATATTTTGGATATTAACTCCTAATCAGATATATGGTTTGCAAATATTTTTTCCATTCTGTCAGTTGACTGTCCACTCAGTTCATTGTTTCCTTTAGTGTGGAGAATCTTTTTTGTCTGATGCAGTCCCATTTGTCTATTTTTGCTTTTGATGCTTGTGCTTTTGGTGTCATATCCAAGAAATCATTGCTAAGACAAATGCTTTCTTCTTGGACTATTACAGTTTCAGGTCTTATATCTGTATCTCATTTTGAGTTGATTTTTGTGTATGGTGTAAGATAAGGGTCCAATTTCATTCTTTTCCATATGGATATCCAGTTTTCCCAACACTATTTGCTGAAGAGACTACTCTTTCATCACTGTGTATTCTCAGCTCCCTTGTCAAAGATAAGTTGACCATATTCTATGGACTGAATGTTTGTGTTTGTGACACCCCACATGCATGAATTTATTTATGGGCTTTCTATTCTGTTCCATTAGTCTATTTTTCTGTTTTCATGCCAGTACCACACTAGCTTAATGACTGTAGCTTGGTGATATATTTTGATACCAGGAAGTGTAATGCCTCCAGCTTTGTTTTCCTTTTTCAAGATTGCTCTATTCTGGGTCTTTTGTGGTTCCATACAAATGTTAGAATTGTTTTTCTTTTTCCTATAAAAAATCCCACTGGGATTTTGATAGGGACTGCAATGAATTTATAGATCACTTTAGGTAGTATGAACATTTCAACAATATTAATTATTCTGATCCATGAACATGGGATATTTTTCCATTTATTCATGTCTTAATTTCCTTCATCAATATTTTGTAGTTTTCAGTGTAGAAGTCTTTCACTTCCTTGGTTAAGTTTATTCAGTATTTTATTATTTTGATGCTACTGTAAATGGAATTATTTTCTTAATTTCCTTTTTAGATAGTTTGTTGTTAGCACAGCTGATTTTTATATATTGATTTTGTATCCTGCAACTTTACTGAATTTATTAGTTCTAACAGGTTTTTGTTTGCCTGCTTGCTTTCTGGTGGAATCTTTAGGCTTCTCTACATATAAGATCCTGTGAATTTTTATAATTGCTTCATAAGTGGTGCTGGGACAACAGGTTATTCAGAAGAAGTTAGATCCTGAATTACATTATATGAGAACAAAAAAAAAAAAAACTATTGGAGAAAAATATAAGCAACTATTTATCTAATTTAGGAATAGAGGGCCTTTCAGTTACTAAAGGTCTGGAAGAAACATCAAGATTAATATTAAAAGATTAATAGATTACATAAGAAGTAAACATTATTCACCTTAAAAGACACTGTTTATAAAAATGCAAAGACCAAATGAAACAATATTTGACACAGACAATAAAGGGTTACCATCCTTAACTTTAAAAGGATACTTAGTGCAATAGCATATTTATTAAAGACACCAATATAAAACAAACAAAAAACAAAGGACATGATCAATTAACAAAAGACTAAAATGACAGCCAATGAATATGAAAAATCACTCAACTATAGATATAAATAAATGTAAATCAATGGATAACACTTTTGTCTAATAAATTGGCACTTTTATTTTTTTATAAAAGCTAGTGTTAAAGAACCTTTAACATGTCAATAACTTTTGCTCCAAAATTCCAATTATTACAGTCTAACAAAAAAAAAAAACATAATCAGAGAATCAGAGAGGTGAACAAAAATCTCTGAAAAGGGGTGGTCCACTTAGTTTTTATTTTTAATACTATCAGATATTTTAAACAACTTTAATGCTCAAAAATAAAAGTATCTTTAATTAAATAATGACATATTCAGAAATTAGAGAAAGAAAAAAATACCACTAGGTGAAAATAAAGCAGGACTTTATATAAAATGTAACTTCAATTGTTTTTTTAACAATTAATAAATGTGAATATAAAGACATATGTAAATAATCAAGGAGGATATACCCAAATGAAAACAAAAAGCCACTTTAGGATAGATAGGATGAACTCATAATTTTTGTGCAAATTGACTCATTTTTTTTTTTAACCATGAAATATCTTTATTGTCAGTCTCTATATAAAGATAGCATGTGTCATATGATGCTGGTTGAGAATATTCTTCTAAAGCACATTTTGGGAAGAATTAATAAACATGATTTTTAAAATACTTGTCTATCCCACAGATTCAGGAATATCTTGGAATACTGGGAGAGTTGTGCTAAATTCTCCCTCCACATGTCTTTTTTTCAATTCCTTCTTTATTACTCTTTTTGGCTTGTATTTGAAACAGAGTTATTTGACATATACAAAACCATAATTTTATTTTGATCAAAAATTAAAAGAATATGTATGCTTTCTTTCTCCTTAAATGCATTTCTTCTGATATTAACATGCAGTCCCTAATTTCTTTTTGCTGTACTTATTTGCCTTATCTTTGCCTCCCTCTTAGTGTTTATTTTCTTCGTCACATTATTCTAGGTGAACGGCAATTGGCATTACTCCTTTCTGACCCAAGCTATAAGTCTTGGATTTTTGTTTATTTTTTTTTAAATGTTTATTTATTTTGAGACAGAGCATAAGCAAGGGAGGGAGAGGGAGAGAGAAAGAGAGAGAATCCCAAGCAGGATCTGCACTGTCGGCACAGAGCCCGATACAAGGCTAGAGATCAGGAACTGCGAGATCATGACCTGAGCCATAACCAAGAGTTGAATGCTTAACTGACTCAGCCACCCAGGCACTCCAAGTCTCTGCCTTTTAATAGAGAAGTTTAAACCATTTATATTTATACTATACACTGAATCTCTCTTTTGTTATTTTATTTTACCATTTTTTAAATGACTTCTAGTTGTTTCTTTTATTTTCAGACTTCAGACTACTTTTTTTTTTTTTTAGGTTTATTTATTTATTTTGAGAGAGATTGAGTGAGAGAGCAGGGTAGGGGCAGAGAGATAGGGAGAGAGAGGATCCCAAGCAGGCTCTGCACTGTCAGCATGGAGCCTGGTGCAAGGCTCGAACTCACTAACTGCGAGATCGTGACCTGAGCTGAAATCAAGAGTTGGATGCTTAACCGACTGAGTCACCCAGGCGGCCCTGGACTTCAGGCTACTTTTAATTTTTGCTTTGCATTTAATTTTCTCCAGCACACTGCAAAGTATAAGTTGTGTTTTAAAAATTCTCCTCATGAGATAAAACATTCTTTTTATCCTCTTCTTTAAAAAGAGTTATGCACATAAAGGGGTCCCCAAATGTAATTTTAATGCAAGCTTTCAAGTGCAGCACTAACTGGGTCACTTTTGAGGATAAAGGCAGAACTTATGTGAATTATGCAGGGACAAGGGTCCATCGGAAGCATCTTAGGTAAACAAGAACTGCGATTCACTCTGTCTCTGGGTGATAGGAATAAGGAAGTGCAGGCTTGGGAGTGAATAGAAGATTTCACTTTGGTATATTCTGTATCTAAAGGGACTGACAAGCATTCAAAGGTAGGTGTTTGTTGACAGTTGTATACACTGGCTAAAAGCTTAGGAAAGAACTGTGGGCGTGATGTAAAGATTTCACAGTTATCAAAAACACAGCTAATAAATAGGGCCATGAAACTGAATAAGAAAATAGAGGCAGTAGGTACACAGAGTTAAAGAAAAAACTGATTCCTGAAGAATACCACTTAATGTTTAAAAAAAAAGAGCCCCCCAAACTAAAACAAACAAAAAACACAAAAGAATTACAAAGGAAAGTCACAAATTGCAGTCAGAAGAGTAGGAAAAAAAAGGGGGAGGGGTTTGACTCCATTTCTTGCTGTGTCTTCTCACAAAACTTTCAGGATCCAGTGATTTTGGCCAAGAAACAAACAAAAAAAGGACTGTCCCATTCTGTAATGGATTTGGATGAAACCTGGTAAGAAAATCTGGTATAACTCCAAGAGGAGACATTGGAGAAGAACCCATGTAGGTTTCTAAGAATTGCATGTGTATTTATGCTGTTATCAAGGTTGCTAGCATCTGTCTTTCCATATCAAGCTGAAAACATCACCACTATATGGGCAGTTGGATAAGTCTTATTGGGAAAATGATTTTTTCTCTTTGTTTTTATGCCTCTGTACTAGTAGATTGGTTCAGTAACAAATATGTGAGTTCTTTTGTTTGCAAACAATTAAGGAGAAGTAAGTATAGTAATGGAAGCAGGTAAAGAGCTTTAGGGATTAAGAATTTGCCAGCAGTTTTAAATGACATTCAAGGGTCAAGTAAGAAAAGGACTGTACAGGAATATCTCCAAGATATTGCAGGTTTGGTTCCAGAACACCTCAATAAAGTGAATATTGCAATAAAGTGAGTCAAATGAAGTTTTTAGTTTCTCAGTGCATATAAAAGTTATATTTACCCCCTATTATAGCCTACTAAGTGTGCATGCAATAGCATTATGTCTAAAAAACCCATATGCATATCTTAAGAATACTTTATTGCTACAAAGTGCTAACCATTACCTGACCTTTCAGCAAGTCACAATCACTGATCACAGATCACCATAACAAATACAATAATAATAAAAAAGTCTGAAATAATGTGAGAATTACCAAAATATGACACAGAGACACGAAGTGAGAAAATGCTGTTGGAAAAATGATGCCAATAGGCTTGCTCGACATAGGGTTGCCACAGCCCCTTAATTTGTAGAAACAAAACAAACAAAACAAAACAAAACAAAATCCCACAGTATCTGCAAAGTGTAATAAAGAGAAGTGCAGTAAAGCAAGGTATGCCTGTAGATGTCTCTTAGATTTAGCACCAAGGAAGTAATTGGTAACTTGGAATAGGGGTTTTCCTGGAATAGTGACTCTGGAAGCTAGATTGTTACAGGTTAACCAGTAGGAGGAGGTGAGGAAGTGGAACCCAAGCGTAACAATCCTTAGAAGCAAACTGGCTGTGAATGAAAGAACTAGGAAGAAGGAAGTAGGATTAAGGGGAGGATTGCTTAAGTCAGGAAAGCTTTCAAGTTATTTGGATATGTTGTAAGAGACAGTGGAAAGAAAGGAGCTGAAGATGGAGGAAAGAGCATAATTAATTAAGGTCTATTAGCAGGCAGGAGGGAAGAGCAAAGAATTAACGAGCCTTAGATAGGAGAAGGGTAAGGAATAAGGTGGACCTTCAGGGGCTCAGTGTCTTCATCTGTGTCTTCCAGTTCTGCAGAGTCTAGACAGAAAAAAGGGAAGATTTCCCAGACTCTCTCGCAGTAGGGTTCCCATACAGACTTAGACCCAGACAATCCTCCGCAAGATGAGAAAGTGGAAGGAAGTGAGGCCGAGATTGTGCCAACGCTACTTCTGCTTTTCCTGTTGGCGAGTCCTTAGTGGACACGCGGATGTTTTTCTCTGACACTGTTCCAGTGTCCAGGTGCTTGGCTGATAGCAAAAGGCAGAACTGTTGCGCAGAACCGGGCACTGTTTTGTTGTTGTTGTTGTTCCTAGGTGGATCCATTAGGCATGGCATGACCCTGTGGCCACCACCTGTGACAGCTTACTGGCTAATACCAGCTAAGGCAGTGCTCCTGGGACCAAGAGTCCCATTGTCCATTTCCAATCCCCCTCTGTTTTGATTGTGTAAAAGGAAGAAGTTTCCTGGGAGGGTTAGTTCTGTGGTGGTCTTCTTAGTGTTACGAAGCTTGCCAGTCCAGTCCTTCCAGGGATATTTTGAGCATCCGGTTCCTGGTATTAGATTTCATTTTGCTTGAAACAGGTAATGTAATTTCTGTTTTCTGCAAGTGCACTCTGACAGCGAGGGACATGTATTCTTGCTCGAAGAGGGAAGGCAGAGAAGCTGGGTGTAGATATAGATAAATTCGTTTTTTTGGTAATCTCCTTGAAGGTAGGAGTTTGTAAGCTGGGGTGTGCAGAGCCGCAAGGGGTTCTTGGATAGGATTCAGGGCATCTGTGAACTTAAATGAGAAAAAAATCCCATCTCCTCTTCACGAACCACTAAAATTAGGCATTTTCTTTTATTCTAATGCAGGCCATCAAACTACAGCATCATCAGCAGTTCCTGTGACTTTGTCTCTAACAGAAATCACAGATGTTTTCACATTACATTAAGAGTTGTAATAAATACCTTTTGGCGGTGACGACCTGCCCACGAGAACATGCCCCTCGTGAAGGACCTCCTGCACCCGTCCCCAGAGGAGGAGAAGAGGAAGCACAAGAAGAAGTGCCTGGTGCAGAGCCCCAACTCCTACTTCATGGACGTGAAGTGCCTGGGGTGCTACAAAATCACCACCGTGTTCAGCCACGCGCAGACGGTGGTGCTGTGTGTGGGCTGCTCCACTGTCCTGTGCCAGCCGACAGGAGGAAAAGCAAGGCTCACAGAAGGATGCTCCTTCAGACGGAAGCAGCACTAAACGCACCCTGAGTCAACATGAGTGGGGAACTATCCCAATAAACAGATTTTGGATTCAAAAAAAAAAAGAGTTGTAATAAATAAAAACATTAAAAACATTTTTTAAAGGGGCGCCTGGGTGGCTCAGTTGGTTGAGCGTCCGACTTCGGCTCATGTCACGATCTCGCAGGTCATGAGTTCGAGCCCCGCATGGGGCTCTGTGCTGACAGCTCAGAGCCTGGAGCCTGTTTCAGATTATGTGTCTCCCTCTCTTCTCTCTGCCTCTCCCCGGCTCATGCTCTGCCCCCTTCTCTCTCAAAAATAAAGACATAAAAAAATTAAAAAAAAAAGAGTTGTTGTAGATTTCAAAATATTGTTTATCCTTGTAACTATGGTAGTTATTAGGCTTGCTGTTAGACCTTCCTTTTTAACGCATTTATAAAGGAGCAGGTGTTCCTATATCATAATTTTTTTTAATTGAAAATTACATTTCTGTTGTAATCCTGTGTATTTTATTCTGTGTATTTAAAAATATTATTGTGGGGATACCTGGGTGGCTCAGTAGGTTGAGCGTCTGACTCTTGATCTTGGCTCAAGTTGTGATTCCAGGGTTGCAGAGTCAGTGCTGACAGCACGGAGCCTGCTTGGGATTTTCTCTCTCTCTCTCTCTCTCTCTCTCTCTAAATAAATAAATAAATAAATAAATAAACTCTAAAAAAAATTATTCTGAGAAGGGGTTCATAGGGTTCAACAGACTAAAAAAACAGCCCATAGCAAAAAACATGCTAAGAAGCCCGTTCTAATGTCTTCTATTTTAGAAGCAGGGTCTCCAAACTTCAGCACTGTTGGCATTTTAGGATGGATAATTCCTCCATATGGGGAACAGTCTTCGCATCGTAGGATGGTCAGCAACCTTGTCCCGCTGTATGCTAGTAGCTTCTATCCTGACTGCGTGACAGTCAAAAGCATTGTCACTTGGGGGGCAAAAGTGACCCTGGCCAAGAACCGCTAGCGTGAAGTAGTGCTAGGAGCGAGAGGTGGAAGGTGACTGGGTCGGAGATCTGATCAGACAGAGGGTTTAAAACAGAGGCAACAGAGGATGGCAGAGGCACCTGACAAAAGAAATGTGTAAGTGGAGCGATGCTGACAGACCAGGTGAATTCGGCAGCTAAGCCCACAGATGAGAGAAGGAGGTTCTCTATTTGCTCTTTTCTGCTTGACATACCTGATGAATAGGATTCAAAGACAGAGTGTAGCATTAACAGTATTTGCGCAGTAGAGGCTACTTAAAAATGAGAGCTACCTACACAATGTCCAAAGAACTGTTTCTCCCATCAGTGCCCCCTACACCAACATGTCAACACAACGGTTGGGATATACACCATGTCCAGACAAAAGGATAATGAGAACGTTTAGAGCCTAAAAATAACTGTTATTGCCCTTTGTTCTGCTACTGTATGTAGAAGAGAATATTCTGGATTTGAATGCATGAAGGGGCTACTATTCTGAGAAAATCTGAGCCCAGTAGGCATGGATACGAAGGATAGGAAGCACCCTTGATTCGGCAATTTCACCCCTAGATATTTACCCAAGAGAAATGAAAAAAAAAAAAAAATACACACACACACATATATATATATATATATATATATATATATATATATATCTCCACATAAAGACTTGTCCAAGAGTATTGATAGCAGCTTTATTCATAATAGCCCCAAACTGGAAAGGATTCCAATGTCCACCAACAGTAGAATATGCTGGAATACTATAAATGAAATATTACTGAGCAATAAAAAAGAATATGCAGCAGCATGAATGAAACTCAAAAACATGCTGAATAAAAGCCTTACACAAAGGTGGACCTACGGATTGTATGATTCGTTTATTTGGAGTTTTGAACAAAATAGAGTGATTAAAAAAAAATCAGAATAGTGTCTGACTTGATGGGGGTGAGGAAGAGGATTAAGGGGAGAAGGAGATTTTCCTGGGGTGATGATAATGTTCTCTCTCCTGATGGGGAGTTGGGGCACACGGTTGTATGCAGCTGCCCAAACTCACCAAATTGCACACTCAGACTTGTGTATTTCACCGTATGTAAATGATACTAGAGGGACAGGTTGGGAAGCGGGAAAAGAAAAAAAGAGAACTGTAAGTAAAAATTGAACTCATGGTAATGAAATACATGCTACAATGTTTAAAATGAACTGATGTCTACAATACTCTGAAATAGAGTTTAAAGTGGGCAGTTAAAAAAAATGGATTGATGGATAATGAGGTGGTTCAAACAGAAAAGCTAACTGCAGATTCTAGGCGGTGAGTGTGGTTCGTGCGCAATTCTTCCAGCTTTTCTGCAGCTTGAAAAATTCTCATTCTGAAGGACGTGAAGGTGTGTAGGTAAACCTCTTTTTGCCTTCTGAAGTATTTCATTCATCTTTGGGCAAGGAAAGTACTTTGTGTTTTTTTTTCTTTTTTTTTTTTTTTAATTTTTTTAACGTTTATTTATTTTTGAGACAGAGAGACACAGAGCATGAATGGGGGAGGATCAGAGAGAGGGAGACACAGAATCTGAAACAGGCTCCAGGCTCTGAGCTGTCGGCACAGAGCCCGACGCGGGGCTCGAACTCACGGACCGCGAGATCGTGACCTGAGCCGAAGTCGGACGCTTAACTGACCAAGCCACCCAGGCGCCCCAAGGAAAGTACTTTGAAACAAGCAAAGCATTTCATTTGGTTCTTGCCCTACTTCAACAAATGGATCCTAGAATATCACAGGCATCGGCTCCATCCAGTGACAAGCAGCTTCGATCTCTACTACATGGCCACCAGGGCTCACGAGGGCTGTCCCAGGTGCTGCACTAATCACTTTACACTTGTTCTCTTCACGTAGAGATGCTAAGGGCGCCCTTGACTGCTTAACAAAAAGCTCTGGGCTGAGTCACATCCTCAGAAGCTGCAGACAGCCTTGGACTAGAACAAGCAGATGTCCGAGAGGAGGATAACATCTGTGACGGCAGGTATTTTTAGGAGAATGTATTATTTAAATATGTTACGAAGCCATGGCACGATGTGTGTGTGTATGTTTTGGGTATAGTGAGCTCAAGTGGGAGAAGAAGATGCACAGTGTAAGTCATAAAAAGGAACAGTAGCTTTAATCCAATTTCGACAGAGAAACAAACCTTCTTCCTTTTCGTTTTTTTTCTTAAGCTCATTCCCGATGTCATACGATATCGTCACCTGGCAAAGCGGTGTGACAAAAGCCGCCTGGATTGGACGCCCCCAGCTCTTCTGTGGCTTTCCTTTCTCAATAAACCTTTGACAAAAGTCGCGTTTCTGGTTGTTTGGTCTAAGTGTTTCTCACTCAGTAGAGTGATTCAACGTCTCTGAGTGTCACTAAATAAGGGGTTTCAGTGAAGCTTTTTGGAATCTACTTCCCTAAAGGCTGCTTGGTGGCGGGCCTGGGATTGTTTTGGTTTTGTGTGAAACTGGTAAATAAACAATGTAATTACCAGGCTGCCTAGTCCTCGTGACTCCTGATACCTGCAGAGCCACCCATGTGAGGAGAGGGCAGGGCTGTTACTTTCAACTAAGACTGACGAAAGGTCAAGGCACTAACGTGGCAGAAGCTGGATTTGAACTAACGAGACCTTAGGAGCCCTAGAGCAGTTGTGATAGCACTAAAAAGAATCTATGAAACTGGTATGTATTAGGAACAAAACAATAAACCAGCCTTGAACCAAGACAGGCGAATCTCTGATCTCCTTTATTCTGAGCCATGGTTAGAGGCCATATTCAAACCTGATCCATGAAACGGTGCCCATGAACACTGGCCACGTGTAGGGGGAACACATCAGAATTGGACTAGAGAGAGCAACCCCATGCCGAACCACTTCAGGTAGATCTGTTCCATTCATTTCATTTTCGTGGACCCTCCAGTGCTGTCATTACGGAGAGAGGCACGGTTCTTTGTAAAGCCAGGCCAAACAATCTATTCTTTTTTTTTTTTTTTAATTTTTTTAATGTTTATTTATTTTTGACAGAGAGAGAGAGAGAGAGACAGAGCATGAGCGGGGGAGGGGCAGAGAGAGAGGGAGACACAGAATCTGAAGCAGGCTCCAGGCTCAGAGCTGTCAGCACAGACCCTGACGCGGGGCTCAAACTCACAGACCGCAAGATCATGACCTGAGCCGGAGTTGGACGCTCAACGGACTGAGCCACCCAGGCGCCCCAACCAAACAATCTATTCTTGACTGAAGTGTAAACCAAGCATTTTCTGCCCGTCTTGTTGGACTAATACAGAAGCATTTCAGAAAACAACTCAATTAGTGATATCCAGGTTCCAAAAAGCAGCAGATAGACTTTGAGACTTAAGAGGACTGAGGAGGAAAAGAAATTTTGGCTCATTCCCTAACACAAATTGTATATAATCAGCAAATAAGCAGGGAGTTTTCATTGGTTTACAATTCATTTGGGACTTAATTCCAATAAAGATGATGTGATGACATTTAAAAGCGTGGATGAAGCTAGATACACAGGAAAACTGAAGGTGACTTTGGTGGAGAATATAAAATATAAGATAGTATACGAAATAATAAAATATTCACTTCTCAGGTGGCTTTTATGAGTTGCTGATTCAATACATCTGTACAGTTTTGACCATCTATACTAGTGACTTTTTTGTCTTACTTTTACATGCACAGTGTTCTGTTTAAAAACAAAAATTTTTTTAATATTTATTTTTGAGAAAGAGAGTGAGCGTGAGCGCATGGGTGGGGGAGGGGCAGAGAGAGGGAGGCACAAAATCCCAAGCAGGCTCCAGGCTCCTAGCTGTCAGCACAGAGCCCGACATGGGGCTTGAACTCACAAACCGTGATATCGTGACCTGAGTTGCAGCTGGACATTTAATCAACTGAGCTGCCCAGGTGCCCCTGTTTTTTTGTTTCTTAAAAACAGAACCATCTTTTGGCACCAACTTCTCGGCCATTCTCCCAGGAGAAGAAACAAAAACGTTGAATGACTCACCATCTGAGCAGAGAGGGAGCATCTCCCAAACTGCTTGCGTACTCCTCCCCCCCCCCCGCCCCCCCCCCCCCCAACCACACACAAAAGACCTGCCCTCACAGATGCCTGACCACGGGCTGCGGGCACAGTCCAGCTGAGCAGGACACTGCTCACCCGCCCTGGTGTGCTCTGTGCCTTCAAGGTGAAATGCTGGTCTCACCGGGTTAGAAGAAAAATCCAGAAACTCTCTTGTCCGCTAACATCTCCGTCTTTGGTATCTGGGTATGGGGTTGATCAGAGGAATGCTGAATGTTGCATTTTTGCTTACTTTTGGTTGTTTTTTTTTTTTTTTTTTATAGGGTTACTAATAAGTCTGAGTAACAAAAATCTTGCCACTGCGTGTACTGGGAGAGAGCTGATGACGGAAACATTTCAGGATGCCTCTTCATGACACAGGAACACCAGACCTTGGACGTGGTGTAGGGGTGGATGCTCAATGGTGGTTCGAGCTCTAGAAGAGAACTTTAAGCCTCTGGGGTTGTTGTGGGCCAATTCGTATGTGGGCAATTTGTATGTTACATCTATAACCCTCAGTGCCGCAGAATGCAACTGTATTGGGAAAACAGACCTTTAGGGAGGTGATTAAGGTAAAATGAGATGCTTAGGGTGGGCCTTAATCCAATCAAACTGGTGTCCTTATTAGAAGAGACTGGGACACAGACAAGCCGACTGAGGGATGAGCCTGTGCAGAGGCAGCAACAGGCTGCCACAGAGGCATCAGGAGGAGCAAAGCTGCCCACAACCTGATCTCTGACTTCCAGCCTCCAGAACCCCGAGAAAAGAAATCTGTCACTTAAGTCACTCAGTCTGTGATGTTTTATTCTGGCAGCCCTAGAAGTCTAATACAGGGGTTTCAAAAAAAAAAAAATGTGAAGAATATTTGGAATTGTTCAAAGTAAAAGCCCACGTAGGCTAACTCAATTGTCTGAACTACATTCCTAGGAAGTTTAGTAACTGAACAGGGGGATTCTGAGCTCAGATGAATGTGGGACATGCTGGCTTAGTTGCAGAACTCTGCAGAACTGTTGCAGAACTTCTCAGAGCCTTTCATGTGCTGATTTACACATTGGTAGGATTCATTCGATCTGTGTGTCATCCTCGACACCTGTCTTTCCCCCACATTTGATTTCCAATCCATCGCCAATTCCCGATGACTGTATCTTGAACAGAAATATTTCTTGAACTAGTTCACTTCTCTCTACTGAACTGCCACTGAAGCCTGGACCAAACTTCCCAGGTCTCTTGCTCAGTCCACTGTAAAGCCTTCCTGACTGGTCTGCCCACACTGGAGGGTACTCTCCCACGTGTTCTCCACAAATCCCACCAGAGTAGTCCATGCCAAGCACAGGCTGGATCATGCCAGCTCCCTGATTTTAAAGATGTCTGGGTAGCTTCCCATTGTTCCTAAGATGAGAGAGGACTAAATTCCTACTCATATCTTCAAGCTTCTCTTGAACCATCTTCCTTTCTGGGTTCCATATTCACAGCTCTTCTTTTAGACCCACATTATTTTGCTCCTGCTGTACCTTCTTCCTGGCCAACTCCCCTTATCTTCCTCCAGAAGCTTTCACTTCCCTCCTTTATTGGATCAAATCCCTCTACTACTGAGTTACACTGCACTTGTCACTATTGAAAGTTTACATTTGTGTGATTACTTGGTTAATACCTGAATCTCCCTCTTCTAAACTACAAACTCTGAATTTGTGGAACATCCTTTGTGAAATATCCAGTTAGTTTATTGATCAAGGTTTGGGAAGTACATATCTGAAATTCTGTGGCAGGAACTTTTATGCAGAAAGTGAGCAGGGTTACAGACAGAAGTCTTGGGTCCTTAGAAACATGTAGTTATTTGCTGAAATTTAGCATCCTTTGAAATAAACCACTGGAGAAGCTGAATATAGAGACGATATGACATTGGGGCTAAGTTCTGGAGATACACATAAGTGTGTAACTTTTTAAAATTTTGTAACAAAAGATTTGTATTTAGAACACACACATATCAGGGCACCTGGGTGGCTCAGTCGGTTAAGTGTCCCACTTCAGCTCAGGTCGCGATCTCACGGTTCATGAGTTCGAGCCCCGTGTCGGGTTCTGTGCTGACAGCTCAGAGCCTGGAGCCTGCTTTGGATTCTGTGTCTCCCTCTCTCTCTGCCCCTCCCCCACTTGTGCTCTGTCTCTCTCTCTCTGCCCCTCCCCCACTTGTGCTCTGTCTCTCTCTGCCTCTCAAAAATAAATAAACGTTAAAAAAAAGTTTTTTTTTTAAAAAACAACATACGCATATCATCTAACGAACCAAACATTTGTACCTAGAGCTCTTGCATTCAATAAGATGACGAACTCAGTAAAAAATGGGCAAATATGAACTGACTCATCCCAATACATGTAGAACAGCCATGAACAGAAACCATCCCAGGGGCACGTGATGCCAACGAAGGACCGAACTCATGCCTCGGCCTAAATGGCCTCTGAAGCGACACAAACAGCCCAACAGGAGGAGCGTGTCATAACTACTCCTTGTGGAGAAAACAGGCCAGAAGATCTGTCGGCTTACTACCCCTTAACGACTGGATCGCTCACAACTGTGTGCAGGTGTAGCCCACAGGGAAGTTTCATGATATCGGAAAATTCACGTACATCCACTAGGTGCAGAGCTTTTTGTTCTTAAACTTTTGATTTTGAAATGTTTCAAATCTGTAGAAGGCCTGGAAGACTGCTACAAATGAACAGCCACCTCACCACCTTTCAGCAGCCTGCCTCGTGTTTTGGTTTCGCTCTAAACAAGCTGCTTTTTCTTGCTTTCCTGTGGACAGGGTGATCCTGACCGTGCCTCCAGGAAGATAGGAAGGACTGCATGATTGGATCACAAATGCCCACAGTGCAGGAACATCCCCCCCAGGCCCACTGGCAGATAATTCATCAAGAAATATTTAGGGCTTGACCTTAAATAAAGTGCTATGAGAGATAAAAAGACATTTATGGGATATAACTTTAAGAAAAAAATTTATAACCATTTGAGAAAATAAAGCACTTTCCTGTAAAAGAATAACCAGCAATAAAAATATTAGATAAGCCTTGAGTGAGGGGGACATAGAAAGTGCTGACAGAGTTAGGATAAGATTGTTTCTAGTTATGTTTCTTCGTGGAAATGGATTCCCTATGGAAAGCAGCACATCTTACGATCAGTTAATTTCCTCATACTAAAAGACCAACTCAGGATAGTAATTTCGTAAGGTAAATTACAAATAAGTATTACAAATACTTATTTGTTCTGTTCTACTGTGAACAAACAGAAGTGTAAGAGGGCTGATGCCTTATCTGAACAATATTTACAATTATTTTAGGTCTTTACTGGAAGGATGATTCAAAGCTAGGGGAAGTTATTTGTTCCACGAAGGGCTAACCTTAGTTTGGTGGACTTAAGGCAAATAATTAACCCATTCTTCCCTCCTGACAAAGAATGGGCTACTATATTCCCCTGATGTATTAGGTCAGCCCCATGCCAAGAGCCTGCTGTGGGGACGGCATAATTCCCAGTGTCTCCTAGGCCTGGAGATCTCAGCAGTATTTCCCTAAGAGCCCATTATTTCCAGAGGTCTGCATCTAGGGCTTAGAGAAATCAGAAGCAAGTAAATACGGAGTAAGATCACAACCTGGTACAAATGTTAATAATATACAAAGAAAAACACTGTATGAATGGTGGGGTGGGGTGGGGTGGGGGAGCTCTCTAATGGCTGTGCAAAGTTAGCGGGGTGTGTTTTTAAATTAATACAGACGGTCACTGCATTTGGGCACCGTGTAACGTAGACTGGAAATTCGCCTTCAGAAGGATAGGGTTTTCAGGTTCAAGTGATCATTTTCGAGAAGGTTCTGTCAAAACGTCGTTCATGTAAGTACATGGTGTGAGAACTGGGACCTCTAAAACCTAAGTTCTAGATTACATTTTCCAACCTGGAAAGGACTCAGGAAGGAATATTGCTCTCAGAGTCACAAGGTTACCTGTTTTCTTTAATTTATGCTTTCACCTCCTTCTTTTCTGAGTTTTTCCTCAGTGTGTATATATCCGTTTTACAATCCGGAGATAAACAAAACGATTTCTTAAACAAAGACCAAAGCTGAAGCTTCTCACTTTTAAACTGCTGCTGTGGGCTAGAAAGATTATCAAAAGCTACTGGCAAGTCAAAGCCCATGGGTTGCTGGACACATCTCTGATGGGGGTACTTAACACATGTCCACTACCTGTACTCTAAAAACTTTCAAACGTCCAAGCTTACTGAAATGACTTAGAAGTCTGTTACTTTATTACCCTTTAACCGTTGTGTTGAGATATAATTCACATACCTTACCATTCTCCTACTTGTTGTGTACAATTCAATCATTTTTAGTATATTCACAGACCTGTACAGCCATCGCGGCAATTGATTTCAGGACATTCTGTACCCTTTGGTCATGAACTCCCAATCCACTATTTTCCTCAACCCGAGGCAATCACTAATCCACTTTTGTTTATTCTGGACCTTTCACATAAATGGAATTGTATAATATGTGGCCTTTTCTGTCTGGCTTCCTTCACTTCCCTTGATATTTTCAAGGTTCATCCATCTGTAGCATGTATCAGTTCTTCATTCCTTTAGTCTGCTAAATGGATGTCTCCCATTTTATTTGCCCATTCATCAGTCAATGGACATTTGGGTTGTTTCTACTTCTCAGCTATTACGAATAATGCTGCTATGAGCATTCATGTTCAAGTTTTTGCGTGGACTTAGGTTTTCATTTTTCTTGAGTGTATGCCTAGGAATGGAATTTCTGGGTAATACAGTTAATTCTATGTTCCTTAAAAGAGGAAGTGCCAGACTGTTTTCCAAACTGGATGCGTCATTTCACATTCCCACCAGCGGTATATGAAGGTTCTCATTTGTCTGTATCCTTGCAAACACCTGTTATTGCCCATCTTCTTGATTATGTAGCCATTCTCACCAGTGGCGATTATAAAGCGGTACACTTCATTATTTTTGACATGTGCTTTTAAGAATTGTTTTCTGATTACAGAAGTCATACAAGCTAACAGTCACAATTTCTTCATGTGCATGTGATGATTTGATTCCCAGCTTCTAGGCCAAAAATAATACCAGTTACGTGTTGGCACAATTATGATCCTCATTTTACAAAGAGATGGGAGGCTCAGGGATGTTAAGAAGTTCTAAAGCTGGGATTGTACCCAGGTGCTTTTCACCACAGCGTTAGCCTGTTTTCATGGCTGCTATGTGCATACATAAACACATGGAGATCAAATGGGATAATGAAGTGAACTTTACGAATTTACAGCATCTAGTACTGGAGAGTAAGATGTTGACGGGACATGGCTTTTGGATTACAGAAACAGGCAACATGTTTGTTATCTGTTGAGAGATTAAGGAACAGAGCAGGGATTTCTGTGACCACAGAGAAATTTAAAGAAGACCTGAGATTAAGGAGTATCGCATTAGTTAGGATAAACTATGGTCTCTTATCATCCCATCTGGAGAATGAGGACATTAATCATCCTACGGTTATGGTGATAAATAGCACCAAAACATGTGCTAAATGTGTTCACCTTTGGTCTGTGCACTTGAGAGAATGAGGCCGGTTTCTCTTGAATCCCTGTATTATCTGAATGCAGCAGGATAACCTTATTTTGGTTTTGTGATTATTTTCCACCTTACACAAAACAGCTCCTTTCTTTTACTCTTTGGAGTTGAGGAAAAATTATTTTGCTACAATTAAAGTTGTTTTGAGTTTTGGCCACAATCGCAAGCAATTCTAGAAATTAAAATTCCTCATGCTCTAGTTAAACATTACTAAAGTTCCCGCTCACTACAACCCCTTTTCTGGAAATTTATTCTGCAGCACTACACATATAATTATTATGTCTTTATCTAGACTCTTTCCAGTTTCCAAATTTGCGTATGTGACTCAAACAGAAGATTTAAAAAAAAAAAATTTTTTTTTAACGTTTTATTTATTTTTGAGACAGGGAGAGACAGAGCATGAACAGGGGAGGGTCAGAGAGAGGGAGACACAGAATCTGAAACAGGCTCCAGGCTCTGAGCTGTCAGCACAGAGCCCGACGCGGGGCTCGAACTCACAGACCGCAAGATCATGACCTAAGCCGAAGTCGGCCGCTTAACCGACTGAGCCACCCAGGCGCCCCTCAAACAGAAGATTTTAAGGGAACTGATCTTCTAAAAAACTAACGCATAAACACTGCTAAAGGTGGCATATTTTTATACATAATTTCCTGAAGAGAACTAGACAAAAGTTCCTCCAACTTCAAGAATCTTAGCACAAGAAACACGCTGGTTTGGGGTGGGGCAGAGTTAATTCAGGAATAAGAACTATAGACTAGAACTTTTTTTATTTTAAAGATGTATATTTTGAGCAAAGGATACTCATTGTCCCAATCTTTGGCTTGTACTTGGCAGTCTGTGTTTAGAGGGTTTATCCTCCCAGGGGGTGAGGGGTGGGGCTATGGGTGGGGTGGATGCAGATAAGATAGCAATTCCAGTTTTATCACTCTTATGAATTTTGTGCTAGGGTTGAAGTGCTCAGCAGGAGGGAAAAAAAGGAGCATTGTTTCTATGGACTGTATAAAGGAGAGGGAAGGAGGAAATGTTAGAAGGATGATTTCTCAATTTTTATTTCTTAAAAGGTGCCCTTGAGGCTGCATTTCCTCTAAACCCAGCATTTGGTGTCCACTTTGAGTGAAATGCATCCTTTTTGGAAAGAAGGATTTTTCCTGAATCAGCAGAAGGTCAAGCAGGAGAGCTGGGAGAACGGATTCCACTGATGGATCTTCAATAAGTGACAGTATTGATTTTTGAAATCATTAAACTTTGGTATTTTGATCCGTCGACAAAAGTGAAGTGAATTCTCTTATAAGGAAATGAAAAACTACGAGATGATTGTCAACTAATTTCTCGGTTTCCAGGGGTCATTTGACCTTTACAGTTACATCAGTAAGGCTACTGCATAAAAATCAGGGACATCTCACCTAATGTGGAAGCAGCCGCTCTGAAGGGTGGTGGCTAACACTGAGGAAAGAGCTGGTGAACTTGATGGAGTCACCTTGAACAACTTGCTTAACCGCTCTGAGCCACCCCTTTAAGTTAGATGCTGTAAATCACTTTGAGTGCCGGGCACATAGGAGGCGCTCGATAAATGTTAGCTATTGGGCTCACCTGACAAAGAGATTTTTTTTTTCAATTTATGAAATTTATTGTCAAAGTGGTTTCCATACAACACCCAGTGCTCATCCCAAAAGGTGCCCTCCTCAATACCCATCACCCACCCTCCTCTCCCTCCCACCCCCCATCAACCCTCAGTTTGTTCTCAGTTTTTAAGAGTCTCTTATGCTTTGGCTCTCTCCCACTCTAACCTTTTTTTTTTTTTCCTTCCCCTCCCCCATGGGTTTCTGTTAAGTTTCTCAGGATCCACATAAAAGTGAAACATATGGTATCTTTCTCTGTATGGCTTATTTCACTTAGCATCACACTCTCCAGTTCCATCCACGTTGCTACAAAGGGCCATATTTCATTCTTTCTCATTGCCACGTAGTACTCCATTGTGTATATAAACCACAGTTTCTTTATCCATTCATCAGTTGATGGACATTTAGGCTCTTTCCATAATTTGGCTATTGCTGAGAGTGCTGCTACAAACATTGGGGTACAAGGGCCCCTATGCATCAGTACTCCTGTATCCCTTGGATAAATTCCTAGCAGTGCTATTGCTGGGTCATAGGGTAGGTCTATTTTTAATTTTCTGAGGAACCTCCACACTGCTTTCCAGAGCGGCTGCACCAATTTGCATTCCCACCAACAGTGCAAGAGGGTTCCCGTTTCTCCACATCCTCTCCAGCATCTATAGTCTCCTGATGTGTTCATTTTGGCCACTCTGACTGGCGTGAGGTGATATCTGAGTGTGGTTTTGATTTGTATTTCCCTGATAAGGAGCGACACTGAGCATCTTTTCATGTGTCTGTTGGCCATCCGGATGTCTTCTTTAGAGAGGTGTCTATTCATATTTTCTGCCCATTTCTTCACTGGGTTATTTGTTTTTCGGGTGTGGAGTTTGGTGAGCTCTTTATAGATTTTGGATACTAGCCCTTCTGACAAAGAGATTTTTAACTATTATCAACACGATATGGGACTTTACCCCTCCACTCATCCTAAGACACATATCATGCCATCTATATTTTATTTGGCCTCCGCATTCACGGATTGGGGTTTGAGTGCCTACTGTTGTCAGGTAGTGGGCTTTGAGGAGCAAAAGATGCCTGACCCACAGTCCTTGCACTTGATGGGAAGGAAAACAAGGTGATGTCATCAGCTGAGAGTAACAGGAGGGAGGGAGAGAAAGAGAGCCAATTGGCGGGGGGTTGGCTGTGAGGCAGCGGTGAATGCGGTTTCTGATGGGTTAAGTTTAAAGGGCTCTGGGGATCTGCTAGTGGACCTTCCCTGCAGGCAGCTGTTACCAGGGGGTCTGTAGCTGTGTGGGGAGGCGGGGGGCTGCAGATAGGGCATTCGGTGCCATGTGCCTTCTGAGCCATGAGCGGCGCACACACTTTGATGCTGCCAGAGGTCGGTCAGGGAGCCAGAAGACGGCGATGAGGAAGGAGCCCAGGGGCACACCAATGCTTGGGGTGGAGGTGGCAACAGGGGCGCTGGGGAATTTCCTAGGGCCCCAGCTAACACGACGTGGGGCTATCTAGGTTTTTTAAATTAATATAACATAGCTAAAAAGGTAGCTTTCTCTTGAGTTATCTACAAATCTTCTATTTACTGTTCTCTAAATCCGGTCAATCCTTTTAAGAGCAGTTTTTTCAACTTGGTAATCAAAGGAAAGGACAGTTTAAATGTCTTACTTACAAATGTAACATATTTGATTTTTAAAAAGTGTCCCACTGACCAATAAACAAACCCTTTTGCGGTACTTAGGTCATTTTATAAAACGAGTAAACTCGTAAATAACATAAATCTTCAGTTGCCTTAAACATTTCAATCCAGTAGAAAACAAAGCAAATCTGAAAAGTTTCAACTTAAAGATCCCAAGTCTAAATCAATCAGCTAATGACATGACAGTTTAAAGTGGAATCACGAGATTTAACATGCTAATTAACGAAGTCATCTTACACGTTGTGAATACTGTATGTAGTCAGAACATTGAACACAAACTCTTCCACAAACTTATCTAAAAATATAAATGCTTGCGAGTTGTATTTAGTTCATCATATCTATGCTTGATTCTAAACCTTCCCAGGGTTAAAACAATATCTCATAAGAAAATAATTTGCTTTAACATGGAATCTGTACCTTACAAAGGGCTCTCAGTTTTCTCCGCTCTGTCCCCAAGATTCAAATTACAAGTTACCTAACTCTTAAGCCCTCTGATTCTTCTGCCTCCCACACAATCTGCCATTGACCCAAACTGATGAATCCAGGCACCACTTGACAGTACTCTGAATTCTTTGTACACCCTTCCCTGCTGACAGGGTCAGAGTTCCTAGGTATGCATAGGACCTGTGATTGGATCCTGCATCATCAAATCCCAGGGTCACGTTTGATAGTAGATGGCAGGCAGGGACGAGTCATGGAGTAGATGAGAAACCAGGAGTAAGAAGTATAATAGTATAAGGGAAGGCAAAGGAAGGAGAGAATTTCAAAAGGGAAGTCATCATCAATGTCAGTTTAAAATGCCACAGGGAAGTTTATAAGCTAAGGGGATGAAATACGACCGTTAGTCTTAATGGTCATAAATCTAAGATTTAAATTTTATCAGTGAAATTTTCATTACACAAAGTGGATAGAAAATAACTATAAATTAAGAGTGAACTAGGAAGTGAGAAACTGGGAACTGCATTTAAAGGCAGCAACGAGTCAAGAATTCTTTAAGACTTAAATTTCACTTAATATTTTAATAAAGGAAACTGAGGCCAGGGGGTGGGTGACCAAAAAGGAGAGGAATGAGGCTCAAAGGAAGAGAGGTCTGTTCTGTGTTTTATTTTAATTAAAAAAGAAAAAAGAAAAAAAAAAAAAAGGTTTGATGGAGCACCTGGGTGGCTTAGTTGGTAAAGTGTCCGACTTAGGCTCAGGTCATGATCTCACAGCTCATGAGTTCAAGCCCTGCATTGGGCTCTCTGCTGTCAGCACAGAGCCTGCTTCACATCTCTCTCTCTTTGCCCCCCGCCCTCCCCCCCCCCCCCTCCCCGGGTCTTGCGTCTCTCAAAAATAAATAAACATTAAAAACAAAGTTTGTTCACCGAAGAGAGAGTTGATTCCTTTTTTGAGGAAGGAGGGGTACCGACAGCTTGAAGATTTGGGATAGAGGCAACATTACTACCTGGTGAGCAGTGTCTCAGAGGATCCTGGCTAAAAGTGAAGGAGTCCATGTGAAAGGCTGACCTTGAACAGGAAAAGGAACACCTTATCCTCTGAGAATGGAGGGAATGAGGAAAGAATTGATAGGGAGATAGATAGCTGTGCGGCCTGGGCGGGGCAGGAAGCTGGGCAGCTGGGCTGAACTGCCTGAATCTGGCCCCCGTGGCCCCAGCCTGGCAGGGACACAGGCAGCACACAGTTTCTGGGAACAGACTGAATCCGGGCTGGGATGGTGACAACTCCAGAAGTGGCCCAACGGGAGCCATCAGAGCTTCCGGGTAAGGGAACAGTTCATATTAATCACAGATCAGAGACAAAACCCCAGAGGTTTCTGTGTTAAAGAAAATGAGACCAGAGGTTAAGACGTGCTCAAGAGTAGTCACCAGCGTCTCTTAAACTAGAAACTGGGTTTCTTGGCTCCCAGAATCACGCTCTCCCTGTCTCAGCACGTCACTTTCTCTGAGAAACCTTCCCTGACCCCTCTCCCCTCCTGCCTAAATCAGATCCCCACAAAGCCTGCTATCCATCCTTTTCACCCTTCCTTTGCTGCACCACAGGCTGAAATTCTAGAGTTATTTATGTGATTATTTCATGTTCCTCTTTCCCAGCTGATATCACAAGCGTCATGAGGACAGGGACTCTATTGTTCACCTCTGTATCCTGGTCAGCACACAGCTTAACGGCTAGCATGTAGTTAGCGCTCAATATATATGATGAATGAATTTATATTCCAAGTGTATGGTGTGGGAGCATGGGATTCGAGAACTCCATTTGCCCATTAAAGCCATACATTTGTGAAAAATGCACACTGTGGGGGTCCCAGGAAGGCTGACTTACACTTTCTCTGTAGGTCTGGCGTCTGGGTAATGCTCAATACATATCTGATGAGTGATTAAGACTTTTTGCACTATTGGAATTTTAATTCCCTTAAGGAAACAAGCAAAACATAGCTGCCTCCAAGCCACTCAAAAATAATTTAAAGATATTACCTGAACATGAAAAAACTTGTTTAAGAATAAACAAATTCAAAATTTCCAAACAATGTCACTCAGAATAAACATTAGAGTTCATCAGTACTTTGTTACAACCTAACTTCTAATAAAAATACTGATCATATGATAAGGCAGCTTCTGGGATAATACAGAACTAGAAAACCCAGGTTTAATTTTTGAAGTTTCACACTTTTGAAGTGTCTCAGAGACATCTTCTTAGATCCCACCCTGATACTAAATGAATTTACCAAATTTTAGTGCAGAAATTCATGCATTTGCAAACATTTAAAAACAGAAAGTATCACCAATGAATTGTCTGCCACCCTTCTCACGGAAGGAAATTTGCGAACACACGCATGAAGGTTAGTACCATATGGTAGGCAAATATTTTTCCATGTCCCACCCAAAGCAAACAAATGAAAAGAGAAACTTAAAGGACAATTATAAAATATCTCCAAATTTAAAGACACAGCATCCTTTTCTAGATTAACAACAGGGGGCAAAAACTGATTTGGAAGAGATTAAAACTGTATATAAACATGGGTGAGTGTATAGAGTCTAAAAAAATCATAAAACATGGTAATTAAAAAATGGAAATGTTTAAGATATGGAAAAAGCTGAGTTAAAATAAATTAATAAAACACTGGAAACAAGCTCACCAAATTTTTCTAATGGGAGCAGAACAGCTTCCGAAAGACAGTGGCTCATTTAGGTGATGAACGCCAGATGCCAAGTGTAGTTCATTATAGACAAAAGTATTCTGATTAGCTTCAGGGGAGAAGGAGAAAAGAATCAGGCACCAAATGGGGGAAAGCCAAACACAGCCCTCAACAGACCGCTGCGTGTGGCTCCCCAGTTGCCTCTGGGTAACTCCTGGTCTAAGGACAAAGTAGTTCTCTATCCCGCTTCTGGTCAGTGAATCCAAACACCCGATTCTATGGGTCACCACCACGCACTGTGGACAATCTGCACTCAAGTCAGGCCAGGGTCAGCTGCATTTCTGTAAGGTAAGAGACAGTCCCTGAAACCCACTCTGTGAAAAGGGTCTATGACAGCCTTAGGAAGGGAGAGTTCAGAAGCCAGCTGTGGGAAATCACTGACATTATCAACTAATTGAAGGAATCCTTGAATAGGGATTTCTCCTTTGGAAAGTTCAGGATACTGGAGTATTGTCACAGGGGAGAAATGTACTCAGTGACACCCCCCCCCCGCCCCCCCCCCCCCAATCCAAAGTCCATTTTCCCAGCATAACCAATTAGGCAACGTAGCCGAATGTCCCTAATTTTTTCTCACTGTGTGTGTGTGTGAGAGAGAGACAGTGGGGGAGCAGAGATAGGGGGTTTGAGGGTGTCCTCCTCCCCAAATTTTAGTCTTGCTTCTTAGATCTGAACTCTAAAGTCTATCCATTGCTTCAGTGAGTGTTTTACAGAGTGTTGAGCACAGCCCTGGACACTGACTGAGTCTAAGCACATCACTCACTGGCAGACAAAGATTTATTTACTTGACAGTCCAATAAAAGCCAAGTTATTCACAGATAACAGCGAGTGCTAGAGAAGACGTCGCTTGCTGTAGTAGAAAGAATTCTAGACTAAGAGTTAGCATATCCCTGGATTCCAGTCTTGGCCCTACTGATTTAGGGTCATGTGATTTTGGCCAAGCCATTAACCTGTCCGGGCCTCAGTGGCCTCAGAGGTGAAATGGAGATATTGAATCAAATGACTGATAAGGCCCTTTTTGGATCTACTGCTCTGGAATGAATATGGCCTGTGTGTTCAGAAGAGGGGTAATCATTCTGGGATAGAAGGATCAGGAGTTTTCAGAACAGAAGTAGAGTAGTTTGCTCTTTTTCTACAAAGTCTGATTTCCCTGCTGCAGAAACCCCAGAGTACAGAAATTGTCAAAATACAGATTGCAGATGTCCCTAGTAATCTTTGCCTCACAGATAAATACTGTTAACTGTTTGGAATTTTTTTCTTCCAGATGTTTTAATTACAAGT
This sequence comes from Panthera pardus, assembly GCF_024362965.1. Classification (NCBI taxonomy): domain Eukaryota; kingdom Metazoa; phylum Chordata; class Mammalia; order Carnivora; family Felidae; genus Panthera; species Panthera pardus. The sequence goes on from NW_026526688.1 coordinate 173,683,912, forward strand.
GCTGCTTACAACCATTACTATTGCTAGGTTAAGTGCTAATTATCATCATTACCATCTGTATTCATATGGAGCACCGAGTGTATGTTTCCTCACCACATTTTTATGAATTTAAAACTGTATCCTGGACATCTTTCCACCATGTCATCTTGCACATCTCATTATTTTTATCAGTGTTGGGTGTCGCATCAGGTCCATAAGCTGTACTTCATTTGACCAATGTCTATTGACAACCTATGAAATTTTTTTCTTTTTGATTATGAACAACACCGCGACAAAGTGCCCTCAAATCCAATCTTTGACATTTCCTGCCTCACTTCCCATTTCCACCCATCACCGGGTCCTAGTGTTGTCACCTAGTATCTCAGGAAGCTGTGCCCTTCTCACTGTCTAATTACCCCCATTTCATTCAAGGGTAGGTTCGGCAACATCTCATGCGACAATAGCTCCTTCACTGGTCTTCTCTCTCCCCAACTCTGCAGCCAGGGAAGCAAATCTGATTACTTCCAAGTTCAAAATCTTTATTATTTAAAAAGATTTTTTTACTTATTTATTTTGAGAGACAGAGAGAGAGAGAGAGAGAGTGAGAGTGAGAGGGGAAGGGGCAGAGAGAATCCCAAGCAGGCTCCATGCTGCCAATGCAGAGCTGGATGCAGGGCTCAAGCCCACAAACAGTGAGATCATGACCTGAGCTGATGTTGGACACTTAACCGACTGAGCCACCCAGGCATCCCCCCACCCCCAAGTTCAAAACCTCCAATAGCTTCTCACAATTCTTAAGGCCACTGACTTAGCGGTGCTCGTGCTGTCTATAATTTGCCTTAAGATACATTGGCATAGGCTCTGGGATACAGGAGTATGTTTTTAATCTGCACTCTAGGATGTACGCTAAATTAGCTGCCCCAGTCAGGAATATGCACCTCAGAGATCTTTAGTAAGAATGTTAGCGCAAGGCCGCAATCCAGAGGTGGTTGCCCGCAGGTAAGTTCGATTCTTTATCTTCAGTCAACAGAAAGGACTTTATTAATTAGCATATGGATGTTGGAAGCTATTTCCCATTAGGGAATCACTTTCATATGAGATGTACAGACTGGTTAGAAATAGCGTAGAGCCATTCACTCTCGCACCAGCACGGTAGATGGTAGCCATCGAGTTCCCTGCACCCTCCCAGTGGATCCCAGTACTTGTTTCTGAAAAACGCCTGACCAGTGACCAGCACAAAGGAGGCTTGCTGCTAAAGTTAAACTCTTCGGTTAGCTCAACCCTGCCTCTAGAAGAGTGTCACGTTTGCTTCTACTGAACTCCCCACGAGAGATAGTTGGAGAAACTAAAGGAAGGGAAGGAGAGACTTCACTAAGCCTGCACCACGGGCTGCAGGACTGTCTTGATTCCTGCTCACTGATCAGTGTTGGAAGGTGGGGCTGAATTGAGCCTGAGATTTGCTTTGGGACCACGTGTGAGGCCGTGAAGAAGAAGACCTTTACCCTCACTCAACTCTAGATACTGGAGGTTTCAACATCCACCAAAAAAACCCCTAAATAAACAGGAAGGATCACGTCGGTGGAGGCCAGATTATGCATAGCACGTGGCCTAGGCACAATCTACCTCCTGCCTGCCTCTCCTGGTACTCCCCCGGCTCAGGACATTTCTGGGAACACTGCTCCGTCCGGACGTGTGACCACGCTGTTCCCTCTCCCATCCCTGCGGCTCCTGTGCCTCCAGAAATCTCACCTCCTGGTCTCATCCGGACATCCCTTCCTCAGGGAAGCCCTTTCTGCCTTTCAGTCCAGGTCGCAGCCCCCATGCCACCCCCGGTGGTGCAGGGGACCTTTCTCCCCGCAGTCCACACAGGAACGTAGAGTGATATGTCTGTATGCTTATCACACTGACACCTATGAGACTGTGTCCAGGTCTGTTCTGTTCACCATTGTATCCCCACCGGCTGGCATGGCCTCCACAGACAATTGCTCAACAGAAGGGCATTTAGGTTTTAGTCCACACAGCATTAGTGGTGGGGGGGAGGGGCAGGGAAGCTTTTTATGCCATTAGGTTTACCAACTAGAGTGGGCCCTCCACAGTGAAAAAGCTGACAATGAAGTTCTTGAAACAATCCGATCAAACTCACAAAGTAAAGGATGAAGAATATATAAAATACCAATGGTGAGGCAAAATGGCTTTCTCTTTTAAATACTTATATAAATGCCAAGCTGGTTATTATGAAAATCCTTCATGGAAATGAGGACTGTGAAAAAGTCATCTTCTTCATGTCTCATTTCTCCCTATTTTATAGATTTCTTTAGTCTCAGCACTTACAGAATGATCATTTCAGCATGTAACTAAATTCTGCTTTCTCAAAGAAGTCTAATTTTTTTAGTTAAAAAAAAAATTTAAGTTTATTTAGAGAGGGAGAAAGTGTATGCGAGCAGGCGAAGGGCAGAGATGGAGAGAGAGAGAATCCCAAGCAGGGTCTGCACTGTCAGTGCAGAGCCCCACATAGGCCTCGAACTCACAAACCATGAGATCCTGACCTGAGCTGAAACCAAGAGTCGGATGCTTAATTGAATGAGCCACCCAGGCGCCCTTCCACTTTTTTTTTTTTTAATCCAAGTTAGTTAACATATAGTGTAATAATGGTTTCAGGAGGAGAATTTAGTGATTCATCACTTATATACAACACCCCACCCAGGGCTCATCCCAACAACTGAGCTCCTTGACACCCATCACCCATTCAGCCCATCCCCCCCCCCCCGCCCCCCCGCAACCCTCAGTTTGTTCTCTACAGTTAAGAGTCTCTTATGGTTTGCCTCCCTATTTTTATCTTATTTTTCTTTCCTTTCCCGTGTACTAAGTTCTGCCTTCTTTTTTTTTTTTTTTTAATTTTTTTTTCAACGTTTTTTATTTATTTTTGGGACAGAGAGAGACAGAGCATGAACGGGAGAGGGGCAGAGAGAGAGGGAGACGCAGAATCGGAAACAGGCTCCAGGCTCCGAGCCATCAGCCCAGAGCCTGACGCGGGGCTCGAACTCACGGACCGCGAGATCGTGACCTGGCTGAAGTCGGACGCTTAACCGACTGCGCCACCCAGGCGCCCCTAAGTTCTGCCTTCTTAAAGAACTCCACTTTTGTCTCCTCAAATGAAGTCCATGTTATCCTCCCTACTTCCCACTAATACAAACATGGGATTGTAACTACATTCCCTGCCCCCCAAGGTTCTTTCTATGCTTGAGGTACAGAGAGCATTTAAAACAGACCCTGGACAGACATTTTAGTAGATGATTGTATAATAAGGAAAATTATATATCTGGTCAGAAATTCAGCGAAAACGCCACGTGTTTAAGCCTGATGCCTGCTGTTACTTCATGTGGCTCTCATGGAAGGTAAAGGTGGAGTGAGCTTTGGGGAGAAGTGGGTCGCCTGGTCACCTCCCCTAGCCCCATCCTTTCCTTCCATTCCACACCCCATGCTGCTGCTCTGGTCCAAACTTCTCATTCTGCATTTGAGAAAACTGAAGGCCACAAGCTGAGACTCAGATTTATCAAACATTCACTACGTGCAGACACATGCTGGGGGAAATGCTCAGTTTCCGGGTGTTACGGAGAAGGAAGCTAAAATCCAGGGAGATGAAGTGAAATTCCTGAGGTCCCACATCAGATGGCCGAGTGGGGATTTGAGGCTGATGACAGTCCAGCCCTCATTCTAGTCTCTCCTGGGAGAGTGGGTCAAATGACTCAGTGATGGGAGAAAATACAACCCCGCTCCCAGTTTCTTAAAGGGCTCGCATAAACTAAGTAGATGGTAAGCACTTGTAAACAGAAGTAAGTAAAGATGTTTAATGGGACCAAATCATGCACATGATGCTGTCATCTGTGTCTGAGAGGATGATTCTGAGGATTTCTGACTTACAGGCATGCGTGTACGTGTGCCTTAATGGGTCACACCTGCCATTAGGGGCCCTGCAAAGTGCTAGGGTGGCAAATTCCTGAGTTTTTGTTTGTTTGCTTGTTTGGCTTTCTGTTCGTCTAATTAACTCTTACAGGGCAACTGTCTGTCAAGGGTGCAATTTCAGTAATTTAACTTTCTCTAAAGATACTTTAGCTTTTTTTTTTTTTTTTTTTGATTACAAAGAAGGCACACTCCTCTTGCTCCATTAAATCTCTGAATTTAGGCAGGGTATTAAAAAAAACAACCCCCTAGGCTTCTCCACACCAGCGGGCTGTGACTTCTCTACATCTGCCTTTGTTTTCGGGCTCACCTCCCCAGAACCACTGCTTAGCCCAGTACTAGAGCACCAGGAAACACTTAGCTTTGAAAAGAGAAAGCGTCAATGGAGACTGAACTAACTGAAGGGCAGGAGGGATCAGGCCTCAGGCAGTGAGCTTCTGAAGCTGGACCTCTGCCTCGGTTACAGTGTGTCACTGAAGTTTTTACTATGTCCACTTCTAGAACATTTGGCTTCCTTCACCAAAACCAAGTCCCAGTGAGGATATAAAACCTGTCCTGTCAAGTTCAAAAGAGAATGCAGATAAATTGGACTTTGTAAACTAAATCTTGACTGTCTAGCCAATAAACTCTGTTTTATGATTCTTTTTAGAAACGACTGCAGCAGTAAATGCATCTTGTCACACGGTAGATGGCCAGCAAACCACAATTCAAACCCAGGTCAACTTGACTTTAAAACGGGAGCTCTCTCAATTTCCCCACAATGCCTAGCAGAGGCTGGGAAACACAACAGGCAAAGGAATTGCTTTGAAGTCTTTTAGTCAAAGAGTACAGGGCTTGGGGGTGGAGACAAGGGTTCCCACCCTCATTTTGCCAGGGACTTGCCGAGTATTTTTGAACAAGTTGCTTTCTCTCCCCAGCCTCGGTTTTCTTATCCATAAAGCCAGGTGTGTGGATCAGTGAGGCCTCTTTCCAGGTCATGATTCTGTAAACTACAGGTATTTTCAGAGCCTTAGTTTAGTTGATTAAGAAATGGGCTTAAAAATTTATTTGGAAAAAATAAAAATCTTTTATCATGAAAAGAATCCCAAGGAAAAGGTTGTAAAATTATGTCATTTGAAGTATAAAGTGTGGTTTGTTGCCACTGGAACCAACATAGGGATTCAATGCGATAAGAAAACCAGGTAAGGGAGGAAATATTTTTATGAGGTGTTTTTAAGTTTCCATGAAATAATTACTTCAAAATCACCAATTTAAACTTTCAAGCATCTTTCTGAGTGTGGCACGGTGTATATGAAAAAAAAAAAAAGCGCATCAAAAAACCCCAAGCAAAAATCGATTGATTTAATAATTTCCTTCAAAGCCCAATTAATTACAAAACCTGCAGAGTGCTTCACTGGTAGGTCAGAAGACTGAGCTTTGGAGTTAGGAGACCTGAGTTTAAGTTTTGGCTGACATTACAACCTCTCACTGTCCTGAACTATGAAAGGGACATAATAATCCTGTCTCTACAGATGTCCTAGGGAAGATCTAATAAACTGAAGAACTACTTTATATGAAGAACTGTTTCATTAGGACTAACTCCCCTTTCAAAAAAATTCTTTCAGGAGATACAGGAAATTGACAAGGGCATTCAGATTTGGAACTCTGTTTGAACTGCTTCTTAGCAAAAGTTGAAACACTGCTACAATTCAAAGGAATGGGAGGGGCACCTCAGTAGCTCAGTCCATTGAGCGTCTGACTCTTGATTTCGGCTATGGTCATGATCCCAGGGTCGTGGGATTGAGCCTCGAGTCTGCTTAAGATTCGCTTGCTCTCTCCCTCTGCCCCTCTCCCCTGCTCTCGCTCTCTCTCTCTAAAAGAAAAAGAAAATTAAATATACAATAAAATTCTCTAAGGCAGACGCAGCCTGAAAGCAAGCAAACAGAAAATCCAAACTATCGTTCATTACCACCAAAAAGTATCTTCTTTTTCAGCAGTAAAGAATGCAAAGGGAACATCCCAGCCTAAAGGTTGGGAACAGTTCAGAACTTGGCCGTCCAGAACCATCTTCACTTCCTTTTTTTTTTTCTTTCCTCAGAATCCAAGTTGGCATCAAGTCTTGAGGGATGTGCTTTGCTTCTCAGACTACTGTACTTACGAATCATCTGGGGATCTTGTTAAAATGCAGATTCTGATTCAACAGATCTTTAAGTAGAATCTAGCCTGCCTTTCTAACCATCTCCCAGGTGACCGCTCTGCTGCTGGTCCATGGACACCACCTTGAGTAGCAAAGCTACTGGCTTACTGGAAAAAAAAAAATGGTGGATGGTTGTTTTTGGAGACATGCAGACACGGGTTCGAATGCTACCTTTATCAGGTCTTAGCTGTGTGATCTTGGGTGAATAACTTTATCTGTATAGTGGGATTAGTATCTATTCTATAAGTGATTGGAGGATCCTTTGAGATATTAATAAACAGACACAGTTCTTTTCAAATTAGTCTTTCCCTTGGCTCTCCTAAGCTCATTATCTTGTCCCCCATCACTCTTCTCTGATGATCCAGTTGGCTTATTTCTCTTTACTCTGAATCTTATTAAGTAGCTTGTGTGCACATGCACACACACCATACATTCTTTGAGGGCATGATCATATCTGATTTTATTTTAGTACAGAAATCAATAAAAAGCATTCTTAAAGTTAAATTTTGTTCATACAAAATTCTGAGTTGTACAGTAATACTATTGTTTCCTGGTGCATCATGTAGGGGCAGGGAGGCAAAGCTGTATTTTTTTTTTTTGGTGGTTACAAAAACGTGCTTTGGGTCAGATCTGAGTGCCAGCTGCACTTCCTGCCTAACTCAGACTGACATGCCTGGGGTCCAGTGTCTTCACCTGTAAAATAGGATTTCTGCCTTAAACTCAAGGGTTGTTGGGAGAATTAACTTGGTTAAGTTACGCAAAATCCTTACCTAATGTGATTGATTACAAAAATGACCCCATTTCCCCACTCCTCCCAGAATCCTTCCTGTTTTCTAAGGCGACCCTGAAGCTCCTCCCATTGAAAGGCAGAGTCTACTTCTCCACCCTTTGAATCTGGGCTGGCCTCTTCACTGGCTTTTAAAGGGGACTGGAGGAGGCGGCTCCTGGGTGGCTCAGTCAGGAGCTTCTGACTTTGGCTCAGGTCAAGATTCTCAGGGTTCGGTTTGTGGGTTCAAGTCCCATGTCAGGCTCTGTGCTGACCTGTGCAGAGCCTGCTCCAGAATCTCTCTTACTGACTCTCCCTCCCTCCCCGACTGTCTCTTAAATAAATAAACTTAAAAAAAAATAAAGGGGACTGGAGGAGAAGTAACTAGGCCTCCTTTTACAATCATGCTGAGCCAACATGTGATCAAGCCCGACGACTCAGTACAGCTGTGCAGCCCAGCTACTCCCCGGTTGCTTTAGCTAATGGTCAGCCAATATTCAAGGGCAGGGTTGCCTTGGTGACCACACAGTAGCCATAAGGGAGCCTGGACAAGACCAGTGGATTCACCAGGTCCAAACTCCTGGTCCACAAAGTCATAAACTAAACAGTAGTCATTTTAAGCCATTACATTTTGGGGTGGCTTGTTCTGCAGCAATGGATAATTAATAGTCTACAGAAGTAATTTCTCCATATGTAATGGTTGGGGAAGAAGGTACTTAACAGAAGATGAATTTCCCATAGCACCAAAATTTGTACTTTTTGGCCAATAGTAGTAGTAGGACGGTGACCAGGCTGGGAATTGGGATGCTCAGATTCTAGTCCCAGCAGCTTTTCCACTGGACAGCCATATGACCCGAGGCACATCATTTAACCTCTTTGAGCCTCAGTTTCCTCAACTGTAAATTAAGGTGCTTAGAACCAATAATTTTTAAGGTTCTTTTCTGGTTCTAAAAAGGTCTGAGGGTACATTTTTCCAGAATGCCATACTCATTTCCTTGCTATGAGATAGTTCTGAACTCAATTTTTCTTGTCTTGTAGACTCAGAATGTAATCACAGACAACCTTGATGGTATCAGCTTTGCTGTTTACAGCAGTTGGTTGTGACATTTCACACTTATCGTAATAGCCTTGTGCTGAATCTGTGAGGTGGGCCTCCTTGCCGTGGACCAGGAAGCCACATGGCCAAGCTCGTTAGGAGTCTAAAGAGAAATAATGCCATGTACGTTCTGGTGACAATCTAAGTATGTGGCTCTTAACAATTCTTCATGGGTGCAGGAAGACTTCTTTAATTCATTTTTCGGTTGCACTAGTCTGGAGGACTGATGCTGTTGGCTATCTGACCACCGAAGAAGGGGGATAATGCTTCAAAGCCATGAAGTACAGATCCAATCTTTATCACACATAAATGACCCAAGGTATGTACTCAATTATCAAATGGAAGGAAGATTTAACACCCAAATCAGAAGAAATGTCAAAACTCTTGGGTGTAGAGGCTGCTATGGGCCTAAGAAACATGTGAATCACAAATACACCCAAATACATGTTGTATGACAAAGCTATGCATGTGGCAGATGCTAAGGACACCTCCTCCCAAGTACGGGGTCCCACCTGTGTACTGGTCGCACATGCTCAGACACCGTACTTCTGCAAATGCAACAGAGCCTCCTCTGCAGACACAGCGGCCAAAAAAAAAAAAAAAAAAAGGCTGTTCTACTGTCCACTTCTACAACTGCCATGCAATCAAGTTAGGGTATTTGCTTGTTTGTTTACTTATTTTTGAGAGAGTGATTGTGTGTGGGCTCTGCGCTGAGAACCGAGGGTCTGATGCAGGACTCGAACTCACAACTGTGAGATCATGACCTGAACAGAAGTCAGATGCTTAACCCACTGAGCCAACCCAGCTGCCTCTCAAGTCAGGGTATTTTTATTCCCAGAAGGAGTTAAGCTAAATCAGAGTGCATACACTACAAGGGCAATAGTCTATTCTAACTTAGCCTTCAAATCGACATATACAAGTGTACATGAAGAAGCACTGGGTTGTGGAAAGTGTGAAATCTATTTGGCTCATTCTTTATCAAAACCTTTCTCCGTGATGGAAACAAATGATGTGCAGCTGGAGAGTAGCAGTAGTCAGTAGGGAAAACACCGCAATGAAACACGGCTCACTGCTACCTGCCTGGAAAAAATGCAGTTTGAAATGACATGGAAATGAACTTTAGAGACGAGTCATCCAGTATTTTCTCTGACTTAATAGCCTAAATACCTTTGTCCTGCTACATATACATATCTTTAGAATCAATTCACCTCGCACTCTTCTCGTGTGGATTTTTATAGCAGCTACCTTGCTGGTATCTTTCCCATTTCATTCTTCTTCTTATAGCCAGAGAGAACTTTCTAAAACACAGATCTGCTTAAAATCCTTCAGTGGCTTCTCTGAAGGCTGTAAGATCCCCTAAGGCTAGGACTGTGTCCCGGGCACTTTGCTCAGTGTAGTGCCTGATATCTCTAGGTTTACAAGCATCCTGTCTCCAAGGTCGAGGAAAGGTTTCATTTAATTTTAGAGAGCCACTTGTACACAGAATAGAATTTGCTGCTCACGGTAAAATTTGAGACATACCCCTTTTCTTTTTTATTTAAAAAGTTTTAATGTTTATTAATTGTTGAGAGAGAGAGAGAGAGAGAGACACAGAGCACGAGTGGGGGAGGGGCCAAGAGCAAGGGAGACACAGAATCCAAAGCAGGCTCTAGGCTCTGAGCTGTCAGCACAGAGACTGACTTGGGGCTTGAACTCACAAGCTGCAAGATCATGACCTGAGCTGAAGTTGGACCCTCAACTGACTGAGCCGTCCAGGTGCTCCTTCCTTTTGTCTTTTAATATTCACTGTAGCTCAGGGTCATCCTTTCTAAGATGCTTGATGACACTGATTGCATATTTTGAGTTTTTTTTGTTTTGTTTTGTTTTTGAGAGAGAGAGAAAGAGGGAGTACAAGCCTGGGAAGGGGAAGGAGGGGGGGGGGGGAGAGAGGGAGAGAGAGAGAGAGAGAAGGAACCAACTCCAAGCTGGCTCCACACCAAATGGGGAGCCTAATGGGGGGCTAGATCCCAGGATTCTGGGATCATGACCTGACTAGAACTCAAATCAAGAGTCAGACACTCAACTGAATAAGCCACCAGGTGTCCCTTCAGTTCTATTAAGTATCTACTTCAGGACACACATTCATCTGATGGCTATGTTGTGTTTGAGGATAGGGTCATCTTGATGATATATAGTCCTTCTGAAGATTCCAATTTCTGTGGGATCAGAATATTCTCAGGTGAAAAAGGTGAGCAGATAACAGATTTCACTGTCACGTTATTCTCTTAAAACACCACTCAGGTGGTAAACACGCTAAGAAAGGCTACACCTCGGTGACCCATCTGACCTGCAGACAGGTGAAGGCTGAGATCTACCCTCCCCTAGGAGAGGCTACCGCGTCTTCTGACTTGTCTAGATAGAAAGTCTACCTGCAAACCAGATAATGACAAAAAAGGGGGGCGGGGCAGGCAGCAGCTAGGTACTATTTAATGAAGATCCCAAAAGAGCCCAAGATTCAGGATTTTTGGAAACATTGTTAAACTAGGGGAATTTGCAAGTCCTGGTGAAGAAACCCAGGTACTGGGATTGAATCCTGGATTGGTATTCAATCACTGTCTTTGCAAACGGGAGTCCATTCCAAGAAGCACAGCGAGTGGGCTTTTGCACCAAAGGCAGGGCAGTTCCAGGAGCAAGGACAGCAGTACCTGCTCCGCCCTTGGGCCGGACTCAATTCTGGCCAGAACTCAGCTAGGTTGTGTTTCCAGGCTCAGAGAGATGGTAGGTGGGAAGTCAGGGGGATCATTCCAGCTTCAGGCTATGGAATATATTTAGTTGACATGCAAGTTTTTGTTTTTGTTATTTTTAAGTGTTTATTTATTTTGAAAGGACGGGGGAGGAGAGAGAGAGGAAGAGAGGGAGAATCCCAAGCAGGCTCCACACTCAGCACAGAGCTGGATGCAGAGCTCAATCTCACAACCGTGAGAGCATGACCTAAGCTGAAATCAAGAGTCGGACGCTTAACCCACTGAGCCACCCAGGCGCCCCTGTTCTAAATCCAGATATGCAAAAGCTCTTAGAACACAGCTAAGATTGGTCATATTTATCTTTAGATGTCATTGGATATCGAAATCTTCAGAACCGTTAAGGAGCAGCCGCGGGGCCAGATGCCACGAGACATGCACTCATCACATACTTGCTGAACAGAAAGAACAGTACCAGGATGGACACAGAGTGAGCAGAGAAGAGACATAAACCCAACCCCGCCTTCCCGTATTCATGTCTGCTCCATTCCTGTTCTGTGATCAAGGCAGCTTCTTGTAACTGATTCTTTACACGTTAGGAAAATACAAATAACCCCGGAATTATACTGACCCTTTAGAGCTTCAAAACACTGTTTCAATGACCTGCCTTGTGACTGCTGGGGTATTCTAGAGACACTGCTGTTTAGCCCCAGAACCTTTAACATGTCTCCTAAAAATAGTATTAACTGGAGGATTAGATGTGGGAATAAGTGGAATTTGTGTGTGTGTGTGTGTGTGTGTGTGTGTGTGTGTGTGTGAGAGAGAGAGAGAGAGAGAGAGAGAATAGAATTTATTGTGTTTAAAAGCAGCGATCGCTTTCCATTTCCATTTCTACTTTCCATTTCTAGTTCAACTCTCAAAGGTTTCTCATCTTTTCTACAGCAATTACCATAACAGCTTGGGTACAACCACTCAGGACTTTCCTAAGCCAGGGTGAGAAGCAACGTAATTCTCTCACAGTGACAGGCAGATAATTAAAACACCTTCTTTAATGATCTGAACCACCTCATGGAACACTGACTTCTTCCAAATCTACTGGGCAAAAGTCTATACCACAGTGGAAAATAAAATGTACTAAGTTACTGAGGAGAAAATAAAATGTACTAAGGAGAGTTTTTGTTTTGTTTTTAAGGTTAATTACAGTCCTGGAGGGACTGTAAAAAAAAAAAAAAAAAGTCCCACTGATTTTGAAATTTGTCTTCTATCACTGAAAAAACTTATTCAGTGGTGGTTTGTGAAAATCTCACCTCATCAGGGCTGCCAAGGTCAAGTGAGACCCAAGCCATCGCCCTGGGAGATGCCTGCCTAATTATTAAATATTCAGCAAACAGTTTGTGACCATTTAACAGTTTGCACCTGGCACGCTCTTACAGCGTGCGGCTTCCTAGAGCTGCACCCTCCCCGCTCCACCCCTTCTCACCGCCGCCCAGGGCGCCAGCACCCCAACCGGAGCAAATCCTGGGACCCAAGGACGTTTCAAAGAAACAGCGGCGGCCAACACTCCATTTCCGTTTTATTCGAAAACGCTCCGATGCTTAAAAATGGGGGAAGGGGACACTTAGAAATAAGGGGAAAATCGCTTGCAGTTTTTCCAACTCAAGTTCTCAGGCGCCGTAGAAAGTTCATTAGTTAGGGATTTAAAAACAAAAGTGTTTCATACACCAACGAGATGCCAAGCTTTCCAAACTGTCCTGGTCTTTAGTTTGGGGACTTTTTCAAGTCCCGCCGGCTCCCGCCCCCTCCCCTTCTCCCTCCTCCTCCCCGACCCCCGGGGCTGGATTTCGCCTCCCTCCCCGTGCCTTTGTTGAATTCTGTGACTTTTCCGAAGTAATCAAACTGAGAATTGCCTCACCCCATTTTTTTTTTTTTTCCACCCTGGCAGAAGGAAGTAAAGAAATAAAAACGACCTGCGAGAGAAGTCGGGGAAATAATGCCCCCAAGCCGAGGTCGGCAGGAGGCAAGCCCGCGGCGGGGCCCGACACGCGGGGCGGGGGACCGTCCCTACCTGGGGCCGGGCGGCGGCGGCGGCGGCGGCGGCGGGGTCGGGGTCGGGGCGCCCATGGCTTCGCCGGCCTCGGGCGGCGGCGCCGGGAAACGCCAGAGGCTCAGCGCCGCCCGGAGCCCGCCGCGCTCGCAGCGGCCGCCCCGGCGCCGTCATTGGGCCGGCGCGTCACGTGGCGCGGCCGGCGGGCGAGCCTCCCCGGCACGCGTAACCCTTTACCTGCGCGCCCCGGACCGCGCGGGGCCCCGGCGGCTCGACCCCCCGACCCCCGGAGCCGGGCTGGCCCTCCCTCCCCGCGCGCGGAAGCAGCAAACCCGGGCGCTCGCGACGATCCGGGCGCGTGCCCACCGCCTGCCGGTGCCGGGAGACGTCTCGGTGCCTACTTTTCTGTCGCGCTGGACAGAGAAGGGAGCCCCCTGTGAATCCGTACGTGCACGTAAGCGCACCCCCTGGCAAACAGACCTGTACCCCTCACCCCCGTGTTTTTGTGTGTTTGTTTCCTTCTCAGTTCTGGTTCATCCGCTGAGACCCGCTGTGTGCACTATCGCCTGCCTGCACCATCAGAGATGATGGGCTGACACACAGCGCGGACGCTGCCACGACGTAACTCCTAGGGAAGCTGCACACACTCGCCTGCACCCTGGACACCAAAGTGGGAGTTCGGCGAGGCCACGCTTTCCCCCTTCCCTGTCTTTTCCCGGGCTCTTGGCACCGCGGCCGCAGCCCTGCGTGCACACCTGCTGAGCTCCACGCGGTACTTTGTTGCAGTGCGTGCACCTAAGGTGGGTGGAGAGCTGGGGGCTCTTCCTTAAAATAGTAACTACTTAGGTTTTGGAGATTCTTTTCACCTGTGCTCCCAAGCGGAGTTGGGTTTGACAGGAAAATGCGTTAAGCAACTGCGCCACCTAGCTCACCCTCTTCTCTCCTCTTCCAACCATCTAGGGAGAGCCAGGATACAATAGGATGCTGGAGAAGCAGCGGGACGGAATACTATTTAAAGACGGACATGCTGTCCTTAGTTGTTAATGTGTCCACTGCAGTGATTCCTGCCCCATTTACACGTATGTCAGGATTTGTGGGAGAAAGCTCATTTTTAAAAATCTTGCCAGTTGTCTAGTACCTACATGCTTTAAAATGATAGATGGAGAGAGAAGTTCTATGCTCTTTTGCATTATTTTCTGATAAAACGCGTTGTCATAATAGAGGCCCCTCATGCTCAACGTCTAGTGGACGCTTTACTGTCCACAGAATATTGGTACATTTCTCAGTTAATTTGTTCTGACCAAAAAGCCATTGGTATTTATCTTCGGTTTCAGAGTGTGATTGGTTCCCAGACTAGCAGAATCAGCTTCATCTGGAGGAATCTAGTAAAAATGCAAATTTTGGGGCTCTACCCCAGACATACTGATTCTGAAATAGGTGGGGATAGGGAGGGTGAAGAAGTAACCTTTTTTTTTTTTTTTTTTAAAACAAATCTTCTTTTAACAAATGATGGACGTTCTAGTTTGAGAACCACTGCACTAAGGGACTCAGGTACCTTCATCTATCAGGCTGGGATTCTATACAGTCAGAAGTGGTGGTGTTATTGATTGTCTTAATTCAGTGTTACATAATTTGTCCTATTGATACACTGAGACAAAGCCCTCCCATGTGTCTATACACGAGTCGTCTGTACTCCATGCAGATCATGTAGAATGCCTCATGGAGGAGGCCTGAGGGGATCCGTGTGAAAAACACAGGCAAAAAACCTCTGGTTTCTTGATGTCTGTGGAAGTGAAATACCATGATTCAGTTAGTATTTTTAGGTGTGTTCATGTTTCCACTGGCATAGAAATCCTTCCCAACCGATGAGTCGTGAAAGATAGAAAAACCAGGGGTGCCTGGCTGGCTCGGTCGGCTAAGTGTCCGACTGTGGCTCAGGTCATGATCTCATGGTTCATAGGCTGCGTCAGGCTCTGTACTGACAGCTCAGAGCTCAGCACAGAGCCTGGAGCCTGCTTCGGATTCTGTCTCTGTCTCTCTCTGCCCCTCCCCTGTTCACGCTCTGTCTCTCTCCCTCTCTCTCTCAAAAATAAAAAACATTCAAAAAATTTTAAAGAAAAAGAAGGAAAAACTGATTTGAGTGGATTTGTCAATATAGTTCTAAATTTGTCAGCATTGTTCTAAAAAAAAGCCAGAATTTAAAAAAGTTTATGGTATTGGCTTACGTTATAACCCAGAACAGCACCATATTTATGCATTTTAGACTTTTGGGAAAGAGGTCATGGTTGGATTCTTTCCCTTTAGCTCTGGTGTCTCCACTGGGTGGAGAGCACTTTTCCAGTTGCCTGCATGGATGTCTTTACTTTTGAACTCTCTAGGTCCACCTTTATTTTAGTATTTCCTTCATTTTTGTCTCCTAACCTATTCATTTTACATCTGTAATTCTACTGTCCACCCAGTTTCAGTTGGAGCTGGAATTATGTGTGTTCTCCGTTGTCTGTCACGTAGCTCTGTCAGTTAAGCCCTGAAATCATGCCTCCTCTTAGCGTCCTCACTGCTGCTGTCCTAAGATCGAGATCTTCTACTTTCTGCCAGATTATTGCAGTAGTTTCTTTACTGGTCCCCAGCTTCTGGTCTCTTCCATCTCTGATACACCTGACATCGTACTGCCTGAGTCATTCTAAAATACCATTTCATCCAGGCCTATCCCTGTCTCAGAACCTTTTCCACAATTCCCTATGAGCTACAGAATAAAGTTCAATTTTGTGGATGTATGTTTTTATTTAAATAAGCTCTGTGCCCAATATGGGGCTTGAACTCCCAACCCCAAGATTAAGAGTTGCATGCCCTACCCAATGAGCCAGCCAGGCACCTCCAGAGTAAAGTTTAAAAAGCCAACGTAGCATCTGAAGTCACCCACAGTATATGTTGACTCTTCCTGTCTTCCTTTTTTTGCTCACACAGATTCCCTCCCCTGAAATGTCTTTTTGACATTCTGACAGCTAAGTCCTGTTTATCCTTCAAGCCTCCGCTGTCACCTCCTCTCAGCCATCCTTTTTCAAGTTCCCAGTTCAAGTTCATTGCTCCTCTGCAGTGTGTTCTCAACACCTGCCATTCACTTTATCACAGTCTGTCTTACATCTAATTTAGCTGTGTCTCCTTTAGATTGTAGGATTCTGGAGGGCAGGGGTTGTGCAGGACTCATTTTCAAATCATCCTGGGGCATAAGCATAATGTCTTGGACAAAGCGAACACACAATATTTGTTGTGTCCTTGACCCTGGGAAAGAAGATGCTTCAGTTTGTTGAACAGCAAACTGCATGTATATGAAATGCTTTTATGAAAACGATAGCCAACTCCTGTACATTTTCTCAAAACTGAAAGAACAGGTGTAATCTTCAACCTAAAGGATTTAGATCAGAATCCAAGAAGGAATTCCCCCCATGGGTAGTGGAATTGGGAGAGTTTTTGAAGGGGGCAATTTTTTTTTAATGTTTACTTATTTATTTTGAGAGAGAGAGACCACAAGCAGGGGAGAGGCAGAGAGAGAGAATCCCAAGTGGGCTCCATGCCCTGACGTGGGGCTTGATCTCACAAACCACAAGACCACCACCTGAGCAGAAATCAAGAGTGGGATGCTTAACTGACTGAGCCACCCAGGTGCCCCTCGAGGCGGCTAAATTCTAAACAGAAATGTCTAAGCTACATGAAGATGAAACCCAATAGGTAATTTCTTAATTTTTTCCCTAATGCCTTGATTTTAAGTTTCTCTAAGAATGATTGTCATGAAACTAGACACAGTTTCATCTGATTATTCCCTACTTATCATCACTTAAGCTCATCATTGCTAACTTGTTTAAAAAAATTTTTGTGTGTGTCTGTGTGTGTGCGAGAGGGGATTCTCAGTTCCAAGAGGCAAGAAACGGAAAAAGGTGCATTTGGGAAGGCTCCCCCTTGGTCCTGCCCTCTCACTGGAGGCAGTTTATGAGTGGGACAACTCCTTAGTTATCCTTCTTCCCACCTCTGCCCCAGGCCCCAGGAGGAAGCACACTGTCCTTGCACTTGCCCATAGAATCTTTTTGTTTTTCTGTTAAGACTGTGAAATCTTAGAAGGCACAGGCTACTTTACTAACCTTTGCAAAATGCCATGACCGAATAACTATTTGCTGAATGAGTACATTAACAATTGTGGTATACCTGAAAGTCCTGGGAGTTTTCAGAAACTTCCAGTGACCTTCAGAGCCTAGCCTGGTCTCTAATCTGCAAGTCAGAAAATATGTTATAGGTCATAATCTGTCAGTGCCTACTGGATACTCAATGCTATACTTTGTGTGCTTTGGAAAAGTAAACATTGATGTTATATTGACATCCTATTCAGCTATTCCCCCTGGATCTTTGTTTCTAGGTTTTTACATCTGTGAATTTAGAATAGTAACTCTACCTACATCATAAGGCCATTGTGGAGATGGCTTAGTACATACCGAGCTCCAAAAATAGCATCTGGTATACAGTAACCATGAAAAATTACTACTGGGGGCGCCTGGGTGGCTCAGTCGGTTAAGCGTCTGACTTTGGCTCAGGTCATGATCTCACGGTTCGTGAGTTCAAGCCCTGCGTCGGGCTCAGAGTCGAGCCCCAAGTCTGTGCTGACAGCTCAGAGCCTGGAGCCTGCTTCAGATTCTGTGTCTCCCTCTCTCTCTGCCCCTCCCCCACCTGCACTCTCTCTCTTGCTCTCTCTCTCACTCTCAAAAATAAATAAACATAAAAAAAAGTTTAAAAAAATTACTGACAATTTCTACCCTTGCCAAAGTTGGGGAAGAAAAACTCCACACAAATCTAAGTAGTTTATCTTTTTATTCATACAAACAATACATACACAAGACTGTACATTGTTTGAAGACCGCAATAATTTTCTAGTGTAACAACTCTGTAATAAAATTTAACTAAATGTAACATTTATGAAAATATAAATCTCTGATTGGGTAATTCTTCCCAACAATACAAAGTTTACATAAAAACATTCAATATGAGCTATCAGTTGCAAACAAGGTAGGAAAAATCATTCAAGTCACTTGTTAAACTCTATTGGCTGTTACATAGAATATTCACACACTACATTTAATCCATCTAGGCATTTAATTCTTAGAAATGTGTGGCATGGCGGTCCAACTGATCATGACAGGAATAGGAATGTGTTGCCTCAGAAGGCAATTGACTCATATAATCAACTTCAGGTGATTTCTACGTGGACTGGGCCTTCTCTGGGCTACCCCCTTTCTGGCTGGTAGCTAGACCAGGAGGAATATACTGAAAAAAAGTCTTTCACCACGGAGTAGGGTGTTTATATCTGAATCCCATCTCTGTATGCTTATGTGTCAAACTGCTTTCCAAAGTGAAATGCAATGAGCTTGGATTCCCTGTGGATCAGATCACTGCTTCTCCCACTAGCAAAAACAGTCAAGACGTCCCTACCTTTTTTTCTCACACTGGTCCTCACCATTCCTTATATAACGACTAGAGCAGAAGCTATCACTACCTTTGTTTTGCCGTTTACAAAAACGGTATAGCAGAGAGGCTAAAGATCTGTCTAGGCATACTCGGCGAGTTCCTGGTAGAGCTGGGCTGACAGCGCATCGTTTCCTTGGCCATTATCCTGCTGACACGCGTCACTGCTGTCACTTCCGAGCCAAACCAGACCCCCGCTACTGACAGACACCCTTCGCACAGTCGTCCGAGGACATGCCACGTGGAGGATATGGAAGGAAGAAAATCACTTTCCCTCTTTGGAGACGTGATTATTTTCTTTTAAATAAGTGAAGTCGTGTTTAAAAAGTGTTTGATACCATTTCACAGCTTCTGCTTTGAATGGGTGCGATTATAAAAGAGCCCCAAAGAGCCCTTGAGCAGAAAAAGGCTGACAGAGGGAGAAGCATACATAGAGTGTGGGGAAGTAAGAAAGTGATTACAAACAGGGACAATCAGGAACTTCTGGACACCCTTAAGATTTATGGAATATTTTAGCACAAAGACAGGCATATTCAGTTGTCCCCGAGTATTTGGTCATCTATCTGCGTTTTACACAGGAAAGAGGAGGAGTAAGAATAAGGCAAATGTCATCAGTGTTTCATAAGACGGCGTGTCGAGAAAGCTTTCTTTCTGGTAGGATTTACTGCAGGGATTTAGGAACTAGTGTATGCTTCCATAGAACTAACCGAGCAGCACAGGCTTGTGTTAGTCCAAGGATGGAAATGAACAGATGTCTTGACCCAATCTGTGATGCCCTCTCTGTAATTCCTCTTTACACCTGGCACAAATAGTCATTCCAAAAAGACACGAGAAGATGGCGCGTCCGTATTCAGTGTGTTCTCCTGCAGCCCAGGAAGTCGTTTAAAAATCGTTAATGTTCCATGACAGGGAAGCCCTTGCGTGCAACTGTCCCAGCTGTGTCTTAACGAAGACCGACTCTGCGTGTTCGGTAGCCCTAGGATAGTGGTTAACTTAGCTCTCGTGCTCAGTACAATTTGTGGCCCCACGTTTCACGGCCTTTCCCTTGGGACACTGGGAGTACACTGGGGGCGTTTTGTTACGTTATTTTGCACCTCTGACCTCCCATCCGTAGACTGGGTTTACACAGTTGTCAGGCTGGTAAAATGTAAGGAGAGATTAAGGCTCTGTTTACTTACGGCCACACAATCGTTACGTTCACAGCTCCCAGTGATTTCTGTAGAACTAACCCCAGTCCGAGCAGTCTGTTTATAGTTCTAGCCTCTGTCATCTGAACCCGTGGTGTGGGTTCTGCGGCTGCTTCCCACAGAGCTGATTTAAAAAATATTCCCCTGACTTTCAGTTGATGTAGCCGATTAAACACCATTTTGAGACATTCTCGGTCAAGACTTCATTCCCGGATTAATTTTGACACCCCCCCCCCCCAAAAAAAAAGAAGAGCAAACTCCAAACCAGTTCCACATTTCTGTGCCTTTGTCAAGCACGTTAACACTGGAACTTCAGTATCTGTCCTGTCTTTCAAGAAATGAGTAGTTTATCATTTGGGATACAGAAGATACTTTTTCCCCCCCCTTTTGTATGTGTATCGTTCATGTCTGCTGAGCAGGAAAAGCGTTCTGTCAGTTGTCGGGGGCATAGCTGTGGCCCCTGGATTCCAGGGCGGAGCACCCGCGGTCACAGCAGGGATTGTGTTTCTTGGAGGGTGTCGCCTCACTGGGCTCAGTGGAGTCGCTCACCGTGATGGGACTGTCTCTGGCAAAGACCTCAGTAGACTCTCTCCATAAGCAATCCACAGACACTTTGAAACAGTAACTGCTACACTTCGGCCGGGAGGCCTGTGTCGCGTTGTTGAAAATCTGCCTGCTATTTGACGTGGCGATCTTGATTTTCAGTGCAGCATCCACACGGTCGACCACCGTGTATATCCCTATACTGCCATCGTCAAAACCCACTATGATGTTCAGGTGCCTCTGTGAGAGGGCAAGAAAAGTTGGCGTTTTGTAAAGGGAACAAGCACCGATAATTTTGCCGTCAGCCAGTCTCATTACAATCAAACTGGATATCACGCCGTTCTCGTCCTCTTCCTCCCCGTTTCGGAAACAAATGTATACCAGGTAGCGACCATCTCGAGACAGCCTTTGCCGCCAGATGACCCCAGAGGCGTGAACCACCCGTAACTTACCGCTGTGCAAATCCAGTACGTTGATATTATCGTCTCCCCTGGATATAATGCCTAGCTTTCCGTTGGGAGAAATTTCGAAATCCTCCAGATTTTTCAAGAAGTTGTTGGGAAGCTGCACACGGCGACAGATCACCTCATCGGTCAGACTCCAGATATTCACGGTCTCGGCCGATGTGATAAACACAATGATGTCAGGACAGTCAGGGATCAATTTAAAACTTACAATGGTCGTGCCATCTTCACAACAAAATTTCTTGGTGATGCTTCCGGTCCAGAGACTGACCGCCAGCACTTTGCTTTTGGTCATTCCCACCACGAAGGTATTCGCTGAGGTGATAAAGGCATTCTGCAAAGTGGTCAAAATGTTGCAGACCCTGTGGCCTGTGGCCAGTCTCCAAACCCTGGAGGCATTTTCCTCACACAGAGAGACCACAAACTGGTCATTGTGTGTAATTAGCAGCTGAGATATTCTCTGCCCGTTAATTCGGAAGAGGTTTTCGCCACTGCTGGTGTGCCAGACATACTGGCTGCTTTTGTCATCTGAGGTCACCATTACATCTCCAGAGGATGTCAACACGCAGTGTTCGACTATTCCTTCATGCTTAAACACTGCTTCAAGGAACCCACTGCTGAAATTCCACTTATGGACACAATCAGAGCCATCGAGGGAATAAATGATTTCCCCTCTAGCAGGTAACACCAGGCTTTGGATGGGCTTCCCAGTCTTATCTATGTTGGACATAGCCGTGATTATATCTATATCCCAGATGGAAAGAACACCACTGGTTGATAAAGATAGCAGCATGTTGTGGTGACTAGATTTCACCAACTTGACGATGGTCCCTGAGATTTCCTGTAAGCTTGCCATACATTGTCCCGTGTCCCGCCTCCAAAAAAACACAGCTGAGGTATTTTCCATGGTCGCGATGATGCAGTCTCCATTCTTGGACAGCACGGCAGATATAAAGCGTTCATTGTGCTTAGCTCTGAACTTTTCAGCCACCTTCCACATGCCAGTATCTAAGAGCTCGATGCTGAGGGCTTTACAGATCAGAATTGCGTTTTGGTCCTCTGAAAGTTCAATGCTGACCACCTCGCTGTCTTCTCTTCTGCAGTCAAAGTCGTCAGTCAGCTGGGGACTGGAAATGTCCTCAGTATTCCAAACAGAAAGGCTTCCCTCACTATCTACCATTACCATTTCTTGAGCTGTGTCCAAGATAAGAAGAAACTTCACAAACCCACCCGAAAATTCAGATGTCACTGTACATAACTTTTCTCCACTCCCTAAATGAAATATGGTAGTGGTGTTCAGGTACTGTCCACAGAAAGCATACATGCCATCCAGAGAGCACTGGACACAGGTCACTTCGTACCAGCAGTGGAACTGGTAAAGGGGCCATCCGTAGAGCAGATCGATGACAGTGACATCTTTGCTGGCTTCAAGCCACGCAAGGGCGTGGTTGACCGACAGGGTAAATCCATTGATGTAGGTGGAGCCGCTTCCGTGCTTGGTCCCTTTGATTTCCACTTCAGACAGAAGACAAGAATTCACATTGTCATAAACCAACAAGGTGTTATTTGTCGTAGCCACCACAAGATACTTCTCGTCACTGGTGAGTTTCATGCCCAGGATGACAGACTGGGCTGTGGTGATTTGCCTGAGCAGCTGACGAGTTTCCACATCCCACGTGCTGATGGAACCATTTTCTAAAGCTGCAAGGACAGTACTCGGGTTACAGGTGGGCAGAATCTCGGTGACATGCAGGTGACTAGATGACAAAGGAAGACGCTCCGGGCTATATGTCACGTCCATGGATGAATGTAACGGCACAATGGAGCAATATTTGGGCCCGTCTTTGTCACATTCTAAAAGGAGGTGTCTAAGTTTGGGCAGGGAACTCACGACAGGCAGCAGTCTTTGCTGAAGCTCTGCTGAAAGGGAGCCCGGAAATGCAGTGACCTTGTTTTTGATGCCACGGAGAGTGCTCGCCAGGAACTTCAGCTCCTTCTCTTGAGAGTAGGTGTAAGCCAGCTCGATGTCTGAAAGCACTTTGTCGAACTGGCCGATTTTGATCATGGTGTAAAGCCAGCTGAAGTTCATGATGATTCCGTAAAGCAGGTCTTCGGTTTTTCCACACCTTGTCAGGTGGTGCAAGAGCTCAGACATTTTCCGATGATTGACGAAAAAGATGTCCGGCTCCAGGGGATTACACTGGAAAACCCAGGGCTGGTCTGGAGCCTGTCTGTCAAAGGAGGCCTGTTCCATGAAGTGCTTTTCTTCCTCCAGCAGGCTTCTGCTCTCCAAGTCAAGGCAGCCATTCAAGTAGGGGTCTTCGAGGCAGAAAGCTTTCCTCCTGCCCCCTGACCAGACTCCCAGGAAGTAGTCTGCCAGGATGGTGTGCATCTCACGCAGGTCACTGTCGTCCTGCAGATACAACTTCTGGGCTATGAGGTGCAGGTGTCTGTTGGCCCAGACCAGGAGTGTGACGTTCTTCACGTGTCTTTCTATCAAGTATCCGCTGAGACCCTCCTTGAGCCTCGCGATGTACAGATAAGGTACTCTCAGGGGATTGCTGGGCCTAGCGTTCTCATTGAGCTCATTCATGACACTGTTGTCTAGGGCCAACACATCCTCCAGTTCCATTTCACTCAAACCCATTTTGGCCATGGTGATGTAACCAAGAGCCCTAGAGACCAGTTTCTGACCACACTTCTTTTCCAAGGACCAGAATAGCTGCTCAATACTTTCATGAACGGTGACACAGAGGGAGGATTCATCGACGTCTTTATGAGATCTCCAATGCCTCACCTCCCTGAAGGTCAGGTTCACAAACATGGGCAGCGTGCACTTGGAGAATGCGTTGTTCACATAAATCTGCTGGCCTGATGTGACCTTCCTTTTGACCCGCAGCAGCTGGTGTTTGAGGACCTGGCTGCACATCTTCCTGTCCCGGGGAATCAGCTCGATGTAGTTGGCTTCTTCGTGGATAAGGCACCTCAGTTTCTGTAAGATTCCATGTCTATTGGGCAGTGTGGACAGGACTATTCGAACAAAGCGGGGAAGGTGAGCTGGGAGCCACCAAAGCTTCCTGGCCTCATCACCCTCTGAGAGCTGCTCTAGGGCATCGAATATTATTACTAGAGGTCTCTGCAATGAAGACTCATTCAAAAGGTTTATAAATAAGTCACGAAGGTCATGGATTTTCTTAGGATAGCTTTGAACCAGACACCGGTAGTTAACTGCCAATTGTTCACAAACGCTTAGAAGGAGAGTCTTAAGGTCAGTACTCATGTCTGTGGTTCCTAGAAATCTCACGACGACTACTGGGTCAGATTCTGGTCCTGTGTCTTCATGTAGCCAGCCATAAGCCTAAAACGTAAAGGTAGTGTTTAGAATGGTAATATATATTCACATATATGTACACGTATAACACGTACAACAGCATTTCCTCTCTCCAGAGGTCAGACTGCTGGTAACCCTGACCATGCAGAGAGTGGCTTAGAACCAGGAAACCTTCTGAGAAGATCAAAGAGCTATCACAAAGCTCATGCACTAAAATCTATAGGTGAGACCCTCAGGATCACTGTACTGAAGGTAATAAAATAGTGATAAAAGTATTATTCAATCACAAGGCAGCACTTAGCTTGTATTCTAAAAGTTACAAAGTATTTCACAAACAAAATCTGCATATCCAGTATGGTCAGTTTTTCATCACTGAATCCTATTTCCTGGAATGGTTGTTGGCACACAGTAGGTGCTTAGTATTTGTTCAATGAATAGATTAAGTAGTGATTTGCACATTATATTGCATCAGATATTTTCATTAATTGAGATCACGTATGGCTGATCAAATTCCTAGTTAATTAGAATGCAGTAAAAATAATACTAAGATACTGAATATAATCTTGTATGATTCAGAGATACAGGGTCATCTTTATGATTATTTATCACTGTCATAAAAATCTATATAGGGGCGCCTGGGTGGCTCAGTCAGTTGGGCGGCTGGCTTCAGCTCAGGTCATGATCTCGCGGTCTGTGGGTTTGAGCCCCGTGTCAAGCTCTGTGTTGGCAGCTCAGAGCCTGGAGCCTGCTTCCGATTCTGTGTCTCCCTCCCTCTCTGCCCCTCCCTTGCTTGCTCTCTGTCTCTTTCTCAAATAATAAACATTAAAACAAATCTATATAATGCTGGCTAAAATTTTGTTAAATTTTGCATTTTTATAACAGACAGCTTACCATATATATAAACAGTCAGTTATCAGCCCTAGCATTCTGTCACTGTAGGATAGATGGATTATAGTATCATTTTACAGCAGAGTAAACTGAGGCCCAGACTGTAGAAATGACTTGCTCAGAGTTAAATGGTTACCAAGAGACAAAGCTGGAGTTATTTATTTTTTTTCTCTTGAAATTGTAGAGTTAAGGAGATAACATATATAAAGGGGCTGCTAAGTTTAGTATTTCTCTGTCTGGAAAGGCAAAGACAAGAAGGGATATGATCAAAGTGTAAAACAGATTCCAAAGTCTATTTTTAGGGAAATAATGTCTTTTAGGAACCCTTGGAATTTACCAAGGATACTCCTTAGGAAACATATTTTATAAATGAGTAAGTAAGTGTATGAAACTTGGTTCCTCAAGATATATAGTTCAAGGCACCTGGGTGGTTCAGTCAGTTAAGCGTCCGACTTCAGCTCCAGGTCATGATCTCATGAGTTTGAGCCCCACACCCAGCTCTGTGGGCTGTGCAGTGATAGTGCGGAGCCTGCTTGGGATTCTCTCCCTCTCCCTCTCTCTCTGCCCCTCCCCTACTTGCGCTCTCTTTCTCTGTCTCAAAATAAATAAATAAATTTAGGGGGGAAAAAAAAGATCTAGTTCAGGTTAAGGTATGAGTAAGTTTGGAAAAAAGTATGGATGTCAGTTTCAGCATGAGCTATTCAGGAAAAGAAGCAGCTTATTGTTTAGCCCCAACCTTTGAGGTTGATATGGAAGAAGATAATCCTGCCGTCCTACTACAACTGTCCTTCAGTGGCAAATCAGAGAACGCAGTATTTTGTCCCTCCGTGGATTGCTTATGATGATTATGTGCATTGTCCTCTCTCCTGCTAGTCATGCGTTGTTGAGAGTATGATATCTGTAGAGAGTGCCTCTCTGATCATGAGCTTGTGTCCATGGAAATGTTAGGCATGTAGGAGATAATCTCGAGATAAACACAAGATGTCTGTCTGCATCCTGACAAGGGACATGAAGTCACAAAGAGAGCACAGGTTGTCATTGGCGGGACAGACATTCCCCAGGAGAGAGGCGAGTGGAGCAGAGGCAGTGGACGTAGAAACAGGTAAGGCTTCTTGTGGCACCAGGGTCCTGGACTGTGAGTAGACACACTGGTGGCTGAACAAAACGTCCAGAAGAATGAGAGCTCAGAAAACCATTTCTCGGGGCACCTGGGTGGTGCAGTTGGTTTAGTGTCCAACTTTGGCTCAGGTCATGGTCTTGTGGTTCGTGGGTTCAAGTCTTGCATCGTGCTCTGTGCTGACAGCTCAGAGCCTGGAGCCTGCTTTGGATTCTGTG
The DNA here is from genome assembly GCF_024362965.1 of Panthera pardus. Taxonomy (NCBI): domain Eukaryota; kingdom Metazoa; phylum Chordata; class Mammalia; order Carnivora; family Felidae; genus Panthera; species Panthera pardus. Next base: position 173,709,906 of record NW_026526688.1, read on the forward strand.
TCTCCTCTCTTTCTGCCCCTCCCCTACTTGCTCTCTCTCTCTCTCTCAAAAATAAATAAACATTAAAAACAAAACAAGACATTTCTCAAGTTGACCAACTCAACTGTCACCACACTCTGCCCCTGGGGGGACTGTTTATCTCTACAGGCTCATCAGCACATCCTTCACAGTTCTTTACCTCCTGGGCTACAGCACGCACAGTTGCATCCCATGCACATTTAATATAGTCGAGTCCAACAACATTTGTCCCTTCAACCACCTCACCCTTCCCTCTTCCAGAGTAAAAGAGCCCTCAAGTGAACGTGAAATGGTGTGCATGGTTGTTTTCTCCTTGGATTTCAGCTCCTATGTGCTCCTCGTAGCGTTGCTGTCTTGCTTACTTGGAACAACTCTAAAGTTTGAAGGTTCACATACAAATTAGTATTCAAACATACACGCACACAAAACTTACTTTGACACAGCATGGGTCTTAAATGCAAGCCTGCCACTGCTTTTGGTATTCAATTAGAAAAGAACTATGTTATTTAACGCTAGAGGAAAAACCAGCAGCTGGGCTTGGCATATTAAGAAATGGCAAATTAACTTCCCTAAGGGCTTTTAAAAAAATGTTCATTTATTTTAAGAGAGAGAGATTGAGAGGGCGCGTGCGGATGAGCTGGGAGAGGGAGAAAGAGAACCCTTAGCAGGTGCCATGCTGTGAGCGGGAGCCTGACTCAGGGCTCGATCTCATCTGAGATCATGTCCTGAGCCCAAGTCAAGAGTTGGACACTTAAACCACTGAGCCACCCAGGCGCTCCTCCTGAGGACCTTTTAAGAGTAAGCTCATGCACCTGATTTTTGCCAGTGTGCTTACTCAGGAACCTAATCTCGATATAAGTTGGAACACAACTGTCCCCGCTCTTGTCCTCAAGATGACCTGCCTGAGATTGTGTAGCATGTGACAGATGACAAGGGTGTTTTGTGAAGGTGAAGGAAGCTGTGTTCTCGGGAGAGTAACCACAGGAACGACAGTATAGGGACGCTGAAGTAATGCCAGGATAATGTAGACCATCAGGCTTGGAGAGCAAGTGCACAGGAGCTCAAAATGGAACTAGTTTCATCCAGTTTAGACTGACATGCCAAGACAATAGACACCGCATTCCAGAGTGAGGTTCCAGACCATCATGCAAGATTTGTAAGGGACTTGTGAAAACCAGTTTTGCTGCCTTTAGTGGACTACTCACCTTCAGCCTAAAGAGGCGTTTCAAGAGGCCAAGAAAAACACTGGAGGTTAGGGTGCTGGGGGGCATATCTATGACCACTCAGTCCCAAAGGGGAGGGCTGAGAGATGTCCCCACTTCTCGCCCAGGGAAAGGGGCAGTGATGGACCACTTATGGGGTGTCCCCCAGAGCTGGGGAGACAGATGTCATCAGATGCCTGAGAAATATGGAGGTTGACCGACAAGACTGGCTAGCTGCTGGGATGGAGGAGTGATGGAGAGCTGCTGTATTGCAACTGGAGTTTCACAGGGCAAAAAGTACCTGCGTGTCCCCCATGGGTCAGATATGGGCCACTGGCAAGACTGAGCTGACAGAAGTTTTGGTTGGTTCTGTTTGCCCCAGGTCCTGTCCAAGGGAGCTTACTGGGCCATGGACCTTGGCAGAAAGGTATTAGAAGTGTGGCTGCATGTCCAGGAGCCATGGAAGTGACCAGCTGGAAAAAAAAATGCATCATCCTGTGTTTAGGGAACTGTAGGTAAGATGCTCAGTGAGTACAGGTCAAGGGATGTGGGAGGGAAAGGACATTCAGGAAACTAGAAAAAGGCCTCAGAAGAAATAGGAGGCAGCTTTGTAAGCACCTGCCAAGACTAGAGAGGGTGGAACCCAATATTCAGAACACTACTGTTCACGTAAGAACTTTCTGGCCACCTTACCTTTCCTATATCCCCGAAGCCACAACCCTATAGGAGTCACAGCCCTACAAGGGTCTAGTGCTTGAGGTTAGGGATGGAGGGGAAGAAGTACTATGTGGTGAAAGAAGGAGAAGACAATCACATCCCCACTTCCCACAGCAGGTGCCATGCTTACAGTGAGCCCCAGCTGCGGGAGAGAAATATAAACTCAAGTTTTAATTATCACCTTAGACTGGACATATTTAATTTCTGAACTGAGAATGACTCAGTGTCCAGAGTGACTGGAGGGCTTGTCTGTGGTGATAGAGCTGAGAGGAGCTGTGAGATCTGCCCTGGTTTCCATCCAAATGGGAATGAGCCCCACAACATGAGTTTGACCAAAGAGAGAAAAAAATAAAGCTGTTGCCTAACTGCACCCGATGTGCCTTATTCTTTCACTCTGACTGTTACACCAGCATAAGAGAGACACTGAAGTATCCATTCCACAAAGACGAATAAAAATTCACAGAAAATGGAAATGACTGTGACCAACTCATCTTCTCTGCAAAGTAAAAGATTGTTACAAACAAGCAGGTGAAAGAATAGGCTTTTACCTTCTTTGCCACCTCAGCCAGCAGGAGGGTCTTCCCGGTGCATGGTCCACCGTATATGACGAGAGGGTTGATGGGCCCAGTTTTGCTCGGAAGAACATATTTATGCACTATGTTGAGAGACTCACATTTGTACTCGTAGAAGGAGGCATATGTCTTACATAATGACGAATGCTGGAGGATTTCATCGTAGAGCGTGTCAGTTTCGGTGTCAAAATTCTGTTGAACGGTTGCCTGAATTATATCGATCATGTCCTCATAAAATTGCTTACCGAGTCCTTCTATGTAATGATTTTCTATTTCTTGGGAATATCCCAGTTTCATGTCGCAATGAGTAACCGACGTGTACACTCTCAGATTAGATGACGCAACAATAGTAGGAATAAATTCATCCCTGAGTTTTATCAGCTTCTCTTGGGCTTCTGCGTCCCGCATAATCCTTGGTTCTGCTCCAGTTATATCCATGTACTTTCCCATCTCTGGGATTTTCACAAAACGTTCAATGTTCGCAATTTTCCGAATGTAGCAGACACACTTCTTTAGGAATGCTGGAGTTTGCTTTCCTAGAGCAAAGTCAAACTCGTCCTCTATCGCTGAAAGAAAACATGGCACGGGGTTTATTGTCTAGAGCAAAGGAGCGGTGGGCCTGCACCCACTTATCTCTCTAGTCGCTGGGGGAGACTGTTTAGCTTGCAGTGTGGAGCAGAGTTGTCTGTAGATTACTCTCTTGACTCCTTAATTTCCTATCTGCCTTTTCCTAAACAGCTGGGAACCTAGGGGCGCCTGGATGGCTCTGTGGGTTAAGCGTCCGACTTCAGCTCAGGCCATGGTCTCACAGTCTGTGAGTTCAAGCCCTGCATCGGGCTCTGCGCTGGCAGTGTGGAGCCTGCTTCAGCTCCTTTCTCTCCCTCTCTTTGCCCCTCCCCCTTGCACGCACACACATGTGCATGTGCTCGCTCTCTCTCTCTCTCTCTCTCTCTCTCTCAAAAATAAGTAAATAAAATGGGGTGCCTGGGTGGCTCGGTCGGTTAAGCATCTGACTTCGGCTCAGGTCACGATCTCACGGTCCGTGAGTTCAAGCCCCGCGTCAGGGTCTGTGCTGACAGCTCAGAGCCTGGAGCCTGTTTCAGATTCTGTGTCTCCCTCTCTCTCTGCCCCTCCCCTGTTCATGCTCTGTCTCTCTCTGTCTCAAAAATAAACGTTAAAAAAAAAAAAAATTAAAAAAAAAATAAGTAAATAAATAAACCTGGGGGAAAAAAAAAACAAACCAGCCAGGAAACCGGGACACTGTGGGCTTTGCTTAAAATTATTTAATTGCCTTCCCAGAGAAGTTGAACATAAGCATGAAAAAGAAAGGGTACCAAGTTTATGGTTGATTCTTTTAAGTTCCTGTTCAGCTTCTCTGACCTCAGGGGTTCTAATAGCAAAGACTAGGGACCTGCTGGAGCCAGGCAGGAATGAGGAAGAGGCCAAATGACACATCCAGTTTACTTTTTGCTTGTCAGTGTCTCCTTTCCAATGTGGCTTCACCATTGTGTTTGGGGTGCATTGTACCCCAGACAGGTATGTGTAAATACTAGTATAAGAGCATGTTCAGCATATAATCATGTTCTGATTATTGATCAATATGAATTACCCATATCACTGTAAATTCCATTATATCCATTGGAGCAGGTACAGAAAAGGGACTTAGTGTGTACATTTATTTATTTGAAAATAAACCGGGTTATGGCTTACAATATGCTTACAAGTAAATACACATTATAAATCACTGAGGCCTCATAGCAACATTTGAAACTGGAGCATTAGTAACAAAAACATCACTTGTGCATGATTTTAGGGAGGAAAAATAAAAAGAAATGAAATAATTAAACCAATGGCAAGGAACTTTGAGGCAAGTAATCTTTTAAAACTGGCTCCCTCCCCACCCTCCTCTGCTTTCCTTCATCCAGTTGGTCTTAACTGAGTGTCTACTATGTGCCAGGTATGCTGCTAACTGCTCAGGATACAGTGTTGAGAGAAAATAGACAATGATGAGAGAAAAAGCCATTATGGCGTTTACAGTCTAGTAGAGGTTGGTGGACTTGAATCATTGAATCCCACAAAGAAATGTTTTATGACTTTTTTAGTCTTGTGAAGGAGAATAATATGGTACAATAAGAGCAAACCATTAGGAGGGCTACCCTACTTAGAGAATCAGGGAAGTCCTCCTTAAGGAGGTGACTACTAGGCTATGATCTGATGGAAGAATTGGGGTTTGGGGTGGGCCATGAATATGCAGGGTGCGGGTGGCCAGAAGCTGAAAATATTCTGGGATGCCTTGGTGGCTCAGTCGATTAAGCATCTGACTTTGGCTCAGGTCATGATCTCTCACAGTTCATGAGTTTGAGCCCTGCATCAGGCTCTGCACTGACAGTGTGGAGACTGCTTGGGATTCTCCCTCTGTCCCTCTCCCACTCATGCTTTCTTTCTCTTTCAAAATAAATAGATAAACCTAAAAAAAAAAAAAAAAAAGAAACTGAAAACATTTCAATGTGCTTGCTGGCCACAACTCCAACATCAAACAAAACCCAGAACATACATGTATTCTATACAGTAACTATGAAGGAAGTCGGGAACTGTATTTTTAAGTGGTGCCTTTTTGTGGAACTCACATGATAATTTTTTCAGTAATGATAGCAATCAATCAGAAGCGATGACTCAAGTAAAAAAGATATGTTTATAGCCAGCAGTGTGGAGTGAGCTGTGCTATGGTCCTCAGTACATAATACAAAGGGTTTTGATCAAGCAAGTTGGTTAATGAGGCCTGTTAAAGGACCTTATACAATCTACATCTACTCTTCTTTTTATGGGAGTAAGAACTTACTGTAATGTAGATGAGGAAGGCTGTAAGAAACCTACAGAAGGAGCCTTTGGCTCCTCTTTTCCGGCCATCTGTGTAACATGCCGGGGGGCACCCTGGATCAACCAGGTGCTACCTTCTGTGCGTCATGAGGAGGAAGGAGATGTCAACCTATAGCACGTATACCTAACAGATGATAACCAGAGATACGCACTGTTACCTCTGAGGCCCAGAAAACAAATCAACTGTAACCTGACATTGTTATCATTCCTATGGAAAGAATGTTTCAATCTGGAGTGTTTATTATAAAGGGATTGTAAGAAGAGATAGAGACAAACCAAGTTGGTAGAACCCATCTAAGCTTGGCTCAGGGGGGAAAAAAGAGGCTGTACATAAGAATGCCTGGTTGATGGTATAGACTTACTAAATACACCTGAATAAGTGAGTCACGTGAGACAAAGAAAACTCCATAGATATATTTCTAGAAACCAAGTGTATTCTTGTGATTTGGGGGGACTTTTATTAATAATTATTGATATTTATTTGCCTATAAATATTATAAATTTCTCCAGAAAATTCTTCCCGGAACACCATATTTGTTTTCTGTCTTTGCATTTTTCTAAATATCCTAAAGTTTAACTGGCCACAGCACCTGATGAAGATAACATTAGGAGAGTTCCAGCCCTGGCAACTGTCATTCACGAGATATAAATCCCCAAAACTACTGTCCCTGAGACCACTCAGTTTTAATGTTCATAGTTGGACACTGTGTTGGGGTCTAGTTTATCTCTCTTCCTCTGCTGTTATTTTATGAAGGAGAAAGTGGGAGTGTGAAAAATTACATTCAGATATAAAGAGTTCACCTTCCCAGATGCTACCAAGTATTCATATTCCAACATTTCTGAAAATATTAATCTACTATATCCCCTTCAAAACACCGACACTTCCCTGGCCATTCTTATTTGTGTAGACATGGTCTTAAAATGAGCTTGAAATATAAAACAAATAAAATTGTTAGAAGCATGCATATCTTTAAGAGATGTCTTCCAAGCAGAGAACAGTCCACAAGGAGTGTTTGTACTACATAGTATGAATATGAAGTTATTCATCTTCCTATGGTTGGCCACATGGACAGAGTTCTTTAGAGAAAATTAGGGGACAGTTTTTGCTGGTGAAATACTTGAACTGTATGATCCTAAATAAGAGGAAGCCTTCCCCAAATTGGCATCTCTTACATCACGAATAGGAAGGCTTTTGCTCTGGGCATTTTCTTCCATTACAGCACATTTTTAGGACCAGGTTTTGTTCTTGATAAACATGAAGAACTGGAGCCTCAAAATTGGATCAAAAAGATCCCAGAGGAACAAGGATATTTGTCAATCTGTGCATTCTAAAGATAGTACTTATTCTGGCCAATTTAAATATTTTCAGAGAGACCTAAAATCAGACCTAATTTTTGATAGCTTCCAGAGAATGCATTTCTCAAAAATACTTATAATTTCCCTAAGCTTGAAATACACGTATACAGAGAGAATGGTTTCAAGTGCCTTTTAGGTTTTCATAGATTCTTTGTCACGTCATTCACAAAACCAACCTGCAAACGCATCTGCCGTTGCTTTTTCCTCAATAATTCTTCATTATCAGTTTTAAAAATAAATGTTCTATATCTGATTATTTTTACCCAGTTGTGTTTGTCCCCTGGAAACTACAGCTGACATATTCCTTCGATCTGTGGCTTCCTGCGCATCCTTTAAAAATAAAGTCTCCTGGGGCGCCTGGGTGGCTCAGTCGGTTAAGCGTCCAACTTCGGCTCAGGTCATGATCACACGGTTCGCATGTTCAAGCCCCGTGTCGGGCTCTGTGCTGACAGCTCGGAGCCTGGGGCCTGCTTCGGATTCTGTGCCTCCCTCTTTCTCTGCCCCTCCCCTGTTCATGCTCTGTCTCTGTCCCTTAATAATAAATAAATGTTAAAAAAAAATTTTTTTTTTAAAAATAAAGCCTCCTTTCTGTGGCTGAGAAAGGCTGACAAGTGGGTCTCTGCTCATTTTTATTTTAAGGTTTTCATTTTAGATTTTTATTTTATTTTAAAGTTAAATGAGATCCTGCCACCACCTTCTTTATTTCTCAACCTCTAATGGCTTACCCGCTTACCCAGAAGAAAGCATAAGGTTCTTATTATGCTTCACCTCTGCCTCCCCAGGCCCGGCTACCTTTACCTTCTTCCTGCTCCCGGAACTTACTAAGCACATTCCTCTCTCTGGGATCTTGAATCTGGTAATCCCTCTGCCCGGAATTCTCTTAGAGTACAGCTGGCTCTGAATCCCATCATTCAGCTCAAAGTCCTTTCCTTACTGCCCACTCTGTCGACATCTGAACCCCCACATCGTTCAACAAAACTAAAAGGCGACTTCCTTAACCAGACCCAGTTACTGTGTCTTGTTTATTCATCCTATGTATCCTTTCCAAAATGATCCTGTTCATTTACTTGATAACTTGCCTGTCATTTATTTTCCCACACTAAAAAAAATAAGTTCCAGGAGAGACGGATCTGCCTTCTTATTCATTGTTGTATCCTCAGTGCCTGGCACATAGCAGGCTCTCAATGTTTGCTGAGTGAGTGAGTGAGTGCATGAATCAATGAACAGAATGAATGAATGAACTGAGAACACTGGCAGAGTTTGCTCTATTCTGTGCAGCCTCCTCTGACTTCTTTTAAAATCACATTTTCTGGAGAAGTCATCAAATTAAGTAAAGGCCCATCTGTGGCTTAAAAGAAAAAAACACTTGCCTCTCCAGAAAAAGGAAACATTTAGAAAAGTTAGATTTCATCAGGCAGTAAATGAAATGAAATTCGTAGACCCATAAAAGGGAAGCCATGAACACATCTCTTACTGATCTCTTCTTTAGTTTACCAAAGATGTGTGACAGTTACCTGAGACCAGGTACCTCTTAGCTTGGCTATATTTCATTTTCCCCTTTTCATGTAACAGTTTTACAGCAGCCTTGAATATCTTCTTGATCTCATCTGATATCTCTTGCCAGGTCTTCTCATTGTTGGCTTTGGCAGAAGGCTGCATCTATGGAATTGTAAAAGGGAGATATTAGTCTTAAAATCATCAAAAGATAAGTCACTATTTAAGTGCAAGAAAAGCACTATTATTTGAAGGCCCACTATGTGCCGATATTATGATAGGTGCCTAACGGGCCATATCTCATTGAGTCCCCCTATAACCCTGAAAGTTAGAAATGATGTCCGTGTTATGTGTGAATTTACCCGAATTACACAGAATTTGTTTGTTGCGCTTTCTTATTATAACAGGTATTTCCTTTTTTCTTTTTTATATATTTATTTTAATTACATTGAGTTAACACAGTGTTATATTAGTTTTACACGTATGGTAGAGTGATTCAACACTTCCATACATCACCTGGTGCTCATCACAAGTGCACTCCTTCATCCCCATCATCTATTTAACCCATCCCCCCACCCACCTCCCTTCTGGTAATCATCAGTTCTCTATAGTTAAGAGTCTGTTTCTTGGCTTCTCTCTCTCTCTCTCTCTTTCACTCTTCCTCTCTCTCCCACCCTCCCTCCCTCCCTGTCTTTCCCCCTCCTTCCCACCCTCTCTTTTTCCCTTTGCTCATTTTTCTTCCTAAATTCCACATGAGTAAAATATTATGGTATTTTGTATTTCTCTGACTTCACTTAGCATTATACTCTCTACCTCTAGCCATGTTGTTGCTAGAGGCAAGATTTCATTTTTATGGCTGAGTAATATTCCATTGTGTATATTGCATTTTTATGGCTGAGTAGTATTCCACTGTCCAACTTCTTTATCCATTCATCAATCAATAGACACTTGGGCTACTTCCATAGTTTGGCTATTATAAATAATGCTTCAGTAAACATAGGGATGCATGTATCCCTCCAAATTCATGTTTTTGTATTCTTTGGGTAAATACCCAGTAATGCGATTGCTGGATAGTAGAGTGGTTCTATTTTTAACTTTATGAGGAACCTCCATACTGTATTCCACAGTGGCTGCACCAGTTTGCATTCCCACCAACAGCATAAGAAGTTTCCCTTCTCTTTTAACCGACAACACCTGCTGTTTCTTGTGTTGGTGATTTTAACCATTAACACTAACGGGTGTGAATATCTCATATTGGTTTTGATTTGCATTTCCCTGATGATCCATGATGTTGAGCATCTTTTCATGTGTCTATTGGCCATCTGGATGTCTTCTTCAGAAAAATGTCTGTGCAGGTCTTCTGCCCATTACTTAACTAGATTACTTGTTTTCTGGGGGTTGAGTTTTATAAGTTCTTTATATACTTTGGATACCAGCCCTTTATTGGATAAGTCATTTGCAAATATCTTCTCCCATTCAGTAGGTCACCTATTAGTTTTGTTGATTGTTTCCTTCCCTGTGTAGAAGCTTTTTGTTTTGATAGAGTCCCAATAGTTTGTTTTTCCTTTTGTTTACCTCACCTCAGGGGACCTATCTAGAAAATTTGGTATAGCCAGTGTCAGAGAAATTACTCTCTGTGCTATGTTCTAGGATTTTTATGGTTTCAGTTCTCAAGTTAGGTCTTTAATCCATTTTGAATTTATTTTTGTGTATGGTGCAAAAAAAAAGTGGTCCAGTTTCTTTCTTTTGCATGTTGCTGTCCAGTTTTCCCAACATAATTTGTTGAAGAGACTGTCCTTTTCCCACTGGATATTCTTTCCTGCTTTGTTGAAAATTAACCATATAGTTGTAGGTTTATATCTGGGGTTTCTGTTCTGTTCAATTGATCCATGGGTGTGTTTTTGTGCCAGTACCATACTGTTTTGATCACTACAGCTTTGTAATTATAACCTGAAGTCCAGAATTGTGATGCCTCTAGCTTTGCTTTTCTTTTTCAAGGTTTATTTGGTTATTGGGGGTCTTTTGTGGTTCCATACAGATTTTAGAATTGTTTGTCCTAGTTTTGTGAAAAATGCTGTTGGCATTTTGATAGGGATTGCATTAAATGTGTAGATTGCTTTGGGTAGTGTAGACATTTTAACAATATTTGTTCTTCTAATCCATGAGTATGGAATGTGTTTCCTTTTCTTTGTGTCATATTCAGTTTCTTTCATTGGTTATTTATAGTTTTCAGAGTACAGGTCTTTCACCTCTTTGGTTAGGTTTATTTTTAGGTATCTTACTATTTTTGATGCAGTTGTAAATGGGATTGTTTTCTTAATTTCTCTTTCTGCTGTCTCATAATTGGTATATAGAAATGCAACCGATTTTCCTACATTGATTTTGTATCCTGTAACTTTACTGAATTTGTGTATCAGTTCTAGCAGGGTTTTGGTGGAGTCTTTCAAGTTTTCCAAATATAGTATCATGTCATCTGCAAATAGTGAAAGTCTTACTTCTTCCTTACTGATTTGGATGCCTTTTATTTCTTTTTGTTCTCTGATTCGTATGGCTAGGACTTCCAGTACTATGTTGAATAAAAGTAGTGGGAGTGGATATCCTTGTCTTGTTCCTGATCTTAGGGGAAAGGATCTCAGTTTGTCCCTCACTGAGGATATTAGCTGTGGGTTTTTCATATATAGACTTTATTATGTTGAGGTATTTTCCCTCTAAGCCTACTTTGTTATCATGAATGGATGTTGCACTTTGTCAAATGCTTTTTCTGTGTTTATTGAAATGATCATATAGTTCTTATCCTTTCTCTTGTTAATGTGATATATCACACTGATTGATTTATGAATATTGAACCACCCTTGCAACCCAGGAATAAATCCCACTTGAATGTGGTGAATGATTTTTTAAATGTATTATTGAATTCAGTTTGCTAATATTTTATTGAGGATTTTTGCATCTTTGTTCATCAGGGATATTGGCTTACAGTTTTAAATGGTGTCTTTATCTGCTTTTGGTATCAGGATAATGCTGGCCTGATAGGATGAATTTGGAAGTTTTCCTTCCATTTCTATTTTTTGGGATAGTTTGAGAAGAATAGGTATTAACCTCTTCTTTATATGGTTGGTAGAAATCCCTTGTGAAGACTTCTGGCCCTGGACTTTTGTTTGTTGGGAGATTTTTGATTATTGATTTAATTTATTTTCTGGTTATCAGTCTCTTCAAATTTTCTAGTTCTTGTTTCAGTTTTCGTAGTTTATATGCTTCTAGGAATTTATCCATTTCTTTTAGGTTGTTCGATTTGTTGGCATATATTTTTTCATAATATTCTCTTATAATTGTATTTCTGTAGTGTCAATTATTTCTCTCTCATTTGTGATTTTATTTATTTGAGTCCTTTCTCTTTTTCCTTGATAAGTTTGGATACAGGTTTATCAATTTTATTGATTTTTTTCAAAGAATTAGCTTCATGTGTGTGTGTGTGTGTGTGTGTGTGTGTGTGTGTGTGTGTGTATTTATTTGTTTTGGTTTTTATATCATTTATTTCTGCTCTAATCTTCATTATTTCCTTCCTTATGCTGGTTTTAGGTTTCATTTGTTGTTCTTTTTCTAGCTCCTTCAGGTGTAAGGTTAGGTTGTTTATTTGAGATTTTTTTTTTGCTTCTTGAGTATGCCTGTATTGCTATAAACTTCTCTCTTAGAACTGCCTTTACTGCATACCAAAGGTTTTGGACCATTATGTTTTCATTTTCATTTGTCTCCATATATTTTTTTATTTCCTCTTTGATTTCTTGACTGAACCATTCATTATTTACTAGCATGTTATTTAACCTCCATGTGTTTGTGGTCTTTCCAAATTTTTTCTTGTGGTTGACTTCTAGTTTTATAGCATTGTGGTCAGAAAAGTTGCATGGTATGACTTTGATCTTCTTGTATTTTTTGAGGTTTGTTTTGTGGGCTAATATATGATCTATTCTGGAGAATGTTCCATGTGCACTTGAAAACGTGTATTCTGCTGTTTTAGAATGGGATGTTCTTAATATATCTGTTAAATCCATTCAAAGCCATTGTTTCCTTTTTTATTTTCTGTTTAGATGATCTATTGATGTAAATGGGTTATTAAAGTCCCCTATTATTATTGTATTATTTATTAGTTCCTTTATGTTTGTTATTAACTGTTTTGTGTATTTGGGTGCTTCTATGTTGGGTGCATAAGTATTTACAATTGTTATATCTTCTCGTTGGATTGTCCTCTTTATTACTACATGGTGACCTTTGACTCTTGTTACAGTCTTTTTTTTTTAAAGTCTGTTTTGTCCAATGTAAGTATTGCTAGTCTGGCTTTCTTTTGACATTTGTTTGCATGATAAGCATTTCTCCATTCTCTCACTTTGAATCTGCAGGTGATTTAGGTCTAAAGTGAATCTCTTGTAGGCAGCATACAGATATGTCTTGTCTTTTTATCCATTCTGTCACTCTATGTCTTTTGATTGGAGCATTTAGTCCATTTACATTCAAAGCAATTACTGATAGTATATATTTATTGCAATTTTATTACTTGTTTTATGGTTGTTTCTGAAGATTTTCTATGATCCTTTCTTGTCTTCTATTATGTTTGCCAATTTGTATTCCTTTCTGTTTATTCCTTGCGTATTTATTAGTAATTTTTGATTTGTGGTTACCATTAGGTTTGTATATAACCTCTTCTGCATATAGCAGTCTATATTAAGTTGATCATCATTTAAGTCTGAACACATTCTTTTCTCCTCTCTTCCCCATGTTTTAGGTATATGTTGTATTTTATACCCATTTTTTTGTGAATTCCTTGATTGATTTTTTTTACAGAAATATTCACTTTTACTGCTCTGTCACTTTTAGTCTTTCCTTCCCACTTAAAGAGACCCCTTTACTATTTCTTACAGACCTGGGTTAGTGGTTATGAAGTCCTTAATTTTTATTTGTCTGGGAAACTGTCTCTTCTCTCATTCTGAATGATAACCTTTCTGGATAGAGTATTCTTGGCTGCAGGTTTTTCCCATTCAGCACTTTGAATATATCATGCCACTCCCTTCTGGCTTGCAAAGTTCCTATTGAAAAACCTCCTGCTAGACTTATGGGTTTTCCCTTGTAAGTAACTGACTTCTTTGGTCTTGCTGCTAAAAAAAAAAAAAATTTTATCACTAGATTTTATCAATTTAATTACAATATATCTTGGCGTGGGTCTGCTTTTGTTGATTTTGATGGGAGTTCTCTGTGCCTACTGGATCTGGATGTATTTTCTTCTCCAGAATAGGGGAGTTTTCAGCTATTATTTCTGCAAATAAAGTTTTTATCCCCTTTCTCTCTTCTTCTTCTGGGACTAGTTCCCTAAGTCTCTTCTTGTTTTGCATAATTCTTTTTTTCTTTCTTTTGTTCAGCTTGATTACTTTCCATTGCTCTGTCATCTAGGTCACTAATTCATTCCTCTGTTTCTTCCAGCCTGCTGTTCATTCCATCAAGTGTGTTTCTTATTTTGTTTATTGAGCCCTTTATCTCCGCTGTTATTCTTTATCTCTGTGTTATGGGTTTCACTTATGTCCTCCACTCTTCTCTTAAGTCCAGTGAGTATCCTTATGATCATCGCTTTAAATTCTCTATTAGTCGGATTACTTATGTCTATTTCACTTAGATCTCTGGCTGTGGCCTTGTTCTCTTCTTTCACTTGGGATAAATTTCTCTGTCTCCTCATTTTGTCTGTCTCTTTGTGTCTGTTTCTCTGTATTAAGCAAGTCACCTGTGTCTTCTATTCTTGAAAGTAGTGACCGCAAGAAGAGGTCCTGGAGTGCCCTGCAGTGCAGTGTCTCCTGTTTACCAGAACCTGGACCTTGAGAAGAGTATCCTGTGTGTGTTGCTTATGCCCTGTTGTGGTGTCTGAGTCACTTTTTCTTTTAGTGCAGTCATCTGTACTGACTCTCTGCCTGTTGTGGGCTGTTCTTTCGCTCTGTGGTGTTAGTGGAAACCAGATAGGCCATCTCTGAGGGGGTGTGCCCGCCAGGGAACTTGGGATGGGGCGTCAGTGTTAGCAAAATTTGTGCTGGGCCCCTGGGCTTACGTCAGATCCTTGAAGTGCTAAGGCAGTCGGGGACTGTGCCACACGGTGGCCGGGGATGGGAGGCTGGGTGGGCTGTGTGGTGACGGCGAGGCACGTCTGGGTCTGGTGCTAGAGGGCGGCTGAGGGCACATGGCTGGGCATGGCATAATGGCAGCTGTGGGCCAGGCAGCGGCAGGGTGTGCAGAACTTGGTTTTAACAAAATTTTCCCTGAGCTCAAGGTGAGGCTAGTGGGCCAGTCCTCAGAACTCATGGGTATGGTGCACTGCTAGCAGGTTAGGCAGCAAGTGTCTCTTGGGTTTTGATACAAATTTCATAAAAAAATGATCCCTTCAATATCCTCTAAAGAGAACCGACAGTTAAAAGAGAGGTGCTCATATGTTTCCATTCGTCTTTAGTTGTTTCTTCTTCGTTTGTTTTTATGATTCTCTAGGCAATCGAATGGGAGGACTGCCTACCAAACAAGTAACATTTATAGAGTCTTGGTGATAATCTTATTCACACCTTCATTAATTTAACAAAAATTTATGCAGAAATACCTGCATGGGTGGGGTTTAGAGAATAACTTAAGTTCCCCTGGAGGATCTTAAAATCAAATGATAAAGGAGCATCTAAAGCCAATTAAATAGTAACATATGAGCAAGTGCTCCCAAACCACTATGTAAACCTGGTTTCCTGAGGTATTATGTCTTTTGATATCTACATTTACCAGCAACTACATTTCCTCCTGGCATATATATTTAACTGAGGAATGGCTTGGATATGTCCTAATACTCCCATCCATAGAAGCAAGAATCTTGCAGATAATTACTTTGAATAATGCATGGAAGGGGACGAAGAAAAATGAAGGATCCTGACATGATTTCATATTGCATGGAGAAAATGCTTTATGTTAAATACCAGGATGACAAATACATACGGTTCTTGAATGAAGAATTGTCGCTAAGCCAGGGCTGTTGTCCTCTCAGAGATGCCTGAGCACCAAATATATCAAGGATGTTCTCTTCGGAAGAGGGATGGATATCTATGCCTTCTTTAAATTGAAAACAATGTGTTTTTTTAATTAAGTAGGCCCCACACCTAATGCGGGGCTTGAACTCATGACCCTGAGATCAAGAGTTGCATGCTTTACTGACTGAGCCAGGTGGGCACCACCATGCCTTCTTTTCAATCTGTCTAGGAATCCTTAATAAGGAATAGGCCCATCCATTTTCTCTTCCTCCTTTATTCTGTTTCAGGGGACACATAGTAGATACATTTAGGAGCCAAACTGGAGAGGAGACAATGATAACTGTTTGCATCATGAATCAACCTCACTTGAAGATTCCACACGATATACAAGAATATAAGTTATGTATGAAATGTTTAAGGACAGTTACTGAATTAATCAATGAGAGACTGTAATAGCTAGGCAGACTTTAAAAAGACACCCCCCCAAAGAAACTTCCACAAATCGAAAATACAACTGTTAAACTTGAAAATTTTATGCATGAACAGAGTGGACACAGCTGAAGAAAAAAATTACTGAGTTGGAAAAGACCTAAAATAATCTGGAAAGCAGCATGGACAGCTAAGGGAATTGATAATGTAAAAGAGAATCAAGAGACGTGGAACCTAGACTGAAGTGGTCCAGTGTAAATCCAATTATAGAGTAAAACCGAAAGAACAGAGGAAATAGAGGAAAAACATTATTTGATAAGATGATAGCTGAGAAGTTTCCAGAACAGATAAAATACATAAATTCACACATAGAGGATGTATGACATATATCATTCAGAATAACATAGGTACATTATGGCAAAATGGGAAAAATAAAAATATTTTCAGATGAACAGAGTTTATCACTAAGAGACCTCCATTAATGGAACTTCTGAAGGTATACTTGAGAAAGAACCCCCAGGAGGAAAGTCTGAGAGGCCAAAAAAGAAAGGTAAGTAAAAACTGGAAACTTTCAGGGTGCCTGAGTGGCTCAGTCCATTAAGCATCCAACTGTTGCTTTCGGCTCGGTTATGATCTCACAGTTTGTGGGTTCGATCCCTGTGTCAGGCTCTGCACTGACAGTATGGAGCCTGCTTGGGATTCTCTCTTTCTCTCTCTCTCTCTCAAATAAAATAAACTTAAAAAAATTGGAAAGTTTCTTAGCTTTGGATTGTGTTGTTCAAAAGAAATGTAGGGTCAAGGGCAGAATAATTTTCTGTCTACTGTGCCTTTTCTGTGGAGGGAAGCATCTCTGGATGATGAACAGTGGAGAGTAATGGACACATATATACTTTGGAGAGAAAGATAACTCACTGCATTTTTATTGCTTTGCAGCATTTCTGACTTAGGTCTGAGGTAATAAGCCGCTGGCACCGAGTTCTCATCGCGACAGTACCACTCTTCCAGGAGCTTCGTCTCCAGCTTCGCCTCTATGGCAGCATCCAAGATCATTTCAAACTCCGAGGCTTCGACTTCTCCAGGGATTCGGATGTTCCCATATTTTTCTCCTAATAGTCCCTGTGTATCCACAAAAAAGTTCAGGTTAGTGTATCACCAAGAAAATTCATTCTGTCGTATTCACATCCTGTAGCTACTTGATAAATAATAAATAGACACCAGGTACATTGTTCCATCAGTTGTTTTCTTTTAATCACGGCATATACTTTTTTCCCCATGGATTATTTAATAAGTAAAATCAGATCGTTTATATTGTAATCATAATAAATTCATATACTGAGAATTGAGATTGCATATCATATTAGGCAAATTCAACATACAGAATTTTGTCGCAAATTTATTTTCCCAAAATTTACATGATACAGCAAAAGTTGTTCTATTCTGACGTTTTTTGTTTGTTCATGACAAAGAAAAATGACATGCTGCACTCTATGAAATATCAAACATGTAAACTCCCAAACAAAAAAATTGCCTTGTGAAGAGTAAACAGTATATGATTCCAAGCCCCAGATTAACACAGCTACAAATGCAAGTAGGAAATCATTGAATGCAATGCTACTGTGGACCCCAGTATAACTAAAAACAATTCAAAATGTAAACAGGACACAATTTTCTCCTTATGAAATTCCCAAAGAAAAACATGCTCAGTGTTATGTGAAGGTGTGAGGGACGCCTGGGTGGCTCAGTTGGTTAAGTGTCCAACTTTGGCTCAGGTCATGATCTCACAGTTCGGTTCATGAGTTTGAGGCTTGCTTTGAGTTCTGTGCTGATAGCTCAGAGCTTGGAGCCTGCTTCAGGTTCTATGTCTCTCTCTCTGCCCTTCCCTGCTTTCACTCTGTCTCCCTCTCTCAAAAATAAATAATAAACATTAAAAAAAAAAAGGTGTGAGAAGATACCCACATAGCCTTGACAGGGGTATAAATTGATACAATTATTTCACTGAAATATTTGATTCAGGCAGACTGTATTAAAAGCCTTAAAAATCTATATAACTTTCATCTTGGCAATTTTTCTTCTGCAAAATTATCTTTAGAAGATAATTAAGGTTGTACATATAAAGACTTACCAGAATATTTATGCTGATACTGTTTTAACAGGAAAGAACTGGCATAACAACCTAAGTGTCCTGCCCATGGGAACATTTAAATAAACTCTGGGACCTCTGTTCAAAGGATGCAGCAAGTCATATTCTAGAACTGTATTGATGTAAAAAGATTATTTTTTCTTTTTCAAGTTTTTGTTTAAATTCCAGTTAGTTAACATACAGGGTAATGTTAGTTTCATGTGTAGAATTTAGTGATTCATCACTTACATAACACCCAGTGCTTATCACAAGAGCCCTCCTTAATGCCCATCACCCATTTAATGCATCCCCCCGTCCCCTCTCCCCTCCAATAACCCCCGGTTTGTTCTCTACAGTTAAGAGTCTGTTTTCTGATTTGCCTCTCTTTTTTCTTTTTTCCCCTATGTTCATCTGTTTTGTTTCTTCAGTTCCACTTTTGAGTGAAATCATATGGTATTTGTCTTTCTCTGACTGGCTTATTTCACTTAGCATAATACTTTCTAGCTCCATTCACATCATTGCAAATGGCAAGATTTCATTCTTTTTTATGACTGAGCAATATTCCATTGTATATATGTACCACGTATTCTTTATCCATTCATCAGTCGATGGACACTTGGGCTCTTCCATAATTTGGCTATTTTTGATGGTGCTGCTATAAACGTTGGGGTGCATGTATCCCTTCGAATCAGTACTTTTGTATCCTGTGGGTAAATACCTAGTAGTGCAATTGCTGAATTGTAGAAGATGTTTATAATATATTATTAAGTGAAAAGGGAAGTTACAAAACAGTATGTATGATTCTAATGTTTTATATATATATATATATTACATATATATACAAGAGAAGATTGTGTATATATGTATGTACAAACATACATATACATGTAAGAAAGGTTTTATAAGAATGCACAGAAGTATTATCAATTATTATCTTTGGGTGGCTTTAAATTTACTTAGATTGTTTTATGAACTTCTTGGGTTTTTTTTAAAGTTTATTTATATTTTGTAGTGATCTCTACATCCAACATGGGGCTCGAACTCACAACCTTGAGATCAAGAGTTGCATGCTCCACCAACTGAGCCATCCAGGCACCCCTGAACTTACTGCTTTTTTATTAAGAATTTGTGTACACATTATCACTTTGTAATGAGAAAAACAACAAGGATTAAAAATTCTTGAGGCGCCTGGGTGGCTCAGTCGGTTGAACGTCCGACTCCGGCTCAGGTCATAATCTAGCAGTTTGTGAGTTCGAGTCCTGTGTCGTGCTCTATGCCGACAGCTCAGAGCCTGGAGCCTGCTTCAAATTCTGTCACTCTCTCTCTCTCTGTCTTTCTCTCTCTCTCTCTCTCTGCCTCTCCCCTTCTCATGCTCTCTCTCTCTGTCTCTCAAAAATGAATAATAAACATTAAAAAAATTTTAAAAAGTTCTTAAACCTAGTGATGCGGTCTACCCTGCTTTGTGGAACCATACTTCCAAGCTCCTCTAAATGTCTGCTTAAGCTTGCGGTTCTTGCAGTGTGGTCCTCAGACAAGTAGCCTTGGCAACACCTGGGGACTGACTAGGCCTGCAAATTCTCACGTCCCATCCCAGACCTGCTCGTCAGAAACTCTGGGGGTAGGGCCGAGCTGTCTGTGTTTTCGCAGGCCCTCCAGGTGCATGAACCACTGGCTTAAGCTAGTAAAAATGTTAGCTTCTCTAGCATCTGGTGTTCCAATTACTTTTCAGTCTTATCTAGTAGCAACAAGGAAGGGACATAATGAAACTCCACGACAAATCTATGCTATCCAAGACAAGTTTGTCTGCTTTATAGAATCCATGGAAAGATTTCTCCTTAATCCGTGGGCACCTTCATCCTTTCCTCCTGTTGACTAGTACCTTAACCCTAAACTTCAAGCCTCATTTACCCATTGGAATGTGAATTGTGGTTTGGCTTCTGACCTTGGTCCACTTCTGAACTACCTCTACTGCTTATCACTGCAGTATCCAGAGTGTCATCTCATACAGGCAGGTGAGAGAATTCAAGTCCTGGTACATCAAAGTCCCAACTAAATTCCTAACCTAAACTCTGTTACAAGATGGTAAGCCCCATAAGGACTGAGGCCCGAGGTGTTGCTTCCTAGCACATAGAAAACATATGTATTTTTAAAACCCTATTTATTGAATAAATGAATGAACCAAGGTAGAGAAAGAAATCTTTAGACTTTGCTCTCTTCTCAGCTGAAGCTTCTTCTTGTGTTCAGAGGTAATATTTCAGCTCTCAACAGGGGGACTGATAATTTGGGAAGGTACCAGTCTTGTCTGCAACCTTTGTTTCAGCCTGTGATCTTTTAATAATTCCTGTCTACCCACATTCCTGGTTGGGCCATGCCCTGTCTCCTTGGGACATAATCTGTCTCATCTAATTGGCTTACTCAAGCTGATTGTGGCTAACTGAACTCACCTTTTCAAGCTCAGGTTTTCTCAGTACTAGCCTCAAAGACCAGAGAGGAGGAAGATACAACCCGCTCGTCCTCTTTGGCTGCATAAAGGTCCTCTGGAAGGGCCTTGAATGGAGGGACACCACCACTTTATTATTTTAGCATGGTAAACAAGGGTCTTTGGAGGGTTCTGTTGACATAAGGGTGTTCTAACTTTGACTCACTGTATCAGCTTGAAGGCCACGTGGGAACACTTTCATTATAATCTGCATTTGTTTTGGGCTATTCTTGACAACAGGCTGTAGGCAACAAAAATAATGTTATTTTGAGTTGCTTCTCACTTTCTATTTTGTGAAGGAATAATTGACATACAATGTTGCAGGAGTTTCGGCTGTACAGCATAGTGATTCAATATTTGTACACATTACAAATGGTCACCACAATAAGTCTGGTTACCATCTGCCACCATACAAAGTTGTTAGAATATTATTGACTGTGTTCCCTGTGTTGTACATTATATCCCCGTATCTTATTTATTTTATACCTGGTAGCTTATACGTCTCAATCCCCTTCACCCATTTCATCTACCCCCTCATCTCCCTCCCCTCTGGCCACCATCATTTTATTCTCACTTTCAGGATTCCTCTTCTAAAATCTCTTATGTTAAACTTGGATAAATGAGCACGTATGACTTCTCATTCTGCCACAGATACAGAAGGAGATGACATTTTTAAGGCTAACCAGCCTGAGGATTATCCTATTCCTGTTGGCTAGTCTGGATAAGGGTAGTCACCATTTTTAGTCAGGGCTCTCTATCATGAGGAGTGAGGTTTTAGTGCTGGGATGAGCTACCTAGAAAACCCATATGGGCAAAATAGGGAATACGCAGACTTCTAAGTAGTAGCCACTGGAGGAATCCAAAAAGGCATTCAGTGGAGTCTGGCCATGGGTGGAGGATATGGAGGACAGCCAGAAAATTAAATATGGGGTTAATTGACCCTTCTCCAGCTAGCGGTCAATGAAGTCCAATACCATGGACCCAGCTATCAAGGTCCAGGGCAGGACTGGCTGGATCTGGGATATGGAGTCAGGAAGAGGACAAAATAATGGCTTAGCAAAGCAAGATGGTATCCTAGCACAGGACCATCATCACTGCACTAGCAGTGAACTAACTCCTGGCTCTTTATCTTTCTGCCCTAACTAAGGCTGGTTCCAGAGCCTAGGGCCGGGTCAAATCTATGGATCGGTTTCTAAAATGTGTGCCATGGATTACCCACACCTGGATCACTCAGGGTGCTTGTTAAAATGTACGTTTCAAGATCACTTCTCAGACCTGAAGAACACTGTGGTTGGCAGCCCAGGAATATGCATTCTCAAATGAGATCGCAAATGAATCTAGAATTTGAGAACCACTTCTACGGGCAATGCATATGAGTAATGGTTAGCAAGCACTGAAGGGGCAGGATGGGGAACACGGCAGGTCAACATAAAAATCGAAGGCTATTCAAAAATAATTATTTGAGTGGAACAGCTGGCACCAAATACTACAATTATTGGATCGATATAGTAAGGCAAAATGTTTTTTAGAGGAGAGATACTAAAGAAGAAAAAATATCCTCATCCAATTCAAATAGCAAATGTATATCGAGCACCTACTATTTATAAAGTGGTAATACAGAACTTCAGAAAAGTAATGATGTGCTACAGGCTTAGAGTTTCTTATTGGATTGTTCTCCCCAAGTCTTTTCCTTCTATTGATTCTTCCTTTAGGTGGAATGCTCATAAATCATGAAGCAGTTACTTTTCAGGAGTCCGGGACAGGATTCTGTCTTAGTCTTATCTTGCTATTTCAGAAATAGCAAAAAGAGAAATAGCAAAAGAGAATTTTGCCACCACATTTTTCAGGAAGACTTTATGGGGTTCTATGTGGCTATAGTTTCAAGGTAACTCACAAAGCATGCCTATATCTACCAGGGATGGACACAATCAATTAGAGTCGGTTAACCTGGTTGCAAAGTCCAGTACATATGGTTGATGGCTCAGAGTGGGGGTAGAGATACAGGACCATACTTAGGAGGCTAGCAGTCAGATTTGAGGTGGCAAGATGGAGTCCATCTTGGTTTTCTAATTCGATGATTCCTTAGTTCTGTAGTCACAGGCAGTATCCATGAATGACTTCAGAAACTATGAGCAAGAGTCCACCGGCAATAGAATATTCACTAACTCGTCCATATCCTTCTGGCCCCAGTGCTCAAAAGCTCATTTTTTGCTTAGTTAAATCAAATTTGCCCATGTGTGGGAGAAATTTGGTGGCAAGTTGAGGGACTACATTTTTTGCATTGAGGTCCATTTTTTTTAACTATACTATATAGATCAATCTACCTGTGTGACCCTGTATGGAAGAAACGCATCATGTCTGAAATAATTTTTAACTTTTTATTGAATTGCTTAACACACTGTCAATATACATATGAACATAAATCTATGGAATTTCTCCTGTCTGCAGAATCACCATAATCACCTCTCCCACCCCCTAATCAAATGTGAATACATTTAAATTGCCCATTCTTCAACACTGAAGATAGGTAGGTGGAAACAATCCAGTTGAGTTGTCAAATAGAATCTGGGAGTTAAGTTCATTTGTCTGAACAGCCTAAGATAATCTTCTACTATTTTCAAGGTAGTTTCTGCATGTAAAATCCTAGCATAAGAAATGCTTCAAGACAGATGCTTTAGAACTAGATAGAGGTGATGGCTGCACAACACTGTAAATGTACTAAATCGTTCCACTGAATCGTTCACATTAAAGTGGTTAATTTTATGTTCTGTGAATTTCACCTCCTGTGAAAAAAGGAATGTTTTCTGAATTTTTCAGTTCTTTGCAACCAGGAACTTGAATGTAAAAGGACTCTACTTTTTGTAGCTCCCTTTCTTTATACGCTGATATAGATACATCTAATCCCATTGCTTTTAAAGGCTTAGAACATTTTCTTTCCTTTTCGTTGATGTTTCTTTTCTACTGGGCAAACACTGATCCCCACCCCCACCTCTCTCTGCTCTTCAGGTGCACTTGGTTCTTCCTGGGCTTGCAACTGAGAATCCTTGGGCTCTGAGTCTGATGGTATGCAGCTTATGTTGTAATGGAAAGAACAGAGGGATTGAAATATTGGTAAAGGTGTCAGTAAGCTCAGTGTGTCTTTTACTCTGTTGTGGGGTGCCAGGAAAGGCATGTGAAGGCAGTCTTTTTGGGGTTATGGGTGAGATGCCTTGTAGGCAGGTGGACGACTGCTCTGGGCTGCTGTTTATGAGCCAAAACTCATGGGGGCAACTGGAAGGGAAAGGAGAGATCTTCCCCACACTGGCGCTATTACAGGCTGAAGCAATACTCATAAATGCCCTGTGACTAACCCAGTCACTAATGTAAGGCAGGTGCGACTCTTCCTTCCTTCTGTAAGATTCCCTTTTATTTCTTAAAATAAAACCCACATTCATATACACAACTTCCCCTCAGGATTCTGTGAGGTAGGTAGAATCGCAGAAGAAAACCCCATCTCACAGACCTCCACTGGCTTGCCCACGACCACCTCTCTAAGAAGATGTTCACGTACCGGCAGTCGAACATGGGGCTTTTCAGTCTTTCTACTTCATCAGGTTACTGTGCTATGCTCCCTCCTAACAGTGCCTTCCAGTGGCTGATTTGCCCGTGATGGCTCTTCCAGCCAGTGCCCTTGGCAGGGCCACCATCCACGGGCACGCAGTCTGTGTGCAGCACACCCCCAGGGGGCACTGTTCACAAGGACGGCAGCATGTTCAGTGTTATGGCCCTGGCTGTTGGCATTCTTTTTATCGGATGTATTGTTGGGTGGAGGGACAAGCACGGTCGCGATGTATTCCCAGGAGCTCATAGCCAACCTTCAGAGAGCTCTGCTGTTGAGTGGGGCCCCAAAACCAAAGGGTCAGTACCTGCTTTCCATACTTAATAGTATTTTCTCAATGTTTCTTTGAAGTCAACAGGCAACTTTACAACTGACTTTTACATTTTTTAATATAAATGTAATACAAAGTACTTTATTTAGAAGTGAATTGCAACTCAAATTACTCAAACATGACATTTCATATGTCATAAGAGGCAAGAGTAAATGCAGAGAAGAGAATGTGACGGTTAATTTTATGTGTCAACTTGACTGGACCGTGAGGTGCCCAGGTGTTTGACCAAATGTTATTTCTGGGTGTGTCCTTAAGGGTATTTCTGGATGAGATTAGCATTCGAATCAGCAGACTGAATAAAACAAAAAGGTGGAGGAGGAGAGAATTTACTCTCCCTGCCTATCTGAGCGGGGACATTGGTCTTCCACCCTCTGCCTGGGACTTCCATCAGCGGTAGTGCTGGGTCTCCAGCTTGCCGACGGCGGATTGTGAAACTTCTAACTTATCTGTTAGAATTAAATTATGTCCACACTAAACACAATCTGGATAAGATCTGCAAGAAAGGTTTATCTTTTGGCGCCAAAAGACAGAAAGGTAATATCTTCAGAAAACTGGGCTTCTCTTGGTCATTAAAGATGCACTCTTGCATACGGGGTTGCCAAAAGTGGATGTTAGCAGATATGTTTAGCACATAAAGCACTTAATTATCCAGATACCCATGTTGGAATTAACAGTATATTCTCATTAGACATTTACTGGCATCTGTCTATGGGCAAAAGGATCTATCCACCTCCCACCATTTGTACATAGTGAGCCCGTGTTTCACATACCACAAAAATGAATTTCTGAAATACGACCGACAAAAAGATACACTCTTGCACGCAAATAACCTGCATGTCAATAAAGAATATTTTGAAATTAGGAAAGGCAGATGTTAAGAATGACCTTCTTTCTCTGAGTCTCAGCTTTCACATCTGTAAACGGAGGTAATACTTGAGGCTTTGTGTATTTGTCTAGCAGCACATCCACTCTGGTTTATTGTGAGAATCAAACGGCTGCTACAGATGAAATGCTTTACATTTCACAGAATGCTTGGCACACTTGGCAATATATATATAAGGCACCACTACTTTACTCGTAGTTTATAGAGAAACGTATGTATGCAATACACTCAAACATACATGTAACGGGAATACATCCTGAGAAGTACTACCGGATAGGTAGATGAATAAAATACCTCTTTTTTTTTTTAATGTTTATTTATTTTTGAGACAGAGAGAGAGACACAGCATGAATGGGGGAGGGGCAGAGAGAGAGGGAGGCACAGAATCGGAAGCAGGCTCCAGGCTCTGAGCCATCAGCCCAGAGCCCGACGCGGGGCTCGAACTCACAGACCACGAGATCGTGACCTGAGCTGAAGTCGGACGCTTAACTGACTGAGCCACCCAGGCGCCCCAATAACGTACCTCTTGATTGCAAAAAGGAAAACAGAAGATAGCAAGGAGGAAAAGAATGGGTAGCTAGTTGCTTACAGGTGTAAGATGGTAAGAAAATATATAGCCCTGGGGCACCTGGGTGGTTCAGTCGGTTAAGCATCTGACTTCGACTCAGGTCATGATCTCACTGTTTGCAAGTTCAAACTCTGCATCGGCTCACTGCTGTCAGTTCAGAGCCCGCTTCAGATCCTGTGTTTCCCTCTCTCTCTGCCCTCCCCGATCTCAAAAATAAACATTAAAAGAATTGAAAAAAAGAAAATATGTAGTCCGGTAAGGACAAACTCCTCTGTTCTTGAGCAGGGGAGGAAAAGAGGTTTCAGTAAACTATGTGGGGTTCACCATATTAGCTAGTCAGAGTACACAGATGCACGGAGTTAACCTTTGTGGAGAATTCAAGCAGTGCTTTAGGGACAGCTGACAACCCTCATGTCAAATAAGTTCTAAAAAAATGGAGCAGTTTGTGTCATCAGTGTGTTCCTAACCATGTTTGGAGGAATTGAGTTACTTAGGTTCAATCATTCTACCAAAGAAGTCCAGCATTGCTTTGGACTGAACTGTGTCCCCTGAAATTCATATGTTGAAGCCCTAACTCCCCCATGTGATTCAGGTAGGGCCTTAAGGAGGTGATTAAGGTTGAATAAGGTCATCAGGGTGGAGTTTTGTTCCAACGGAACTGGTGCCCTTATAAGAGAGAAAGAGACACAAGCATTCTCTTTGCCTTACAGGGACACAGCCAGAAGGAAGCTGTCTTTGAGCCAGGAAGTGGTTTCAACAGGATCTGATTATCTTGGCACCCTGAACTTGGACTTGTAAACTCCAGAACTGTGAGAAAAGACCTTTTTTTCCTTTTTAAAAAAAATTTATTTAAATGCAACTTAGTTAACATATAGTGTAATAGTGGTTTTAGGAGTAGAGTTGAGTGAGTCATCACTTACATATAACACCCAGCGCTCATCACAAAAGTGCCCTCCTTAATACCCATTACCCATCTAGCCCATCCCCTCACCCAACACCCCTCCAGTTTGTTCTCTGTATTTAAGCGTCTTATGGTTTGCCTCCCTCTCTGTTTTTGTCTTATTTTTTCTGAAGCCTCCCAGTCTATGGTATTTTGTTATTCTAGCCCAAGCTGATTAATATAAACCTAATGAACAAAACGAAGCAGATTTTGTCAGTGTAAGATCTGGTATTTCTGGCAATTCATCACTAAATGTCCTGAGGGGGTAAATTCATAGATTAAATGATTTACCAATTACATAAAGTATGCAACAGAATAAGTTAATGCTTCCATCTAGTTTGAGAGTCTCAGCTCATAATCAAATTATAATTTTACCTTTTTTCTTTTATGGTTTAACTATGACTATTTACATACTGAAACCCACTGCTGAACTCATTAATAATAACATATCAATAATAATTCTGCTACCTTTTACTTATTATGATGTGCTTCTGTGTGTAGGAAGTTCCATTACCTAGAAAATACTGGACACAACTCTTGCTCTTTAGAAACACCCAAGCAAAGGAAGCAAGCGTAAGTGTGAGAGGATTGGGTAATAGAACCACAGGAAACACAGCCATCCTGGAGCTGGTGGTTAATTCGCATCAGTTTCAAAGTACAGATCGTAACCCCAACTGTGGCCCGTTGCCTCACAAAACTGAGAACTAAGAAATGTGTAAGGATTACTGAAATTCTAAAATGCTAAAGGAATAATTCATTGAAAAAGTGGATACAAAAGAGCCAGGGTGTTTGGGGGGGGTGGTGTAAAAAGGAGTGGGGAGAGCGTTCTGGACACAGAAGTGAGATGCTGTTATTTCAGTGGTGCTGTCCATGAAGCAGTCACAAATAAGGATCTGTAAGTCCCAGGACTAATCTGGCTGGAAAAGTGGTCCTGGAAGTCATCATGTATTCATTCAGCAAATATTGAGCATCTAACTTGCAGGGTGACCAACCATTTCGGTTTGCTCATGACTGTCCCAGTTTGAGAAGTGAAAGTCCCAGGCAACCTGAGACCATTGGTGACATGTAGGCACTCATGGTCCTTGCTCCTTTGAGCTTTTAAAGAGAGCACTCTGCTATCTGTATGAATTAGGTACTTTAAGGGAGAATTACAGAGTGGAAAGAGAACAGGGCTGAGGACCACCACGTTTGAGTGTGGGCACAGGGCAGGAGGAGGAAGAGTGGAACAGTGTCACAGAAGTCCAGAGGGAAGGGAATGATGCTGCTGAAAACATTCATACAGAGTTCTCATAAAGCCATGGGAAAATGCATAAAGGACATGAACTGGTAATTCATAGAGGCAGAAAAGCAAGGGCCAGTGAGCATGAGAGAGAACAGTGCTCAACTCTAGCTTTATTAATGATCACAGAACTGTAAACGCAAACACATGTGATTAAGGCTTTTTGCTAATCAAACTAATACCTAATAGTGCAGAGGCAGAAGGAAACAGGCACTCTGACACAGAGAACCAGTACAAATGGGTATAACCCTGCTG
This sequence comes from Panthera pardus, assembly GCF_024362965.1. NCBI lineage: Eukaryota > Metazoa > Chordata > Mammalia > Carnivora > Felidae > Panthera > Panthera pardus. The sequence goes on from NW_026526688.1 coordinate 173,738,054, forward strand.
AGAATGTAATCTGGCAGTAGGTAGAAGATTCTACTTTGAGAAATCCATTCTACTCTGCATAAAGATTTGTTTACTAAGATGTTCAGCAATTTTTAGCTTATATTTTGGTTTTATTCTAGAAGATATATTAAATATACCAGTGTTTGTGTAAACAAGAAAACAGAAACAAATTTCCCATCAAAATCAATTCACCTAAGGTGTGGGACAGAATTCTGCTTGAGTTTCTATTTTTCTAACTCTGAGAATTTAAAAACTAGAGAAACACAAAACATAAAATAAACAACTATGCCTCCACAGCCTAGCTTGGCCACTCAACATTTGGTCATATTTTCAAGTGACTTTTTAAAAATAGGCTTTTCCTACTGATGAATAGACTCTTCCATTTTTTAAAATACAAATAATACCATACTAAATATCCTACCATTAAGTTAGTAGATACTGAGGGCATTATGTTCATGGAAATGACATCCGTTTATATTTAACATATCGAAAGTCCCACACTCAGACCAGATTGCTACCTTCATACTTAAAAATGTGGATTCAAGGGGTGCCTGGGTGGCTCAGTCGGTCAAGTGTCTGATTCTTGATCTTGGCTCAGGTCATGATCTCACGGTCTGTTGGATGAAGCTCCGTGTTGGGCTTTGTGCTGACAGAGCAGAACCTGCTTGGGATCCTTGGTCTCCCTCTCTCTCTGCCCCTCCCCTGCTTGCACTTGCCTCTGCCTTCTCTAAATATAGTTACATAGATAGATGAATGAATGGAGTCCAGTCATGTTTTAGTGCCTGTGGAGCCTGGTTCTTGCAGCCATTGTCCAGCAGGCTGGGTCTGTATCCCGGCTTGGATACATCGCACAACGCCTCGTCCACAGGGGGCTCTCCCTTCTCTTCCTGCTGCCCTGCAAGGGTCAGCCCCGGTCAGTGTGTCTAAGGTTCTTTTAGAACTGCCCATCCGTGTGCAGATCCTGTGAGGCTTTTCAGCACTGCTTTGAAAGCCTTCCCAAAAAAGCTGAATTGCCGATGCATGCCTCTGGTCCACAGTTCCAAGCAAAGTTTCTTCTTTTGAACTGGGGTTAGAGAAGAGAGGCCTAGAAGGAAGCCTGGCATCTGCACCATGGGCCCGAGGGCTGGACAGAAGGAAAGCTGGCTTGAGTGTTAACTGTCTAAATGGCAGCATTATTAACGGGTCCCCATTAATAAATAAGGCCTGGGCTCATGAAGGTCTATGGCGACTTACAAGTGTCCCCCTCAGTATTTGCCTAATTCATAACTGATGTTTTACATTTCGAGGTTCTCCTAATATCTTGCATAATAATCTCTCCTCTTAGATGGTAGTAAATTGAGCCAGTATTCTCTTTTTGTTGACCCAGTATTTTCAAATGCATTTAAGTGGTTTTCAGTAAAAGGAATGCACATTTGAATATTATCCTTTTTCTTTCCTGATGGAAAATATTGAGTTAAATATGGAATTATTTATGGCCATCCATATTTCCTAGGCTCTAGCAACTGGTGATAAACTAGAGTCAAAATTATTGCCACAAAATAGGATTGACCTGGCTTTCTATCTACCCTCCATGGAGCTCAGAATCCTGAGTTCCTCCACAAGAGTTCTGGGAGACTCAGGCAGGGGTATTTCAGATTTGCCCTGGGGTTTAGTGGTCATGCTACTCTGCCGTTTTGCCTTTGCAAAGCCTTCCAGTGTCTCCAGAAGCAGTGGGAAAGAGCAACAGCTGGGTTGTGGGGGCCTAATCAACACTGCTACGGCAGCCAGTACCCACCATGGACCATAATGCTAGAGCTGATGCCTGAAGACCTTCATGCCAAGGGTACTTGTGACTGATGTCAAAGCAGGTGTTAAAGAGCAGGTGTCCCTCTCTCCTCCCATCCCCCACAGATGCCAGTGTTGCTGTCTGTGGTCACTGCAGATGCCTGAGCTCCTGCCATCCTGAGTTCTTAGCTGTCCACAGCTCCATTTGCTCTGACCATCCTCTTTTCTCCTTTCCCAATCTGAGGACGTGGGCTGTACTTAGACCCACCCCTCCCTTCCATGATGGCCTTTTTCCCTGGGACCAAACTCCTACGTCTGGTTTTACCCTTCCTGGATGAGAAATATCTGGAGGCTTTTCGATGTAACCATTTTTGAAGGGACCCTCCACCATTCCTCTCATGGCTGCTAACTTGTTTGAATTCTCGAGTCAGGGCAGTTTCTTAGACTCATTCTAGGGTTCGTCTTCCAGTAATTTCAGTGATTGTGCCTATTGTACAGTAACTGATTGATCCAGCACCACTAGCTCTTCCACATGAGAGGGAGAAATACGAACCAATCACATGCCATTAACTCATCTGATCCTTGTAACACCATTGTGAATTCTTGCTTCCATGTTGAAGCCGAGAAACTGGAAAATCAGAAAGGTCAAGTAACTTCCCTAAGATCCCACAGCTGGTTAAAGATGGAGTTCAACTCTGAGCCCACGTCTTCCTAATGCAAGTCCATAATCTTTCTACCGTATCATGCTTTCTTTAGGGAGACTTCCAAATGGCTAGTTTATCCCTTAGGCATCTTAAAAACTCTTTAAAATAAATTTCAATAGGAAAAAAGTCTCAGCTGTATTTTATACTTTTATTTCACCTTGATGTAGATCTTAAACAGAAGACAATGGGTGCAATTTAACTTTTATTGATGAGGTGGTACTGAGAGTGGTTAAGAACACAGTCTCCTGCTGTGTGACCTCAGGGAAGTTACTTAGCCTCTCTGTGCTCCAGTTTCTTTATCTGTAAACTGTAGATGACAACAGTGCTAATCTCCATGGGTTGCCATGTGGATTAAGAGTATTAATTTAAGGGAATTAGAAGGGTAACTGATCATAAGCATAAATGCTCAGTCAAGGCTACATTTTCATTGATGAACCAGTCAATAACCTATCACTGTGTACTACGTTGATCAAATTCTTTTATACATTTTTATTCTGTAAATGTCAGGCTGCGAGCTCTCCTTTTTCCAGCTGTCACAATACCCATTTCTAGCAGACTTCCTTTACTAGATCTAATGGGGAATGAGAAACTGTACCAGCCAACCTTTTATAGAACTGTATATTAAAGTGAGTCTGACTGACATTTGAAGAAGACAGATTATTGGTGACTTTGGTATAGTTTCATTACAGCTACTTCTGGAGCATAAAGCTAATTTATCTTTATTTTGGAGTGTCAGATTTTTATTTTTTGAAGTGTTGAGGCCACTGAAAGACTGATCTCCAGATGAGAAAAATGTAATTCTCTATAATGTGAAGAAGTACAGTGCAGGCACCGGTCATTTACAAATAAACCTTATGAAGACTTTGAAACATCCCCCAAAGTAGAGAGACCAACATAATGAGCCCACAAACCTATTTCAAGGTTCAATAATTACCAATACTTTAATAATCTTGTTTTATCCATCTTTGGCAATCCCATCATTTTATCAAACAAAAACAAAACAAAAAACCCTCAGCATGTATTTTTAACTTGCAGAAAGTTTTAAATGTCATCATGGTGCTGTTATTATCCTCCAAAGAATGAAGTATAATTTATTAATGCCTCCTCCAGCCCATATTTAGATTTCCCCAGTTGTTTCAAAACCTTTTTGTAGTCGCAGGTTTTGAAAATCGAGATCTGAATACAGCCCATATATTGCATTGGGTTTGCATGCCTTTTAAATTTATTCTATAATAGCTGCCTTCTCTCAGGCAGGTCATTGGTTGAGTAGCAGGTTATTTGTCCCATAGACCAGTTTTCAAAGTGCGGGCCCTGGACAAGTGGCTTCAGCAACCCCTGGGAATGCAGTAGCAATGCTAATTCTGTTCCCAGGCCCCATCCATCCCGAGGCAGAAACTCCGAGAATGCAGCTTAGCCGTTTGCTTTAACAAGCCCTCCAGGACCTTGATGTGGGCTAGTCAACAACAGTGGTTGGTAGGAGATTTGGCTGATTGCCACCTCTTGTTGCCATTTATCTCTAATTAGCCTTCATATTTCCAATCAGCTGGCAATTAGATTTAGAACCTTGATTATAGTCAGGTTCAATCTTTTTTTTTTTTCCACTGATCATGCTGTGCTTTTCTGCTGCATCAACCATGAGGCTCGCAAGACCTCTGACCCAGCGCGAGCAGAGTAGCACTGAGACTTCCAGAGCCTGTGTGGCGCCTGCCTGATGCCTGCTTTCCTGAATAATTGTATCAACCATTGAGAAGTGTCGTCTAGACTTACTATTTCCTTTGGGATGGTGAGATGATGTCTAGTGTCTGTCCTGCGTTTATGAATCACTTTCAGCCCTTTGTTGTTGTTGCTTACTTGGGACTATGGCCACCTCCATGGCGTAGTTACAGTTTAAAAGCAGCAGGAATCAACGTAACTCGTTGTTCGCAGATTTAAAAAAAATCATGACTTTTTGGATGACTCTTAGGACAATCCATCGCAGACCCCTGATTTGCATTTGCTCAGAAACCACTCATTAGTGAAGAAATGATAACAACGTAACAGTTTTGAATATGGTCTCTGGTTTTGAGTCAATTACAGTCTGCCTGTGTACCTGTGCACAGCCACATGTGCTGCTCAAGCAAAATGTGGTACTTAGACCAGTGTTTGGATGCCTCAGTACTCTGTATGCCGTGATGCCAGTATCACCTGTTCCTACCTGCCTGATAAGAATTTTAAGATCTCCTGAGGTAATGCCAGAGTACTTTGGGTGAAATCATAAATATGTGACTCTTAGATCTGACTCATTTAACCTATGAGACAGAGCAACATTTCTCAAACCTTTTTTGACAGAGACCTACAGAAAGAAACAGTTTTATATTACGACCCTGTTCTCTCCCTCTCTCTCACACCCATACTTTGGAAGTGGAACCATCTGTGTCCACCCCAGGCCTATGGAATCAGAAACGGAGAACATCTCCGGTAATCTGTTTCATCAAATAATTACGTTACATGCAATGCATCCCGACGCTTTCTATTTCATTCCAGTTCTATTTTATCCCACTCTATGAAAGATTGCTGGTGGTAACCCGCTATATTAGAAACTAGATTAGAATGATTTCCTGGCCCACTCTTAGATAATAACCCACATTTAAAAAGAAAATGTGTAATCCTTTAAAGAAAAACCTCTTCTCCTCCATAGTTCTAAACTCCTCTCCCCCAAGACTGCTTCATTCTTCTTTGGTTGTCTATTGAATAGAAGTGCCCCTGATCTCAGGCACACACAGTAAGGTGGTGCTGCTAATAAAAGAGAAAAGCAAAAAATGAATTCACAGGTGGGTGCCATTTATTTGAATGGCACCTTGTGTCCTCAAGTCACAAGGAAGGTCTTATGCCGAGGATAAAACTTTATTCATTTATTCATAAATGAACAGGAAGGCACAATGAGTGAAGGACAAGATTCTTTCCCTGGTTATAGGCCAGATGGGAAAGAAAACAAGACAGGAGACAGGAAGGGACAGCATGGTTGGGTCGGTCAGGACTCACAGACCTCAGAGAAGATTGAACTAATGAGAGGTTGACTGTGGATGAGGAAGGAAGCAGAACTTGAACCAGCCCCTGCTAGACAAAAAAAGGCCAAACTGGGGTGAGGGTGGGGAAATACCTTCTAGATGCTTGCGGCTATAAATGAGACAACTAGAAGCCTGGCAACAATAACAGCAAAGCTTTTATTTCTATCAATAAGAACAGCAATTACTATGAAGTTACGAGTTCGGTACTATTATTCTCAAGGTTGAGAAAGTCTGATGAACGTGGTCACAGAGCAAGTGTGGGACAGAATAAGGATCTGAGCTCAGGTCTACAGAACTCCCAAGTTCACAGTCCTGTCCTTGTGTTCTGTAGTATGACTGGGACAGAACTCCCATTAAGAGCCAGCACGTGGTGGGATGTAATGACATTTAAGGGATGGGTAGTTCAAGTGTGGATTGGCTGCGGAATGTGGGCCTAATTCTACAGGTCTCTGATTACTATGACTTGATCAGCTATGAGAGGTCAAATATCACTGAAAAGGAATTACTAAAGTTGGTGAATGAAATATTATTTGGTCTACTAACAGAAACGGTCTTACTGATTTCCAATCTGGTGTACATTCCTGAATGGGACTAAAGGGGCAGAGTACCACAAATTGCCCATGACCTGAAGCCAATCTCTTTGACACCACAGGTCATAACTATACCTGGGTCTGCTCCCAGGAGGGCTGCATAGACATAAACCCCATCTTGAAGTGTATGTATTAGAAAAACAAGTGGAGAGTTGCTGTTGTAGGGTGTCAAAGATCTATACATTTTAGCTTTGCCTTAGAGAGGATGTGAGCTTTGCATTGGGTCTGAAGGTGCCTCAACCTAAGGAAGGTCTTCTCCACTGGGCAAAATGGATCTGACTCCCAGGAGTTTCCTCGTGGACCAGACCCACTGAAACTCTTACAGTTGGGTAGATTGCCAGGTGCCCCAGATTCTGCAGGAGTAGACTGATGGGAGTCATTCTAGTCTCTGCTCAGATGTCACTCCCTCAGCTAAAGCTGCTCTATCCATTTGTGCTACATTAGCCTTTCAAGTACCCACTACACCTTGCCATATCATTTCTCATTGTGCCTTACGTTTTGAAAATGCCTTTATTTTCTTGTTCATTATAGTTTCTCTGTTATAAGCTCCGAGAACGCAGCATCCTTATCTGTCTTGCTCATTACCATATTCTCATGCCTAGAATAGGGTCTGGCGTATAACAGAAGTTCAGGAAATCTCGGCGGGTGATTAGAAGGCAGCTCCTGAGAGTAGTGTGCTGTGGTTTTGCAGTCTTCCTAGTGCTTTTTTTCCAGTAGACTTTGTTGTTGGTGATTCCACGGAAAGATCAGGAAGAAGTCAACAGCCTAATCCTTTCTCCCAGGGGGCTAACTGACTTGGGTTGAGACCTTTTACCATCAAGAAATCCTCCTTGGGGCACCTGGGTGGCTCAGCTGGTTGAGCGTCCAACTTCAGCTCAGGTCATGATCTCATGGTTCGTGGGTTCGAGCCCCGTGTCGGGCTCTGTGCTGACAGCTTGGAGCCTAGATCCTGCTTCGGATTCTGTGTCTCCATCTCTCTCTGCCCCTCCCCTGCTCACACTCTGGCTCTCTCTCAAAAATAAACATTAAAAAAAAAAATCCTCATGGCGTTTAAAGTGGATTTGCTTATGCTGTGAAAATGGTTCATCAAAGTTAATAACCAGTAGGTTTTGTATAACAGCAGCTGACAAAAGGTAATGGTAATGGCTAATAATCTTAGACTTGGTAGGAACCTTAGGGAGAGTGTAGTTCCAACTCTTCACTTTACAGATAAGGAAACTGAATCTTTCCAAAAGTTGAAATGACATGCCAGAACCTAGGCAGCCGGATTAGCAGACAGAGCTGGGAGCAGAGCTTAGAATCTCCAATCCCGGCCTTACCTTCCTTCCACTTTACACAGAACTTCCATAACGCTTTCTTCAAATGAGAATTTAACTGATTACAATAGATGCATATTCTAGATAGGGGTGGAATACATTGCATTACTTTGAAGTAATATTGCAAAGGAAGAAAATGTCTGATTCAAAATGAGCTAACATTCTTCTCTATAATACTTCCGTATTACGTCCCTGGGATTAACAGCACACAATTGAATTCAGTGCTTAAACATCTAATTATGGTAAAACCCCACGTTTCTCAATGGGGAAGTTAAAAAAAAAAAATGCAAAGGACCTTGTTCCTGGTCTCGGGCATAGACAACCCCAGTGGAAGGCTGTGTTGTAATAGAAGTATAAAATGTGTACGGAGGTGGGTGTCCTAGGTTTTCACTAGAAGCACACCAAGGAGAAGAATTTCAACAAGCACAGAGAAGACACTGCAGATGGGGAAAAGGCAAGGGGTCTGAAGGTGGGCAGCTCGGAGAACTGCAGGTTGCCTTATGAGGCTGGAAAAAGAGGTGTGGAAGACAGTTGTTCTGGAATGGAAAACCAAGCACTCGGAGGTGGATTGTGGAGGGCCTGGAGATTCCTTAAGAATTTTTTTTTTTTTTTTTTTTTTGGATACCATGGAGTTTTTGAAGAGGGGACTAACATAATCACATCCACCTTGTAACAATCAAGTAATTATGGTATAAAATGCTGAGAAAAAGAAGCCACCACTGGAGGGACTAGTCAAGGGTCCAGGTGAGAGAAGATGAAGGTCTAAAGCAGGGCGGTGTCCAAAGTACTGGAATGGGGAGAAAGGGAGTACGTGAGCCATGCTGAGGTTCCAGCAGACAGCAAGAGCAAACTGGCAGAGGGGATCTGGGGGCAGCTGAGGCAGATTCAGGTGAATCTTTGGAGAACAGCTCTTCTTGCTGACTCAGTCTGCCAACTGGGCCCAATGGAGGAGAGAGATTCTGAGGTGGAGGGAGTTGGGCCTTCAGGGGGTTTACGGTGATCTCCCGTGTTTCTCAGCGAAGAGGGAAATGAGCTAAGTTGAAGAGGTAGGTTTTGTAACTGGTAAGTGAAAGAGCTACTAGACAAAATAAACATTATGGGCTCTTCCAGGAGACATGATCCCTAATTTAGGAAGTGGTTTACTGCTATTTACTTATATATGTGCATTTTACATGAGCGTTCTTCTCACTTGTTCTGCTTGGCAATTGTCAGCGCCTCGTACAAAAGGACTACACGATATCCATTAATGACAGCACAGGTCACTGAATCCTTAATGTTCCACTTTGCTAAATAAATCCTGTTGAAGTTCCCTTTTAAGCATAACTGTTGCAACTGTAACAACAAAAAATTTATACAGCTATCATTCCTTTAAGGAAAGGCTATCTGGCTTCTCCAAACTTCATTTCAAGAAATGCAAATTGAGATTAAAATGTATACATTTTGCATTTTGTTTATAATGCATCAGTAGTAACAATAAAAGCAAAGCATTCTAGGGGCACTTGGGTGGCTCAGTCAGTTGAGCCTCTTACTCTTGATTTCTGCTCAGGTCATGATCCTATGGTTCATGCGATCGAGCCCCCTGTCAGATTCTGTGCTGACAGTGCAGAGCCTGCTTGGGCTTCTCTTTTTCCTCTCTCTCTCTGCCCCTCCCCCACTCGTGCACGTTCTCACAATAAACACTAAAACAAAACAAAGCACTCCATCGTGGCTTCAATGGAATGGCCATCTGCCAGCCACTCCTCAAGAGAAAGTGTATAAGGCAATTAGTCACAAAGTTGAAATGAAGTGTCTGAGAATCGTTCATCAGCTTTCTAAACCTTGGCAAGAATCAAGACAACTTCTATGTGAAAAATGGCACTCCATTCTAGGTGAATTGATTGACGATGGCTAGGAATTCTGCCTCATGTGAGGAGGGAATGCATGCCATCACTCCCAACTTTCTGATTAAGGATGGGAAATTGCTCCCTACTTCAGTTTGGCTAACAGCCACAGACAGATGGAAAAAAAATCCATGCCGAATAGCAAGCCCGATACCCTAAAACACAATTCAGGAAGGCAATTTCTGTTTATTTTCCCAATGGAAGATTTGATGGGGGGGAACTGAGCTGTTCCCTCTGCACATCTTCATTTCTTAAGTTATATAGGACAGACGGAACTCATTTGGAGACTATACGAGGAATATTAGATCAGTTGGAAAGGCAAACAAATAAGGGATTTTAAAAGTAGCAATTTACCCATGGGTATCTGTTTAGATTCAGTCAATTTCCAAGGTTGTTGAAGCTCTCAAGTCTCAAGATCGTTGGGGGGTGAAGAGTCTACAGTCTGCATTAGCTCTTGTTACCTGCTACTTACTGATTTAGAAAATAGGGGACAAAAAGGAAAGGCTTAAAACCTCGAGTGAGGAAAACGGGGTGCTGTGGTGTTCAACTTGAGCCTGCTTCAGAATCACTTGGAGAGGTTGTTCAAACACCGATCACTGCCCCACCCCCCACAAGTTTCTGATTCTGTAGGTCTGGGGTGGGTCCAGAGAATCTGTTTTGAAGCAACTCTCAGGTGAGAGTTGGTTGCAGCTGGTATGAGATCATACCCGAAGAAGCAGCAGTAAAGTTAGTCCTGACCGTAAGCCTGAAGACTGGACTTGACTGAAAGGCTAAAGAAATTTAACTTTATTTTGGAAAAAGAGGATGAAGAGGAAAACCAGGTCACCAACTGGAAGGACCAGATCGGAAATTCAGTTCATGTCAACAACAGACAGAATAGGAGGAAGTGGTCTAAGGGGCAAGGAGATCTATTATAAGGTTGGGTATATGGGAAATATTGGGCCACCAGAGTTACATGATGGATTCTTCAAATGAGTGACCTAAAAGGGAAACCATCATTTTAATCCAAAACTACCAACTTTAAGACTTGTAGCTCATGAAAGAAGTGCATTCAAAAAGGCAAAAAAATAAAAATTATTTTAGCCAAGACATTTGGAATTAAAAAAAAAAAATAGAATTTGGCACAAGAAGTTTGTGTTGGCTGAATCCAAGTCTTTTCCTAGTGTCTTCCTAGAGCCAGATGACAGCCAGCCAGAGAGGCTTAAATAGTGAATCCATTCGCCTGAGCCCCTTATTAGCTGAAAATGTGATTGGCCCGACCTGTGAGAGAAAGTCTGCCTGAAGTTTTCTTGAGGGGTTGAGTAGGGAAATTACAGAGACTTAAGCTTTTCATTGACCTTCATATGTGGACATCTTCTGCTTTGTCTTAAAATTTCAACTGACAACACAACTATTGCTGGGTAAAAAAGCCCCACAAAAACAAAAAAGACCTAGGATAAGTTTCTTTCACAATTCAGTGTTCTCAGATGTATACCTTTTCCCATGAACTTCCATGCTTGCTTTATCACATGAGGAAAGATGCGAAATTTACTGTTCCTCTTTTGGTCACAGCAGCCAGGAACCTCAGAGCTAAGTTTTCTGTTCAAGTCTGGTAGCTCCCCCGAAATGCTTTTCTGATATTGTTGCCTTTCCCTAGCTTCTTCTTTCTTAGCAAGTAATTTCTTTTTCTTTCTTTTCTTTCCTTTTTCTTTCTTCTTTCTTTCTTTCTTTCTTTCTTTCTTTCTTTCTTTCTTTCTTTCTTTCACATTAGGAAAGAAAAACTTACTGTTCTCTGAATGTAAATTCTTATCAAAACCTTCTTGGTGTCGATATGGTTACACATAATGAACTTAAAAATATATGATCCAATTTAGTCATAAATACTTATAAAATATATAAAAGTCTTTGTTTAAAAAGACCAGGCTGACCCTGCAGTAGGATATTCTTTTGGGGGCCACAGCGTTGTAATAAAAAACATAGGCTTTGAAGACCTATCTCTGGGATTTGAAATCTGTCCCTGCCCCATTGGCTGTGTGACCCTAGATATGTTGTTTAACCTTCAGGAGCCTCAGGTCTCTCATCTGTAAAATAGCCTCAGTTACAGTACCAACCACCATAGGTTCCTGCAAGGATGATTTAGTGCTTTGAATAAAGTGCTTTGAACAGTGCCCGGAGCATAGTTAAATATTTAGTAAACGTTAGCTATTTCAATTAGAAACAGTGGTGATGAGATTGTGTAACTCCCTCAATTGTGGAGTTAAATGGTATCATTTCAATCACGGGTTCATGTTTCTGGGCAACAGGAGCTGTGGTTTTAATTTGGACTTAATTTGAAAGATCCGCTTCCACTCAGTGAGCGCTTATTATGAGAAATGTCTATGGCCGCGGTGTGGCGAGTGCCAAACCCACAGGCAGTGGACAGAGAGCCACAGAAAGATGCAGCTCAGCAGAGAGGGGGAGACCGTTCCCAGGGAAACAGGTTGCTAGGGGTAAGCATTTGGCAAAGGGCACCGGAGAAATGCAGTTTCTTTGAACCACGTCTAATGAAAATGCTCTGTACTTACAGTGAACCTTAAGCAAGCGAACCAGAGAATGTTAGGGAATTAGAAATACGGGTTCTGAAATCACCCTCACTTTGGCACGGGCTACTTTATGGCAAGAACAATGTGGGCACACGAGAAGACAGTGAGGGTCTGGGTGGCACCAGAGAAAATCTGGAACTGAGCATGATAGATTTAATTCCCTGTTTCTGAGAGAACAATTTGGAACCAAATGTCCCAATTAGATGGTTAGTATATGTGGCTGTACCAAGTTATATGCCAGACAATTAAGTACTATTCTCACTTTATCATATGGGTTGTCCCCCTTCTAAGATATCTAGATATATCCTTGTGATATCTTCATAAAGTTCCGAGTTGAAAAACGCTTCCAGGTACTGGTAAACAGATGCTGACAGAATAGAATACACGGACTACTGGAGAGGAGAGTAAGGTTATGGTGTCCAGAGTGAGCAAAACAAGTTGTAAGTCTTTGCAGAGCTGTTATAAAATGTTGACTAGGGCTGTATTGATTAGGGTTCTCTAGAGAAACAGACAAACAGGGTATGTGAGTGTGTGTATCTCCATTTTTAGGAATTGGCTTATATGATGTGTGGGCTGGCACACAGTCTGAGATCTGTAGGGCAAGCTGGAGACTCAGACAAAAGTCAACATTACAGTCTGTAGGCAGAATTCCTCCTCCCCGGAGGACCTCAGCCTTTCTCTATTAAGGCCTTCAACCCACCCAACGATATGAAGGGCAATCTGCTTTACTCAATGTGCTGATTTCAATGTAACTAAAAATACCCTCACAGTGACCTCTAGACTGGTGTTTGGCCAAATATCTGGGTTCTAGAGTCAATTTGACACACAAAATGAACCATCACAAGGTCTCTGCCTGAAACTTAGAATTTTCACTGAAACCCAAAGCAAGAGCAGTAGGCCATTGCCAACAATGTAAAAAGGAGTTGCTGGACATACCTCTGGGCTGACTGAAAAGTGGTGTTCTTGTTCCTGTGACCCTTGTTTCAATCACCCACCTCCAGTCTACATAACCGAGAACAGGAGACTAGAAAGATTCTTTGGAGGAAACTGGAGTAGAGTCTTCTCTGCTTTTTTTCTATTTTCAGACTGAATGCTGCTTCCCCTATCCACATCCCCACAAAGTGAGGAAAGTTCTATCTATAGACTGGGGAGACCACATTCTCCTCTCTCAGACCTGCTGAGCTAGAGCAGCCATAAAATCCTCTCCAGTGAACATTGGGGAATGCAACACACTTAAATATTTCTTGAGAGAACCCAAGATGTGGCCCCAGAAGCTTTTGAAGATTCACAAGTATCAAGATGGGCTCCTTCCATCTAAGAGAAGTGAACACAGCCTGATGGGAGCTGCCCATGACAGCAGAGCACACACAGGGAAGCCTGGGCCCCCAGAGACTGGCAGGTGACGGGTAGGGATGTGTGAGTTTCCCATAAACGAAGTGGAATCATAGCAAATAGCTGGGCTCTAGCCATTTTGATAAAACTTCATCCAAGAGGGCTATATGCCAAGGTGACGAAACCACGAGTAAGAGAAAATGAGGTGGACGGCAATGGTGGGGACTGGGCTGAAGTCCCAAGAGGGCAATCAGATAATGCCACTCATGTCAGTGTGGAGGTCCCACTGAAGGCTTCCTCACAATGAGCTCCAGGGAAGAGCCAGCTGGTAGACACTAGACATGAGGGAGTGCAAGATGGCAGGCAGGGTTGAAGAAGTTTTAGTTTTTGCTCCTTTTTCTCCCTTCCCCCTTCCTTCGACCTGAAGGACCCAGAAGCCATATTCTGAGCACCACAAGGCTGGTGTGGAATGAAGGCTGAGGAGGATTGGTGTAAGAACCGACCCAGCCCCTTCTCTTTTCCCGACCTGAGAAGCTGACCCGAAGAGAAGAAAACACTAATCTAGTAGAGAAGTAGACACTTTTAGTTAGATTGACCTGGACTTTTTAGTACTCGAAAGTGAGTCTTGATAGTGTCCGGCTGAGAAAGCTTCCAGGGCAGGGAAGGAATCCTGCAAAGTGCGTTTGGAGGCAGTGATGCAAGAAAATTCTCTCATGTGTCCTTAATTGCATTCAGCCCTCTGAAGACACTGGTTGTACACACTTAAAAAGACTCGGCCCCACCTGGGCTTAGTAGGTGCGGCCACTGTCCTGGTTTAGCACACGCTTTGGAATGCTTTCTAACCCTCCACGTGTCTGGGCACTACATCTCTGCCAACTGAGGACTAGGAGGAGGGTGAGGTCCGGGTCAAGAATGAAAGGCTCCCACGAGAGGAACATGGGCCAATTTGTACGCTGTTTCAGCTACATGAGCCAATCAGGGACAAAGTTCCCATGTGTCTCCACTGCAAACACTAACTTATAAGCTTCCTGTTCCTGTAGGGTTGGGCTAGCTTTCAGGTCGGCGAGAGAGAAGAAGGAATTAGATGTGACTGCAGGACACATAGATTACTAGTGCCACGGCTTATCTGTAGTCCCTCTTCTCCCCCCCACCCCCCACCCTAATGTTTATTTTGAGAGAGACAGAGTATGACCAGGGGTGGGGTGGAGAGAGAGAATCTCAAGCAGGCTGCATACTGTCTGCACAGAGCCTAACATGGGCTCAAAGCCACGAACTATGAGATCATGACCTGAGCTGAAGTCCAGAGTCGTTTGGTTAACTGACTGAGCCAACCAGGTGCCCCACCCCTCTTTTAATTAAACGGGAGGGGTCTGCCTCTAATTGAGGAGTACTGTCAGCAAGTACTTAAATGCCTATTTATGGGGATCACTCTGTCACGGGCTGTGCTAGACCCTATTCAAAACAATAGGTTGATTTTTTTTTTTTTTTTTTTTTTTTTTTTTTTTTTTTAGCTTATGTGAATCAATAACTTATTTATGTCCAACTTCTGTTCTGAGCCATCTGGTGTTAACAGATTTTACTATCTCCCCTGCAAAACCTTGGTCTCCTGCTCCTACCCCTTTTGAGGCTTCTTGTTTAATCATGTGACAATAATAGACAAATGAAGAAGGAAAACCCTGGCAAAGATCTCAGAATAAAAACAAAGGCTAACCAGGGAACAGTGAGGTGAGATGATCATTTACTGCAGGACTTAGGGTGGGTTATGTTAGGGGATGAAAAGTACTAGGCAGATAAGAGAAGTAAAGACTTCCATATTCACCTGAAATGTTTCTCTTCCTCTATTTTTCTTAGAAGATGTCTAAAATAACGAATACTCTTATTTGGAGGCTTTTCTTTGTAATTAGAGGATAATTCGTTTTGCAATTCTTTAATGAAGCAAGGAATTATTTTTCAAAGGTTAACCTTATATTCCCAGCCTGGGGACCAAAGGAATCAGACCAACTCAAGTAGCCCAAGGCGTGGCTTTAAGCCTTAAGGAGGAGAAAGTTGTGATAGAGGAGAGAGGGATGTTGGTTAAGAGGAAAACCACAGAGGTAGGACTTGATAAACCTCATGTTACATCAGGAGCTGGGAGGAGTGTAGACAGAAGGGAACACCAGTAACTCCAAGTTCAAACAACAGAGTGCTAGCTGCTGTGCAGGGTTCAGCTTTCCAACGTATTAAAAAAAAGAGACTAAAATAGTGGTTTCTACAAAGACACTGTGGTCCATTAATGTGTCTAGGGTAGTAATAGCATCCCTTTGCATTTTTTTTTTTTAATTTTTTTTAACGTTTATTTATTTTTGAGACAGAGAGAGACAGAGCACGAACGGGGGAGGGTCAGAGAGAGAGGGAGACACAGAATCTGAAACAGGCTCCAGGCTCTGAGCAGTCAGCACAGAGCCCGACGCGGGGCTCGAACTCACATACCGCGAGATTGTGACCTGAGCTGAAGTCAGACGCTTAACCAACTGAGCCACCCAGGCGCCCCTCATCCCTTTGCATTTTTAAAATATGCCGGGGCTATCTTCTCTGGACATTTCCAAGTTGTACTGGGTTTTTATGAATTTTCTGTACTCTTAAAGTGTATTTTGAGAGAGAGCGAGAGAACGAGAGCATGTGTGGGGGGGTGGTGGGGGTGTGTCTACAAGCAGCGGAAGAGGCAGAGAGAGAAGGGGAGAGAGAATCCCAAGCAGGCTCCATGCTGTCAGCATGGAACCTGATGGGGGACTTGATCCCATGAACCATGTGATCATGACCTGAGCTGGACACTTAACTGACTGGGCCACCCAGGTGCCCCAATTTTCTCTACTCTTTATGATGCTTAGGCATTTCTTATAACACAGAGCCCAGGAAATAATAGAGTCTTGATTAAAAATATAAAAATTACTAAAGTTCCTGGAGAACCTCTTCCAAAAATTTGCTTTGAAAAGGGTCAATTGCTTCTCTTGTAAATTCAGTAATGTTGATGGTTCTAACAGAAATGATAGGATTAAAAGGCCCAACAAAACGACACTTACTCGTGGCATGAAAGACAGTTTTTCCTGAATCCCATCTTTGAATATAATCAAGGTCAATCCCCACCCCCACATCCCCACCCTCCAGAAGGTTTCCTGCTAGCCTAAAGCCAGTCTCTGTTTGGCCTTACTGCCTGCTGCTTCCCACTTTCTGTGGCTCAGTGGTGTGGGGCCAGTGGTTCCCAGAGAGGGGAACCGAAAGACTGCCTGCTCCAGGTCTGCCACTCACTTGACCGTGACCAGAAATGATTTTATGACCGACCGAGATTGGGGCCAGCAGAATTCTGAAGCATCCACAACATTCATAGACATCTCAGTGAACGAGAGAATTCCGTGGTGCTTGGAAATTCTGTAAGGCGGAGACTCTAGAAGGGTCAGACGACTCCGACTCGTGGAGACCATGTTAAGGTGAATAAATTGCCAACCGCTGAGTCTCTCTTCATTCACAGAGAGGGTTATGGAGGACCCTGCAGAGTGCAGAGCTCTGTAGGAGCAGTGGCGAGAGCTCAAGCTGTCCAAAACTGAGACATCATCGTTCAGTGAGGCACCCTGCTGGCTACTCTCTGCCCACTTCTAATCAGGAATGCTGATAGAACTGTGCCCTCAGATATCTAGATATCTCTCACATCTATATCAATAGTTCTTAATGGGGGTGGGTAGGGATTCTGCCCCCAGGAGACACTTTTGGTTGTTACAACCTGGGGGTGGTGGTGGTGGAGGTTTTTTACTGGTATCTAATCAGGAATGGTCAAGAACGCTGCTAAACATCCTACAATATACACGATCGACCCTTGACCTAAAATGTCAATAGAGCTGAGGTTCAGAAACCCTGATCTCAATGGTCTGGTCTAAGCTGTTCATGATTGTTTTATTATCAATCCTCTAGTCTTTATTTTTTTTATGGGAGATGATTAGGCTCGAGCCTGTGTAATGCATTCTCAGGCATGTTAAAAATGACAGACCCAAAATGGAGTTGCTTATGCTAAGCCCCGCCTCACCAAACTGACACTTACAGTTTCAGCTGTCCCAGAAATGGAATCTTAAACTGGTCAGGACTTGTCTGATCAGCATTACTTAGGGAATCTGCCTGACAGACTCCTGCCATCCCCTGAAGGAAAGCAGCCAACCTGATTTTTTGCTCACTAGACTTTCTTGCTCCTGTTTCCTTTTGCTTTAAAAGCCTTTGTTGTGTATAGCTACTTGGAGCTCCAGTCTGCTAGACTGGATGTTGCCCAATTGAATTTTATTTTTGCTCAAATAAACTCTTGACGTTTTAAAAACTTTTAACGGGCATATGGATTTAAGAGCTTGTTCTTGCCTTTATGTATTCATACTTTATCAAATGAGTATTTTTGATGAAGATAGGCACAGAACATACAGATTCTTTTAAGTTTATTGATTTTGAGAGAGAGAGAAAGAGAGCTGGGGAGGGGCAGAGGGAGAGAGAGAATCCCAGGCAGCCTCCGCAGTCAGTGCAGAGCCTGATGCAGGGCTTAATGTCCTCAACTGTGAGATCCTGACCTGAGCCGAAATCAAGAGTCAGACCCTTAACTGACTGAGCCACTCAGCTGCCTCAGAACATACAGATTCTTAATTATTGTTCAAATTTGGTGAGGTGAGGTCATGTACTGGAGCAGGAGGAAGAACTTGGGGTTGGGGGAGGTGGGGCCACATTGTTGAGGTCTTCATATTTCCACTTCCTCCTGTGGATGATAAGGATGAGCTTTAGCTCCACGTTCTGTTAGGGCTCTAGCATTCTACCACTAAAAACTCCTGGTGATGATGCGGCATCTGGGTGGCTCAGTCGGTTGAGCCTCCGACTCTTGATTTCTGCTCAGGTCATGATCCGAGTCTCGCTAAGATTCTCTCTCTCTCCCCCTCTGCTCATGCGTGTGTGTGCTTTCAAAAAAACAAACACCTCCTGGTGACTGAAACCTGTATACCCATTTCCCTTCTTTGTATGTCTTCATACATATTTCTCTTTCCATCTCCCCCACCTACCAAAACACCTTCCAAAATACTCTCCTTTTCTATTAGAAAATATTTTTCTTACTCCAACTTAAGACAATTATTTGCTATTTGAAGACTTAAGTCTAAACACCTCACTTCCTCCCCACTCAAAATTCTTCTTCTTGAAGCCTCCTCTGCCCCCCACACCACCCCCATTGCTCCGATATGTGCATATTATGTCCTATCTGCTGGCTGTGAGCACCTTTAACATGTAACAAGCATGCTCGGGTTATGGTCTAACACTGTTTTCCACATCCTTTTAATTCTAAAAAATCTGTCTTCTCTTTCCACACATCACAGAACTCTGGAATACGAGCGCTACCACATTTAATCATTGTAATTTATAGGGTGTGAAGTTTTCTTGATGATTTTCCCAAGTGCTTTCCTACTTATTAGTAAGAGACAAGGCATCACCAACACCAACAGTTTCTGAGAGAAAAGCAACAGAAAGGTGAAGCTATCTTACTGAATTCAGGGCTGTAGGTGGCAAATGACCTCAAGCTGGATGTTGTGAAACCAAAGCATCAGTAATGTAGATGGTATTAACACACAACTCTAATTTGAATTAACTCTGTAAATGAAAATTTACAGACGAATCCCACAAATGTATTGAAATATACAAATCAGTTTAAAACTTGGAAAACAAATTACACCCATTCTCCATTTTATTTCCTTCTCTTTTTCTAAAAGCCCTCCCCAAAATGAAACCTTTCCTGAACTTCTGCCAGATTCCAAGGTATCAAGGTCCTTCCTAAAGTTTCTCTACCAGTTACAAGTGTGACTTTTGGCAAGTCATTGAAACTCTCCACACTGCAGTTCTCTCACAGGCAGAACACATTTTTGATGGTTCTAAAGACTACAGGTGCCAACCCTGGCTGCACAGGGAATCACCTGAATCGCTTAAAAAAAAAATCCCGACGCCCAGGTGAGACCCCCCCAGACCAAATAAATCCATCTCTGGAGGGCAGAACAAAGCAACAGTATTTCTATTTTATGTATTTTTAAAGTTTATCGTTGAGAGAGTGTGCATGTGTAAGAGGGGGAGGGGCAAAGAGAGAGGGAGACAGAGAATCCCAAGCGGGCTCTGTGCTGACAGAGGCTTGAACGTAGGGCTTGAACCCACGAACCATGAGATCATGACCTGAGCCGAAACCAAGTGTTGGACGTGGGGCTTGAACCCACGAACCATGAGATCATGACCTGAGCCGAAACCAAGTGTTGGACGATCAACCGACTTGA
This sequence comes from Panthera pardus, assembly GCF_024362965.1. Taxonomy (NCBI): domain Eukaryota; kingdom Metazoa; phylum Chordata; class Mammalia; order Carnivora; family Felidae; genus Panthera; species Panthera pardus. Next base: position 173,757,553 of record NW_026526688.1, read on the forward strand.
GCCACCCAGGTGCCCCAAAGCAACGGTATTTTTAAAACTCCCCAGGTAATTCCGAATGTTCTGTCCAAGTAGGGCCAATGTTCATCCCTGACTTATGACAAACCAAATCTCTTAGATTGGTGACGTTCTGGACGTTGTTTTTTTTTTAAATTTTTTTTTTAACGTTTATTTATTATTGAAATAGAAACACAGAGTGTGAGCAGGGGAGGGATAGAGGGAGGGGGAGACACAGAATCTGAAGCAGGCTCCAGGCTCTGAGCTGTCAGCACAGGCCTGATGTGGGGCTCAAACCCACAAACTGCAAGACCATGACCTGAGCCGAAGTCAGTCACCTAACCAACTGAGCCACACAGGCACCCTGTCTGAACGTTTTAAAAATGGCCCATTGTCAGAAAAAGCATTTCATGTTGTGCCTAAGTACCCACATGAATATGTTTTAAGATTAACAAAATTTTGTGGAATGTGTCAAATTCTATAAAGCCATTTTCATGCACTCTGACGTTTCTTATTGTATAAATTAAGCAATTAAAAAAAATTTCATGACCTGCAAATTGAAAAACACTGCCCTACCCACAGGCTAGGTCCTACAATTTAGCCACTAGATGGAACCCTCACATTTAAAGAAAGGAAAGCACAAATCCACACTCTGAACTCTGCAAAGTGAAAACAAACATCCCTATGATTGAATATTTCACATCCAGACAAAAATATATTTTGTACTAAAAGGAGCATTGCTGTTGGAAAATGAGTTATGTTAACAGGTAACACTGATGAATGATGAGACCCTGTGTGGAGTGCTTTCTGGCTGTTTTTACCCATAACCACCTGACGAGGTCAAGATTCTGTCCCTTTCCCAGTCAAGGGCACTGAGAACCAGAAAGCTTAACTAACATGATCAGCACTCGAAAAATGGCAGCCCTTGTGTATGAGGAATGAGCAGAGGGGAGAGGAGGGTTTGAAATCTAGTCACAAAGTTACAGAGAGAAGCAGAATGTAAGTCCAAATGTGTTGGGCTTCTGTGATAAAAGGTAAGAGAGTTACGGCTGATAACATCAATACATAGATTAAATTCGTACAAAATGGGAGCACACTGGATTCTTTCCTGGGCATCTAGGCTTCAAAGCACACACATTTCCAGAAAAGGGGAAAAAACAGCAAGCACCACAGGGGGCAGCAGAGTGGCCTGAGGCACAGGCTCAGGTTCAGGCAGCACTTAATGGTTTTATTCAAAGTGCATGGAAATCCCACTGCAGGGTTCTGGCAGGGGAAGAACTTGGTGGGATCATTCCTCTCTCTGGGCACACGCCTTTTCCTCGGGCTTTTCCTGATCACCAAAGCATTCCTGTCGTCCACCCCCTCATGAGGCTTTCTTGTTCTCACTAGCCTTTGGCTTTAGCAGACATCAGGTTAAATATCTTCTTGCTGCCTCTCCTCAGGTAGAGGTGGGCTCCGTGATGGAAGATGGAAAGTGGAGAACTCAGACGTTGGGGAAACGGGGAGTTGTTGCTTCCTGCGTCTAGAGTTTCTAACTGGGGTGACGGTTGCACAGCACAGTAAATCAGTTACTGCCACAGAATCGTGCAACGGTTAAAATGGCAAATTTAATGTTGTTTATATCTTACCACAATAAAAAAAAAATCAAAATCACTAGTAACCCCAAATTGAAACCTGCAGGGTGACTTAAAAAAATCTCGCTATCACTTATGGAGTGCTTGCGTTCTGTGTATCAGGCACTTTACATGTGTTAGCTAAGTGGATCCTTGCAGCAACCCCATAAGGTAGATACTATTATTGTTCCCATTTACAGATGAGGAAACTAAGGCACAGACCGGTTTAGCAATTTGCCCAGGGTCACTCAGCGGGTCTAGAGGCAGGATTTACGCTTGGATAGGTTGCTTTTAACAATTACACTGCTGCTGTATCTAATACCTAGAATAGAGTCTGGCCTGTAATCATTTAATAAATATTCACTTCAAGAGCAAATACTTCCAAACGCTTCCTTTGGTTGCTCGGTGGAGAAGAGGCGTGGAGGGGTGAAGAACTTGGCGGTGGGGGTGGTGACGGTAGGAAGTCTGTAGGTGAAAGATGTGAAGGCCCCGGAGGTACAGACAAGTGGACAGTTTACATATATTTTAAGACAGAGACAACAGGATATGCTAATGTAAACATGAAGCTGAGATCAAGATTGCACTGTCCAATATGGCAGCCATCAGCCCCATGTACCTACTGAGCATTTGAAATGTGGCTGGTAAGACATGAGGTGTCATTATGTTTACTGGAATTAAACAACTTAATTAAAAAAAAAAAGATGCAGAGGGGTGTCTGGGTGGCTCAGTCAGTTAAGCTTCCAACTCTTGACTTCGGCTCAGGTCATGATCTTATGGTTCGTGGGTTTGACCCTGCATCGGACCCTGTGCTGGAAGTGCAGAGCCTGCTTGGGATTCTCTCTCTCTGCCTCTCCCCAGCTCCTGCTCTCTTTCTCTCTCAAAGTAAATAAACTTAAAAAAGAGAGATGCAGATAACTGATCTAATTTCAGGGTCTCTGGTGAGTGTTAATGATAATTAATCCTTCTGATGTTCAATGAAGCCATCTATTAAAAATATTTATATTAAAAAAATCAAATGAAGTGTACTGATGGGCACAGAATACATTTGGGATTCCAGAGGGTTTGCTTTCCTGTGAGATGTTAATGATTTTTATATTGAGGTAGCAGTGGCAATATTTTCGATATATTGACTAGATACATTATATTATTAATAAATTTAATTGTTTTAAAATGGGATTACTAGAAAATGTAAAATGACTTATGTGGCTCACATTGTATTTCTCCTGAAGGTGCCGGTTTAGGATAATGCCCTAGTTTCTTGCTTGAATAATGTAATTAATGGTGATCCATTTACTCAACTGGAAAAGATGGAGAAGGGGCTTAAGAGTGGAAATACATTATGTTCAGGACATAGAAAGTTTGCAATGTTTGCGAGATATCCAGGTGGAGATGGGGTGCCTGGGGCTTGAAGCAGAGGTCAAAGCTGGCTGGCACTGCACATTTGGATGTCACCAGCCTGTAGATAACAACACTGAGAGCCAAGTAAGAGCAGGACAGAGCCAACACGGAGAGCCGAGTGAGAGTAGGGGACCCCTTCTGGAAAGCCTGTATGTAGGAGAGCGCCCAGTAAGGACCCAGGACCAAACCCTGAGACACTTCAACATTTAGGGGTTGGGCAGAAATACCTCACTAGATATTGCAGAAATGATACCACATTTCTATGTTCAATTTTCTAGCCTAAGAAAATACCTACAAATTTGGGGCACCTGGGTGGCTCCGTAGGTTGAGCGTCTGACTTCGACTCGGGTCATGATCTCACGGTTTGTGGGTTTGAGCCCCGTGTCGAGGTTTGTGCTGACAGCTCAGAGCCTGGAAGCCTGCCTCACATTCTGTCTCTCCCTCTCTCTCTACCGCCCTGCCTCCCTTGCACTCTCTCTCTCAAACACTAATAAAATAAAATAAAAAAATACCTACATGAAACCATAGGTTTCAATGTTAATGTCATGTACTTTTGTCTAGAATTCATGTTTTTTTTTGTGTGTGAACAGCAGTTTATTTCAATGCACACACTAGGAGTGCTTTTCATTTTTTAGACTACATTAGTACAGTGTAGCAGCAGAAATCCTTGGAAAGCTTTCTTTATACAGAAATAACAAAACTCAGTATGATGAACAAGTGCCATAGAGAAATCTCACAAAATCCCTAAATATCCAACATCAAAGGAAGAAACTCCCTGAACTCTTGAATGACAACTGCTTTCTGGTGAGCACCTTGGTAGGGTGGTTGGTGTGCTTGTTGAGAGAGGAACACGTTTTTGGAGATTTTAAAAAACCAGTTAATCTCCAAAGCAGTTCTTTAGAGAACTTCGTTTTAGATAACAACTAATGATCGTGCAGTTAAGAGCCCCAGCTTTGTGCTCGGGCCCATCTGAGTTCGTGAACACCCTCAGCTGAATTCCTGGCCTGCAGTGAACACTTTAGGTAAACGTTATCATTATCGTTCTTGTTCCTAAGACCGGAAATGCTTCTGCATTGCCCCCTGTTAATTCCTATCCTGTTAAGAAGATTGTATGTGTACATAGGTCCTATAAAATAAATAGATCACATATATCAAAGCAGTTTATGGGTTTCCCACCCTTGTTCTGAGATACAGCGTGTGCTTTCTTGGTGGGTGTGTGCCTCCACTTGGTGTTAAGGTAGGACTTTGTGCTGCTGTTGTTTCCATGCGGAGGGACCCTCATTTCTCGCCCTCCTCCATTCATGCCTCCCAGGGTGGGGGAAGGACTCTCTGGAGGCTTCAGGGGATACAGCCGGGCATCTCTTTTTGGAATCCACCTGTTGGCAGAGATCACGTTCGGCTCTGCTCCTCTGAGCAGCTAGTGGCATGAGGACAGGGGCCCCTGAGGGAGGCCTGAGGCTGTCCGGTGGTGCGTGGAAGGTAATGATTGTGAAATCTGACAAGCCCGCCTACCTGGAAATCCCAAACGGCTAGATTCACAGGAAAGGTGAGGTTTTAAAATGATACGTGATTCCTGTGTCTGTCTCAGTCGGTTCAGAACTTAAGCATGGGTAATGGGACTGTCACTTATCTCCCTAAATCCCCAGGGTCTGGTACCTTCAGCTGGGAACTTTGAGAAATCGACCAAGAGTAGAGAGGGCTTTTGTGGAGCCAAGGCACATGGCTTCAGGCCTCTAGGGTGGGCAGGGAGGGATCATGCATGTTAATGTTGGGACTTGGTATCTATATTGTGACATGCAGCTGTTTTTCAGCATTTTTAAAAAATCTTATTTATTTATTTACTTATTTTATTTAGAGAGAGGGAGCACAAGCGGGGTGGGGGGGCAGAGAGGAGAGACAGAATCCCAAGCAGGCTCTGCATCATCAGCACAGAGCCTGATGCAGGGCTCAAACTCACAAACTGAGATCATGACCTGAGTCGAGATCATGAGCCACCCAGGCACCCCTCACTGTTGGTTTTTAACTGGTACGGCTGAGCCAGAAGCCTTCAGGCTTTGGCAAATGTGGGTCTTGTGGGATTCCTGCAGTGGCTTAGGATGGCTTTATCTGCAGGTGAGTGGCTATTTTTGTAGGGGTAAGAAAATAATTTTATGTTGGCAGGAGCGTAGTTGCCCACCTTGAAAAGCAGTCACGATGGAGTCGAGATGGGGAAAGTGTGCAAACAGGTACAGGCCTTTTAGATATTCATGAGCTAAATGGCTTTTTGCTGCGATTTCTCAGCTGTGCCTCCTGGCCGGGACTTGTAAGAGTAGAGCTAGCTGAGCTCCGAGTGCACTAAGAAGACTGGTAAGTTCTAGCTTTAAATTATTAGTGTCAGGCCCAGGGAGGCGGCATTATTCTGGCGGTCTCAGAATCCATGAACTACATTCAGGACCCAAAGAGGGAATTAATATGGCTAATGTCTGGTGATTATGCGCTTGCCAAAGGCTCTCAAAGGTCACCTGTGAAAGGCAGTATATTCAGAATAAACAGAACATGCCATCTTCTTGGGTTGAAGTAGAGAACTCAATATTACTGCAAACACAGAGTCCCATCACCAGGAATCAGGGAATGCGGGAAGAACTCAAGTGCTTTGGAAAATGTGCTCCAGGTTGACAATCCCTTCAGGATCAATGGAAGATTGAAAAAATAAGACAAGCTGATTAAAGGATGAAGGACAAAAAGATTTTCTTGAAGGAAAGTCTGACATCTAAAACTAAATAGGTATGAAAATCTTTGAAGGCCTAAAAAGACAGCTCTCAAACATGAGATGGGCCTAAGTCTGTCTGCTTCTAAAACAGGAGATACCTTTAAGCTGATCAGAACGAGTGACTCAAGCCCAGTGAAGAGAACAGAAGGCGAGATCCCAGAAAACAACCTGAAATCAGGGCACCTGGCTGGCTCAGTCGGTTAAGCGTCCAACTCTTGATTTCAGCTGAAGTTATGATCTCATGGTTAGTGAGTTCAAGCCCCGTGTTGGGCTCTGGGCTGACAGTGTGGAGTCTGTTTGGGATTCTCTCTCTCCCTCAAAATAAACTGAAACAAACAACTTGAAATTACTCCCCTAGAGGGCACTGGAATCCAGAACACTTTTGCAAACACCTTAAGAGCCCTGCAAAGTCCAAAGTCAAGTCATTGAGGACCCACATTCTGGTTACGGGGTTGGTGTGGAAAGTGGGTACATATGTGGAAAGATTGGATATGTAGTCTGGGGAATGCAGAAAAGAATGCCTGGGTGAATTTTCAGGTGATAGAGCCACTGTGGGAGGCATGTGGGTGTTTCATGTGCTCTAGGGACTTGCTTGAGAAGCTTGTGAGATCAGAACTCAGAGACAGAGACGAGACCCGCTATGTGTGAACAGCCAGTGCAGCAACGGAACAAGTCCACGTCAGACTCCCTGCTGATCTGATGGGAGAAAATCACCTACGTGGAACTGTCCAACTCAGCGAGGGCCAGATAGGCATGATTTGAGAAGCAGAAGCCTCTGGTTATCGAGAACTCATAAGTTCATATTTCTCACATGATGAATCTAAAGAAAGATCTTAGAAAATCAGTTGTTTTGGCTATAAATTAAAGGTGGGGGGAGGCTGTCAAATTCAGTAAACAAGGCTAGTCCTAAGCATGTTAGGACAGGGAGGGAAGCCAAGGATTAGGTTGAACTGTTAGAAACTTCCCTGAGCTTTTTTTTTTTTTTTGAAGTTTTTATTTTAGAGCAAGTGAGAGAGAGAGAACGCACTCCTGCATGCACAAGTGGCAGAGGGGAAGAGAGAGAGAGAGAGAGAGAGAGAGAGAGATACGGAATCTGAAGCGGCTCTAGGCTCTGAGCTGTCAGCACAGAGCCTGATGCAGGGCTCAAACCCACAAGCTGTGAGAGAGAGAGAGAGAGAGAGAGATACGGAATCTGAAGCGGCTCTAGGCTCTGAGCTGTCAGCACAGAGCCTGATGCAGGGCTCAAACCCACAAGCTGTGAGAGAGAGAGAGAGAGAGAGAGAGAGAGAGAGAGAGAGAGATACGGAATCTGAAGCGGCTCTAGGCTCTGAGCTGTCAGCACAGAGCCTGATGCAGGGCTCAAACCCACAAGCTGTGAGAGAGAGAGAGAGAGAGAGAGATACGGAATCTGAAGCGGCTCTAGGCTCTGAGCTGTCAGCACAGAGCCTGATGCAGGGCTCAAACCCACAAGCTGTGAGAGAGAGAGAGAGAGAGAGAGAGAGAGAGAGAGAGAGAGAGAGATACGGAATCTGAAGCGGCTCTAGGCTCTGAGCTGTCAGCACAGAGCCTGATGCAGGGCTCAAACCCACAAGCTGTGAGATCATGACCTGAGCCGAAGTTGGAAGCTTAACTGACTGAGCCACCCAGATGCCACCCTGAGCCTTTCTACAATACTAGATGATGCTACTGCAGAGAAAGATTACACAGAGAAATGCTCCTGATGCTTCAAATAGTCAAAATCTGAGGGGAGTACTTTAAGGAGAATATGATGGAAGAAATGGTTCTCAATAGGTTCCTAAGACTTCCATAACATCTCCAGCTCAGGAATCTTCTTAGGGTAGTTCTCCAGTTGAAACAGATGTGTGGATGCAGCGAAAATCCTCTTCAGGCAGCATGCTTCATAGGTGGAAGTGATGCCATGGTAAGAGATCATAATAGACATTTGTCAATAGAGTTTCACAGAGGCTTGGTTATGTCACTGACTCCATACCCTTAGTGCATCACTGGCATGTCAGAAACATGGAGCTCAAAGGGGAGCAGGGGAGGGAGAGGTGGGGAAGAGCACCATTTTCCCCATTTATAGTGCCACTGGGGAAGAATGACACCTCTCACATAGAGCTTGACGTCCAGGGCTTGCCACCATTGGAGATGTCAATTGGCAAGGGAGGAGCCCGTCAATGTTCCGTCCCGTGAGGGGAGACGGTATGTGCAAGGAGAAATGTTTTTCTGACTGTAGTAGACGGAGTGCCAAAATTAGTCTCTGGATGGGAATTTTCTCCCAAATGAATGCAGGTCATAGTCACTGGAGTGCATGCACGGACCAGCTGGCATCCTGGCGAGGTGGAAAACAGGACTTTCCTATTGTGTCTCTTTCGCTGGCAACCACTAAATCCCTGCTATGGTTTCTGGCAACGTCAGGGTTCCCAGGCTAACTTCTCCAGAGCCTGGGGTTGGCTTGTTTTCTAAATGTCATGGGCGTGGGGACAGTACTAAAACGGCTGGTTATGTTCTATCATCTCCTTGGAAACACAGAATAATAGTTCATTTCTGAGATGCTGAAGTAATAACACCCATCCAGAGGAGGACAGCCCAAGCTTGTCCCAGGCATCAAGACTGTCTATGAATGAGACTGAGCAGAATAGGACGTTAAAGGAGATCAATTCTAAACTTTACAAAATTTTATCCTACAAAAGCAAGAGCATTTCCAATTATTTTGATATTTGACTTAACTATTTTTCACTTTAATTTTTTGGACGCTCATCTTTTACCTTTAATTTCTCCTTTTAGAATTCATAATGGCATGAGATTTATGTTAATAAATACAAGTGTCTGTTAGCATTTCATCACTGGAGTGGCTATTTGCCACCTTTTAATGCCATCACAGCCCAAGGGCCAAGTTGGATGAAGGGCTATGTTCCCTTCCCAGAATTTGGGAATATAGACCGAATTCTGGATTTAGGTACAGAGTAGCCTTGGCATTAATTTAATAATTACACGTTTCGGACCTGTTTTGGGACTTTTGAGGGAAAAGAACACTGTCTGGCTACGGTCCAGGGAGAAAACCCAAAGCAGCAGCAGCTGATCTAGGTGAGTGGCCTCACGATGCCCGGGAGCAGTCCTGCCCAGACAGACGTTAATCTCCTCACCTGAGAGGTGTAGTCACAGGCCTGGATGACCCACAGCCTTAAAGGTTGAACCCGGAGAAGCTGAGAGAACACAAATCCGGGAATGTTAAGTGTGATTCCCATGCCCCCATTCCACGTGTTTCTATTTGGAGGAGCTCCATGAGTGTTGACGCCCCTGGCCTGTCTCCACCCTCACCCACTCCATCCAGGAGAGACGTCACTTACACTTATCTGATTGGTCACGTGGGAGAAAGGATGGAATTGGAATGACCTGGCCTTCTCTCTCTGGGATCTGCCTGCAGCAAATTCTCACCCAGCTCCACTCCTCCCCAGGGCGGGCTCCATGGGGTGGATGTGGGGCTTGAGGTGTTAGGATGGCCAGGAGGGAGGTCATTCTGTCTCATGAAATATTTAATCACTGGCATCAAATCGAAGTCATGTTCCTTAACAGCTTTATCCCGTAAAAGGTGATCTGCCTGATTACTGCAACCACCTCTTAACTAGTACTGGTTAAGCAGGAAAATACGGGCATTTTTCCTAACCTGCTACAGCCCTAACGCTTGGGCTCCATCTAGACTAGGAGAAGTCGATCTCAACTGGTTTGTCAGAATCAAAGATTGGCGATGAGGCCTCGGACTCCCCTCTGCCTGGGCTCACATTCTGGCTCCAGTGCTTACTGGCTATGAACATTTGAGGAAAAAAAAAATTAACATTTGCAAAATGGAAATAATGTAGCACCCACTTCATATACGTTTTGGTGAAAACAAAGTGAGATATTTAGATTATTTATAAAATCTGCTTTTTTTGGTCTCCTATCCCTGATTCCTTAGCATGCAGTTCCAACTAATAATCACAGCTAGCATTTATTTAACACACGATATGGGTAACACCCTGTGCTAAGTAAACACAGTGTTTCGTCTGATTGTCACAAAAACTGTAGTAGGCGCTAATATTATTCCAATTTTATACACGAGGTAACTTGGAACCTAGAAAGATTGAGAAATTTGTCCGAGGTCGCACATTATGTGAATAGTAGAGGAGATATTTGAACCCTGACATTCTGAGTTCAGAGTCTATACTGTTCAATAACATACTGTCTCTCTAAAATAATACCTGCCGTTTACTGGTTGCCTGAAATGTGTGTGGCATATACCGGGATCTTTATCTCATAATGTCCACAATCCTGTGTAGGTTAAGAACACAGACTTTATAGTAAAAAAATGTAGTTTTGAACTCCTATTCTGCCATTTTATGCCTTAGTAAACTGGGGGAAGATAGCTAATCTCTTTGAACCTCAAGTTTTCATCTGTAAATGGAGGATAACAATACCTACGCCTCATAGATTTGCTGGAAGGATTAAATGAAAGAGTGCTTAGTACTTGGCCTGCTAGGATCACTGAATGGAAGGCAGAAATTCTTCTTCTCACTTTACCGATGAACAGACCAAAGCGTACAAGTGCTAAGTTCAAGTCCTGACTTCTCCAACGGAATCAGCTTGTTTTTTCCTAGATGTTATTCCTGTTGCAAGTAATTTCTGGCCTCTCCAGAACGAATTTCTCCTTATACCTTTCAGTCCGTCCAGGGGAGAACAAAACCAGTCCTTACCTGTTTGAAAGATAACACAGAACAAGACCATGGGTTCCCAGCTCTCTTCTATAGAGCCCTTCTAGGGGTTTCTGGGGTTGGCATGGAAACAGGTAGAAGTAGGAGAGAAGTCTAAGCACCTGGTCATTCTGCTTCAACAGGACAGTTCTGCCTTTATTGGTCTTCTATAAAGAGATAGTTTAACTTTTCATTGAATGAAATTGTTCCTTAGGAAAACAAAAACAAAATGAGAGAAGAGTAGGAGGCTTGTGGTCAGGATGCCTGGGATTGAGACGGCTTCACATTTGCTCATGTGTGGCCTTGGTCAGTCCTGCTTCACGATTCTAGGTCTCAGTTTATTCAAGTGAAGAAGCAGAATAAAAAAAACCTTAATATCTCCTGGAGCTATTAAGAAGAGTCAGTGAAAAAACATCATACTTGCTTTGTCAAACACAAGTACATGGCACAGGAATAAGCGGACCCTGGAGCTGGACTGTCAGGTTTTGAATTCCGGCTCCCTTTCTTACTGTGTGACCTTGGGCATCTATTCAACTTCTCTGTGCCTTGGTTTGTTCTGTGAAGTGAAGGTAACAAGAGTACCTTCCTCATCATGCTGTTGGAAGGACTAAATGATTGAAAGTACAGAAACCTACTCCACAAGTATTTTGTTATTATTTATTCTTTTTTGGGGGGGGGCATTTTTTTGAGTGCAGCTGACACAGGGTGTTCTATTAGTTTCAGGTGTACAACGTAGTGATCGCTGTCCTTATCCTTCGAGGTTGACTAACTGTAGTAGCTCCATCCATCACAATTCCTGTGAACACCCTGCAAAACACATCCTAAAATGCCGCCCTTTTCCGAACCTCAAATATAACAACATTGGGTGGATTCATGAACGGTCATGGTTTTCCACCGAAGGATCAGATAACTGCAGTAAAAGAAGCTTTGGGCCCGGGCACACAGAGGAATGCATATTAGCAAGCATTTGCTAAGCTTTGGCTTTCCTTTATACAATTAATCTGAAAGTTGAGTTATAAAATGGGAATTGAAATTGTAGCCAGTTTTATAGCCCCGGTACAAAGGAAATAAAACTATTCCACTAGCGTTAGAGTTTCTAATTGAAAACCTATAAAAGCAAATGTTCATTCCCTCAGCAGCTTTAAAACAACACAACACACAAGTCCTTGTGAATTTCAGCAAAATGCCCAATTCTTTAAACTTCTTATTTTTTAAAGAAATCTGCTGTTGAGCCCAGCATTACAGAGAAAGCAGTTTAAAAAAAATGATTTACAGAATTACATTTAGAGAGGACACATGGGGGGGGGTGTATTGAAAGAAACACTTTTATAACAGTCACCAAATTATAAGTCCCTCTGACTCAAAGGTCACTCAAAAAAATAAAAAAATCAGGAAAATAAGGCAAAACGTAAGGGTCAGCAGGAGGAAGGCAATTGCATACCAGGCCAAGGAATTGTCCCAAGATCCTGGCACAACCAGGCTAGAGTCTGGCTAGCATCAGCCATGGTTCCAAGGGAAAATGGAGTCCCCTCCTAACTTTCCTGAAATTGTGGGCTGTCATCCAAGATGAATGACAGCTAGAGGATGAACTAAATGACACCCTGTCACACTGCTCACTTCTTAACCAAGAGCCTCATCATTATTTTTTGGCTTGTGTTTCACTTTTCTCTTTGAGAAAGCTTGGATAATAAAATTGAACTTAAACCTGTCTATAAAGATGATTGTTGTGTATGTCCTTTGTTTCAATTCAGACATCAGTATAGAAGCACATAATGATAGAACATTTGAAGTTCTCCAAACCAAAGCTGTTGTTAGTATTTTGTAAGAGGATTATTAACAGGGGGGCGCCTGAGTGGCTCAGTCAGTTGAGTGTCCAACTTTGGCTCAGGTCATGATCTCATGGTTCATGAGTTCGAGCCCCGCGTCGGGCTCTGTGCTGACAGCTCAGAGCCTGGAGCCTGCTTCGGATTCTGTGTCTCCCTCTCTCTCTGACCCTCCCCCGTTCATGCTGTGTCTCTCTCTGTCTCAAAAATAAATAAACATTAAAAAAAAAAAAAAAGATAATTATTAACAGGGATGTTAAGCAAACGGGCCCTTAAGTTGAAGAGGGAGGGTTGGGGATGCATAAGGGGCACAGAGAGCCAACATTTGTTTTCTTAATTATCATAACCAAAAGTAGGCTTATGAATTTATATTTTTTATTATGAAAAAGATGGCCGCCTAAGCTAAAATAGGCTTTAAGTTATTTTATTCTGAAAAGTTTCCCCCTGAACTTTTCTAATGACTTTGGTCAGTGAAAATAATTTTAAAAATCATGTTGACTTTTGCAGGTCTTTATGAAAACTTAGCAGTGAGATTCGTCGTGTGTGTGTGCTTTACTATGCCAAACATTGTGAGCTATTTTTGAAAACATTTCACTTTGAATGGAAAGAGGAAGAAGGGGGTGAGGTGAGCACTTCTCCGTTTGCTGCGGTCCACACTGTGACCACCACATCTCTTTTCATCAAATTACACTATGGTGGTCACTATGCCCTAGAGTATGGCCCATATGGCACTGGCCTGTCATTGAGTTTGCCCTAAGGAAAGTAGTTAGCAAGTAGTTAAAACTATAAAAGCTGCCTTTAAGAACTTAAACTTGATTGCTTCTATTTTTAAAAATTCTGCAACAGGATAACAATAAAATGTTTTAGAGGCTAGCTAGATGGAATCATGACATTTATTCACAAATTGTCCTTTGGAGACACAGTAATTTCATATTCAGCCCAATATAGTAGATACGTATTTCAATATATACCCCACTTCGTGTCAGTACTGGAGACACAGGACAAAGATAATTCCTGAAATTCCATAATCTATTGATAAGTATATATAAAACTGTAATTCAAGTCTAAATAGAGCTCCACGTAAGTGACATGAAAGCACAGAACAGTGTTTTAAAATAGTTACCATTTGTAGGCTGCTCTACACTAAACACTATACACTTTGTACACTAAGAACTTTGTATTATTTAATATTGATAATAAACGAAATGAAGTATTATCCCCACTTTAAAGAGGAGGAAATGAGGTTCAGTGAGATTAAAGTTTGTGGGATCAGGATTAAGTTAGATTTCCAGGAATACCTGTATGAATTTTTCATGCCAGCCTTTGTGTGAAAACAATTTATCTAGTCTAGTGATGTTCTGTTTCTTAGAAGTTGAAAGCATCTTGATCTAGAGGCTGACAAAAATGACCATTCTTAACCATGAGCTATGCTGCTTTTTTCAGGGGCAGAAATAAACAGGTAAATTAGAAAACAATATTCCAGTGGCCAATTAACGTATGAAAACACGCTTACTAGTTGGCAAAGATGTGGAATAAAGTAAGATTCCCCTTTTTCACTTATTGAATTTGCAAAAGTTTTAAACACGGTGGTACTATTCAGAGATGGACATTCTCAGCTTCTCTGGGTAGAAACACAAATTGCACATTCTTTTTGGAAAACAAGCAAAAACTCAGGACAGTTCATAAATATTAATACTTTTCACCTAGTAATTCTGCATCTTGGGGTTTATCCTCAAAGAAGCAATTTGGTAGCCTGAATTGATATGAAAATGTTAAATGCATTAATATTTATAATAATAGAAATGACCTATATATTTAAAAATAGGCAATTTAAAAATACGTAACAGTTCATTCATATGCTAGAATGTTATACAATTATTAAAATCCTAATTTTAAAACCTAGCATTGAAAAAGGCTTATGCTAAAATATTGGAAAAAATTTCTCTAAAGAGACGGTATAAGGCAATGAATTGAGGGAGTGAATTCTAGAGTAACATTCCCAGAGGTCATACCTTCACTGTGTTACTGCTTGATCGGCAACCTTGACAAACTATACAACTGTTGTAAGCATCAGTCTCATCATCAGGAGAATGGGGACTACAAAAATAATACCTCTGGCAGAAGACTGGTAGAATTAAATGGAAACATGCCAGCACTTAGAATAGGGCCTGGTACATATTAAAAATATTAGTTAAAATATTAATGGTGAGTATCTCTGGATGGTGAGATTATGGGTGACTTATATTTTCTTTCTTTCTAATCATCTGCAAATTCCTGTCAATAAGCATTGAGTTTATAATAGGCATTCCTGGGGGCGCCTGGGTGGCTCTGTTGGTTAAGTGTCCGACTTCAGCTCAGGTCATGATCTCATGGTTCGTGGGTTGAAGGCCCATGCTGGGCTCTGTGCTGATAGCTCAGAGCCTGGAGCCTCCTTCGGATTCTGTGTCTCCCTCTCTGCCCCTCCCCAGCTCATGCTCTTTCTCTCAAAAATAAATAAACATTGGGGGTGGGGGAGAGGGGAAAGTTGGTGATGAGCATTGAGGAGGGCACCTGTTAAGATGAGCACTGGGTGTTGTATAGAAACCAATTTGACAATAAATTATATTTTAATATAAAATAAATAAATATTAAATTTTTTTATATAATAGGTATTCCTATAGTCATCACAAAGCTGGTTATTAATAGATGATACTCTTAAAATATGAAAAAAGAATCTTCCTATCGATAGATTTATAGAATTCATTACTTGTTAGAAATGGGTCTTGAATTTTATTAAATGCTTTATTTGGCATAAATTAACATTTTTGCATTGATTTACTTATTGATGGGCTTTCTCATAATCTTAAATTTCCTGGATAACTATGGTAGATATACTTTCCTAAACTTACTTTTGAATTTAGTAATTTATAAAGAATTCTTGGATCTACATTAAAATTAATGAGGGACATTAATTTTTGTGGTCTTTCAGGTTTGGGGTCAGGGCTGGGCAAGTTAGAAAGTGAACAGGATGGCTTTGCATCCTGCCTTCACAGTGGAACAATTAGCAGGGGAACATGTTCCTCGAAAGCCTGTAAGAACATACAGGTAAAACAACTTTCTTTTCTGAGTTTTTGGAAGCAAAAGGAAGCTTATTTTTGGAACTTCTGCTTTGATCAGCTTTCAATTTCTTTTACAACTACCAGTTTGTCCAAGTCTTGAATCTATTTTAGTAATTTACACTTTCCAGGAAAGTGTTCGTATCATTCAGCTTTGAAACTTTCTCAGCATTGAGTTTTACACAGTATTTCAATTTTAAAAGTTTTCTTGTGATATGTTTAAAACCTTGTATATATAATTCTTAGACTTATGGCACTTAGCACTCTATTAGTATCCTGTTATTTCTATACATGTGGCTAAATTACCTTTTTTATTTCTAATTTTGCTTGTATGTATTTGCTCTATTTTATTAGATTTGCCAAAGGTCTGTTTTTACTGCTACTCAAAATCATTTGTGCCTATTTTTTTCTTCAATTTTGTCTCTGATTATGGCTTTCTGACCCTTGTGTTTTTCCCTGAAAATGCCTGTACTACTTATTTTTTGGGGGGGGGGGGAGGAGTCCATTCTCTGCTTTTTTTCTTTTTACTTCTTATTGTTTTTTTCTTCTTTCAAGAAATTATATTGATGTTTTGCATCACCGACTTGATTTTTACTGTGTTAATTCCATTCTTTGTTTTCCTCGCAAATCACCCATTCCTACCATTTAGCTGGTTGCTTGTTGTTTTTACATTACTCTGTTCATATCATACAACTTTCAGCCTCAAGAGAGTCCTTTGCATGAGATGCCAACATGTTTTTTAAAGTCTTTGGTTTCCTGGGGCAAATTATTTACAGATATATTACCCTTCTTCTTAGTCTATTTCCCTTTATCCATAAAATCATTTTCAAAAGCTTTTTCGGAAACTTGATGAATATACAGAATGTCTGGCTTGTTCTCTTGTCCTGATCTCTGTCCATCTGGGTGTTGGTCAACTCTTCCTCTCCATCTGTTGTGGGAGGACAAATTGATGCCCTTTCTCCTAATTCAGAAACCAGTGTCTAATAGGCATTTAGTAGATTGAGCTGGATCTTCTATCTACCACTGTTGCTTATTCTCTCAGTGTCTTAAGTGATGGGGTATATAGGTATTTAGAATTCTCAGAATGCAGTGCTGCTAAGGTGTTTCCAAGCAGCAACTGGTCTATTGGGAATATCTATGCCAAATTACAGTAAGCTACCAAATCTCTATCATGTTCCTTGTTGATAATGATTTGCAGCTCCTGAATTTTTGCTGATCGAACTTTGACAACCTTTCTGGAAAGTATATATACATAACCGTGAATGGCTGCTCAGTGCATTTCATGTAACTGACCCGGATTTTGAGGCAAAGGGTAGATAGTGAGGTCAGAATGAATGAAGTATCTCAGACCAAGTGGCAGGAGAAATGTTTAGACTATGAACCTCAGAGTCTGTCTGTCTGGCTTCAAATCCCAACTCTGTGTGCCCATTTCCTTATCTGTAAAATGGGGATAACAGTACCTACGTCATTACTGCTGTTGTGAGGTTACACAAATTACTATATGTAACTACATAAATAATGCCAAGTAAATGCTTGCTGCTATCATTCTTTATTACCCACATTTTGTGCCTCTTAATTTAGCTCTCCATGTCTTATAACTAGTTGAATTTCCTCCTTGATTTGTCTTGGTTTTAGCATTGTAGATTTTTATCTTTGCCTTGGATCCTCAAAGTTCGCTGTAAAGCTGGGACAGTCAGGAGGTATTTATGATGTAAGTCTGCATTCTTTCACTCCCTTTCTTGCCAAGGATTAGAGGGATGATGGCTTCTGTGGGAGATAAGGAAATGTGAACTAATCACATTTAGAAATGAGCAGTTTTCTGTGCTGCACAGCACAATGGCACATGGATGGATGTGTCTTAAAACAGAATGAAAACTATGGACTGGAACTTTGAGAAGGGTGAAGTCAGGAATGCTTTTCTTTAACCTGGATCTATATGAACTGGAGTATACTGAAAAGGTGTTACTAGTAGACAACTGTGCTCCAAGGGGAGATTAAGACCCATTGATAAAGACGGACTTGGTTCCTTAGACTAAAAACACACGTTAATTCAGGGGAAACACAAGCTGAGCAAAGACTGAGGAGCAAGACTGTGGGGTGGTTAGATCAGACCAACTGAGTTTGTGCCCTGCGTTGTTCCTTCACCAGCAGGTGTGCTAGTGGATCAGGAACCCTCTACTCCCCCTGGGGTTACCTCATCTGTACAATGGTTGTAACAGGAGCAATTTCCTCATAAGTTATTGGGAAGAGTAAATGAACTAACCCACCAATTTACTCATAGTACAGCCCGGAAAAAGTGTCCCACTAATGTTTTACATGTTTATGTGATTCATAAATCTGTAAATATACTCTGGACATTTCTAAAAAATGAAGAATATGAGTCAAACAAGTGTGTGCTTAGTTTTAAATAATAGTGTTGAGGTAGAGATAATTAAAAGAGGTAAAAGAAGATACAAATAGTTATTAAACGTACAATTATTATTCATATAAAACTTATAATTTCACCGAACAATGATTTGAAAGGACTTCCTTGCACCAGCTTTTCAGTATGCTACAGGAGTATAATACCAATTTTCTTATTAAAAACACAGTATTTGGGGATTTTTTGATTCCCTAAAATTTAGTGCATTTTTTTCTTCACACTTTATGAATGTTATTACCATGAACACAGTTCTGCTTCATTCTAGAAGGACACTGTTAAAATACAGAAAGTTTTCCATTGTAAGAATTCATTTCTGTGCATTAGAAAGACTTCTAAGAAAGGAACAATTATTCTGCACTACAGGGTGAAAGAAGATAGAATAGGAATACGTATTTCAACGTTTTCTCCAGGGGAACAACAAAGTGAAACATCTATTCAGTTGACTGGTTTGTAATGTCAAAGAAAGAGAATTAGGCGACATACCTGGTGCCCTCAAGTAAACAAGAGCCAGTGTGTGTCAGCCACAATTATTGCTTGTACACGATAAAGTGAGGAAAGGGAAGCCTCTTGCCTCACTTCCTGAGAAACGTCAACATATTTAACTAGAATAAAAGCAGAAATCATGATCACATCATTGATAAAAATTAACAAGGAAAGCCTTCCGTCCTAAACTTTATTAAAAAGCCGTTTTGGCCGTGTATTAAGAGGAAATTCAAAAACACAGTGATTATGATTAATAAGAAAGTAAAGGAACATAGGTGGTTCCATGTGGGTAGCAAGACCCCCAGCTCACACTGTAGAGGTCCTACAGACAAACTAAAAACCAAGCCCTCTCATTGGTAGGTGTGTTCACATCTGTAGGTAACTGTAGGTAACACAGTTACAAATCTAGTAAAAACTAAGGCTGGGCTGAACATTTTATAATTAAGCTCTAGTCTCATTATGATTCTGGTCTTGAAGAAATGAGGTAGAGAGATGGATGTAATGACTGCGATAGATTCTTTTTTATACTTCTCTGCTCCATTTTGGAAAAAGTTGAGTCCAGCATCTCATGAGACTGGTGTAGGCAATTAAATACAACTGCTTCCCAGTTGGTTAATCGGGGTCACCTCTATATTTATAACTGGTTCAAGTTGGAGATCAATTAATATCCATTTTCAATTCAATTCAAAGACTCATCCAAATGCTTACTCAGCTGCCTCTTACAAAGCCAGGTAAAAATCCCCAAGTCCACACCCATGTTTGGACAAGAAAATAATTTTATAGTTAAAAAAAAGTACCATGGTTCATCCACAGCATGAAAAGATACCTTTAAAATTATGTATAATAATGAGAGGTATATGAGTATTTGATTCTAGTTCAGAAACACTAATCTTAATGACAGGGTTGGAAAACTTGGAGCATTCATTTATGCCTTTTTTTTTAAATAGTAGACAATTCAGTGGAAATGCTGAACTAAGTAAAAATAAGCAGAGATTCTCTCCAAGTTAAAAAGTTAAAGCCATCACCTCTTCCATAATCAGAGACGTTATATGTAAATAAATGAAAATGTTAAAATATTTAAATTGCCTCAAACCATTCAGTTCAGTTCTGCAGGATGGCTGGGAAGATGGTTTGTCAACTTGTCCTAGCGAAGCAGGGAGGGGAGGAGAGCAACAATGATCCTATGACTAGATCTGTATTTTTTCTAGCATCTCAGGTGCTAAAGAATGAAGACAAAACAGGAAAAAGGGAAGGACGTCCTGATATTTCAGGCGCTGCTACAGACAGCTGAGAATAAAGGGGCCATAAAACAGAGAAGGCCCACAAGGCTGTCCCATGTTTGTACAGATTTTCAAGCTAGGAGAGCACCTACTTTGACCTCCAACCACAGAGTTTTCTTCGCATTTGACCCATAAGAGATGTTTAAAAAATTGCTCCTTTCTTGCTGATTTAAAGAAGTAAAAACCAGTATGAGAAGTGTTCATAGAACTCTGATGGTCCACACTGATTTTGTGATTCCATTTGCTCCTTATTCACTCTTGGTTACTGGTTTTACTGCCCCCTGCCCCCAACATGGCCCAAGATAGGGAAGAATCAGGAAGAAAACAGATTGGAATACGTATTATACATTCTTGCCGGTCTTAGGTGTTATTTTCAGCAGATAATTAGCTTTTGTAAAGCTGGATTATAGGTTATTCTATAACGTGTGTCATTTCAGTGTCTGTGACAGTGGAATGGATGGAAGAGACAATACCCTGGGTATTAGCATAAGCACCTTTGGCTCTTCATCCTTCTTCAACCCCTCCCCCCATTCTATTTCTTAAATGTCTCTAGTCTATACCCACCCCTCTATTTCACCTCTCACCACACCAGATAATCCTCCACCTGGATCACGTCAGCTGCATGACATTAGCTGGGCTCCAGTGTCTCTAGCTTTTTCCCAACACTACCTTCAGAGCTACATATCTGCAGAGAATGTCCCCCCTCACTGCTAACAAGTGTAAGCTGCAACTTATTTATAAGGTCTGGCCTCAGACGACATTTCTTGCCTCGTGTTCCCCACGGCTCTGTCATGCTGCCTGTATTCTAACTGCATTCAGGAACTATTGCTCTCTGGACAATCAAGGCACCCTCCCATTCCCTGCGCTAGATCTAGAGATGGAAAGTCCTTCTAGCTTCTTTGCAAACATCCCTTCCTCTGTAGACCTCTTCCGACCCAGAGAGTCAGAACAAGCCCCCTTCTCCCTTTGGCTCTCATAACACTTGTCTAACACCATATTGACGTGTTTGTCAAACTGGATCATATGTAACTGCATACACATCTCTTTCTGTTTAGGCGAATGCTTAGGACAGAGATAGTATATTCCTTATTTTTCTATCTCTGAGCACAGAATATTAAGCTATTAATATGTTATTCAGAGAACAAAGCACAGAGTCTTATACATGATAGACACTCCAGGAATTGCTTTTATTGAGCAACACTGTGCATTTCTAGAACCACATGGGGACTTTAGGCTGGTTTGGTATAGCCGACCTGGACCTTGTACTGTGAGTAGATAGACACTGGGTAAGTGTAAGGGGAAAAGAAATCTAAGAAATCATTGTGTTGTTTTGACAGTGTGCATGTGTGGCATTTCCAAGCACAGACTTTGGCAGCTTCCAGGTCCTCTGTCCAGGGAAATTCGGTTAACAAGTCAAAGTTTATTATAGAATTTCATGGTTAGCTTAAGCAATTTTAATAAAGCCTTGGGCAAAACAGCTACATTCCCCACTGGACATTCTATTGCACACTGGAAAGTATATTGCACACTAGATCAGCGATTACTGTACCTGACCCGCTCAACGGTGTGTGAAACAATTCCACACAATAGAAACAGAGTACTATGGTACAATTTCCGTGCTTTTATAGCGTGAGAAGAGACCGAGAGGAAGGGATGTCATTTCTAGAGCTCACTATATCCTCCAAGTAAGCCACCTAGGGGCTTGGAGGGAGAGTGTGGCCTTTGGAGTTGCAGACCTGGCTGGAATCCTGGACCCATCTCTTATGAGCTGGAAGACTTCAGGCAAATTAAAGAAACTGCCTGTGTCTCAGCATCCTCACGGACAGAACTGGAAAAATAACGGTTGCAATGGGTTAGTGTAAGAACTAGTAGATGAAACGTGCTCAGAATAGAACCTGGCATATTTTAGGTATGCAGGAAATATTGGATTCCTTCATTTCTTTGGGTCTCAATTTTTACCTGTGTGTAAAAACGTTTTTTTTTTTAACCACTTAGTTACTTGATGATCTCAAGGCTCTTTCCAGTTCTAAAGTCACATCACCCTTTTATCTTTAGAGGTGTGAACAGTACTGAGAACCTTTGAAAGTGGTTTCAAAGCTGATGAATTCTTTAAAAAAATTTTTTTTAAGCTTATTTATTTTGAGGGAGAGAGCAAATGGGGTAAGGGCAGAGAGAGAGAGGGGAGAGAGCAAATCCCAAGCAGGCTCTGCAAGGTCGGCGCAGAGCCTGATGTGGGGCTTGAACTCACAAACCGTGAAATCATGACCTGAGCCTAAATCAAGAGTTGGACACTTAACCAACTGAGCCCCCCAGGCACCCGAAAGCTGACACATTCTGATGAATGTGCTGCTGTCTTTGGATTTCCTTAGGTTTAATTTTCTCTTCTTCGAGCTTCTTTGAGATGGACAATTAAATCATTAATTGCCAAACTCTCTTCAAATAAACACATTTCTGTGCATTTCCTCCTTTGTTCCTGCAAGCACTGCTTTAGCTGAACCCCACACGTTTAGTTATGTTGTGTTTTCATTTTAATTGGTTAAGAATATTATAAAATTTCCCTTGTGATATTTCATCTTTTTTCCCTGGTTCACTTAGAACTATGTTGCTTAACTTCTGTGTATTTAGAGATTTTGCAGTTCTCTTTCAGTGATTTTATTTCTTAGTTTTTAATTCCACTGAGGTGAGTGCACACATTTAGTGGAATTTCAGTCCTTTGAAATTTGTTGATTTGTGTTATTACCCATCATATGGATGAATCACACTTTCCACTTCAGCAAACATTCTCTGTGTCACTGAAAAAAGGTACATTCTGTCATTATTGGTTATAACAGCTAGGATATAAATGTTAATTAGGTCACTGCTGGTCACGTTATTCAAATGTATATACTTACTGATTTTTGTTTTCTACTTATTAACTCCGATACTAGAAGAAGTTTATGGGCTCAGGTCATGATCTCATGGCCCGTGAGTTCGAGCCCTGTATCGGGCTCTGTGCTGATAGCTCAGAGCCTGGAGCCTGCTTTGGATTCTGTGTCTCCCTCTCTCTCTGACCCTCCCCTGTTCATGCTGTGTCTCTCTCTGTCTCAAAAATAAGTAAACATTAAATTTTTTTTTTTTAAAAAGAAGTTTATAAAAATTTCCAGCTATTTCTCTTTTAGTTCTGTCAAGTCCTGCATACCTCACTTTATTGCAGATAACTGTTTTTTACAAATTGAAGATTCATGGCAGCAAACCTACTGGTGCCCTTTAGCCAATGGCATTTGCTCATTTTTTGTGTCTCTCGGTCACATTTTTGTAATTCTTGAAATATTTCAAACTTTTTCATTATTATATTTGTTACGGTGATCTGTGATGTTTGATGTTACTATTGTAATTGTTTTGGGGTGCCACAAACCCTACCCAAAGAAGACTGAACCTAATTGATATATGCTGTGTGTTCCAGACTGTTCCACTAACAGGCCTTTCCCTGTCTCTCCCTATTCCCTGAGACAGAAAAAATATTGAAATTAGGCTGATTAATAACTTTACAATGGCTTCTAGGTGTTCAAGTTAAAGAGTCACATGTCTCTCACTTTAAATCAAAAGCTAGAAATGATTCAGCTTGGTGAGGAAGGCTCTCTCAGCTTAGTGAGGAAGGTGTGTCAAAAGTCGAGACAGGCTAAAAGCTAGGGCCCTTGCACCAGTTAGCCAAATCGTGAATGCGAAGGAAAAGTTCTTGAAGGAAATTAAAGGTGCTACTTAAATGAACACACGAATGATAAGACAGCCTTACTGCTGACGGAGAACATTTGAGGGGTCTGGATAGAAGATCAAACCAGCTACAACATTCCCTTAACCCAAAGCCTAGCCCAGAGAAAGCCCCTAACTCTCTTCAATACTGTGAGGGCTGAGAGAGGAGAGGAAGCTGCAGAAGAAAAGTCTGAAGCTAACAGAGTCTGGCTCAAGAGGTTTAGGGAAGGAAGCTGTCTCTAGAACATGAGAGCTCAAGGGGAAGAAGCAAGTGCTAATGTAGAAGCTGCATCACGTTACCCGGAAGATTTAGGTAAGATAACTAACAAAGGTGGCCACACAAAACGGATCTTCGATGCAGACAAAACAGTCTTCTATTGGAAAAAGAGGCCATCTGGGACTTTCATAGCTAAAGAGGACAAGTCAATGCCTGGCTTCAAAGGGCAGGCTGGCTCTCTTGTTAGGAGCCAAGGCAGCTGGTGACTTCACGTTGAAGCCATTGCTCATTTACCATTTCAAAAATCCTTGGGCCCTTAAGAATGATGCTAAATCTACTCTGCTTTTGCTCTGTAAAGGGAACAACGAAGGCTGGATGACAGCACATCTGTTTACATGAATGTTTACTGAATGTTTTACTGAATGTTTTAGGCTAACTGTTGGGACCTACTGCTCAAAAAGATTCCTTTGAAGATATGACTGCATGTTGACCATGTACCTGGTCACCCAACAGCTCTGATGGAGATGGACAACGAGATTAATGTCCTCTTTATGCCTGATAACACAACCATTCTGCAGCCCCTGGATCAAGGGGTCTTTTCAACTTGCAGTCTTATTAAAGAAATACATTTTGTAAAGCCATAGTGCCATAGATAGTGATTCTTCTGATGAATCTGGGCAAAGTAAACTGAAAGCTTTTTGGAAAGGATTCATGGTCTGAGGTGCCATTAAGAACATTTATGATTCATGGGGAAATTAAGCATAAGTATATAAATAACACTAACAGGAGTTTGGAAGAAATTGATTCCACCCCTCATGGAAAACTTTGAGGGGTTCAAGACTTCGGTGGAGGAAGTCACTGCAGGTGTGGTGGAAATAACTAGAGAACCAGAATTAGAAGTGCAGCCTGAAGACGTGACTGGATTGCTGCAATCTCATGATCAAACTTGAACAGATGATGAGTTCCTTCTTATGGATGAGCAAATGGAGTGAAATGGAATCTACTCCTGAAGACGCTGTGAAGGTTACTGAAATGACAACAAAGGGTTTAGCATATGACATAAACTAAGTTGATGAAACACTGACAGGGTTTGAGAGGAGGGACTCCAATTTTGAAAAAAGTTCTACTGGGGTTAGAATGCTACCAAACAGCACCTGATGCTACACAGAAGGGTCACTTGATAGGGCAAACTTCATTGTCTTCTATTAAGAAATTGCCACAGCCACCCTAACCTTCAGCAACCACCTTCCTGACGGGTCAGCAGCCATCCACATCGAGGCAGGACCCTCCAACAGCAGAAAGATTATGACTTAGTGAAAGTTCAGATGATGGTTAGAATTTTTTAGCCAAATAAAGTATTTTTAAATTAACAATTTACATTTATACAATTATATGCTGTTTTATTTTTAAGACCTAATGCTATTATGAATAGACTACAATACAGTGTAAACATAACTTTTACATGCAGTGGAAACCAGAAAATTCATTTGATTCACCTTATTTTGATATTCACTTTATTGTGGTGGCCTGGAACCGAACCTGCAATATCTCGAGGTGTGCCTGTATTTTGAAGCCGTATTATTAGGTGCTTAAAGGAATATTACATCTTCGCACTGAATTGAACTTTTTATCTTATGAAATGTCCCTATGTCCCTATGTCTTCTAAGCTTAAAGCCTTAGCTTAAAGCCTGACAAAACTTTGTTTTTGTTAGTGGACAGCACATAGTTGTATCTGTATCTTAGTTGGAGTGTTTAGTCTATTTTAAATTTAATGAAATAGTTGGGGTTAAGGCTTCCACCTTTCTATTTATTGCATCCATGCTTTATTCTTTTCTAGCCCTCTTTTAGAGGAGTTATTCTATTTAATCTCTTACATGAAATTTTTATATCATTCATTATAATGAATGAATATTATACCTATGTTTAGGAGAACCTATATAGGTATAATATTCATCCTTCACTAAATACAGATAAGCTCTAAGTTTTACTTTATCACTTCCCAAGTAATGCAAGACTACCTTTAAAAGAGGTTAACCACATTTGTCCCTTTTGCCCTTTGAGCTATAATGGGCTTATATCTGCCTTTCATGTTACCATCCCTACACAGCATTATTAGTTGCTTAATACAGTCAATACTCTTTGACATTATCCTTTTCAGTGCTCTTAATTCCTTTTTATGGATTTGAACTTCTTGTGGTCATTTTCTCTAAGGCAGAAAACCATCTTTTAGTTTTCCTTTGAATGTGGATGACAAGGTCTTTCTGTTTTTGTCTGAAAACCTCTTAATTTATTGTGTTTGCAGGATACTTTCACTAGGTATAGCCATCTAGCTTGGCTGTTTTTTTTTTTTTTTCCTTTAGCTCTTTAAAGATGTTATTTCATTGTCTTTTGACTTCAAGAATTTCTCTATTAAAAAGTCAACTGATAGGCTCTCTGTTGTTTTTCTGAAGGTAATAATTTTTTCCTCTCTGATGGATTTTAAGGTGTTTTTTTTTCCTCTTTATTTTTGCTTTTCAGCAGTTTACTAAAATGTGATCAGGTGCAATTTCCTTGGAGTTTACTGAGCTTCTTGAATCTGTGTGGGTTGATGTCTTCAAATAGTTTTGGAAAATTCTCACTTGTTACTTCACATCTTTTTTCTCGGTGTCTTTTTCTGAGACACCAGTTATACTTCTGTGAGACGATTTGTACCTCACATGTCTCTTCTATTTTATTCTGTTTCTTTTACTCTATTGAAGAAAATCTATGCTTCAATTTACATATATTTTAACTGACTTCTCTTTGAGTTCACTAATCCTGCCTTCTACTGTGTTGAGTCTACTATTAGGCCCATCAAGTAAGTTTCAACTTTTAGACACTGTATATATTTTAATTCTAAAATATTCATTTGATTCTTTCATATTTTTTATAGATTCCATGTCTTTGTTGAAATTATCCATCTTCTCATTCATTTTACCTTTTCATCTATTTTCATTAACATTTAAAAATAGTTATCCAACAGCTTTTGCCTGTCAACTCTATCTAGTCATCTGGGGGTCTGACTTCTATTATCTACTTTTTCTTGCTTATTAATCATATTTTCTTGATTCTTTGCATGGCTTGTAATTTACATTGTATTCTGCACATTACATTTATTATTTTATTACTGAAGCATAATTAACATACAATATTATAGGATTTTTAGGTGTACAACATACGGATTCAACAATTCTATACTTGGTGCTCCCACAATAAGTGTAGTCACTATTTGTCACCAAATGCTCTTAAAATTTTGAGAGCTGTACTTTTCATCTCTGTGCTGTACTTTTCATCTCTGTGACTTATTTATTTTATAACTGGAATTTTATACCTCTTAATCCCCTTTATCTATTTCACCCACTCCTGCACCTACCTCCCCTCTGGAAACTACCAGTTCTCTGTATTTTAAGAGTCTGTTTTGTTTGTCTGTTTTTGTTTTTTGGGTTTTTTTGTTTTGTTTTGCTGATTTGCTTGTTCACATTTATTTAAAATTTTTTTAACATTTATTTATTTTTGAGAGAGACAGAGACAGAATGTGAGTGGGTTACAGGCAGAGAGAGGGAGACACAGAATCTGAAGCAGGCTCCAGCCTCCGAGCTGTCAGCACAGAGCCCAACACGGGGCTCGAACTCATGAGCTGTGAGATCATGACCTGAGCCGAAGTCAGATGCTCAACCAATTGAGCTACCCAGACGCCCCGTTCAAATTTATTTTAGATTCCACATGTAAGTGAAATCATATAGAGAAGATATTTTCAAAATACACCTATGACAAATAGTATCCAAAATCTATAAAGAACTTATAAAATGGAACACACAAAAACAAGTATCCAGTTAAAAAATGGGCCGAAGACATGAACAGACATTTTTCCAAGGAAGATATCCAGATGGCTAACCGACACGTGAAAAGAGGCTCAGCATCTCTCATCACCAGGGAAATACAAATCAAAACCATGATGAGATATCACCTCACACCTGTCAGAATGGCTTAAGAAAGGAGAACCCTCTCACACTGTTGGTGGAAATTCAAACTGGTGTAGCCACTTTGGAAAACAGTATGGAGTTTCCTCAAAAAGTTAAAAATAGAACTACCCTAGGATCCAGAAATTGTACTTATTAGGTATTTACCCAAGGGATACAAAAATACCTATTCAAAGGAAACATGCACCCTGATGTTTATGACCGCATTATCAACAATAGCCAAATTATGGAAAGGTCCCAAATGTCCACTGACTGATGAATGGATAAAGAAGATGTGGGATGGACACACACACACACACACACACACACACACACACAAAATGAAATATCAGCCATCAAAAACAATGAAATCTTGCCATTTGCAATGATGTGGATGATATTATAAATAGATAGAGAGTATTATGCTAAGTGAAATAAGTCCAAGAATGACAACATGATTTCACTCATAAGTGGAATTTAGGAAACGTGACAGATGAACAAGGGGGGATAAAAGAGGCAAACCATAAAACAGACTCAACTGAAAAGAACACACTGAGGGTTGCTGGGTTGGAGGGGATGTTGGTGAGGGGATGGGTTAAGTGGGTGGTGGGTATTAAGGAGGGCACATGTTGTGATGAGCACTGGGTGCTGTATGTAAGTGATGAATCATTAAATTCTACACCTGAAACTAATATTACACTGTATGTTAACTGGAATTTAAGTAAAAATCTGGAACTACAAAAAAAGGAAAATCATATAGTATTTGTTTTCCCTGACTTATTTCACTTAGCATAATGCCCTCTAGGTACATCTATGTTGTTGCAAATGGCAAGATCTCATTTTTTATGGTTCATATCCCATTGTGATATCTATATATCTCTATATATATTTCACAGAGTCTTTATCCATTCATTAATGGACACTTGTGGTGACTGTATATCTTGGCTGCTATAAATAATGCTGCAATAAAATACAGGGATACATGTAACTTTCTGAATTAGTGTTTTTGTTTTCTTTGGCTGACTACCCAGTGGGATTACTGGATTATATGGTTCTTCTACTGCTACATATCTTCTGCCCATTTTTAATGTTTATTTATTTTTGATAGGGTACAAGCAGGACAGGGGCAGAGAGAGGGGGACACAGGATATGTAGTGGGTTCTGTGCTTACAGCAGTAAGCCTGATGTGGGGCTCAAACTCATGAACCACAAGGTCATGACCTGAGCTGAAGTCGGCTGCTCAACCAACTAGGCCACCCAGGTGCCCCTCTTCTGCCCATTTTTAAATCCTATTGCTTTTTGCTATTTTTTTAAAAATCTTCATATATTTTGGATATTAATGCTTTATCAGATATATGCATATACCTTCTCCCAGTGGGTTGCCTACTTTGTTGATGGTTTCCTTTGCTGTGCAAAACCTTATTTCGGTGTAGTCCCAATAGTTTATTTTTGCTTTTGTTTCCCTTGCCTGGGGCACATATCTAGGAAAATGTTGCTAAGCTGATATCCAAGAAATTACTGCCTATGTTTTTGTTGTTGTTGTTGTTTTGTTTTTTAATAGGAGTTTTAGGGTTCCAGGTCTCACATTTAGTTCTTTAATCCATTTTGATTTTTTGCATATGGTGTAAAGAAAGTGGTCCAGTTTTCTGGACACCGTTTTTTGAAAAGACTATCTTTTCCCCATCGTATATTCTTGGCTCCTATGTCATAGATTAATTGACCATATAAGAGTGGGTTTATTTTTGGGCTCCCTACTCTGTTCCATTTATTTATGTGTCTATTTTTGTCTGGGTATTGTATTTAGAAGAGCTGTTATTTATGGGTTCCTTTTCCTGTTAGGAGGAGAGGCTGATCACGTCAGTCGCAGTATTTGAAATGGGTACAACTAGGTTGTAGGTTTAGTTGGATTCAGTTGACTTTGAATTCAAATGTGTCAGTGGCAAGACTTGAATATTCATGTTAGGTTTCAGTGGACTTTGTTTTTCTAAACAGTAAGAGATTGTGGAAGAAGACCACTCTGCTTTTCCATCCCAGCTTTCCATTATTCCATGTTGCCCACTGAGCAGCACATGTCCCATGGAGAAAACTGTGGATACTTTTGGCCCTCCTCCAAATGTAATGCCAGCTCAACAAGAAAGGACTTTTCTCTCTGGACATGGAACTTGTCTAATCATCGATGTCTTCAAGGCTCTACTATCTCTGTAAAAGCAGGATATTTATAATTTTTTAAGTGGTTGAAATCCCACTTGGAAACATAAGTCCTTTGGACTATAGTTTCCAATGAACACTTTTTCTTACCAGTTAAGTTATACAGAGGTTGACTGCTCTCCTGTTCTCTCTTCTGTCCATAATTCTTCTTAATGTGAAACTGTGCTTAAACTATATATATTAGCAAAAATGAACTAAAGGAATCTCTTGGATTCTACAAACAAGATAACTAGCTTCCTTTTCAATAATAATTTTCAGTGTTTGCTCATTCTATCATTACTTGGGTGATAACCAGGTAATTTATTGGAACCCAACTGGAACCTATTTTAGAGCTACGGTAACTAGTTGGTTTCAACTGGACAAGCTTAATTTTATAAAAATGTCTTTAAAAATTTGTTTTTTTCTAGAGGGAGTATGCAATTCAGGGTGAGGAGCAGAGGAGTGGGGGAGAGAGAACAGATCTCAAGCAGGCTCCATGCTCAGCGCAGAGCCCCACACGGGGCTCAATCCCATGACCCCGGGATCATGACCTGAGCCGAAACCAAAATCAGACGTTCAACCAACTGAGCCACCCAGGTGCCCCTATAAAATAAGACTTTGTGTTGAAAATCTAAGGCTTCAGATTAAGTTTTAATTTTTTTAGGGAAGGACATAAAAAAAAATCTAGATTGATTAAATGGTTTTCCAGCTCAGATCAATGACTATTTTTCTATTTTTCATATGTTTTGGCTAGTAAACCTATACCTATAAATGTGAGAACTAAATCATACACAACCCCTGCATATGTTTTTAAAGTACAAGCTGAGACTAAGCACTTGTATTCTTTTTTCATGTTTCTATTTAATTTAGTATACCTAAAACGGTAAATCAATCATATACTGGAATGTGGATAAAATGAAATATTTTGCAAAGCTAAAATGTTGTGCGAACACATCTTTCAAATTCAGTGATTTCAGAACTCTCACTGTATAGTTTTCCTTCACTGAAAATTATTAAAAAACCAAAACGATCCCAAATCTGAAGCATCATGGCAGCTGGAGGAGAGTGGGGGCAGGTGACAAGGAACGGATCCGTGTGCTGTAGGCTCCATTCAGTAGTGTCCCTCTGTGATGTGCAAATATGGAAAGGTTTCATTTTTACTGGTAACAACTATGGACCTTGCTGTCTCATCTTTATTCTTCTGCCTAGTGGAAAAACTTTAAATTGCTCAATAATGATCGATTTCTTGGTCCAACCCTTTCTTTCTGTTTTCGTATTTCTGTTTTGAAATTTAGCCCAGTTGAAAATGTCTATTTCCGAGCTTCCTTCTTCCCACTTTGTGCATAGTCTCAAGTGCAGCTGCCAGGAGCCGTCTGTGGTCGGCAAGAGTGCTCTCTGCAAGTACCACTGGTGCCAGTGACGGTAGTGTGTGTGTGTGTGTGTGTGTGTGTGTGTGTGTGTGTGTGTGTAGGGGTGGGTGGGGTGGGGTGGAAGATGGGTGTGGCATCCACTTACGCTCAGGTCAGAATGATGGCAGTAGTTCCGTTCTTTTGGAATGCTTCTCTATCCAATGCTGACAGATTATGTCTGTTTACGTCTGGTACCCCAGTGAGGATGCTATATGGACTATGGCTCCCTGAGACTTCTGGAAATTGACAAAGCACGCCGCATTCTCTTTGTCCCGACTCTTAAGATACGGGGAATGGCCCTCTGAATGTGAAGTCATGGAATCACCTCTTACCTCAGTCCGTGGTAACTGGAGCTGCCTGTATTGGCTGCACAGGCCTGGCTCGAATCCCCTAGGGTAGCCTGCCAATGCCTCTCCCTCAGTAAATCTCCACATCACCCACTCTGGACTGAGGGAACGTAGCAAGACGCTGTCTGCATCTCCCACGGCTCTGACACCCTTGGCGGAAGCTCTTCTAATCCTATAAGGAAGCTTCTCAAACTCCCAGTTCCTCAAGCCAACAGTTGCTTTAATGAACTTTGGCCAAGACATAGGCCTTCACCTAAGGTCCAGGGTCAATGCTGAAATGTCACAAGCAATTCTTTTGGGGTACTCCAAATTTGGAAGGATGACAATAACAAAATGCTTCCTCTCCATAAACACGCATCACGAAGAGGCCACGGATACGGGAACTCTGCTCAAGGGCATCCCCGCTCCCCCTTCATAAGAGGTTTTTCTGGACTAAGTGGGTGGGACAGGTTGTGGGGAAGATTCTGCTAAGCTTCCCACACTTGGTGGGGGCTGAGGCAACTCTCTGAAGATGAGGACTCTGGACTCCGGTGTAAGCTGTCTTCCTGTAAACAGTGCGGTCCTGGTCAACACCCCTCCTTGGGAGCAGGTCAAGGTCTAAGTAAATTCCAGCAAATTCCTATCCAGCAAATGAATATATACTCTACGTTTTACAACGTTTGTTAAGAATGAACTCAAAACCCCTATAACATTTGACTCTATTATCTGACGGTGTGAATCGAGTCTTAGTGCTTTTCTACATTTAGACTATCATCACCATTTTCAAAGGGAAAAATGTCCAGTATCGCATAAATGTCCATTACGGGTAAAAGCGTTTTATTCTCACTTGAAAATAAATCCCACTTTAATAATAACTAATGGTTGTGCATCCCTTTATCAAGAACTATCACATTTGGTTCCTACAACAAACCTTTGATATTTGTTCTATGTTTGCTGTAGCTCACGGTTATTTCCCCATTTTATGGATGTGGTAATCAAAGCAGGGTGAGGTTAGTTAATGGCTCTGTCAGAACCAGGGCTCTAACTCAGGTTGCGAAATACAAAGTGTGGCTTTTTCCCCACTGCGTGTGCTTTCCTACAAGAAAATGATGTATTCTCAGTATGACAGGTCTCCTGAGTGGATCCTCTGAGAAACTGGACACGTGTGTAGGCACCTGATGCCATCCCATCCTGTGATCAAACGTGCACAGACAGGTGTGGAGGATTAGCCTTCTTGACTGTACGACCTCAGGCCATATCCCAAAGGACCGCTTTTGGGAAAGGATGCTGGAAAGAGCCAAGCACATAGAACGTTTAGGTCCAAGTTCCCTTTGGGTCTCAGTTCCCTGGGTACTTAAAATGAGCTTTGTTTGGTTGCGGAATTTATCTGCATCTAACATAAGGCTAGTATTTGTGAAGCCTTTGAAAAGACACAAACTTTGTCATTCAGCAATAGCGAATTTTCCTGCCAAAGACTTCAGCACTAGGGGGAATAATATGCCATGGGCTGCAAGCCACAGGGGTCATGATGACTTCTAGAAGTAACGCAAGGAAGCATTGGGCAAGGAAACTGGAGCTCAAAGGCGACACATGCACGCCTGCTGTTACCATAGTTACAACAAGAAAGGCCATAAGAGACGTACTGTATTTCTTATAAGCAGGGAGAGAAGTCTTGCCTGGTTTAGGATCACTGGGGTGAGTAATCCTGGCTGTATCCACAGGGTTTCATCCTGGTTCCCCTGAGTTTCAACATGGAACAGGAGAAGGGGTAAATCATTTGTTTACATTCAATGAAGCTGTTCTTATGTTCTCTCATTTAACCTTTATTCTCGGAACCTGCTGAAGCTGGCAGTCTTTATTCACTCCCCTACCAGCAAATTGTGAGACTTAATGGCCGTGGCTAATTTTAGTAGTTTGGGTATGATGCTCTACAGGGAGACAAAAAAGGGGGGGGGGGGGCGTGTGGAGAATGTCCCTCTCATTCCTGACTTTTCTGAGGCTGAATCAGGACAGCATAACAACTGTGATTCCCCAGGGCGGACCTCCCCAGTTGGGCTTTCCAAGCATCACGGAACCTGGTCTAACTTGTCTTCCACTGAGTCTCCTGTACAGCACCCCTACTTCTCCTTTGATGACAACTTTCTTAACGATGCACTCATTGCAGTCTGGGCCGGATGATTTCATCTTTAGACAGTTTTGAGAGGTAACAGCGATACAACACTTACTGCGGATTCCGGATATGAGACACTACAAAGTGCTCTGGAATGTCATTTCATCCTCAGAGGGACCCCAGGAGACAGAGAACTATTATCATCATCATCTCCATTTCACAGATAAAGAAACTGAGGCTGAGGGTAGTAAAGAAACTCCTCCACTGTCAGGCAGCTATGAAATGTCAGAGCCCAGGGATATGCGACCCCCCCCAAACCAGTGAGTGCTGTATCTTCCAACTTCTTCACCTGGAGCTGAAGCCTGTCGTCTTGTTCCTTCCAGCTGCCGGTCCTAATTTTGTCCTCTGAAGACCCATGGAAAAGGTCTTAATTCCTCTTTCCCTACTAAATCTTCAGATATCTTACATGGCTTTTAGGACTGTCTTGTTCTGTTCAGACCACAGGACACTGTTGTTAGATGTCCACTCTTCAACCCCTTAAGTCATGTATTTTCGTTTGGCTTCCTGCATTAGCGCTCTAAGGGGGCTCCCCGCTCTGCCCTCTATGCTACACCTGGCAGCCGTGGTGGGCCTTAAGAGAGGTTAGGTCCCTTCAGTCTTCTCAAAATACTCTGTGGCTTCTCAGGTCATTGGAAGCAAAATCTCTGCAGCCAACTTCAAGATGAGCAAGCCCAAGATCATCCTGTCCTCCCCCCTCTTGCTCATACTGTTCCCTGAACATTCCAAGCATGGTCCCAACTCCTTTCCCTGGAACACTCTGCTCTGGAAATATACCTGGTTCTTTCCCGTCCTTCCTCCTATCTCCCCTCACAGGCGCTACCCACACCTTAGCAGTAAGGCCTATCTCCAACCACTCTACCGAAAATAACAAATCTCTCCCCTCATGGGTCTTCCCTCTTCTCCTTCCTTTTTGTATTCTTTTCCATAGCACTTATTATTTTCCTTATTTTCTTCTTTTTGCCTACCCTCTCCCTTTGGGCCCACTTAAGAACATTAAGCTCTCGAAAGGGCAAGGAGTTTTTTGGGTTTTTTGTCTGATTTATTTATTTTGGCAATTTATTCTTTATTTGTATGTGCCCAATAATTATTAAAACTTTTGAAAGTGGTTAGTTTTATCAGTCTTCTGCGAACACCCAGTGTTCATCCCAATAAGTGTCTTCCTTAATGCCCCTTCCTATTTAGCCCATCCCTATACCCACAACCCCTCCAGCAACCCTTAGTTTGTGCTCTATAGTTAAGAGTCTCCTCTATTTTGTCCCCCTCTCTGTTTTTATATTGTTTTTGCTTAAGGGCAGGGAGTTTTACCTTCTTAGTTCAAAACTAAGGTTAAATCATAAGTGGCAGACAAAATAACCATTTCACATGGGTCAACCCACCATATCCCCAGCACTAAGGCAAGGCCTGGCACAGAAGCATTAAGTAGTTGGCAAATAAGTAAATAATTTATATACTGATACTAAAAATGCTGCAGAACCTTTATGCACTTTATTATCCTCAGGAAGAACTTCACTATCGCGTGGCTGGATATCTGATATCATCTCTGTCTTCCTAACCCTTTGTGGAACTGAATATAAATAGAAATGCAAATAAATATTAAAAACTCTTGCTGACACACTAACTCTAGGCTTTTAACTGTATGATATTTTCTTCGAAGCATTCACTAGTTTCAGATTCATCTATCAGCCTCAACATCTCTGTGTTGAGAGGGGTAACTTCCATATCAATTGCTAAAATCTGTCTGGATTCAGGATAAGCTAATTCTTAAGCTAAATTAAGGCAGTGATTTGACACAATCACCTGCCAGAGAGTGACCCACATATCATACTACCACTGTGTGCACATAGAAGAATACGTATTCTTTGGAAAATATGTCTCACTTGAAAAACCTGTGCATTTGTAGCCTTTAATGAGCATCTAGCTGAAAATCACTCTGAAGAATTTTTTCCTCCCATAGGGCATCACTTTCTATTGGTGGATTTGACGTCCTACATTGGTTTACTTTAACAAATGTTTGTCAGTGTGTTAAAAAAACAAAAAACAAAAAACAACCTGCCAACAATTCCGGTGTCAAGAAAGGGAGACACTGATGTAATACATTATACCCTGTAAGGAAAATCGGGCTACTTACTGTACACGGACACAGTAATCCTTACTGCTAATCACAAGGTGTGGGGGAAACTGCTGTCAGACCCAAGTCACCCCTTCGATTACCACTGCGAATTATTCACCGTGAATTTGCAGTGCTGCTTATGGAGAAGCTGAAGGTTTTGTTCTCACACATTTAGGGCAAGGAGACAGTTTATAGTTTTTCAATACGTAGAGAAAAGCCAGGATTTGTTCCTCATTCAAAATAACTAAGATCCCTTAAGAATCACAAACCAACAACAATTCTCACAGTCATCTACAATTTAATATAAAGCATTAGTGTTTTTATACCCACAACAAAACATGGACCTGCGGAAGTTTTCAAACACTCCTCCAGCTGCTTCATGCGTGTCTTCTGGAGCTCGGGGCTGTCCCACTCGTCCTCATCGATGCCCCAGTAGAGATCTATGACCTGGGAACCAATGGACGAGGCAACATTAGTTTACCTGCAGGAAAACTTAATTTACCTTATTCTTACTTTCAGTGTTAAGCTAACGTGACTTTTAACTTTTCTCTTTGCAGCACGTTTTCCCTTAAGAGGGAAAATTATATTTAAGATCCATTCAAACAGATATACTGTTTTACCCCATGATAGGTGTGCACACTGTAATGTCTTTTGTTCTTTATTATACTGTTGACATAGGCCCAGAGAAGAATGAAATGTTAACTGTCAGCAGAGGTTTTGTGGAACCAACTTTTCCTTATATTGAAATGGTAACAGGAGTTCAAAAACATGTCTGGAAGCAACTGGGATATGGCAACCACATTATTTGAGACAATTAAACAATAGTGTATAATGGTGCTGTGCATCTTAATATGAGAAGGGAAAACCATAATGGGCATTAATATATACTGACCTAGAGGGAAACATCTACATTTCTTAACAGGTGTTTTTAGGTTTTATGTATTTATTTTTATCATGCTTTATCCCACGGGAATACATATTTTGTTTATGTCTGTTTCATCTGAGAGCAGTTTGGCTTTCATCAATATATGTCTGAGAAACATGTATTGGAAACAATGAAAGGCGGTATGCCTTAATGAGAAGTGAGGATAATAGGATCATCTATTTCCTTACTTCAAAGAGTATGAGGGAAGATGCTGAGAGTCTGTGAAAACTTCTGCAAGCACACTCTTTGAAAAATCTATGAAGAGCATTATGGGTTTCCTTCCCTTTACTCAACTGATGTTCTGCATACATAAGGTAAATGTTTCCAATTGTGGCTTTGAAGATTTCCTTTTTCTTGTTTCCCACAAGCAGAAAAAGAACCTCGCCTCCTTACTGGCTGTTCGTATGGCATTCACGGAGATGCAGGCACAGAGCGTGTGTCCTCCATGGTGCCCCAAGTGGACCTCAAGGGCTCGCGTACCTCCCGTCTCCTGGCCATGGCCCTGCATGGGTGTGTCTGCACCAGTTCTTTGTCTATGTGCATATGAGTTTTTAGATGGCTGACAAAGATATAACAACTTCTTAAAAAATATCCTTATGTTTTATGATAAACGATGAATATCATATATTTTGGGAGTTCTTCCCTTTAATCTACCTTACAAAGTTTAATCACAGTATTAAGGAAGGAGTCATCTGAGATGGTAACTTCGGTGTCCCGTATGAGAGCCTATAACTTTGGCTATTTAAAATTAAATATAAATTAAAATTAATTCAGTCTGAATACTCAATAGCCACATGTGGCTACTGACTCTCATGTTGGAAAGCACAGATACAGACTACTTCACCATAACAGAAACTTTAATTTGGCATAAGTGTAAGTTACTGAGATTATTAGAAAAAGACATTTTTGGCCATCTACCAATAACTTGTCAAACGCACAGATCTGCAATGTGAATGCTGACACTTAGTTGTACCACGCACAGATTAACAGTCATTCAGAGAGCCTGCTTTCCATCCTTTTGGCTGACACTGTTTGGACATATGTGAGGAAAGGTCTGATTTAGAACAAATGAATAGAAAAAGAAATGGTAAATATAAAGGTTGATATAACAAATGCTATCAATATATACCTGCTCTCCTCTCCTCTTTAAATGACATAAAATTATATAAAATATAATTGGATATGTAACCTATATAAAAAACAGTCCAAAAAGGGAATAGAGTTATAAAGAAGTATGCTAGCTCAATGAAATTAAGTTGGTATAAATCATAGTTTCTGAGAAGATGGGTCTTAAAATAACTATGAGTAACAAATATAGTGAAAAAAATTATTAAAGAAAATATTAAACCAATAGAGAAAATCAGTGAAACCAAAAGTTTGTTCTCTGAACACAGTGGAACAAAACTTTAGCTGCATTAAAAAAAATACTCAAAATTACCAAAATCACAAGTGAAAGAGAGGCATTAGTACTGACCTTATAGAAATAGAAAAAGGATTATTAGAGGATACGATGAACAACCATATGCCAATGAATTAGATTACTTAAATGGACAAATACCTAGAGAGACAAATCACACAGACTCAAGACAAAACAAAATATGAACAGAAATGTGAAAAGAGATTAAGTAGGAATTTGAAAGAAAAGCATAGGTTCAGATGGATGCACTGTTGTGAACTCTATCAATTCTTCACAGTCTTCCAAAAATTAGAAGAGAGAACACTTCCCAACTTATTCTATGAGACCAGTGTGACCCTTGTACTAAAGGCAGACAAACATATAAGAAAATGACAGAGCAGTATCTCATGAATATAAAATAAAAGGAGAAGATTCTAGAATACTCAAATATATTCAAGAACACTTGAAAACCTAATCCGGCAGCATGTAAAAAGTATTACACAACACAACTAGGTGGTATTTATCCCAGGAATGCAAAGTTGGCTGAGCACCAGTAAATTAACTAAGGTGATGCACTTTATACCAATAGAATAAAGGGAAAAAATCAAATGATCAATCTTAACAGATACAGAAAAAACATTTGACAAAACCTAACACCCCATTATGATAAAACACACAAAAAACTAGGAATAGAAATTAACTACCTTAACCCGAATAAAGGGCATATAATAATAGCATACTTAATAATTAGGAACAAGGGAAGGATATCCATTCTCACCACTTCT
Organism: Panthera pardus; assembly: GCF_024362965.1. NCBI lineage: Eukaryota > Metazoa > Chordata > Mammalia > Carnivora > Felidae > Panthera > Panthera pardus. Next base: position 173,796,368 of record NW_026526688.1, read on the forward strand.
ATTCAACACTTTCCTGGATGTTCCAGTCAGGGCAATTAGGCAAGAAAAAGAAATAAAACGCATCCAGATAGGAAAGGAAGAAGTAGATCTATCTTTATTCATAGATAACACGATCTTATATATTAAAATCCTAAGAAAACCACTAAAAGTGTTGGAACCATTGAGTTGAGCAAGGTTGTAGGATACAAGATCAACGTACAAAAACCAAATGTACTTCTGTACACCAGCAATGAGCAAACAGAACAGCAACAGAAAGAATAAAAAACTTGGGATAGATTTAACAAAAGAAATGTAAAATTTACACTCTCAAAATTATAAAACACTACTGAAAGAAATGAAAGATGATCTGAACAAACTGGAAGACACCCCAAGTAAATGAACTGGGAGACTTAAGATGGCAATACTCCCCAAATTAATATTTAGACTCACAGCAATCACTATAAAACCCAAGCTGGCTTACCTACAGAAGTTGACATGTTGATCCTAAAACCCAGAATATTCAAGAGCTATTAGCAATTTAGCTATGCAAGAGCTATTTAGCTATTCCAGAATAGCTAAAACAACTTGTAAAGGAAGAACAAAGTTAGAGGATTCTCACTTCCAGATTCAAACTTACTACAAAGGTGCAATAATTAAGACAGTGTGATACTGGCATAAGGATATTCAATGGAATAAAATAAATCCTCACACTTCTGGTCAACAGATTTCAACATGGGTGCCAAAATAATCCAATGAGGAATGTATGATATTTTCAACAAAAGGTACTGGGACAACTGGAGATCCACATACAAAAGAATGAAGTTTGACACCCTACCTCACATCATATACAACAATTAACTTGAAAAAGATCACAGACATTAGTTTTAGAATTAAAACTAGTTTTATAGAAAACACAGGAGTATATTTTTGTGAACTGGGATTTGACAATGCTTTCTTAGAGATGATAGCAAAGTACAAGTAACCAAAGAAAAAAGGTGAGAAGTTGGACTTCCTCAAAATCAAAGTTTTGTGCTTCAAAAGATGCTGTCAAGAAAGTAAAAAGAGGGGCACTTGGGTCTCTCAGTGAAGTGTCCAACTCTTGATATGGGCTCAGGTCGTGATCTTGCAGTTGTGGGATCGAGCCCTGTGTGGGGCTCCACTCAGCATGCAGCCTGCTTGGGATTCTCTCTCCCTCTCTCTCTCTCTCTGTCCTCCCCTGCTCGTGTGCACTTTCTCTCTCTCTCTCTCTCTCAAAATTAAACATTAAAAAAAGAGAAAGAGGACCCTTTATGATAATGGAATTGCAGTTAGAATACATAAGGAACTCCTACAGCTCCATCAATGACAAGCTGATCGAAAATGGACGAAAGATCTGAGTAGACGTTTCTTCACAGAATTTATAGATTGTCAATAAGCACATGAAAAGATACTCAACATCATCAGTCATCAGGGAAACACAAATCAAAACCACAATGAGATAACGCCTCACACCCACTAGGGTGGCTGCCATTAAAAAGACTGATAATAACAAGTGTTAATGAAAATGTGGAGCAGTGTCCTACGTTGCTAGTGGGAATACAAAATGGTGCCACCACTTTGGAAAAGAGCCTGGCAGTTCCTCAAACAGTTACACAGAGTTACCACACGATCGAGCAGTTCTCCCGGAGAAATGAAAACATACGTCCACACAAAAACTAATATTCGTAGCAACATTATTCATAATAGCTAAAGCGTGGAAACAGTCCAAATGTCCATCAAGCGATCAATGGGGAAATATAATGTGGTATATCTGTAAATGGAATATTATTTGGCAATAAAAAGTAGTGAAGTACTGATGCTACAACATGGATGAGACCTGAAAACATTATTCTAAGTAAAAAGTCACAAAGGAATCCGCTGTATGATTCCATGTATATGAAATGTCTAGCACATGCAAATCTACAGAGACAAACAACAGTTTAATGGTTGGCTAGAGCAGGGAGGGAGGGGAACAGGCCAATTTGAGAGTGACAGCTAAAGGGCACAGGACTTCTGTTTGAGGTGATGACAAGGTTCTAAAATCATAATGCTTACACAACTTTGACTATACTAAAAAGTACTGAATCACACACTTTAAGGGGGACGATTCTGTGGTTGTCATCTCAACGACACTCTGTGCATCCATTTAGTACTGTGATTTTCTACAGGTCTTCCGTCCCCTACTCACAGCAGAACTGAGTGCAACAACAGATGTTTAAATCAAGCGCCTACGATTTTAAGAGTCAACAATAAAATCTAAATAAACATATGTGGAACAAATGACCAGGGTATGAGTCAAAACAAGGATTTCACTTGTATTTTCAAATAGAAGCCTAAGGGACGCATGATTTATCTGCCACCAATGGAAGTCTTTTGTAATAAGTTTTGCACCTGTTACTTTCTTCAAGTTTGGCCACCATGGCCCTCAGCCAGGGCTGTCTAATGCCACGTCTCCTTACTTTGGTCACTTTGTTTAAATGTTCTCCTGCTTCCAGCTTTTCTCCCTTACGTTATTCTTTCTCAAACGTCTTTATGGGCAGAAAATGATGAAAAAAGATAAAATCAAGCAACCATGAAGGCAGAGAGGAAATAAAGGAAACATCCAACTTATGCAACACAAAACACCATTTCAGGCAGGCAAATCTGCTGTCTATTCGCATGATCAATAGCTGGCAAAAAGTGGTTGGAATCCAAAGTGCCCAACAAGACAAGATTTATTATATACTTACAAAAATTAGTTTAGCTTTTAGCCTAATGCCCAAGCACTGCAGACACTGAATCTAATTTACTATTTATTGGAATACTAACTTGTTGACAGCACATTTTATGTGCCTTTACTTATTTCATCATGAAATATAAACACTCAGGAAAGTAATTTGATTTTATCTTTTTGTACTTAAAGCCATCTAACTTGCTTTAAAATATTCCTAGGAAAGCTAATTTATCATGATTATAATGTGCTGAATTGGTCTGAAAACAAAAAGCCAGCAAATAAAGGCCCTAACAAATTTGGCCACTCGAATCAGACATAACCATTTAAATACCAAGACTGCCCAGCAAACACAAAGCAGCCTGTAAGAAACCAAACATAACCTTATGATTTACCAGAAAAAAGGTCAAATTGGCATTTACCATGGCTTCACACTATCATTTCTTCAGAAACAACCTTTGAGTTGAAATATTTTCCAAAATAGGTTCCTTCTCGATTTTCCCATGCTATCATATGACGCTACCTGAATGCAAGACAAAAGTGTAACTACAGAGACAGTACGGCCGATTTTGGTTTCGAATAGACACAGTACTGAAACGAAGGCTGTTTCTCAAAGTTATTATAATGGGAGGCTACCTGTTCATGCCAACGATTCTGCCACTGCCCAGGGCATTTCCTCTGCAGGAATTATCTTACTTTGTATTGAAAAAACCTCTTGTCACTCTATTGTTAGATTTGTTTTTATTAAAAATGGTATTTTCCCAGCCTTACTGGCCTTTACATTGTAAGACATGGCTTTGAAAAGGCCTTAAGCTCTTTCAAAAAAATCAGACCTATTCTTAAAGGGATTAAAATCTGCCACCACTAAAAATATTCAAAAGAACACACAGCAGGTCAGAAAGTTTTGAACAAGGGCAACGTTATGGTCATATGGACATAACTTCCAAGGTCAATACAGCACTCGTTTGATTTTGATTTAGTTGTGTCTTGTTACTAGAATGTTCACCTTGCAGGAGAATGTAAACAGGGAGGAGTCTTAAACCTCAGACTAGGTTCGCCAGAAACTGGGGAGGTACGGTTTACAGGTATGGTAATTCTCGCCCTGGTTAGAATGACTTCCCTAAGATGCATAGGATATAAGAAAAACAACCCTCTTCAGCTCCGCATCATCCACGGCCACCCTTTTACTAGAACTATAGCAAATCTTGACTTTAGGTTACCTCGCAATTATTCTCTTGGTCGTGACATATAGGACAAAGATATATGGGGACATGACTAAGATGGGACTTTTCTGGGAGAGTCAAGTGCTAAATCAAGTCCAGGGAGGACTGGCTGAGACAAGTGGTCATACACAATCACCAGAAGGCTCCAAGAGTATGACGTAGGGTGATGCCTCAGCCAAAGCCTCATGAGGATGACGAACTGCTCATACCTGAGGCCTCTATGTCTTGGAGATTTAGCCTCTGGACAGCCCTAACAATTATGATGTGATAGTGAAGAAAACTAAACCATGGAGTAAGGCAGCACCTTGGACTTTTCAGGCCTAATAAACGTGGAGGCAGAGGGAAGGGAGCAGTTGTTGTTGGAGGCAGAAAAAAGAACCACAAGCTAGAAGCCAGTGTCCATGGAGTAGAAGCTGGAGAAGCCCACTCCATGAAGGAACAGCAGCTAGGCAGCAACCAGGGACCGGCTTCCTTTGGTGGCAGGTCCACAGAGCAGGTGCCCGAGTGAAAGACCCAAAGTTGGCTCTGTTCTCGTCGCTGGGATTTCAGCAAGCACCGCATCGGAGTGCACCTGTGCCTGTCTTGCTACTCCGACTCCCTGCATTACCTTCATCCTTGCTCCTTCTAATCTATTCACGACATGGCAGGCAGAGGGAGCTTTTTAGAATGCAGATCTGATCACCAGAACTAAAATTTCCTCCTACTCTACCAGATACTACACAGAGTAACTTATTTACTCCTTAAACTTATGAGACAGACAAGAATATTGTCTCTCTTCTGTAAATGAAAAAGCTGAGGCAGAGAGAAGTAACCTGTGCAAAGCCCCGGAGGTCGCAAGTATGGAGGTGGGATTTGAACCTGGGCTGTTTACTTTATGTACTTCCCATGCTTCCTATCAGCCTGAAGATCGGATCTAGAATCCCTGACTTGCTCTATGAGATCCTCCATGATCTAGTCCCTACCCAACTCCCTACCCTCATTTCATATCATGTTCCCCCCTCACTGTTCATGTTCTAGCTACGTATATGCCCTTCACACGTGTTTGTACAAGTGTATAAATATATATTGAAATGTACACATTTACATAGATGTTTATATTTACATACCTGTACCTAGCCATACACATTTTTGTGAACATGTGAACATAAGAGGCTTTTTGGTGCAATGATTGAAGAGCATGGACACTGGGGCCAAACTGCCTTGGGTCAAATCTGACTCTGCGGTTTACTAGCTATGAGATCTCTAGCAGTTATTTACTTCTGTATTTCTAAGCGTCCCCAGGCAATAAAATGGAGAAGATGGAATTTACCGGCTAGGCTCACAGCAATGATTAAACACGTTAAAGTACACACAGCACTCAGGGTAAGTGCCTGGTAGGCAGTGAGTACAGCATAATGTTCAAGTTCTTTTCCAAACTTGCCTATGCAAATATGTTTTTTCTGCCTGAACTTTTCTTCTTTTCAACGTGGGCATCTGCATCTACCCATCCTTCAGGATTCAGCTTAGACATCAGTTCCTCAGCAGCCATCCTGAGGCCTCAAAGTTTGAGGAAGCCTCCCACTGCACACGCCCAGAGCACCCTGTGTTCCCTTTGCAGCCAGCATCACTCTGGTCACCACCGTTCACGACTCCACGGAGGCAGGGACTAGGTTCGTTTTCAATACTGTGGTATCTGCTGCACCCACAACTCTGCCTCGTGCAGAGCAAGAGCTCAGTCAATGTCTGTGAATAAATACATGAGGCCCATGGGACCAATGACCTAAATCTGCCCTGAGGACTTGAGGGTGAGACATTAGTGAGGAAGTCTGGACTTGAAGGTTAAATGTACAGGAGGCTGTTCTTCGGAGAAGAGGGACTTCTAGATAGAAGCTCCCCAAAGACAGAAATGTGACAGCCTGTCCATAAAGAGATGATGAGGTCACAGCATAATTAACTGTGGGAGCCAAAAGAAAATACAGATCAAGTAGAAGAAACAAGAAAACTGAGCTGAAGTTACTTTTTCGATGGTTTACAACTAATTATTGACAAATCAGATCTCTTAAATAAGAGTGCTCTTTCTACGGTGCAGTCTTGTTAAAAGGTCTCCTCTCTCTACTATAAGAAATAAAAAATGAGGATAGGAAGAAATAGGTGCCTTGTGTTAAGAATCTGAGAAAGGCTTCACGGTGATTGTACCCAACTGGGACACGTAAATGTCACCTGCAAATGAGGATCTCTCATTCTGCTTACTGGAGGACTAATCTTGGGTGATTTTCAGCGTTGGGGTAATCAGCCAGCCACAATTTAGCAGAATTAAATGTTCAGCAAAGTATATAGCTCCTCCAGTAAATTCTGGAGCTCCCCACAGTGCCACTGCTCTATATTTAGGAGAAATATTAGGCAGAAGATTGTCTGTGCACACCAGGTAAAGGAGGAACAAGAATACTGTCTTGGGAGGTCGGGCAGGAGAATTCCAGAAGAGCCGCTCCGTGCTGCAGAAATGGTGAGCCAACACTTACAATCACACTAGAACAATGAAGGTCAATTATGACATACTGCTTTCCTTCTCTTTCTCATCTCTATTAATCTTCCTTCCCTCTTGTAACCAATGGGCTCATGGATGGGAGAAAGATGATGTCACACACTTATAATACTTCTACGGAATATCAAGTTGGTAAGACCTGTCCAGGCACTGATGGGCAGAACTGAAATGTGAAGTGAGCTAGACAAATTGAAGTGCTTGCCTGCGTGAAACAACCTGTGATTCCATAAGAGGATATACATTTCACTTAAGAAGCACGCATTTGATTAACAGGAAATGGAAAAGTCCATCGGTTGACAATGTGGAGAAAAAACCAAGGGCATCACAACACAGCCTGTCAATTATAAAGCCAATGATGTATTCTGGCAACTCAGGAGGCAAAGACATTTTGAGATTTGTGAGCAGGCAGACGGCTGCAAGGAAAAAAATCAGCATAGAGCAGGAGGCTGGGCTCGACAGAGCAGGAGGGCTGTGGCGGAGGAAGAGTGGGTGGGGGCAACCGCGGATCGACCTTCAGTGTGAGACCAAGCGATTGTTCAACTTGGTAATCGTTAGCAAGGTGAAGGTAGTGTAAAACACATGGAATTTCACTCAACCTACAACTCAGATACATACAGACAGCGCAGCTTCTTAATTCTAAGACCAGTTTGTGCCTCCTCCTGTCCAAGTCTCCACCCGCTGGCTAGCACGAGACCGTGAACTTTCAGCTTTATCCAATTTAAACCTTAGTGTAAACTGATGTTTTCCAGGACTCTGTTAGGTGCTTATTCTCTCTTGGATCAAAATGCCGAGTTTCTCAAAAGACATGGCTTCCCTGTTCCCCTGCTTCTTTTCCCTAAGATGATATCCAGGTGACCTCATATCCTGAAGGGAAAACATGAGAGTGCTTGGGCGTGGCCCCCAGGTGATGCCCACTGGCTGCTGGCATCGTGTCACCCAGGGACTGGTCTTTCCCTCTCAGATGGGTCAGAGCCTCGTGTTGCTCTCCAGCCAAGCCAGGCCAGCTTCCCCTGCTGTGGATGAGCTGCCCCAAGCCATGGGCCCATGCTCCGTCCAGTTTCTTCACCACGGCCTTTTGTGCGGCCACCTCTTCCGGTCGTGGAGACTAGCACTGGCTCTTAACTCAGAATATACGACACACGATAACTGAGAGCAGCCTGGGAAAGTTAAGCCTAGTCGTCACTTGCTGCCACGGCCATGATGTGGCCAAGCCCAGGTCTGTTTGCAGGGTTGGGGTAGGGTCGGGGAAGGGTGGTTACTATCTGGCCATCCCTTTCCAGAGTCCCAAGTAGAGAGCACAGGCAAGGTGCCCTTAGTACTACCTATTTTCCCACTCATTTTCACTTATCTAACCCATGGCCCCTTCTCTGAAGCAGAACTCAGAGGAAGGAAAGGAAAGGTATACGTGCTGACTCTGCCTTTCTCTCTCCTTCTATCACTTTCCAGGAGGCTACAGGGGGAGGGTTCTGGTTCTGCCTTATGGACAAACTCGGCCCTTTTCTCTACACTTTAGACCTCCAGGCTCAGAGTCCTACAGTACTGGTCGATGTGCTAAAGGATTAAACGAATTTAGCAAAATCTTCTCTCAAGCCAACAGCCTGACCTTTAAGGTTCTGGTCTTTCTTGTATGCGGCACAGTATTTCCTAACCATTCTTCCCGTTTGTATTCCTTCTGTACCAGACATTGAGCACCTCTCAGACAGATAGATGCCTCTGGTCAGAAGTCTCCTGCTGTACTTAGAAAGGCAAAAGAAAATGCACATAAATCATTTCATTACACCGGGTTCTTAATCAGGAGAGGAGACTTAAAAAGGCGAGAGGCAGTAACAAATGAACATTGGCGGAGTGCCTTCCACGTGCCAGGGGCTTCGTGTCATCTCGTGCCTTCGCAAAACAATCTGGGAAGATAAACACTACCCCCCATTCATTTTACAGAACGGTCAACTAATGTCAAAGAAATCAAGCAATTTGTTCAGACTCACAGAACTGGTAATTTGCAGACCCAGCATTTGAATCCTAGTCTTTCTAACAGAAAAATTCATGCTGTTTCTACTACACTCCATAAATGACATAATTCACTGTATTTTACTGAATCCAAAACATCAGGAGTTGTAGGCTGCTCCAATACTGTATGTTCCACTAAAAACAGAAATGCACTGCCAATTACATCAGGATGTGCTATTTGTAAGATGAATTCTGATTTCTGAGAAGTAAAAATGTGAAAAAAAATCTTACAATGAATTAAATCTGATAAATACTGTTTAAGGAAGATGATCTGAGCAGCTGTGGACAGTCTGGACCAGAAGACAAAATGTCCAGTGCTGGGAGAGAATTGGAAAATGCCATAGTCATTCAGCATCTAAGAAACAGAAGGCTGAATAAAGACAGAGCCTTGTGAAATGGGAAGAAAAAGGTGAATTTCTAAGAAATGCTGTGGCAGGTGAATCAACAAGAATAGGGGCAGTTTGTAGATTATAAAAGGTGAAGAATGTGCTGGAAGCTAAGATCTTGAAGTTTTGAAGACTAGAAAACAATAGCAATTGAGAAACTGGACAAAAGGAGAGGGATGGCTTCCATTTCACATATATTAACATTCCAAAAATAGAGACTTATCTTCATGTAACTCTGGAGGGAAGAGAGCCAGATATGAGGACATGGGGATCACTCAGAGGCACCAGCTTAGGGGGAAGACAGCACTCTTACTGGGGGTCTAAGGATTAAAAACACCCGGGGTGTACTGGATTTTAAAGGTGAAGAAAAGGAACAGGTTTATGAACATTGGGGAATAAGATGAAGTGAGATAAATACTAGATGCCACTGAAGAAGCTGGCTATCAGTTTTTTTTTCTTTTTTTAATTTTATTTTTGACAAGCATGCACACAAGTGGGGGAGGGGCAGAGAGAGAGGGGAACAGAGAATCTGAAGCAGGCTCTGTGCTGACAACAGAGACCCCGAGGCAGGGCTTGAACTCGTAAACAGTGAGATCCTGGCCTGAGCCTAAGTCGGATGCTTAACTGACCGAGCCACCCAGGAGAGAAGATATTCTTCAGGAAGGATACCGAGTTGAGTGGCTGGACTCACACGAAAATCACTTTCAAAATGGAGGTGTCCTAAGTGCCCATGAGTCAAGCACCCCCTTTAGAGGTTCCTGCCCTAACCTGGCTTACTCCTAGTTCAGAGTAACAGTGGGCGCTGGGCGGGGCAGATTTATATATTCTTAGTGCATACTCCAAGAATGAATGAATGAATATCTTAGTTTAAATGAATAGATTAAGGAAACAGAGAAAAAAGCCTGACCAACAGGCATATATATAAGAGAGAGAGAGAGAGTTTTAAGGCCTTGTGTAAAACGTAACTGTATATTCTACCAATTTAATAAATATTTAACTCAACAGCCTACTATGTGCCAGACACATGACTCATCACTGGGATAAGATGAGTAAGACAATTCCAATCCTGAGAACTTGCAGACCTTAGAGACAGGTGATGAAAACTTGACCTCACCAGATGTCTCGTTCTCTCCGTCGCTCATTCTAGTCCATGCCGTGATCATTTCTTAACTTGCACTGTTCTCCTGCTTCTACCTTTTCCTGCACCCCTATTCCAGTCTCCTCACAGAGCTTGAGTGACTCTCTTACATGTCTTTTTTTTTTTTTTAACATTAATTCATTTTTAAGAAATAGAGAGAGACAGAGAATGAGAAGGGGAGGGGCAGAGAGAGAGAGAGAGGGAGGGACAGAATTTGAAGCAGGCTCCAGGCTCTGAGCTGTCAGCACAGAGCCAAACGTGGGTCTCGAACGCATGAACTGTGAGATCATGAACTGAGGCGAAGTCGGACGCTTAACCACCTGAGCCACCCAGGCGCCCCTTGAATGACTCTCTTAAATGTAAATCCTGTAACGTCCTCCTTTCCCTTCTTAACCGTACAAAGTCCTTAATCTTGGCCCACAAGGTCCCATATGATCTGAACCTGATGTCCTCTCCCACAAGGGTCCTCAGACCCTTTTCCTTGTTGCCTATGCCTGGAATTCTCCTACCAAGGCATCTGTAAGACTTGCTCCTTCATTTTCTACAGACCTCTGTCCAAAGGTCTTATTAAGGAGTCCTTCTCTGACTACCTGGCATTCCCTAACCCCCTTATCCTGTCTTACTTTTCTTAAAAGCATTTACTCAAGAAAATGCATCCATAACCACTGGGATATATTGTTTATTGTCTGCCACCCCCAACAATACTGGAAGCTCCACAAGAAGAGGGTCTGATTGGTTTGTTTTTGTGTTCCCAGCACTTGGCTGGCATGTGTTCATTGGTTAACAAACACTTCTTGAACAAACCGGATGCACTGTTGAGTTATGCCTAGGATTATAGGGGAGCCAAGAGGAGGGTACATGGCATATCCCAGGAGGGGCCAGAGGATCAGAGAAAACTTCCTTAAGCAAGTAATGCTGGACTTAGACTTCATTCATTCATATGCTCAGAAAGGCATTCACTTGTTCAACACATTCCTACAGAGTTTTACTATGTGTCAGGCACTATTCTAGAACTCGGAGGGGAGCTGTCAAGAAGGCAGAGAAGTCCTTATTCTTGTGAAACTTACAATCTAGTGGGAGAGAGATAATAAGCAAGCCAATATGTGAAAAAAGGCAAATATCCAGTGTTGAGACATGCTATGCAAATAACTAAAATAGGGTGACATAAAAGAAGTCTCCTAGGTGCTCACTTTAGACTGGGTCGCTAGGGAAGTATCTCTAGGAAGTGGCATTTTTGTGGAGACCTGGAGAATAATAAGGAAACTCCCACGTGAAGATGAGGGGGGTGAACATGCTTACAGAGAAAGCGCAGCCAGGGCAAAACCCTGAAACGGGAACAGGCCTGAAGTATTCAAGGAACCACACGGAGGACACATAGCTACTGAGCGGTGGTGAGGAGAGGGGCATGACTTAAGATCTATAGGCATAGTCTTTAGAATGAGTAGGACTTAGGGGCACCTGGGGGCTCCGTCGGTTAAGTGTCCGACTCTGTCTCCGGTCTGATCTCACCGTTTGAGACCCGCATCGGGCTCTGTGCTGACCGCTCAGAGCTTGGCGCTCACTTCAGATTTTGTGTCTCCCTCTCTCTCTCTCTCTCTCTGCCCCTCCCCCACTCGCACTCTGTGTCTCCCTCTCTCAAAAATAAATATACATTAAACATTTTTTAATGTATGTAACTGAATAAGTAGGACTTATTCAGGGAGGGAAGCAGGCTGCAGAGCACTGCAGGTGGAAAGGACAGCATAAACAAAGGCAAGGAAGCATAAAACAGATCGGTGCATATTTAAGTAAACCTAGGAAATTCACTTCTTCTGGGTTCAATGCACAGCCAATGATGAAATCCAGAGTAATATATAGAGAAGTTGTTTTTGTTTGTTTGTTTTCTTCACGAATCTTCCAGCATCATATTTTGTTGCACTTGAGGGAAGAAAACCATCTCACTAGAAAACATATCCTTAGGGAGATCTATAAACAACTTACTAGAAGAGACTATACTAAGAAGTATATTTTTAGAAGATTCAGGTATTATATATTTGAATTCCTGCTAAGCTCAGAAGGTGGGAAGCAAATGCGAACTAGCAAACTTTCGTTCCAAACACAGCCTCAGACACAGAAGTGGTCACCACCCCCGTGTTTCAGACACCGGACTAAAGGAGTCACAGTGGAAAGCCGGGCTTCAGTTCCAGCTCTTTTCTGCCCAGTGTGGTTTCCACTGCTTCCTGGCATCTCAAAGACTCGTTCAATGCACCTGACTCGTTCAATGATCCTTGCTGTCAATTTATTCTATGGACCCTGCCTTCTACAGTTTTCCTTTGGCTTTATTTCTCTTTTCCTGGGACTACTTATAATTTAGAAAAATATATTTTTCTTCGTTTTCCTCTCAGCTAATCTTAATACCATGTTGTATGCAGGCTGGTCTGTAGCTCAACAACTCCCTCCCTCTACTAAAAAAAAAAAAAAAATAATGCAAATCCAAACAAACTCAAATATGGGATTAACGTGCTTGGCCACATCTTTTTCTCTATAGTAACTGAGTCCCCAAGGAGTGTCTAAGTCTTTGGGAATCTTGACAGATCAGACTTTTTGTAACAGTTGAGATCCTGTTATCAGTAGAACCAGATTCCCCAGGGAAGGCAGTGCTGAATTCACAACAAGGGATTTAATTTAGGCTCACAATTTATCTAGCAATTCGTGACTTGTGAGTAACTGTTCAATATGTGTGTCATAATGGCCTGTTGCTGACTTACAGTATGCACAGAGAATGGAGTCATTTTGAGACCAACTAATTTATCCATCAGATGAGAAAGCATCATTAAGTGTACCAAGATAAAATATTCAGGAGGAAATAAATGAAGGGTGAAGTTTTCTTCCACTAACAAAGATGCATTTTGCACTCTTATACCACAAACCTCTGGTACATTTTATTCCTCACTTAACAGTGGAAACATGTAGTTAAGATAGCACTGGAGAAATAAGATGTCCATTGTAAATGAGGTTGAAAAATTATCTGTTGCAGGAGGCATTTACTTTTTAAATTTCTGGATATTCAAGATACGCCCAATGTTTTCTAATACTTTTTATTAGGTGGCAAAATCCGTGGTATCTATAAATGCCAGGGTGTTCATGAACTTTAGCAATGACATGAAGAGTTACTGTCTCTTGAAAGGTTGATGTAATTTTTTTTTTTTAAATGGCAAATCCCTGAAATAGGAAAAAGGACATTCTACAATGTGAACAACAACTAAAAGGCAAGATAGAAGGCAAGGACTGGCCAGTTGCTCAAAACAAAACAAAACCGAACAAAGAAAACAACCACCTGTGAGAAAGCTGGTCCCAATTTTTAGATGTAAAACCTTTCCAGAGACCACAGCCTAAGACAGGTGCTCAGCAACCTTCACCTTTTTGAAAATAGAGGAGATTGCCAAGAGGCAAATAAACATGGTTACAGGGAAAAGGTGAGCCAATACCAGGCAGGGTCCAACAAACAGCATAAAAGTGCAAAGCATCAAAAATAACTAAATATTTTATTTCCATTTTCCACTGTTCTTTTTACCCATGCTTAAAGAAGTAAAATTTTGGGGGGGGGGGGGCGCTTAAAACTTGGTTTGTAACACCGAAGCTGTGACAATAAATAAACACAAACATTATTTAGCTAACATTATTAAAAATGAAATTAATGTCAGAGTTACCTGAAATTCTAATCCATAGTTTTCTCTGCAGAATTCTCTCAATTTAGGATACACATTTTCTCTTAGTGCCTGTCTTTCTGCTCCTGTGTCTGTGGTAGAAAAACAAACACATAGAGAGGGAGTTATGTCCACACATATGTATTTCTGGAAAAACAAGGTAAACTTACAATTAATATTAACATTAATATAACCAGATTGGGTGCCAACTGTGAAATGATGGGATATCTGACAAGCTGGGGAGCCCTGTTCCTAATAGGGGACGGGGAGTAGTGGCCCCTCTTCCAGACACGCACAGGAAGCCTGAGGAATGGATGGGAGTCTCACTGGTCAGTTCCGTGTATGTGACAGGGCTGGGAATTCATATTTGAGCCTTTATGCCCACGCGGACCCTCACATGAATCTCTTAAATAGCCAGATGTGCTGTCTTTGGAAGAGACAGAAGAAAAAATCATAGGGCTATTGGCTATGACGTGTTTTAGCCCCATTAAGTGTAAAAGTTACAAAATCACACACACACACACACACACACACACACACACACACACACACACATTAATTTAGTTACCAATTTCCAAAAACATTCAATCTCTATCATCATGCCTATAGTACTTAGAACTAATTAGACTTTTACAAAATTCAGTACGGCATCCATGCAATCAACGCAACAGTGAGGAGGGACAAATTGTGGGAGCCAACATCCAAATTTGGTAGATTCCACTGGCCAATGGTTTAGCAGAGTAACGCCTGCCACCCTGGGCACAGGGACTGCCTGTTTATCAGAGAGGGGAATTGTGTCACATGTTCCACACCACGTAAAAACTTCAAAATCATGTTACAATTTACGTCATTAAAAAAAAAAAAACATACAAGAAGAAACAGAGAACTTGAAACCGGAAGAACCACAGAATATGTATGTATTTAATGTCAAGTGTTTTGCACAGAAAGGGCTTTCCAAAGCCACCTGTGCTGGGTGATTATCTGCATCGATGATGACGCTGTAAAATGCTTACAGCAAAGACAGGCTGTTCCCTGCCCAACTAACTTCAGTGAAAGAGGAGAACAGAGATTTTAAAAATTAGGTTAATGTCTTATCTCATAAAAATTACCATTTGCCAAATGTACCTCAATCCCAGCCATAACTACAAAACATTTGCATACTGCATTTATAACTAAGAGCCAGTTTAAAAGACTTGCCTTATTATTCTCAAGTTCGTCTGTCCATGCAAATTCAACCATATGATGTGCTGACCTACTCTACTTTCCTACTATTCTCAAGACTATTTTGAGATGTAAATAACCAATCTCAAGAGTCTGAAATGCAGCTGGAGGCTGACAAAGTGACAGAAACCCGTATTTACAGGGAAACCAGAAACTCAATACAAGCCTTCTAAATCACCATATGGTCCAAATGGTCAGAGTCTTTTCTAACCGTAGATCCAGCATGGACCCTCAGTTTAAAGGGAAAGCTGGAGGACCGAGTGGTACATTTGAGCAGTGCCCTCGGGCTGTTAAGGCACTAGTGGAGGCAGTATGCTAAGCTTTTACAGGGTTTATATCATCTCAGGATCAGAGCCCCATCCCCTTCACCCCATTTTAAGGGCTGAAAACACTAACTTTGCAGTAAAGCTGATTAATATTCAACCAATCTCTCTAAAAGGCTGTACATGTTTAAAACACAAGTAACAAAAGTCACTTTAAAAATAAACAAATATTGGGGTGCCTGGGTGGCTCAGTCAGTTGAGTGTCCAACTCTTGGTTTCAGCTCAGATTATGATCTCATGGTTTATGGGATCAAGTCCTGTGCTCTGCACTGACAGTGTGGAGCCTGCTTGGGATTCTCTCCTCCTCTCTTTCTGCCCTTCCCCTACTAGTGCGCACATGTGCACGTGGTCTCTCTCAAAATAAACAAACATTTAAAAATTAACATTAAAATTAACTACTACCAGATGTGGAAGCTGGAAATAACATGCATAATATGATTATATTATTACATAATTAAGTAAACAAGGGCTATTAAGGCATACTAACGTAGTATCAAAATAACATGAGAAACTATGAAATGATGGAAGGAGCAGAAATTATTTCTTTAATATGTTATTGTAACTCATTACTAGGTACAGCCAGCTGAACGTGCCATATTATGAGGATAAGACAGAAATATAGTCTCTAATCTCTAATATTTACCAAATGCTTACTGTAGTCGTGTATTAAGTATTTCTATGTGTATTTTCTTAGTCCCTCTGACAACAACTCTCTGAAATGGGTAAAATTATTATTCCATTTTTTTTACAAGAGAAAACTGAAATACAGAGAAGTTAAGAGACTTGCCTGAGTCATATGACCACTAAGTTAGAGAAGCTGGATTTGAATCTAGAGAGCCGTATGCTATATAGTTCACTCTAACCAGAGGAAATATGCAACGGTGCAAAGAAACAATCTTTGAAAATGACACATAGACTAACTTCATAGAATGGTTAAGGAATGCTGAACTCACCTCTCATCTGGACTCTGCCTCTCTGTTCTCATTCTTGCCCCCTTCAAACCATTCTCCACAGAGAAGCCAGACTCCTCTTTTACAAATGCCAATCAGATCACAGAAAGCCCTCCAGGGGCTCTGCAAGGCACTGGGAATGACATCCATGCCTCTTACCTTGAATGTTCTCCCTCCCCCAAAGGGATCTCTTACCACTATTGGATTACACGCCTACTCACGGCCTTCACGCTAGCTGTGACTTCCTCCTGTAACGGTTAGTCCTGTGATCATCTCAAGGCATCTCCTGTCATTCAAGTGTCAGTTTTACAGCCACCTCCTCAGAGAGGCCTCTTTGAGCCCTCCATCTACGAACCACTCTCTGTCACATCACCTCTCAAGTCTTTTGCACATTACTCATCACTTTACTGTTGCTATTCAGTTACTGTTTGTCTCTCCTACTGCAATGTGAGCTCAAAGAGTCAGAACCCTTCTGCTGTCTCGTTTACTGCGACATCGCCAGTGATCACAGTTGTGCTCGATTAAAAAATGAGTGAATGAAAAAAAAAAAACCCACACATGCACCAGTGACCAAAATGAGCTGACAGGCAATGCTTCCTTGTAATTACCTCCGGAAACAGAAGGGCTTCCTACATCACAATTTGTCACTGGATGGACCCAGAATCAAGACTAGGGGAAATTCTGGGAAATAAACGATGTGGCTTATAAAGTTGGTTTCATGAGGTAAGTGAATGGGCTGAAATACTGGTTTCTTTTTTGGTTTTTGTGTTTCTGGCAGAATGCTAATACATTTTACCAAGTCATGTTGACCTTTCCTAAAAATAGGAAGAAAACATATGCACATATCTCACAGACATTTTGTGTTACTTATGTTACAAAAAAGTCTCAGATTTTCCTATATTTGTATTAATAGGTGATGAATGGCTCTGGAAATGGAAAAGTAATTAAGACAGAATGGATTAGTTATAATGGGTGGCAGATAAGCTGGCTTAATTATATTAAAAAACCTAATTCATACTAACAGCAAATCCGGATGGTTGGCAATTAAAAAAACATTAGAATGTCATAAACAGGAAAAATTAAGTTACAAAATGTCACACATAAAAAGAGACCTCTTTAAAAAGTGTAGGTCAAACACAAGGTATGTCATCATTTACTCTTTCTACATAGTCATTGCATCCATTTGTATCTGCCCAGCTCCTTAGCTCTTTGAAAAGATACATTAACACTTGGGCAGCACTACTAGGTTTTTAAGAAGTTGTTTTCTACAATTCTTCAATGATCTCAGAGTTAATGATCGTTTCTAATGCCGTGTCTGAGTTACCCACAGGAAAAGCCTTAGTCGAGGGAGTATTATTAATCAATACCATGTATCCCACTTCATGAGGGATTTAGATTAATGCCAAATTTCTATCAAAAATAAAAGTGCCAAGGGCCGCGCCCTGGGTGGCTCAGTCGGTCGAGCGTCCGACTTCAGCTCAGGTCATGATCTCACAGCTCGTGAGTTCGACCCTGCACCGGGCTTTGCAGTGACAGCAAGGAGCCTGCCTCGGATTCTCTGTCTCCCTGTCTCTCTGCCCCTCCCCAACTCGTTCTCTGTCTCTCAAAAATAAACATTAAAAAGAAAGAAATAAAAATGCCAACATGACCATGTTGCACTGGGACTTCTTACTGTCCCTGCCTCACCCAAACTTAAGGCCAGGGGCATTTGATTAAGTCGCTTCCATCCAGGCAGCTCAGAAAATTCATTTAGGATCCAGCCCACACCCTCTGCTACAACTGTTGTTCCAGCCCGGCCTCCCAGATTTCTGTACATCTGCTCTTGCCTGGGTTCTCTTTCTTCCCCTGGCCTGTCAGCCAGTGATTCCTCTGGACACCCTACCTGGCTTCTGTGTTTTTGTTTGGGTTGATTTCTTGTCTGATGGCTTCCAGAGGTTGGCTCCTCTCTATACCCTCTAAGCCCTCTGTGCCCAACCAGCCACGCTTACCCTTATATGTATCACCAAATCCTGTCAATTTGATCACAAACATCTTTTGAATCTGGCCACTCTCTAGTTTTGTACTCACCATCTCTCAACCCGAAGGGTCCCCAAGTCTCCTATTTGACTGACCTGTTATCTGTCCCTCCTCATTGCAGTCTTATACTCCAGAGAACAGACGGAGAGAAATCCAAGACAAAAGAAAAGCAATAACTAGTTTGATCAATGCAGGTCTTGGCTGGAATCTGGTGGCCCAGAAGATAAAGGCTGTAAAGTTCAGTAGACATAAATGTGTTTTCTAGCTAAGTTCCATGTTCTACTGCTCTCTACCATGGACCCTCCTGGGTCCATTTTCAGCTATTACTTGAACCCAACCCTTGTCCTTAATACATACTGCTTTCCATGCTCAGAATTCTTTATCCTTGCATCCCCTTTGCCTGGCAGACTTTGACCTTTCTTAGGCCCAATCAAAGGTAGTATACTTAGTGATTTCTTACTACTCAGAGGCCGGCATGCTCTGTCTAGCTCATCCCACAGCACTGTGCTCACTCCTATGTATCATCGTATACTATGTTTTAATTTTTAATTTGTCTCCCCTAATAGACTTGTGAGTTCATGACATGCTGGGACTTTCTCATTCACCTCTGCAATGTGGAAATTAAAGCAGACCCCAGTACACAGTCAATAAGTGAATGGGCAAATAGATGCTATCTACAATGAAAACATTGATTAATCCCAACTAAAGAATGTGTCTCCACAAAGCTAACACAAATCAAAATGCAATATCGTTTTCAAGTAATTCACCAAAGACCAAAGGCATAAAGCAAACTGGGAAATGACTTTCATGAAAAACCACTCAACTCTGGGTGAGAACAGTGAGAATCTATGGGACTGTCCCATTCCTCTTTAACTGCCACACCCCTTCCCATGTCAGAGAAGGTCAAGCTGTGAGTATCAACAACTTCATTGCCAGAGAGCGCTTGCTTGATCTGGAGCGGAGCATGGGAACGCTCCATGGCCATCCGTGTTGTTGGCAGCAGCCGTGGTCTCAGAGGTAGAGAGACCTCTGTGGCTCAGCCAACCTATAGTTTCACCCAAATGTAAAAAGGAGACCAAGGAAATAAACAGTCATGGAAGGCCTTGTTAAGTTCTCTGCAAATTCCTAGCTGATGGGAAGGCTACCCACAAACACAAGAGAGACTGAAAGCTACCCCCGTGTTTGTGGCTGACTTTGAGCCTCTGTACATAGGCAGTGTAAACATAAGCCTGGGTGGAAAGTAAAAGTTGGGATAGACTTAAACACTGGCTAAGCTTTGCATGTGTTCCCCAGCCCACACAAACTGGCAGAGAACAGAAGCCCTACTGGCTTGAGGCATTTGAGAAGAAACTCTTGAAGTCATTGACAGACATTAAGCTACAGGGAAAAGTGGGTGATCCCTGGGAAGTCAGGCATATCTTCATCATCACCACCATCACCATCAAATAACTGGGCAGAGACAGCAGCAGCCTGCACTGTGGGGAACCGATGCCACGGATTTAGTCCAGGCAAGTAACTAAACAGACAAACAAAAAATGCCAACAAATTAAAAAACACCACTCAGAAGTAAAAATCAGAATCCAGATTTGTTACAGTGTATTACCTAAAACGTCTACTTTTTAACAAAAAATCTTGAGATATATAAAGAAACAGAAAAATGTGACACCTATTCAGGATAAAAAAGTAGTCAACAGAAATGAGCTGTGGGTGGTTCCTATGTGAGATTTAGAGAACAAAGACTGCAAAACAGCTATTAAAGATGTATTCGGAGAACTTCAGGTCACCATGTTTAAGGAAGAAAGAAAAATAAACAAGTTCCCAGAAACCTGTGGGCAGCATCTGCTGGAGTGGTACATAGTTGTAAAGGGAGTCCCAGAAGGACAGGAGTAAGAGAAAGGAGGAAGATAATTTTGAAGAAATAATTGTGCAAATGTCCCAAATTTAATGGAAAACAGAAAACAGTAATCTACACATCCGTGAAGTTCAAAGAACCCAAATATGTAATGACTAAGAGATCCACAGTTAGACACCTAGTCAAACAGTTGAAACCAAAGATAAAGAGCAAATCTTGAAAACAGCAAGCAAAAAATGACTCATCACACTAAGGGAAACAATACAATAAGGGCTGACTTCTCATGAGAAGGCATGGAAACCAGAAGGCAATGGAATGACATACTCAAATAATGGGGGAAAAAGGTCAACCAAGAGTTCCATATCTAATAAAACTATGTATAAAGAAAAAAAGACCCGGAGGACATGATGTTAATGAAATAAGACACAGAAAATGATTCCACTTACAGGTAGAATCTAAAATAGTCAAACTCACAGCAGCAGAGAATAGAATGATCGGTGCCAGGGGCTGAAGGGAGACATGGGAAGGGGTTGGTCAAAGGGTGTAAAGTTGCATTTAGGCAAGATGAAAAAGTGGATCTAATATATAGAGAGAAACGTGAATATAGTTAACAATACTGTATTTTAGGCTTTAAATTTGCCAAGATCCTAAGCATGATCACCAAAAAAAAAAAAAAAAAAAAAAAAAAAAAAAAAAAGGAAAAAAAGGCTATGTGAAGTGATGAATATATTAATTGGCTTGATTGTGATTAATTCACAGTGTGTGTCAAAACATCAAGTTGTACATCTTAAATATTTACAACTTATTTTTGTCAATTGTACCTCCATAAACTTGAGAAAAGAAAGTGAAATAAGAACATTAACAAATTTAAACAGATTGAGAAACGCTGCGGCTAGCAGATCTGCATTAAGAATTTACAAAAGAGGGGCAGCCAAGTGGCTCAGTCGGTTAAGTGTCCAACTTCGGCTCAGGTCACGATCATGCAGTTTGTCAGCTCAAGCCCCGTATCAGGCTCTGTGCTGACAGCTCAGAGCCTGGAGCCTGCTTCAGATTCTATGTTTCTCTCTCTGTCCCTCCCCTGCTTGCACTTTCTCTCTCTCTCAAATAAGTAAACATTAAAAATTTAAAAATATTAATTTAATATTAAAAATATTAAAAATAAAGAAAGTCCTCCAAACTGAAAAGAAATGGCATCAGACGTTAACAAATCCATACAAAGAATGAAAAGCACTGTGAAAAGGTAAATAAGCATGTAAAAAAAAGATTACATAATTATGTATTTTTTTCTGTATTCCTTTATATACTTTTTACAAATTTTTAATCATTTTATCTTCTTTTTCAAAAATTTTTTTTAACGTTTATTTATTTTTGAGGCAGGGAGAGACAAAGCATGAATGTGGGAGGGTCAGAGAGAGAGGGAGACACAGAATCCGAAGCAAGCTCCAGGCTCTGAGCTATCAGCACAGAGCCCGACGCAGGGCTCGAACTCACGGACCGCGAGATCATGACCTGAGCCGAAGTCGGACGCTTAACCGACTGAGCCACCCAGGCGCCCGTCGTTTTATCTTCTTTAATCACGATAAGTGTACTCTTTAATCCCTATCCCCCATTTCCCCCATCCTCCCATCCATCTCCCCCTGGTAAACATTGGTTTGTTCTTCACAGTTAAGAGTCTGTTTCTTGGTTTGTCTCTCTTTCCTTTGTTTTGTTTCTTAAATTCTACACGAGTGAGATCATATGGTACATGTCTTTCTCTGACTGACTTATTTTGCTTAGCATTATATTCTTTAGCTCCATCCATATTGTTGCAAATGGCAAGATTTCATTCTTTTTTGTGGATGAACAATATTCCATTGTGAATATATATCACAGTTCCTTTATCCATTCATCAATCAATGAACATTTGGGCTGCTTCCATAGTTCGGCCATTGTAAAAAATGCAGCAATACCAACAGGAGTGCATGTATCCCTCTGAATTAGTGTTTTTGTATATTTTGGGTAAATACTCGGTGATGTGATTACCGGATTGTAAAGTAGTTCTGTTAATTTTTAAAGGAACTTCCATACCGTTTTCCAGAACGGCTGCATCAGTTTGCATTCCCACCAATGGTGCAAGAGGATTCCTTTTTCTCCACGTCATTGCCAACACTTGTTGTTTCCTGTGTTTTTGATTTTAGCCATTCTGAAGGATGTGAGGTAGTATCTTATTGTGGTTTTGATTTGTATTTCCCTGATGATGAGTGATGTTGAACATCTTTTCATGTGTCTGTTGGCCATGTGGATGTCTTCTTTGGATAAATATCTGTTCATGTCTTATGACCATTTAAATGGAATTATTTTTTTTTTTGGGGTATTGAGTTGTAACAGCTCTTTATATATTTTGGAAACAAACTCTTTATCTGATATGTCATTTGCAAATATCTTCTATTTAGTTGGTTACCTCTTTTACATGCTTCTTGAAAAAAAAGACTGTAACACTGCACTGTTCAGTTTTAACAAACATACATATATATATAACACATGCCAATAGTAACACAAAACAGGGAGGAGAAAATGGAGCTATAGTGGCACAAAGTATGTTTTACCAGAATTAAGTTAGTATTCACCTAAAGTGTAATAAGTTAAGATAGATTTTATAATCCCTAGAGCATTAAAAAAGTAAATAAAAACAATATAACAAAGGAATTAAAATGACACACTAAAAGGGGCGCCTGTAGCTCAGTTGGTTAAGCACCAAACTCTTGATTTCGGCTCAGGATATGACTCCTGGCTGGTGAGACCGAGCCCTGCGTTGGGCTCTACACTGACAGCATGGAGCCTGCTTGCGATTCTCTCTCTTCCTCTCTTTCTGTCCCTCCCCTATGTGCTCTCGCTCAAAATAAGTAAATTTAAAAAAAATAAAAAGATACACTCAAATATTTTACAAAGAAGAGTGTAGAGTGGGAACAGATGAAGAAGAATGACACGAGTTATGTAGAAAACAAATAGCAAAAGGAGAAATAAACCCAAACGCATCAATGATTACTTTAAGTAAGAATAAACGCTCAGATGGAAAAAGACTGTCAGTCTCCTGGATATGGATATTATCTATGGATAATGAAACCATATTCAATTATATGCTATCTACAAGTGACACACTAGGTTTAAAAACACCAATAGGTTGAGGGACACCTGGGCGGCTCCGTTGGTTAAATGCCCAACTCTTGATTTCAGCTCAGATCATGACCTCACAATTCATGGGATCAAGCCCTGTGTCAGGCTCCAGCTTAGCCTGGAGCCTGCTTAAGATTCTCTCTCTCTTTCTCCCTCTGCCCCTCTCCCCTGATCACTTCCTCTCTCTCTTTCAAAATAAATAAGAATTTTTTTAAAAGAAAAAAAACACAAGAAGTTGAAAGTAGAAGGATAGAAAAAAATAACATGAAAACAGTAACCAAAACCAGACTGAATATATAAAATCAGACAAGACAGATTTTAAGAAACAATACTAGAGAAAAAAAAGAGCCATGATATAACAATTATAAACAGAGATGAAAAATATATAAAGCAAAAATTGACAGAAGTAAAAAGAGAAATAGACATTTCAACAACAGCTAATGATTTCTATGGTCCATTCTTAATAACGGATAAAACTACAAAACAGAAAATCAACAAGGATACAGAAGATTTCAACAACACTATCAAACAACTTGACCTAATTGACATTTGTAGAACTATCCCCCGCAAAAGACAGCAAAACACATTTTTTCTAGTGCTCTGATAGGTCATATGCTAAACCACAAACAAGTCTTGTAAATTTAACAGTACTAAAATTGTAACAAATATGATCTACTATAATAGAATAAAAAATCAATAACAAAGATTTTTGGGAAACTCTCAGGTTTTTTTTTTAAGTTTATTTATTTATTCTGAGAGAGAGGTGGGGTTTAGGGGTAGAGAGAGAGGAAAGAGAGAATCTCAAGCAGGCTCTGTGCTGTCAGTACTGAGCCTGATGTGGGGTTTGATCATGACCTGAGCCAAAACTGAGTCAGATGCTTAATGGAGTGAGCCACACAGGCACCCCTGGAAACCTCCAGATATTTGGAAATTGAACTTCTAATTTCTTCTAACTTCTAAAATACTCATGTACCAAAGATCAATGCAACAAGAGAAACAAATGTTTTGAAGTGAATAAAAACACATGTTAAAAGCCATGAAATGTAGTGGTGAGAAAGAAATCTCTATCTTTAAATACCTATAACAAAAATGAAAGGTCTCAAATCAATAACTCAAGAGTCCACCTTCCCAGCAAAAGAAGAGCAAACTCAACCCAAATCAAAGAATAGGGGAAAAAATTAAGCATGAAAATCAATGAAATAGAAATCAGGAAAACAAAACACCCCCCCCCTCCCCACCAGAGAATCAGTAAAGTCAAAAGCTGGTTCTTTAAAAGATCAGTAATATTTATGAACTTTTGGCTAGGTTGACTAAGACAAAAAAAGACAAATGATCAAAATAGGAATGAAGGAGAAACCATATGGCATACTGACACTACGGAACTTTTAAAAATCGTCTCATGAAGAAAATCACCATTCTGGAGTGTTTAAATGGTAAATTATATCAATAAAGAAGAAATAATCCTTTACAAACACTTTCAGAAAACAGAGGAAGGAAAATAGTTTTCAATTCCTTTTTTAAGTCTGCTGTATTATCCTAAACCCAAAGCCAAACATATCGAAAGGAAAAAAACACAAAACAAAAATTACAGACTAATATAACCCTCATGAACATAAATGCAAAAATCCTTTTCAAAATACTAGCAACCTTAGTTCAGCAACCTATATATCATGTCCAACGGGGGTTTGTTACAAGAAGGAGAGGTTAGTTTTAATATTTGAAAATCATTAATGGAACATGCCATTACATTACACGAGGACATGACCATATGATCACTCCACAGATGCAGAAAAAAAAAAATCATTTGACAAAATCGAATACCCATTCAGGACAAAAACTTGGCTACAGGAACAGAGAGGAATCTTCCTCATTCTGGTAAAGGGCATCTGCACAAAACTCTACAGCTAGCACCACGCTTCATGGTGTAAAAACTGAATGGCTTCTACCTGTGATCAGGAACACTTCCTTGTCACATCTATTCAGCATTTTACTGGTTCCAGTCAGTGCAGTGAAAAACAATAAAAAATAAAAAATAATAAAAAAGAAAGGCAATAACATTGGAAATAAACAAACATAACCATTTTTATTCTCAAACGACAAGATCTTCTATATGGAAAGTCAGGAATCCAGAGGAAAAATTTCAGTAACTGATAAACGAGTTCAGCAAAGTTGCTGGATATTCCATACGAAATCAATCATATTTTTTTATACTCACCCCAATCCAGAAATGAAATATAAAAACTGCACTTACAGTAGCATTAAAATAATAAAACACTGAAAAATAAATATAACAAAAGAAATGCAAGACATATTGCATTTATAAACTATAAAACCTTGCTGAGAGAAAGATCTAAATAGACATTTCATCTTCAAGAGTTGGAAGACTCAAAATTGTCAGAATGACAATCCTTACTAAATACTGGCCTGAGATTCTCTAAAATCATCTACAGATCCTACACAATCCCTATAAAAATTCCAGCACATTTTGCAACTATTTTTCGAGTACCATCATTAACATGAAATAAAAGGTACACCTTAGTCGATCTTGCCCATTACCTGCTCTGGAAGGTACACCAACCGGTATCAAACAGAGAGGACAGTGGACAGACTGAGTGTGGTTCTGGAGCCAAACTTCCTAGGTCTGAATTCCAGCTCCTTCATGCACCAGCTGTATGATCTCTGCCAAATTACTAAATCTTTCTGGGTTTCCGTTTATTGTTCACTTGTCACATGCAATCAACATTACTAATATCAGCCTTATGAGGTGTTGGGAGTACTTAAACACACCTGTTGTATGATAAATGCTCAATAAATGTTTGCAATTACTTTATCACACAATTCGAGGGTCAAATATTTATTAAAGCGTTTTTTTTTTTTAAAACTTATGACAATTTTCAGTACTGAAAGAGTAACGGTAAAGTAGCCACAACAATCATGATATCTTGTCCCACATCATATTACTCAAAATGACTGAATTTTCAGGGTGCCTGGGTGGCTTAGTCAGTTAAGTATCTAACTCTTTTCTTTTTTTAATTTTTTTTTTTTTAATTTTTTTTTTTTTTCAACGTTTTTTATTTATTTCTGGGACAGAGAGAGACAGAGCATGAACGGGGGAGGGGCAGAGAGAGAGGGAGACACAGAATCGGAAACAGGCTCCAGGCTCCGAGCCATCAGCCCAGAGCCTGACGCGGGGCTCGAACTCACGGACCGCGAGATCGTGACCTGGCTGAAGTTGGACGCTTAACCGACTGCGCCACCCAGGCGCCCCCTTTTTTTAATTTTTTTAATGTTTATTTATTTTTGGGAGAGACAGAGCATGAGCTGGGGAGGCGCAGACAGACACACACACACACACACACACACAAAATCTGAAGCAGGCCGGATGCGGGAGTCGAACCCACAGACTGCGAGATCATGACCTGAGCTGAAATCGGCTGTCCAACTTACTGAGCCACCCAGTCGCCCAAGCATCTATTAATTTTGGCTCAGATCATGATTCCTGCGGGGCTCATTTGGTTGAGCATCCGTCTCTTGATTTTGGCTCAAGTCATGATCTTGCAGTCGCGAGATCCAGCCCTTTGTTGGGCTCTGCATGGAGCCTGCTTGAGATTTTCTCTCTCCCCCTTCCTCCACCTTGCTCATGTGTGCTCCCTCCCTCTCTTTCAAAAAAAAAAAAAAAAGATTAAATTATCTATTTTTTAAAGCCTTAGAGAAAACCATTAAAATATATATTTTCTTATTTTATTTTTTCAATATATGAAATTTATTGTCAAATTGGTTTCCATACAACACCCAGTGCTCATCCCAAAAGATGCCCTCTTCAATGCCCATCACCTACCCTTCCCTCCCTCCCACCCCCCATCAACCCTCAATCTGTTCTCAGTTTTTAAGAGTCTCTTATGCTTTGGCTCTCTCCCACTCTAACCTCTTTTTTTTTTCTTCTTCCCCTCCCCCATGGGTTTCTGTTAAGTTTCTCAGGATCCACATAAGAGTGAAAACATATGGTATCTGTCTTTCTCTGCATGGCTTATTTCACTTAGCATCACACTCTCCAGTTCCATCCACGTTGCTACAAAGGGCCATATTTCATTCTTTCTCATTGCCACGTAGTACTCCATTGTGTATATAAACCACAATTTCTTTATCCATTCATCAGTTGATGGACATTTAGGCTCTTTCCATAATTTGGCTATTGTTGAGAGTGCTGCTATAAACATTGGGGTACAAGTGCCCCTATGCATCAGCACTCCTGTATCCCTTGGGTAAATTCCTAGCAGTGCTATTGCTGGGTCATAGGGTAGGTCTATTTTTAATTTTCTGAGGAACCTCCACACTCTTTTCCAGAGTGGCTGCACCAATTTGCATTCCCACCAACAGTGCAAGAGGGTTCCCATTTCTCCACATCCTCTCCAGCATCTATAGTCTCCTGATTTGTTCGTTTTGGCCATTCTGACTGGTGTGAGGTGATATCTGACTGTGGTTTTGATTTGTATTTCCCTGATAAGGAGAAAATATATATTTTTTAAATCTAAGATTTTTTTAAAATACAAATTTAGTTTTAAAAATATATAAACTTATTCTTCTAATTATCAGTTTATGAAAATACTCTTAAAAACTTCCAGTAGGAATTCAGTATTATTTCTATACCTAAATACATTTTAGGAAAAAAGAAATCATAAAAGGTAATAATGCTGGACTTGTTTCTGATAATGTTTAATAAAAGAAACCTGTACAAATATCACACTAAACACAACTAAATGCAGCATAAAATATTTAAAAATATTTTTATATGTGTCACACAGATGGAAAAAACTAAGCAATGCACAGAGGTCCAAGACATAGTGAATCTCAGAAATTAGGAGCTCCCTGAGGTCAGCTTTTAGTTATTTGCTGTTAAATCACAGTCATCTCTACTGTTGGGTATTCGGTCAAAGCACAGAGCCCCAAAGTGATGGGTATAACAGGATAACTATGCAAAAGGCTATGACCCCACAGACCTGTATCTTCAATGTGAGGATGACTCAAAAATAAATCAGCAAGAAAACCTGTGACCATCATATCTGCGTAAGGTGAAAGAAAAAGCAATCTCCCTGATGCATGTAATCACAAGCTGGGCTTCCTACAGGTAGGTAGTGCAAATTCATCTTATTTACAGTCTAATAAATCTTAAGTCTATAATTTATTTTTAAATAGTCCCACTCTGATATTGACCCCTGGTGCCTGAGAAGCATACTTTTTAACAATGTCTTAATGAAATCCAGAAAATTAAATGTTCTAAGGAATATTAAGCCTTACCCATTTCCTATCAACACATATGCAAACAAAAATCAATAAAAACACGAAGAAATAACGCACCATGAATTGAAACAAACAACCCAGGTGAATCAGATCCACACAGCACTACAAAAGTATCTGGAACACAAAATAAGTACTTAATGTATTTAAAGAAAGAAAAGTAGGTGTTGAATAAAATAAGAGTATGAAACCAAGAAAAACAGTAATACTGAAGAAAGAATCTCTAAAAATGAAAAATATTTGGGGTGCCTGGGTGGCTCAGTTGGTTAAGCATCCTATTGTTGATTTCGGCTCAGGTCATGATCTCATAGTTTGAGAGTCTGAGCCTCGCATCGGGCTCTATGCTGACAGTGCAGGGTCTGCTTGGAATTCCCTCTCTCTGCCCCTCCCCTGCTTCTCTCTCTTTCTTTCAAAAAATTAACTAAAAAAAATTAAAAATAAATAAAAAAAAAAATTAAAAAATATTTAAATTTAAAATTTAATAGAACAGTTAAACAACTGAAGAAAGGTAAGTGGGCAAAAAAGTATGAATAAATCATCCAGAATGCAGTACAGAGATATAAAGAAAAGAAAAATATGGGAGATTAGCAGATAAGGGTGAAATACTGAAATCTAACAGGCATCTCTCAAGTCCCAGAAGGACAGACAAGAGAGATCAAGCAGTCCTTGCAGAGATCATGGTTAGGTATTTGCCAGATTTGTTGAAAAGATACCAGTCCTCAGGAAGGTGAACAAATCCTAGGCATGATAAGTATAAAGAATTCCATATCATAGTGAAAATGCAGAACACCAACAACAAGAGAAGATCTGAAAAACAGCCAGAGGAAGACAGATAGGTTACGTACAACATAATGACAATTATATTTGTAGCTGACATAACACCAGCAACAGTACTGAAGCCAAAAGACTGTGGAATATTTTCTTCACTCTGCAGAGAGAAAAATCAACTGTCCGCCTGGAATGAAGTAACCAACAATACTATCTTTCAAGAAAAAGGGCAAAAGGGGAATGCTTTTAGAATAACAGAAAGGGAGTTTCTGCCATCTTCCTTTAGAAGGAAATTAAAAAGAATATATTTCAGGTAGAAAAAAAAAAAAAACAAACCAAAACTGTCCCAAATGTTCAGTTTGAGATGCAAAAAATGTTGGTGTGCAAAGAAAGTGGTACATGTATAACTAAGCCTAAAAAATTCGTTGCATAAAATAATGTTTAATTTACGGAGTTAAAAAGAATTATGATCTTAAGCTAGCATGTAAATCAGAGATGGTGAAAATTAAAACCTTCATTCCCTCCCCATGTTTTCTGAGTGTCTCTATACTTTGTCTAGTCTGTTTGTTAAAATTTCTAGGAGAGCCATTAAACTGAATATTAAAGTTAAAACCATGCATGTTGTTGAAGAAGCTTAAATACCTCTTTGTGGTTTATTATAACAAAGTAAGATTTTTTTTCTTTTCAAAAATAGTTCATATTTATTACAAAATGATTCCCTAGTAACTCCGTAGTAAACAGAGTTACTGCAAAATTGGTGGCTTGGAGTTGTCAGTTTCTTTGTAATTAAAAAAAAATTCCTCAAATTGGCATAATTCATCTCTAATTATTCTCTTCCTTTCATGCCAAAGTCTATTTAAAGAACATTCAGTAAGAACTATATGTGGCATCTCAGATCTACTCAAATAATACATAATTTGAATTTCATACTCCACTAGACTTCACTCAAATGTAGTTCTCGACAAGGGCTTGCCACATTGAAATTTACTGCTATGTTGTTTCTTTCAAAATAAAAGAGGGAAGGCACAGCCTTGCTCTCAGCACTCACATATTGGATGCAGACAGCCCACTAGAATGGGATTCCTAATAATGTACAGGAAGTTCTAGATTCGACATACAAGCAAAATGTTGAAGGGCAGAAGAATTTTTTTCGGATTATCAGAGACCGTTTAACAGAGCAGACAACCATTATATTAGGCCTTGAAATATGGACAAGATTTTCCCAGGCAGAAAGGAGAAATATCTTCTAGAAGAGGCGACAGCAGGAGCAAATGAGGAAGGCTTAAAAAGCACGTGTGTCTGAGGAACATCAGGCAGCACAGTTTCCTGTAGTACAAGGTACGGGCATTACATTAGTCTATTACGAATCTTTTGAGGTTCTTCTGTGTGCTGGAAATTTGGGAATGTGACAGCTATTCTTTCTCATAATCAAATGGGAAAGAAAGTAATACATGCAGAGGAACATAAAGAAAAAAAAGTAATTTATTACATATTCCAGTCAACTATGAGAAAAATGTCTTTCATACCACGTCCAAAACGCAGCTGTTCCATTTCTGAAAGGGGTCCACCTACACCTGGCAGATCTGTCTGCTGAGAGTAATTTATCAATCAGCAGTCCTCCATCTGCCCAGACTCCATCCTGTACCCAGCACTCTACCGGGTGTCAAGGAATCAACAGAAACACCATGTAGTCCCCAGTGCAAAGGAACTTGTATTTTAGACAGAGTTACAACTAAGGTACCCGTAGAAAACCAAAAAATGACTCCACGTTAAACCAAATAGAATGTATTCTAGACCCAAGACTGACACTGAAGCCCAAGTTAGTGAAGCCTTTAGGGTAGCTATGACTTGAAAATAAGTAGAATTCAGAATAAGTAGGGTAGAAAAGAGAGCTTTACTAATGGATAAAAAGACTTAGAGCTTATTATAGGAAGAGGGGAGTGAGTGAACAAAACTTCTGAATGGAATAGGAAGAAGAAGTTATGGCATTGGGACCAAGTTACTGATGGGCCCGGATTCGATGAAGGGGCAGGGCGAGGATGCGGTAAATGTGATCTCATGGAAAGGTACAAAAGGAAACAATCGTGTAGCAGATGTGACAAAGAAGAAATCAGAGTTGGGGGGACTAC
The DNA here is from genome assembly GCF_024362965.1 of Panthera pardus. Lineage (NCBI taxonomy): Eukaryota > Metazoa > Chordata > Mammalia > Carnivora > Felidae > Panthera > Panthera pardus. The sequence goes on from NW_026526688.1 coordinate 173,827,740, forward strand.
TGGAAACAGGTACAGTAATCCATGCATGAGGTGAAGAGAGTTTATACCTTGATTTCAGGAGGAAAAGAAGGAGTGCAAGATAGATTAGATAAATAAAAAGGAGATGGCATAATATGGCTGTTCTTTAAGAAAAATCCTGGGTTTGAGTACTGGCTTGGTTAAACATAAGGTGCATGTCTAAGGGCTAGTTCATAAGCCCTTACAAACCTAAGGGAATGTCCATACTGTCTACTGCATCAGGATTCAATCAGTGTTTAACTTCTCAGTAAAAGTTGGCTCCACCACCACCATCTTCATCATATTAGAGTGATTAAAAATTTTTCTTGTAATTGATAAGTATCTTGTGGGGGCAATACTTTGAGACTATATAACTGTCCTATTCGCTCCTCAACCTTTCACCCACCAGAGCATCCAATGAAGATCCCTGCCTGAATAAATTGTTATAGTTGGTAAATAATGATTTTCTATTTCCATCATCTTTCACATTTACCCTTATATTGTAAGGAAGAACTCTCCCCCTTCCCATCCATCCATCCTTTCATTCACCCATCTGTGAGGAATAAGTTTAAGAATTCCCTGAGCTTGCATCAGTGGGTGAACAAGGCTTAGGACGAAAGCATCCAGAATAGGTTACCAGGGCAAAAGCGCCCCCAGCATAGAACAAAAGCATAAGAGTGGGAAGCTGCTTTCACAAGATGGAAGCATCCAGAATAGGTAAACAGGTAAACAGGATGATAGACCACCGCCTGGAAATTGTCTGGAGTGGAGCTAATTAGCAAAAGAAAGGTGCCTTGTTGACCCTGAGGTAGCATGCTCTTATTCCCTAGGCAAGTTAAGATAAACAGACAGGTGCCTGGTGCCTGCCATAAAGAGACATCTGCTTGGGGCTGGGATTTTGTTTTGTATTGACCTGCATATGCTAGAAACTCCCTCTCTCTCACACACGAGTTAATGATCACTGTTTCATTGTCTTTTTCTGCATGTCCATCACGTTTGTAAGCCTCTGATCCTCTGATCCTAATAAATATGGAGCAAGAACCCTTACTCGGGGCTCTTGTCTCCTCCCGGACATTAGCCTCTCTCGTATTCAATTCTGCATTTGCTCTCTTGCTGGACAAGAGAGAACTCCAGACTCAAAGTCTGTGACACCCACTCCATCTACCCATCTATCTACCCACTTCAGAAGGGATACTTACATTAATCAAAAAGAGAAAAAAATAGTAATAAGAAAAAAAAAACTACCCCTGAAACTGTTATCAAATAGGAGCTGACCTAGTTCTCACAGCTAAATGATGGTGTTCGATTGGTGAATGTAAATAATTTCACCTAACACCAGTATTAGACACGGTTACTCTGTGACTGTGATGGAATAGAAGAGAAATAAAACCAGTCTATAAACATAGATGGACACAGGAGAAGAAAAACAATACTGTGCAAATTATAAAAAATGACCAATATCCATCCTCTGCCACTGACATGAGTGACTGTTGCTTATCAAATACAGGTTTAGCTTTGCTCTATTTCTCTTGCCTTCTAGATACAGATTATTAACCAAGAATGAAACTACCTGTTTCTTTTCTTAGTTTTTTTTAATTTTTAAAAATTTTTATTTAAATTTCACTTAGTTAACATACAGTGCAATATTGGTTTCAGGAGTAGAATTCATGATTCATCACTTACATACAACACCCAGTGCTCATCACAAGTGCCCAAGTGCCTTCCTTAATACCCGGCATCCATCTAGCCCATCCTCCTACTCACTTCCCTCCATCAACCTTCAGTTTGTTCTCTATAGGAAAGAGTCACTTGCGGTTTGTTTCCTTCTCTTCTCTTCTTCCTTCCCATATGTTCATCGGTTTTGTTTCTTAAATTCCACATAGGAGTGAAATCATGTGTATTTGTTGTTTGCTTTAACACAATACATTCTAGCTCCATTGACATTGTTGCAAATGGCAAGATTTCATTCTTTTTGATGGGTTAGTAATATTCCACTATTTATATGTGTGTATACACACACACACACACACACCCCACATCTTATTTATCTATTCATCAGTCCGTGGACATCTGGGTTCTCTCCATACTTTGGCTACAAACCACCTTTTTCTGAAAGCATCCATTCTAGAGTAAGACCTCACTTCCCTGAAACCACCCCCAAATAATCAATTGTAAGTCTAAACCTGGTAATAAGCACTCCTTGAGACCCTTTTACTGAGATGTCCCAAAGTTCCTCATGGTATGGGCTCTCCCTCTTACTGGGAGGTTGGTTTGAAGCCAACAGACCCAGGTGTGTTCAAACACAGCTGTATTCCTGGGGGTGTTTGGCTGGAGGGCATCAGCAATAATTCTGTAGTAGAGACACCTAGAAGACACCACCTTAACCAAGCAATCAATTAGCATTACCAGACATGGAACCAATCAACGTCATATTCCTCCCGATATGGCATGCTGAGGAGAACACTCACTTTTGTAACATTTCTGCCAAAAAAGCACAATATAAATTTAATCACGAAGAAACATCAAATCACACTGAAGACAGTCTACAAAACAACTGATGATATACTCACATAAAGGGCTAAGGAACTGGACTAAATCAATGATGGCTGGAGAGACATAACGGTTGAATGCAACACATGATCTGGTATTACTGGGACAACTGGTAAATCCTACTAAGATCTGTAGATTAGATACTAGTGAATTCATGTTCATTTTCTGATTTTGATAAATATAGTGGCTATAGAAAACAATGTGCTTATTTTTAGAAAATACACACTGAAGCATTTTGGTGTGGAGGATATACATCTATGTTGTAATTTTATGTGTATATATACACACATATACACACACACACACAGAGACAGATGTGTAAAGTGAATGTTGTAAAATATTAGTATCTGGGGCACATAGGTGAAGGGTATACAGAAATTCTTTTTACTCTTCTTAAAGCCTGAAATTTTAGCTGATTCTCATTATTTGCAGTTTTATATGTTCTATGGTGTTGCTATGAACCCAAAATTAGCGAATACCAAAGCACTGCCCCTAAGAGAAACACGGGGTCAGGTTCCTGGGAGCTGCTGGTCACAGTATTTTCATCAACCAATCAATACAAAACCTTGTTTTATGGGTGTTCTCTTTAAAGACACCTTATTTAATATCTATTGTTGATTCATTCATGCTGGCCAACAGCACTAGAACTCTTGTCTGAAAGAAGCTTATCTGGCTCATAAGTGTTCTCCCTAAGGCACTTCACAGCCCTCCTGTGCTTAGTAACACTATATAGCCATCAGCACTGTAATTTGGGGCCCTTTTACATAGCGATGCCAGTGAGAAAAAACACAAAAATGTGGAACTGTGGCACTAAACGAACTGTGGAAGGAATCCTTGCTTACAGGAGCGCTGAAACAGGAAAGCACGGCATCGCCTTGGTCAACGTCAGCGGGGAATGGGGCACACTGGGGGACGCAGATCCTTCACTGCTCCACACGGGTCTACAATGGTCACCAAAGCCCTGCAAGTATTGGTTCTGGGGTTACAAATAAATTTTAGTAAGTGAATGAATTTGCAAATGTGGAATCTTTCAATAATGGAGACTACCTACATATCAAAATAAAAAATTCAGAATATATACTTTCAACCTGGAAAACTAGAAACATGGTGGTATAATAAAATGAATTTATGACCACTGGGCTGGGGAATTGTTCTGGGAGGGAAGATACTATTTAATTCAGGATAGGATAGGTCTGGAAGGTTGACCCCCAATGCCTTAGGGACATTTGGAAATCCAGCAATTGAGGAAGGCCGAGAAAGGGTAGGAGATGAAGTTTATGGGAATTATTGGTCAGAGTAGAGATAATTGATGCCATGAGCAAGGGAAAAGCCAGATTATGTGCCTAACCAGTAACACAGATGAGGATTATATAATAAGGCAGGCAGAATCAAGGCTAATGTATCAGGAATGGGGCACACAGTGATGCCTGCTTTGTTGTACGTAAGTTATTAAAATACGCACACCGAATAAGGAATGGCAGGCAGGTTTCAGTGAGAGTGTTCCAATCCAAAGAGAGAGAAAAATTTGTCTAGTTAGAGCTTTCCAGGCCAAATGGGCTGCTTTACTCATTTTAAGTTTATCTTGAGAGAAAGAGAAAGTGTGTGTGCCCGAGCAAGGAAGGGGAAGGGGTAGGGGGGAGGAGGGAGGGGGGGCGGGGAGGGAGGGAGGGAGAGGGAGAGGGAGGGAGGGAGGGAGGGAGGGAGGGAGGGAGGGAGAGAGAGAGAGAGAGAGAGAGAGAGAGAATCCCAAACAGGCTCTTCCCTGTCAGCACAGAGCACAACATGGGGCTCAATCCCACAAACTGTGAGAGCATGACCTGAGCCGAAATCAGGAGTCAGATGCTTAACTGAATGAGCCACCCAGGCTGCTTTAGAAGATGGACTTGTTCCTACTGGCAGTATTCACAGGGTTCAGGATCACTGACTGCAGTCGAAGCATCTATGTAGTACTTGGGATCATCATTAAGACCTGTGTAATTCTAGCTTTCAATGACTAATTTTTTTTTTGCTGACCCTCTGGTTTTTATACAAAGGATTCCCATACTTGATCAATCGTGAAGCAGGTCTGACATCCTTAAAAACAGCCAAGCCTATCAAGTTAAGCAAAACAATTTTTTATCACAGACAAAACCATAATCCATCTCACTGGAATATCTGGAACACAGAGAAAAAGGCAGCAGCCACATCTTAACCAAGCTGTCCACCTTGTCCCTCAGTTTGCTATCTTATGAATGGGCAAATGGCGAGGCGGACATCTGGGGCCTGGGCCACATCCTTCCAACCATGAAATGAGTCCTACAAGGTCATTAAAAAAGATTCGGACTTCAGAAAACCTGGAGGAAGCCTGTTAGTGAACATTCTTCTCCATTCTAAACTATCAAAAGCAGTTAAAGGATTGTAAGTTTATTTTGTCTTAAGTTTACTTATTTTGAGAGAAAGAGTGTGTGCAGATGTGGGGGGAGAAGCAAACAGAGACGGGGAGAGAGAATCCCAAGAAGGTTCTGCTCAGTGCAGAGCTCAATCCCATGACCCTGAGATCACAACCTGAGCTGATATCAAGAGTCAGATGCTCAGCCAACTGAGCCACCCAGGTTCTCCTTGGTAAGTTTAAATTACCTTGATCGTTACTTATTTACGGATGTGTTTATCTGGTCTCATCACTAAACGGGTGTGCTTTCTTGGTCCTATCACACCACACGAAGCACATTAATTAACGTTTACGTGGAAGGAAACAGCAAAACAACGTCTTTGTAAAGTTACCCCCTCACTCCAGTGCATTTATAAATAATATATTATTATTAGTGTGAACTTCAAACTACTCCTCACAGCTAGAGGTTGCAAAGGTTTCCTCGTAATCCATTAAAGGATGTTTTCACTTTACTTTTCTCCAGAGTATCAATATTGAATGTTACAAAAATATTTTTGCCATTTGCTTTCAAATAAAATATTCAACACTCAATGCTTTCATGGAGCATTTTCCCTTAAAAATCCATTATACTAAAAGTAAATATCTTCATGGAGCCCACTAGGCTGATGTAATTAACATTAAATTCACAAAAAGGTAATGGAGATTTTATCAGGAATGGCACACAATTCAATGCAGCAGCTCAATGACTGTGGAGTTTTTCCTACAGAATCTCACCATGTGAACAAAACATCGCATTTAAGGTATTTTTTAAAAGCCTCACGACAATCCTTATATTGGACTATTATTTTTGTTATGGGAACTTAATTTTATTATAAGGTATTAAGTAACGCAAGAAAATCAAAGTGATCCGAAGGTAAGAACTTGGCCATGTTATTTTCAAACTGCTGAACTAACTCCCCAGGGAAGACCTGCTAACAAAGTGGGGATCACTGCCCTATGCCCTGGGCGGATTCTGGGCCTCGGAAGGAGAAGGCTAAACTCAAGGGCTCTGGTTGAAGGATTCCTGCTGTCCCTTACTTTGCTCTCAGGGTTCCGGACTCAACACACAGCAGCTTATTTTAAGAAGTCTGATTAAACCAAAATCTTGTCCTATCATTCCTTAGTTCCAGAACTCTTTAGCAATCCTTCTAAGCGTTGCTTTTTTCTCAAACCGTACAACCAGTTGTAGATGATGCTCAGAAGCTAATCCAATGTATTGGTAATTGATCTGGGGTACGAACAGTGAAAATGATGATGGCTCAACTCACACCTTCTCGTGATGAACATCGTTAAGAATCTACTGGATTTGCCCCATCTCCTTCTCCAGCCTCTACTTTCTGTCCCTTTCCTCCTTGCTCTTACCCTCGACTTCCACTTTTCCAACATGCCAATGCTGTTTCCACATGTCTGTGATCAAACTTCTGCACAGCCCTTTCCCCTAGTTTATTCGTGCTTGTCCTTTAAAGATCAGCTTAGAGTCAGTTTCTTCCAGAAAGCCTTTTCTGACTATCTGCATCCTTCCAGAGGGCCTAGGAGGCTATCTCTGCCTACTGTAAGCTCCCGCAACACGCTGCACTTCTGATTTTGACACTCGGCACACTTGGAATCACTAAGGATTGCCTTTGACTCCAGCCTAAAGCTCTGGAGAGCAGAACCAAGTTTATCTTGTCTAGGGTGGTATCCCCATTGCCTGACACACAGGAGAGATTTAGTAAGTATCTTCTGAACACAGTAAGTGAATAATAGTTTCCCTGTACTGTGAGTTCTTCGTGTTTTATTCATCTTGGTATCTGCTCTGTCTAGTCCGTACCCGGCACAAAGCAAGCCCTTAGTACATACTGGTTGAATTTATTTCTGAAATGGTGTCTTGAGACGGGCACCTGGGTGGCTCAGTCGGTTGAGCATCTGACTTCGGCTCAGGTCATGATCTCATAGTTTGTGGGTTCGAGCCCTGTGTCGGGCTCTGGGCTCTGTGCTGACAGCTCAGAGCCTGGAGCCTGCTTCGGATTCTGTGTGTGTGTCTCTCTCTGCCCCTCCCCCACTATCAGTCTCTCTCAAAAATAAACATTTAATAAATAAATAGACAAATAAATAAATAAAAAGGTGAAATGGTGTTTTGGACTTCCTAAGAACTTTCCTCTTCCCTTCGCTTACCCGTGAACTAGGAGGAAGGAATTGGAACACAGTTGGATTATTAGGGAGAAGGGCAAGTGAGACATCAGGAGAGTGGAAATAAGAGACTCAAAAATTAGACCAATGTGAAAATGGAAAATGGATTGTTCATTCAACCTTCAGCCAGGGTACCTGTGTATGCTGGCCAAATCTAACCAAAGTTTTTGTTTTTGTTTTTGTTTTTAACGAGGGAAAAAGCATTTGTTACTAACTGGTTGCTTGAAGTTAATCTACAGCGGAATAAATCAGAACAGTGGTGGCCTCTGGGGGTGAGTATGGGGACTAACTAGGAAGGCGTACGAGAGCACTTCCAGGGGTTGGCGATGGATTTCTCCCATACTGATGGCAGCCATTTGTCAAAACTCATTAAGTGGTGCACTTAGGATGTGTACATTCCACTGTGTGTTAATTTTACCTCAAAAAAACAAACATAAGGTCAATATTGAACTCTATTTTTTTAAGATTTTTATTTTATTTTTGAGAGACAGAGAGCATAAGGCAGAGAAAGAGCAGAGAGAGAAAGAGGGAGACACAGGATCTGAAGGAGGCTCCACGCTCTGAGCTGTCAGCATCTAGAGCCCAACCCGGGGCTGAAACTCACAAACCATGAGATCATGACCTGAGCTGAAGTCGGTGCTCAACGTACTGAGCCACCCAGGTGCCTCATACCGAACTCTATTTAATGGCACACCAGACGTGATACACTAAGGGTGGAGTACCCGCATGATGGCAATTTACTTTGAAATGCGTGTAACAGGAAAGATGGACAGAGAAACATATGAGAAAGCGAATATGTAAAACTGTAATTGTAGGAACCGGATGGTAGGTATATTGTATTTTTAGTATATAATTCAGCATCCCTGTACGTTTGAAAATTTTCATTAAAAAATGCTTGGGAAAATGGTTCTTTGGCCTCATTTAGATGCAGGTACATTAGCACCCAAAAGTACTGAGTTGTCTTCAGGGAGTCCTTCAGCTATGTAGTCAGAAATTAAGGTCATGGATGAAAGGTTAAGATGGATAATGAAGAAATTCTAAAAGTCTCAGGAAAATAGGAAAAGTTCTTATTATCTGTGACCGATGGACTCATTCATTCATTCAATAAATATTTATGGGACTCCTAGTATGCACCAGAAACTGTTTTAGACACACTGAAGAGACAAAAACTTGGATCTTCTTGGGAGTTGCGATTTTCATCATGATTTCAAGGGGATCCCCTCCAAAGATGGGGAGAAAACTGGGGGAGGGGCAGGGGCTTAGCTGCAGACAAGGGGGCATTTCTGTTCCTGTTTCAGTCCTGACTACCCTCTGCAGGGAATACTACCACACAAGGACATTAAATGGATAGAGGCATTGTGATCTGGAATGTACTGGCAATCCACTGAGGGTAATAACACTTCCACGTGAGACCACCTTTTCGTTCACAGTGGTAAATTAGCATGCCTTCCAAAGTAGAAAGAATCAGGGTCTTTCATTTTCTTAACTCCTGTTATAGTTGGCCCTGGAAGAACGTATCATGTACAATATAGAGAAAGCTATGTGTTGCAACCTTCTAAATCTAGACATAACTGCATATTATACAGACTCACGTTCTGCTCCCTCAAGGGAAGGAGGCAGAGAGTAGTGGTCAGTATTTTAGCCACATTGATGATTTATTTCTTTAAAAAACATCTGAAGCTTATGTGGCAAGACATTTATTAAATCTGGGTGGTACATTTTCTTTATGTTTAAAATGTCTCAGAATTAAAAATGTCATAATTAAAGAAAAAAAGTTGATAAATTAAAATGGGAGTACCAATGATATCAACTAACAACACTATATGGGGTTTTCTGGAATGCACTTTAGGGGTATTCTGGAAGGCACTTTGGGGGTAAGGGAGGTGAAAAAAAAGAAAGGAATATGCAACTGTCAAAATAACATTGTAAATAAAGGTTTTTTTTTTTTCTTTAAGGATTCATTTACAAAAAAGTATTCCTTCATACAGAACAATACATTGGGGGGGAAATGGGTGAAGTGACCCTATTTAGTTAGGAAACTATAATCACTAGTATTGTACTTTCTGAAATTACTAAGTGAATTAAATCAAAATATTAATTTGTCAGTAAAATGCTTATTTTTGAAAAATAGGGCTTCTGCACAGATATGGGGTATAAGCACATTACAACTGAGACTGCAGGGGACTCATGAAAAAATACAGAAGTCATGTGGAAATTTCTAATTTATATCATCCCAAGCTAGATTATTCTCTGGAGTAGTAAAACTGGAACACTGCAACCATGTTGGAGGTATTTGTCCAAATATCCATCAACATTTGAGCACCAGCTTGAATTCTAGGTTAAGAGATTTATCATGAAAAATCACGGGAAACTTTAGCGATGAAAAAAGAAAATCAGGTGAGGCTAAAATCCTGATGTAAACCACATATGGAATTAACAAACACAATATAAAAGATCATTATTAATAATTCAGCACAAATTTATAACCTTTTTTTCCCCTAAAGCTGTTTTATTTAAATAACAAACGATTCATCCAGTATCATCAGGCCCATTCCTGTATGTTCCTACAGCAATTGGGTTCCATTAATCCCATAAAAACCAACCACTAATTTACTTCTATTGTTAAGCCTTGTGTAACAAATGGCCAGCTCACAGAGATTTCTACTTTTCTACACATTCCATGGCTATGCCTCCAGACTCTGCCAGAGGCAGCAGAAGAGACTACAATGCCTGAACTCTATTCCAGAATATAACCACTAAACCTCCATGGAAATAACAGGTTGCTGATTAAATTTCTGCACATGTGATCTTGAAAAACTGTTACATAAATCAGGGTGACAATTAGAAATGCTATAAATAACATGTTTAATTTGATAGCTCAGCTATTGTAATAAATTGAACAACTGTTTCTCCCTCTTGGTATATTCACTTTCACCTTGGGGTTAAGTGATACTGGTTTAAATGATCCTGGAACACGAGGCATTTGCAGAAGGCTAGCGTGTGAAATTAATTTTCCTCGCAGTGGCTTTATTCCTGTTGACATAAAGGATCCACGTAACACAGTACACACTAGAAAATATCCTATCTTCTTTGTACTGATTTTTTTTTTCTTTCAGTGTCATTTAAGTTAAGCTGTGTGAGAATACGAGCAGTCACGATTCAACCAATATTTATTAAGACCTCCTCGGTGACTGCTCCAGGTTCTAGGACATAAACCTCACAGTAATCATATGAAAGATGTATCTCATGATCTGTATTTCACAATGAAGAGACTCAAAGTTGCTCATCAACTTGACCAAGCACACACTAGTTGTGTTGGTCAATTCAGTGTTGGTCAATTAGTGGGTTTTTTTCCAGGGTCTCAACTCCGGAGTCCACGTTCTTTCTATTGCCCACAAATGGATTCGAATTCTTTATCCTTTCTACCCCACGTAATTGTCTTGGCACATGCGTACTACAGTGTGAACTGGCCTTCTATCTGATTAATCCCTACGTTAGAATCTTACGTAGGTAATTTCACATTCTAGGGCGCGAGGACCCATTCACAATAAGGAAGAGTTAAGGCCCTTCTCCATTTCAGACAGTGGGGGAAGCCTGACCCAATAAGCACAGTCTAATTTGGATGATATTTCAACACTAGACTATCTTGGGGATTTCATCATCATAGCTGTTATTGTTAACAAAAGTGCTACGTGAAGAAAACCCTCTAAAGCGGATGCTAGATAAGACAACACTACATAAAAATGATTAACTTGTCCAATCGTATTAGAAAGTTAATTTTTTTCACAGATGGCAATAAAAGTTTTATTTGAAAAATAACCATTATTCATTAAATGATACTCTGCAATGCTATATCCTATTTGTTCAGTCACTATATGCAGAAAATTGTTCTCTATAGATTTCTGTTGGCAATACCTTTAAATGACTTGCTTCCACACATATGGCCTAAGGCCAATGGGTGACATGATCCTAACACCAAGCAGCTCCAAAATCCTTACATGCATCTGATGAGCTTCCAAAAAATTGGAGTGAAATTCTTTTCCAGATCAGTTTGATACTAAAAACTAATTTTAAAAAATTGCTATCACTTGAATAACATAGACAGTGACACCACTGAACAGAATTATACCCTGTATTCTGAGCATTAAAGAGAATTTTCTGCACAGAAAATTTTGGATGAGAAAAATCAGCTTACTGCAAACTTCTGCATATAACTTCCAACAGAATAAAGATAAACACATACACATATATTAGAAATCAGAATGCCAAGTGATAATGTATTGTTAACAAAAAATATTTTAGAAAACACTGTCCAGTCCAAATGAAACCAAGATCTATACATTTTCTCAAAGAAAACCGTTAGGAAATAGCATCCTTCATGTGTTAATGAAGACGAATGTGTGAAAACAATGCCTATTTTTCATTTAATTTTTGGGTACTTCTAAAAATTATAAATCAGAATGGGCCTATACTCTTGTATGTTACCATAAAGATATTATTATATTGTGCATTGCTCATTACCAGAAAGTCCGGGAGATCAGCCAATGAAACCGTATTTCAAAATACAGGAGACACTTTTAGGATAATTATTTACAAATTGTTTTAGCAAGCCCAGTGGTGTTTTTTTTTTTTTTTCTAACATTCCAGAGATTTAGAAAAATAACCAAAGGTTTTTGAATTACAGGGAACACATATCTGAGATCATTAAAAAGACACACAAAATAAAAAGTCTACCTTCTTAAAAGTTACATAGTGTGCTATAAAGTTGGCCAGAAAGGGAGACACAGTTCAAGTTCTGCCAATAATTACTGTAGCTTGATCAGACTTCTGTTCCCCACTGGTAAAGGGAGAGCATTGGCACGGTGGGGGGGGGGGGGGGGGGGAAGGTTTGAGGGTAGTACATGCAAGAAGGAATGTTAAACTAATATGGCATCCAAGGTCGTATACCATTCCAAGATTTTTTTAAATCAGTCCTATCCATCTGTAGATACTGAAGTAAACGTCTACCCGTAGAACTGGCTGAAAGAGAGGTACTTCATTAGTGACACAACTACTAAGAATATCATTCCTGAAGGCAAACAGGCTACCAGCATTTCCTCCGCATCCCTCTCTGATATCCCAGCCAGCCGGTCTCCAGTCACTGAAGGGACATGAGGCAAGTACACAGCTGCAAAGACATATACCTGCAGCCTCGTTTCTGGAGCCAAGTCAACACAAGGGCTATCACAGCATCCTGGGGACCCGATACACATTGGGGCCGGGCACAGAGGTACGTGTACCACATCTACATTCTGTGTTTCCAACTGAATGTCTTCCTTTATTCCCTAATTTTACAGGATTCATGCTAAGAGCAAGTTTCCTGAAAATGGGCTGTAGAGATAGGGCCATCGGATGCACAGGGTTACTCAGGCCAAAGGAGAATCTGGAGGTCTGGGGCCCTCTAAGGGAGTCCAATGGGAACTGGAGGAGTGAAGAAGTGGAGAGCTCCTCAAGATGGGCTGTGGGCTCTTGGCTCCTGGAATACAGGCGCTCTACTGATTCACGGTAACTCAATGCTAATGACCTTCCAGGGGAGAATGCCAAAATGTTTCTTGAAGGAATTTAAATAAAACACTTGCATTGTTCCTTCACTTTTATACTGTATATACAGTAAACTAACCAAGAGCCAACCACTTAGTTTAAGTGAAAACACTGAAACCCAAGAGCTTTGGGGGCATTCTCCAGAATCTTGATCTCCTGAGCACATACCAATAAAGCACACAGAAGGGTGCTAAATATACTTTCCAGAGATGACAGTTCTCTTCATCACTTTATACCTCTCAGGCGCTCTTGAGATATATCAAGAGAAATCTCGGTCAAATTATCTGGCTTGCCCTACTACATGTAAATTTCCACATGATTCACATTAATGAAATTTAAGTTCCAATTTTTATAAGTATTATCCAAATTGTAAGACCTGTGCGTTACCGAGTCTCATTCTGTTAAGTGTAAAGTCACTCTGCTAAACGTGCAAGGTTTCTTAGAAAGATGGGATATCCTAGGCTCAGGAAGCTTAGGATTTCAATAAACCGCACTAATGATACAACTCTACATTTGTAATTGATTAAAACACTGACTGCCACAATTACCAGAAGACAGAACTCAAATCTTCCAGTATCATTAAGAGCTCTTAGCTGACATATACAAGCACACTGAATTAGTAAAAAAATTAAGCAAACACATTCAAGAGAACATAAGTGCCATATTTCAGAAATTATTTTGTCAAAAAAGTGGATTGGTCCTCACAGAGAATTTTTTCCTAAATCCATTATGTACTGAGCCAAATATTCCTCCAGAATGGTGTAAAACAGATTTCTGCCTATTACAATATTACCAATAAGAATTCCGAAAACACATTTTAGGTAAGGGAAGCCTCTTCACTGATTGCAGAAGGCTGGATCTGAGGCAAGATCAGCAGATGATTCTACAATGTCCCAGTCCAACAAGGAGCCTGGAGCTTCAGAGTCCTACTATGAATACATACGGAGTATGTGAGTCCTACTTTCACCACACCTTAACTGTGTGACTTTGGGCAAGTTACTGAACCTCTCTGAGCTTTCAGAGTTAACAGGGTTAACAGTAGTGTCTTTCTAATACTCTGTGAATAACTTAGTAATCATGTAATGTCCTGGGATTTAATTAAACAGTACCCACTGTAATGACATTACTGACATGTGTCACTTAATTTCTCACAACCCTAAAAGAGAAACTGTAATACAACATTGAAAGTTATGACAATGGGAATGTTGAGAGATTAAGTAATTTCTCCAAGGATGCTCATGGTGTAAGTTTACCCACAATATTTAGTAAATGCTAAATAAGGAGACCCAGGGAAAGAAAAGCTTGTGCCTCAAAACCAAAAAGAGAGATAAGTTACAGGAACATGCCTAGCACGATAGCTGGAGCCAAATACAAGTCCAGTAAGTGGTGAGTATGAATGATGGAATGGCACTTAATATTTTTACAACTCAGATTGTACAAGGATTTAGACTGACTGGAAGGTCAGTGGGTCTGACTTACTGAATTACCGATGCTTAACAGGGAGAGGGCTTACTATTTTTACAGCCCCAAACTGCATTCGCTGCGCAGCAAACAGTATCCAAGTAGACTAAAGTCTTAATGTGCCTTCCTAAGCACCTAAATTACTTCAAGTCCAGGAAATAAAGCAAGCTCAGTGGAGAAAAAACATTGTTATTCTATAATTTTCTTCCTACCTTAGAAATAAAATATGGCTACACTGTATGCAGTTTATAAGCAGTAATTTTTTTTTTCAGTCTAGGCAATAGATTGCATACCCTATACTTGGGGTCTTGGGAATGTTTGCGGTTTTTGTTTTGCTTTTCATTTTTAACAGTCTTCCACTGAAAGAACTGTGATTTCTACAAGAGACGTGCTAATGATTTTAAATTGAGAGACGATTAACTTATGTTATTGACCACTAAAGGTCTATACACAGCTGCTCTAAAATCTTGCCCGAGAAAAGCAATATTATACTCACTGTAATGCAGAGAAACCCTGAAGACAGTGTAGATATGAAGACAGATCTTTCTATTTCTCCCTAGGGAATTATAAGCATTGTGGAGACTTTAGGAAGCTACATTTAGTCAACTACTTTGATTTAGCTACTGGAATGCTACTGTGTGTGTGTAAAGGAGGTAATTTCTGTTATTATTTTTACATCCATAAATCCCTTTAAAATAAAAATATCTTCAGGGGTGCCTGGGTGGCTCAGTCAGTTAGGCGTCTGACTTGATTTCCACTCAGATCATGATCTTGCGGGTTCCTTGAGTTCGAGCCCTGCATTGGGCTCTGTGCTGACAGCACAGAGCTTGCTTGGGATTCTCTGCCTCTCCCTCTCTGACCCTCCCATGCTTTCTCTCTCTCAAAATAAACAAATAAACTTTAAGAAATAATAAAAATATCTTCATATAAACTCTGAGAAGGGAGATGATTTTCAGAAATAGTAAATAAAAAAAAATTGTGCTGTCCAGTTCACAGTAGTCCCCAGCCCACTAGAAATATGTACAACCCCCCGCACCCCCACCCACATGATGGAGTCCCAAACCTTTAGACACTTCACTTTCTGGTTCTTCTTCCCCTCTCTGTTTCATTGGCTTGTTTTCATGGGCTTTGCAATGAGCATGCGCCATGGAATAAAGGGAGGAGGGACTGAAAGTCTCTGTGTCACCTCAGGGAATGTACATTTGTTCCAATTAGACTACTTTTTGCCTTACGTGGGCATAGGTGACGTCCGGAAAAGGCTGGAACCTCTGTAGGACCCAGCCAATGAGGAACCAGGGGAAGGCCCTGCGTGCAAGGAGATAAATTGCCTGCTGTAACTGTCCTGAGTATGTCGGTCCTTCAGACACCCAGTCTTCCAAGAAAGTTGATTAAAGCCTTGCTTCACTGTGCTCTGAGCCTCCACGTCCCTTTGACTGGGTCAGTGGGTTTCTTTCTCACATGAACTGTGATGATTACATAGGAGATAACAGAACAGACCAAAACTGTGTAAGAAGTTGGCAGTTTTGGGGCACCCAGGTGGCTCAGTCGGTTAAGTGTCTGACTTTGGCTCAGGTCATGATCCCATGTCTCATGGGTTTGAGCCCTGCATTGGGCTCTGTGCTGACAGGTCAGAGCCTGGAGCCTGCTTTGGATTCTGTGTCTCCCTCTCTCTGCCCCTCTCCAACTCACACTGTGTCTCTCTCACAAATAAATATTAAAAAAGTTTTAAAAAAGTTGATGGTTTTTATATTAACCTTAGTATTTTATTACTAGTGTTTCTATTGTTAAGCAGTGATGAATCTCCTTGTATCATCAAATATGATGGATAAAAGGTACCCAATGCAAAGTATTCACAGAGATTTAGGGGAAGATGAGTGAATCATTACTTCATGCTTTTGACCTTTTTATTACATAGGTGGTTTGACAAGATTAAACAAACATTGATTATTTGGCACTGAAAGTTCTTGTTGAGTTACAAAGCGTAAAAGCGGTTACCACAATGCTGGGGGCATACTACAGCTGACCTTTGATCAACTTGGAGGTTAGGGGTGCTGTGCCCCCACCTTCCCTGCACTGTAAAAAATCTGCATTTAACTTTTGACTTCCCCCAAACTTTGCTCTTAGCCTAGTGTTGACTGGGGGGAACCTTACTGAAAAGAAACAAGATGATTAACACAGAATTTTATACACATATCATATACTGTATTCTTAAAGTAAGGTAGTGAAAAGAAAATGTTAGGAAAATCAGAAGGAAAACAAAGTATATTTACAGTACTGGCCCTGTATTTATTGAAAAAAAAAATCCACATACAAGTAGACCTGCACTGTTCAAGCCCATGTTATTCAAGAAGTCAGCTTGGGTTCCTCCTTACATCCTGGGAGCTATCATCATCATTAAGGACATTCCTACCACTCTTCTTCTTTTCCTCTGTGACCTTTCAGCCTTGAGTGGGCGGGAGGGCCTTGTCAAGGTCAGAATGTGGGGAGGGGCTGGGGCAGCACCACCCAGCTCAAATCGCACCTTCCTTGTTTACTGTGTGACCTTCTGTGTTACTTCGGGGATGATAACAGAATGAATCCCATAGGTGCAGGCAAAGAAATCATGATCTAATACAATAGTACTTTAATAAATAAAGAGCTTAAGAGGAGAAATGGGTCTCTGTCCTCCCCCTCTGCCCCCAAACCCCTGCATGGCTGCTCTAGTCTCCCTTGAGGGTCATCCAGACATGGCTTACAGATGCCTTTCTTTCTTCTCCTCCCATCAGGACTTTGAGGGAGTCTTTATTTTGCCAACTTTATATTATCAACTTTTAACAAAATGTCTGGAACAGAGCAGCTTTAAAAGAAAAAAAAGGTAAAATCTACCAACCCCCTCAACTGGTCCCAGAAATACTTGGTGTGGTGCAGAAGAGAGGAGGCCAAGACTGCCCCATGGGACATCCACTGTCCCAGGTAAACAGGAAGGAAATCCTTCGTAAAAACGTTTAATCAGAGTCCTGCAATAGGCATTTCTGCTTTTCTCTTTTGCGTTCATATTTAACTGCGCTGAGGTTGTTTTTACCCACATCCTTTCACTGGACTGGAAGCTCCACAGGAGCAGCGTTCTGAAATAGCATGTGGGTCAGCCTTCCTCCACCGTCCTCCAATGTCCCCCTTCATTTTTTCCCAAGCCAGGAGGTCGATCTGTAGAGAGTGTCAATTGATCCCTTGGTTCCCCTCCAGCTTCCTGTGATTTGTGGACCCTGGGAGCCACAGCAAGAGGCCAGGGGGAGAAAGGAGAGAGAGAAGTCATGTCTTTATTTCGCAGGGTCCTGCCCTGTAAAGTCCCCTCAGGAGGGGGCCTTCTCTTTGCATGATCCTGTAAACATGCTTCTCCAGGATCCTTTGGACAAGGGGTGGGTACAGCTCTATTATTATTGGCCCCAGGGGGCTGCACCACCCCTTGTAATTTCTCTCCACTCCTCCCAAAGCTTTGTTAAAAGTGCCTTTTGTAAGCCCCCCAAGAAAGGATCTAGTGTGTGCCATCTGTTTTCTGCTGGAGCCCTGACTGATACAGTACTCTAGGTATACACACAGAGAGCCATAAAACAACCATCTTCTTTCCTCCCACTAGGCAGCTAGACAGCAATGTTTCCTCTCTTAATTCCTATTTAGGACCCAGGTACTTCCCCCTTGCTGCTTACCACCTATTCCTACAAATACTTCCGTGAATTCTAAAATGATCAAGACTTCTCCATTCTTTTTCTTCCTTTAGGAAATTCTTTTGAGAGAAACAATCTTTGCTATAACTTCGGAATAATTTTCCGTATCTTAGTTTTAGTTTTAGTTTTGTTGTGTACTTTTTAGAGGCATCATTTCACTTGATGATTATACTCTGCTGTCCATGTTTAAATTTAGCTACGGGTGATAATATAATCTGAATGGAAAGCGGTAAGTTTTTCAAGATAAATTCTGCTCTTAATAGCTAAATTTTTTCAGTGAATAGTAAGAGTTTTAAATAAACTCACAAACATTCCATTAACAAGAAATGTAATATAAAATAAACTATTTTTGAGATAATTCAGATACAACAGAGATGCTTCTACTTTTCACTTCATTTTTTTTTTCAATCTAGTCCAGATATTACAGCAAGTTTAAAACGTATTTGAGAATAATCAACAGATATTTAGTTACAATAAAATTCTGTCTCTACATACCATTTTGGGAAATTCTACTGCTGAATTGTGAAATGAACAGCTAATTACTATGTTAACTTTTTCCTTCTGCAGGTACAGTCTTAGTATTACAGAATTCTTTTTTTGTTGTTGGTAAATCAACCCTCCCATTTGGTGAGGATCATTTTCCAGCAAAGGTTTTGTCCTATTTCTATTTATTTTGGCTTCCAAAGGGATGGATATTCAAAAGGAAAGCAGAGAAACATAGAGCTGGAAATCTGTAAAACAAATCATAATGAAGTTCCTTGCACAAATAGATCTAAAACCCAGAAAAGTCTAGCAGTGAATTCTACATCTTCTCTATTTAAACATATAGTCTGATATTAACCATGTGTATTTCTCCTTATTATTTTCATCTTGCTTTGCATTCTGTCTTCCTTTTTTGACTGTTATTCTTGATATCATATAAAAGAGCCAAATGCAATGGAAATAAGTGCCTATACTAAATTAGTCTGGTTTGTCCTAATGTTTGGACAGAATTGACAACAACAGAAGATTCAGGAAGCTGAAATCTTAATAATAATAAGCTGCACTTAACTTACCAAGAACGTGCCCTCCTATTTTGGGTGAGAGGGCTATAAAGCCAATTGTACATAATGGGATGGGTGAGGATGCCAGTTAAATCAGAAAATGGGCTATTCATCTTGTAGGTGTATGTGTTTTGGAAAATAGCCCATTTCTCTTGTGCCATGGCTGGGTCAATTTCACTATACATATGAATGGTCAAGGAAGTGAGTGCTAGTTTCCACAAAGATTCAGAGGATGTCAGAATGATCGAAACCCTCCCAAAGGCAGCAATGCATATGACGATTCACTTAAGTGCACTTTTCCCAACCCATATGGCCATGTTTCATCAATTTTAAGTCGCACATTTGATGAAAAAGGTCACTTAAAATTACTGGTGTCTCACAATTGCTGTTGACCAGCAAGGTGGCCATGGAGGTTGTGCCAGGGCAGGGCAGGCCGTGGGGGTGACATTTTATCTGCTGCAGGTAAAGGGGATCGCTTGTTTTGGAATACTGAGTGATGGATGGGTATGGCTCATTCCCAGTGGCGTGTTTGATGGAAATGATCATCTCAACAACAGACAAGTGGGAAGGGCCAACGGTTAGGGAAAGTCATGGCTGAAGAAAGCATAATTATGGCTACAGCTACATGTGCATCCAGGGAATACCAGACAGGACCCAAGCTATTCACATACTCCTAACCAAACCTAAGGTTAAGCAAATGTACATAAAAAACCTCAAAGGGCCTAGAAAAAGTAAAGGTCAGAGCAGAATTTAAAATAGCCTGAGCTTTGAATGCATTACTTACACCACACACAGATGCACGGATCATGGACAGAGGACTTACTGGCAAGGTGGTTGAGCATAACTTCGCACCACCAAGCTACAGAGATACATGGGAAAACCCCCAGAAAAGCAGACCTAAAAATTAAAACAAGAGAATACCTATGGTCTATGTATACATACAAACTGAGCAGTGGTATCAGTGGAAGCGTATGACAGAGGAGACAAATTTCACAAAATTAGATCCAGTAAATTACTACACAATGAAATAAAACCCAGTGACAATAACAATCTTCAGATTATTATTGTTATTATTATCAGTGGAAATATCTAAATACAGAGTTGCTAATATTATCTAAATCTCCAGTCTTCAACAAAAATATTGTGAGACATGCAAAGAAACTGGAAAGAGTGACTCGTACTCAGGAAAAAAAAGTAGTCATTAGCAAAGTTCGAACATCCCCTAATACTAGAGCAGACAAAAGCTTCAAAGAAGCTCTTAGAAAGAAGTCTCAAGTAGTAAAGGAAACCATAGTTAATGAATTACAGAAATGCATGATGGAGGGGGGGGGTCCAAAACGGTGACACAGGAACACCATGGACTTACATCCTCCACTGGGTGACTAAATCTACATGCACAAATAAAGCAATAGCTCCTGAAGAACAGAGAGATGACTGAACAGCTTCTGCACAACAAGGAAGAGAGTGACCACACAGAAAATAACAGAAGAGATGACACAAGGGAATGATGGGTAAACTCACACCTAGCACTGTGACCTGCAGTAAGGAGGGATAAGACTAAGGGACCATCAGTAGATTCACCATCCTGGGCCACAGAAAAGTGAACTAACCTTAGAGAGTCTGCCAAACAGCAGAGGAGCTGCTAGAACACTTTCCAGGGGTCAGTGGTGCTGGTGAACACCACTGTTTACATTGCCCCTGCACCTTGATAATAGATGGAAGCAGAGTCTGGGTGCCCCAACCTGCCTACTGCCCCAGTGAACGCTGGGTCCATAGCCCACACCAGCCCGAGCTGCTCCTCAAGGTCGCCCCCAACCTGTGCCACCCAAGTTCCACCTCTCTCACCAAGGTGGCCATAGTATGGCACTGACTGGGACATTCCAGGACAGAGCCCACTATAGCGTAAGTAATCTCATCAAGGCAGCACAGGTACAAAGCAATTCCAGGACCCTCTAGCCTGCACCTGCTTCAGCTCCAGTTGTCCCAGTAGGTACCCCCTCACCCCTATGTAGAGCTTCCTGAGATCCCTTGGCCTGTGCCTGCCTCAGCTTCATCCATCTTGCCACAGTTGCTCCCGTGTGGAGTGCCCGGAACCCCCCAGTCTGCACTGCCTCAGTTTTTGCCATCCTGCCAGGCATGCCCTGCATAGAACACCCTGGAACCCTCTAAGTCTGTGCCTGCTTTAGTCTCAGCCATCTTGCCAGGGTGGTTCTGGGGCAGACTGCCCTGAAAGCCCAGCCTGTGCCCACTATAACTCAAGCCAGCCAACTAAAGCTGTCAGGTATACACAGTCTATACAAGGGACATTACTACACAAGGCCACTCCCCTTTAAGACCAGGAGAGATAACTGTTTTGCCCAATTCATAGAAACAGGAAGACCAACAAAATGAGGAGACAGAGGATTGTGTCCCAAATGAAAGAACCAGGCAAAATAACTAAATGAAACACAGAAAAACAGTCTTCCTGATAAAGAGCTCAAAGTAATGGCTAGAAAGGTGCTCATAAGACTTAAAAGTGATGAACTCACTGAGAACTTCCACAAAAAGATATAAAATATAAAAGAGAACCAATCAGAGTTGAAAAAATACAATAACTGAAATAAAAAATACACAACAGTGAATCAAGAGCTGATTGGAGGATGCAGAATGGATCAGTGATTTAGAAGACAGGGTAATGGAAAGCACTCAAGCTGAGCAGAAAAAAGAAAAAAGAATTAAAAAAAAAATTAGGATAGGTTAAGGAACCTGTGAGACAACATCAAGCATGTGAACATTCATACAACAGAAATCCCAGAAAGAGAAAAAACAAGGAACAGAAAAATTATTTGAAGAATAACGAAAAACTTCCCTAACCTGAGGAATAAAACTACCATCCAGGTCCAGGAAGCAAAGGGAGTCCAAAACAAGATGAATTCAAGGATGTCCACACCAAGACACATAATAATTAAAATGTCCCAAGATTAAAGATAAAGAGAGAATCTTAAAGGCAGAGGAGAAGCAACTAGTTATGTACAAGGGAAACTCCATAAGGCTATCAGCTAATTTTTCAACAAAAACTTTTGCAGGCCATAAGGTAGTGGGAATATAATCAAACTTCTGAAAGAAAAAAAAAAAACAAAAAAACCCTACAACCAAGAACACTCCACCTGGGAAGGTTACCATTTAAAAACTTAAGGAGAGATAAAGAGTTTTCAGACAATGGTGGAAACAATCCCACTTACAATTACATCAAAAAGAATACCTAGGAATAAATTCAACCAAGGAGGTAAAAGAGACCTGTAATGTGAAAACTATAAGATGGTGACAAAAGAAACTGAAGAACACACAAATAAGAAGATACACTATACTCATGGATTAGATGAATATTGCTGAAATACCCATCCTACCCAAAGCAAGCTATATATTCAATGCCATCCCTACCAAAATACCAACAATATTTTTCAGAGAACTAGAACAATCATAACATTTATGTGGAACCAAAGAAGACCCAGAATAACCAAAGTGATCTTGAAAAAGAACAAAACTGAGGGTATCCCAATTCCAGATTTCAAGATACACTACAAAGCTGTAGTGATAGAAACAGAATGGCAGCGGTGCTAAAAAAAGACACGCATCAACAGAACAGAGAGACTAGAAATAAACCCATGTGTATGCGGTCAATTAACCTACAACAAAGGAGGTATAAACTGAAGACAGGTATCGGTTGAAGACAGTCTCTTCAACCAATGGTGTTGGGAAAACTGGACAACTACCTGGAAAACAATGAAACTGGACCACTTTCTAACACAATACACAAAAATAAACTCAAAATGGATTAGATACCTAAATGTGAGAGCTGAATCCATAAAACTCCCAGAAGAAAACAAAGGCAGTAATCTGACATCAGCTGTAGAAAAATTTTCCTAGATGTATCTACTTTGGTAAGGGAAACAAAAGCAAAATTAAACTATTTGGATTACATGAAAATACAAAGCTTTTGCAAAACAAAGGAAACCACCATCAAAAAGACAATCTACCTAATGGAAAAGATATTTATAAATGATATATCCAATAAGGAGTTAATACCCAATGTATATAAAGTCCTTATACAACTCAACTCCAAAAAACAAAACCAAAAAAAAAAAAAATGCAATTAAAAATGGGTAGAAGACATGAACAGACACTTTTCCAAAGAATACATGCAGATGGCCAACAGACACATGAAAAGAGGCTCAACATTACTCATCATCAGAGAAATTCAAATCAAAACCACAATGAGGTATTACCTCACAACTGTCAGAATAGCTAAAATCAAAACCATAAGAAACAACAAGTGTTGGTGAGGATGTGGAAAAAAAGGAACCCTCATGTATTGCCGATGGGACTGAAAACTGGTGCAGCCAATGTGGAAAACAGTATGAAGTTTCCTCGAAAATTAGAATTACCATATGTTCCAGTAATTCCACTACTGGGTATTTACCAAAAGCAAATGAAAATACTAATTCAAAAAGATATTATGTACTCTTATGTTTATTGCAGCATTATTTATAATAGCCAAGATATGGAAGTCATCAAGTGTTCATCCATACATTCATAGATAAATGGATAAAGAAACTGTAACATATATATCCAATGGAATAACACAACCATAAAAAGAATATTGCTCTTTGAAACAACATGGATGAATCTAGAAGGTGTAATGATATAAGTGAAATAACCAGAGAATGACAAATACTGTACAATTTCACTCATGTGTGGAATTTCAGAAACAAAAATAAATAAGAGACCAGCAAAAAAACCACACTCAAGGGGTGCCTGGGTGGCTCAGTCGGTTGGGCATCCGACTTTGGCTCAGGTCATGATCTTGTGGTCTGTGAGTTTGAGTCCTGCATCGGGCTTTCTGCTGACAGCTCAGAGCCTGGAGCCTGTTTCAGATTCTGTGTCTCCCTCTCTCTCTGACCTTCCCCCATTCATGCTCTGTCTCTCTCTGTCTCAAAAATGAATAAACGTTAAAAAATTTTTTTTCTTTAAAATAAAATTAAAGAAAAAACCACACTCAAATATAGAGAACTGGTGACTGCCAGAGGAGAGGTGAAGGATTGGTGAAATAAGGGATGAGCACTGAGTACTGTATAAAATTGTTGAATCACTTATTGTACACTTGGAATTAATATAACACTGCATGTTAATTATGCTGAAATTTAAAAAACAGATTAAAAAATTTTAAAGTGAAAAAAAATGAAATAAGTCTAGAAGGTGACTAGAATCCACTGAATAAAATGGAAAACACTAGAAATGGTAAACATGTGTGTTAATAGAAAATACTCTATAGGTGTATTTTTTCATTTTGTATCTACCTACGTTAAAAGATATGTTATATAAAGCAAGAATCAAAAAACTTTTACTGAGCTTATTACTTATAGAACTATAACTACATATGGCAATATTAATGCAAAAGGGGAGGGAACAGAATTATTTTCAAGTACATTTTCTACATTTTAGTGGAACAAAGTTAATAGTAATCTAAAGAGATTGTGAAAAAATAGATTTATCTTATGATCCCTAGAACAAATGCAAAGTAAACAATTTTTCAAATATAGTTTAAAAATCAATGGAGGAATTAAAATGGCATACTACAATATTTACTTAAGACAAAAGAAGGCAGTCAAGGAGGAACAGAGGCATAAAAAGACAGAAGGCACATAGAAAACAAGTAGCAAAATGGAAATCTGAATTATGTTAATTCAACTACATTTATTATTATTATATATCAACGGTCCAAAAACTCTAATTAAAAGGCAGTTGTCAGACTTGATTAAAAAAACAAGACTCAACCAACTGCATGCCGTCTACAAGAGACATACTCTAGATTCAAGGATACAACTACGTTGAACGTGGAAGCATGAAAACAGGTATGAATGCCATGACTGGCCTGGAATGGCTATAGTAACATCAGGCAAAATCAGCTCTAGAACTTTTACTAGATACAAAGAGATACTTTGAATAAAAGGGTCAATACATCTAGAGGACTTAACAATGATAAATATGTACCTAAAGTGTGTACCTAAAACAGGGCAAAAATTAACAGAATTAAAGGGAAAACCAGTAGATTTCAGTAATTGATAAGACAACTGGGAAGAATAGCAAGTCAGCCGACAGAACACTTTGCCCAATGTATACAAAATATACATTCTTTTTGAGCTTACATGGAACATTCTCTGAAACAGACCATACACTATGCCATAAATGCTTGGATTAGAAAAGTGGTTTAAAATCAATAACTTCAGTTTCACTGTAAGCAGATATATAAAGGGTAAATTAAATCTCAAGTAAATAGAGTATAGAAAATAAGAACAGAAAGGAATAAAATAGAAAGCAAACAGAGAAAATTAACACAGCCAAAAGATGGATGTCTAAAAAGATTAGTAAGATAAATAAATAATACTAAAATGATTATATTAGCAAAACTGATTAAGGATAAAAAGAAGGGAAACTCAAATTATTAGTATAAAAATAAAGGTCATACCACTAGGCACCCTATGCTAATAAATTCAACAACTTCAGTAAAACAAATTCCTTGCAAACCTCAGTCTACCAGGACTGACAAAAGACAGAAAACCTAAATTGTCCTGTATCTTTTCAATAGTTGAATTATAAAATATTCTCACAAAGAAAACACTGGCTCACATGACTTCAGTAACATATTCCGTCACACCCACTTAATGAAGAAATAGTATCAATCTTATATAACTATTATAAATAAACAGAGGTGACGGGAATAATTCTCAATTCTTTTTGAGGCCAACAGTACTGATATTCAAATCAGACAAATACAATGCAGGAAAAGAAAGCTACAGATCACTATCCTTCATGAGCACAGACTAAAGGTCCTGAAAATATCAGTAAATCAAACTCAGCCATAAATATTAAAAGGTAATATATGATGACCAAGTTAGGTTTATCCCAGAAAGGAAAAGACTAATTTAACATTTGAAAATAAACATGCAATTAACCACAACAACAGAATTAAGGACCGAGAACCCATAAGATTTTAAATGATGCAGAAAAGTCTTTAATAAAATGCAAACCCATTCATAATAAAAACCCTCAGAAAATTAGGAATTGATTAGAAAATTTTAAATCTGAAAAAGAACAACTGCCAAAAACCTACATCTAACATCACACTTTATAGTGAAATATTGAACATTTTCTCATAAAATTGGGAACAAGGAAAAAATATCTTCTCTTACCATTTCTGTTCAAGAAGTTACTCTGAAGTATAATAGGCTAGTGCAATAAAGAAATAGAAATAAAATGTGTAAAGACCTGAAAGGCAGAATTGTAACTTTTTATTTCCAAATGACATGATTACGTATCTAGAGAATGCTAAGGAATTTACAAAAGAATTATTTGAACTCATAAACGAACTTGGCATAATCATAGGGCATATAAGGTTAACGTAAAAATCAACTGTATTTTTGTATACTAGCAGCAATTAGAAAATTATATAAAATAGTTCCACTTAAAATGACATATTAAATTTTTTAAGTACTTAGGAAAGAAATTTTAAAAATGTATAAGACCTAGGGGCACCTGGGTGGCTCAGTTGGTTAAGCCTCTGGCTCTTGATTTTAGCTCAGGTCATGATCTCATTTTGTGAAATTGAGCCCCAAGTCAGGCTCTGTGCTGACAGCATGGAGCCTTCCTGGGATTCTCTCTCTCCCCTTCTCTTTGTGCCTCCCCACTCACACTCTTTCTTAAACATTAAAAAAAAAAAAAAAAAAGAAATAAAAATGTGTAAGACCTGTTCACTGAAATCTATAACGCACTGTTCAAATATCCATGTTCATAGATTGGTAGACTTAATATTGTTAGGATATCAATTATCTTTAAATTCATCTGTAGATTCAATGGAAACCCAATCAAAATCTCAGTGGGCTGTCTTATAAAAATGGACTGATTTTAATATATACATGGAAGTTAGAAAGATCTGAAATGGCCAAAAGAATCCCAAAAGAGAAAACCATGATAGAAAACTTACATTACCTTATTTCAAGACAATATGAACACATAGTGTGATACTGGAATAAGGACAAAGTGACCAACAAACCAGAACATAGTCTAGAAACATATCCACACACATGGGGTCAACTGATTTTCAACAAAGCTGTTAAAGCATTTCAGTGGGGGTAAAGAACATGTTTTAGACAAATGGCACAGGATCACTGGATAATGTATAGAAAATGAATGCTAACCCTGGTCCCACACCTTATATAAAAATTGATTCAACCTGCATCAGAGACTGAAACCTAAAAGCAAAAATTACAGTTTTCAGAAAAAAAAACTGTAAGAGAATAATTGCTATCCTGGAATAGGAAAAGGTTTATTTGGACAAAAAAAAGCACTAAATATAAAATTGGTAATTTTTCACCAAAATTAAAAACATCTGCTCATCAAAAGATATTTAGAAAATAAAAGGTACATGTTATAGACTGTGAATAAATATTTGCTATATATATATTTGATATATATATATTTGATATATATCTGACAAAGGACTTGTATCCAGAATATATAAACAATTTTACCAATTAATAAAAAGACAAAAACCCAAGCTGTTAAAGACTTGGAATACACCTCACAAAAAAATATGTACGAATGGCCAATATGCGTACGAAAATGTGCTGAATATTAGTATTCCTCAGAGGGATACAAATTAAAGCCTCAATGTGATACCACATCACACTCACTAGAAGACTGACAATATTGACTGATGTAAAGTACCTAAATCACAACCAGTTTTTACAAATTGACAGCCTTTGAGTCAGCAATGCCACTCTTGGGTATTTAATCAACAAATGAAAATATATACAATGAAAGACTCTCAAAAAATGCTAACATCTCAATTCATAAGAGAAAAAAAAAACACTGGAAACCTCAATGTCATCAAAAGAATAACAATAATATGTTTATAAGACAGAATAGTACTTAGCTGAGTGAACTATACCACACAATGATGAATCTCCAAAACCTTATGCTGAGTGACAGAACCCAGATGAAAGAGTACCTATTGTATGATTCCACTTGAATGAAGCTCAAAAATAAACAAAACTAATCACTGGCAAAGGGATTAAGAGGAGTAGTGCTCATGAAGGGTGGAAACTGACGGGTGAGGAGTCCATGAAGAGCTTCTGGGGGCAAGGGATATGTACAGCTCCATTAGGGTGTGGATACACAAGGCAATACATTGTTAAAACTCATTAAACTGTACCCTTAAGATCTACATATCTTAATGCATATAAATTTCACAAAGGATTACTGGATCATTCATAGATAAGACTGTAGATTAAACTTCCACTTTTTAGTTTAATATTGTAGACCTCAGTCTTGTGTAGCTCAGATTCTCCTTAATTAAAAAGTACAATCAACCATTAAGAGCAGCACAAGAGGAGACAGCATCTGGATGTCCAGGATCAAACCAAATTGTGACTGGCATCACCAATTTCAGTATACTCCTCTTTTTAAAAACTTATTTGTGATTGTAAAACACTTACATGTTATTTATTCTAGCCCCAGATACAGGCTATTATATTTAATTCCTATAAAATCATCCATGCTCACAACTATGTAATACTAATAAATCTGGAATGCACTCTAACTGATCCTTACTTGGCTAAAAACAGACTGTCTTTCTTTCTTTCTTTCTTTCTTTCTTTCTTTCTTTCTTTCTTTCTTTCTTTCTTTCTTTCTTTCTTTCTTTCTTTCTTAACGATTAATGGAAATAAATCCTGAGGATTTATGCTTTAACAACATTTAAATAATTATGGATGCAATTGGTTATGCTGGGTTTTTGGGAGAATCCTGGCGCAGATACTAATTTGCCGCTTTTTAAAAAAAATTTTTTTAACTTTATTTACTGAGAGAGAAAGAGAGAGAGAGAAAGAAAAAGAGAACACGTGCATGCACAAGTGGGGGAGGGGCAGGTAGAGAGGGAGAGAGCATCCCAAGCAGGCTGTGCACTGCCAGCACAAAGCCTGATGCGGGCTTCAACTCACAAACTGTGAGATCATGACCTGAGCAGAAGTCAAAAGCTCAACCCACTAAGCCATCCAGGCGCCCCCTAACTTGCCTCTTATGCTTAATATA
Source organism: Panthera pardus (assembly GCF_024362965.1). Classification (NCBI taxonomy): domain Eukaryota; kingdom Metazoa; phylum Chordata; class Mammalia; order Carnivora; family Felidae; genus Panthera; species Panthera pardus. The sequence continues at coordinate 173,856,773 of NW_026526688.1, forward strand.
TTGCATAGTACACCTGTCTTGTGGCTCCTCTATTTGCCTCCAGTCTCTCTCACCTCATCAACTCACCATTCATATTGCTACCAGAATAATTTTCTTAAAAATGGATTTCCTCATACCAACAGTCTGCCTTCTCCTTTAAATATTACCAAGTAGCCTTTTACAAGCTCTTACCAATTACAGGACACATCACTAATGCTGATGAGTGACCTTACTGCATAAAAATATCATATATCAACCTAGTTTTGTAATTGTCTTATCAACATTCAAGCTACGTTTTGTAATACTGCATATTCATTGGATGACTTTCTGGCAAGGTACTAAGAATCAACACATGCATAGAAAAATCCCAGTTCTTTATAAGTTAACAATGAATTTGGGAAACAAGGCATAGACACTAGATAAAGTGAAGCAACAATGTGAAAGGTCTATGATTTAAAAATCAGCATTTAAGCAATAATTTTCCCAGGAGTTCATTCAGAATGGTTTCCTGCAAGTAGACCTTAAAACTGAACCACAGGGGCACCTGGGTGGCTCAGTCGGTTGAGTGTCCGACTTCAGCTCAGGTCACGATCTCGTGGTCCGCGAGTTCGAGCCCCGCGTCGGGCTCTGGGCTGATGGCTCAGAGCCTGGAGCCTGCTTCCGATTCTGTGTCTCCCTCTCTCTCTGCCCCTCCCCCATTCATGCTCTGTCTCTCTCTCTGTCTCAAAAATAAATAAAAAGGTGTGTTCCTATTAAAAAAAAAAAAAAAACAACTGAAACACAAATGCTTCATTTGGGGGAATATGTGAGGGTAGAGTACAGGAAGAAATCAGCTAGCTGGTATGATGATGCCAAAATATGAAAGCCTAGCAACTCAGATTCTTAAGTTCAGACTTTATTCCAGAGGTGGTGAGGGGTAATTTAGAGGTTTCCAAGTTGAGAAGGCGCAAGCATATGGAAATAGTTTCTTGAATACAAAGCTATAGTCTTTGTACAGAGGACTCCTACAGGAAGTAGCACAGGTCATAGGAACAGGTAAGGGTATAAGCAGATAAAGAAGAGTAGACAACCTAGGACACTGGGGTCAAATGGCTTTCACAGTTCTTATTACATGCAATTATTACTTTCTATTTCTTTGTTTCTCTCCCTCATTAGACACAAAATCCTTGGAGGCAGAATCAATTTATTATTACTTGTTACAATGCTTTCCATTATTGTTACAATATTAATTCCTGGCATATAGTAGGGACTCAACTCTTGTTTTAAAGAACACATTGGGGTGCCTGGGTGGCTCAGTTGGTTAAGGGTCTGTTCTTGACTTCAGCTAAGGTTATGACCTCATGGTTTGTGAGTTTGAGCCCTATGTGGGGCTCTGCACTGACAGGGTGGAACCTGCTTGGGATTCTCTCTCTTTCTCTCCCTCCCTCTCTCTCTGTCCCTCCCCCCTTTGCTTGCTTTCTCTCTCTCAGAATAAACTTTAAACAAATTTATAATGAACACATTAAGAGCGAGAGGTATGATTGCAGGACCCTGGTTCCAGGATCTTTATCACTCCAAACTTAAAGTCTTTAACTTTTGTAGGTCTATAGATTGTGGCTAGATGCATCCCTAGGTGAGGTGCTCAATTCAAAGGAAGAGTCTTGTCATCTACATTTTCTAGAGAAAAGGCATATAAAAAAAAAAATGGACAGAACCCCTTGATGTCTACACTAGAGGGTAAGACCTTCCTTTTGTTCTGATTAATAGATTCATAAGAATTCTTAAAAGCCACAGGCTCTGATGGAGTTGATACTGTCAAGGGCTGCAATGCTTTTCTCCTTTTCCTCAGCATTTTTCCTGCAGCTCCTTACCTCCCTCAGTGAAACGGCAATAGGTTCCTTAACATGAGTGACAGCTCCTACTATGCATACATAATCATAGTAAACCCTCAGTAAGTAATTAATTGGATGACTGCTTGTATGAATCATAGCAAGTTATGGAAAAACTCCTATTCTGCAATGACAATTTCTAATTAATGTGAACATGAAATATTTATGATTTATAGCAACACAGTCACAAGAAGTGGTCTCAGAATCAGGAGACAGTCTCCACCTAAAATTTAGTTTTCTGTTTCTGTTTCCTTTATGGTCACATGCATTCTGTAACAATTCATACTCTTTGCTATAGGTCTTTTTCTACCCTGAATTCTACTCATCTTCCAAGTTCCAGCTCAAGTGATGACATTTTTCAAGTCATCAAGCTCTTTTGTATACTTAATTTCTCTGAATTTTTAGCACTTATTTTAATTAACCTGGAGCTGCCTCAAGATATCTCTTCTTTTACCATGTTATTTTCAACTGCATTTAACACACTGACTATACATTTACTATCAGTATTGCACAGTACTAGGTGCCAGGTGGGAGGGGTGGGGTGACAATGAGAAAGACATATGCACTTCCTCTAAGGATTCAGTGTGTTGGTATAACGATCCAGAGTAATGTATGATCAATGTCATGAAAAAGAAGATAGAGGTGGTGTAAGTAACAGCAATATAAATTAAGATATATAAAGTGGGGTTTGAGAAGTAACACCAGGTTGGAGGCTACAGCAAGTATTTTTTTTCCAACACCTTTTTCCTTCTTTCACCTCTTGTGAGAATCTTTTCCCCATTTCCATTCTCCAGCTTCAATAGGTGACCATCTGGACACAGTGATTGGTCTAAAGGCTGAACATGTGACCAAAGCCAAGCCAATCGAAGTCCTTCCCACCCAAGTGTTTTCAAACTCTAGCTGAAGGAGACTGCTTTTTTTTTTTTTTCTTTCCTAGTTAAAAGTTGTAAAACTGTGAGACCAAAGTAGCCTGTGGCCACATCTACTTCCACCAAAGTCAGAAGTGCTGGTCTGAGATAATTTGGTAGGCGTGTGGAGAGAAGCAAAAAGCAGCAGCACACAGTCCTAATCATGTTCAAGCTCCTGACTGTTACAAACTGAATACCTGTGTCCCCCGAAATCCATGTTAAAATCCTAATCCCTAAATGTGCTGGAGGTAGGGTCTCTGTGAGGTAATCATGAAGTCAAGAAGGTGGAACCCATATTGGGATTAGTGCTCTTCTAAGAAGGGAAAGGGAGACCACAGCCCTCTTTCCCAGCCATGTGAGGACAGAATGAGAAGGCATCCTTCTGCAAGCCAAGATGAGGGCTCTCACTAAAAACTGAATGTGGGGCGCCTGGGTGGCTCAGTCGGTTAAGTGTCCGACTTCAGCTCAGGTCACGATCTCACACTCCGTGAGTTCGAGCCCCGCGTCGGGCTCTGCGCTGATGGCTCAGAGCCTGGAGCCTGCTTCCGATTCTGTGTCTCCCTCTCTCTCTGCCCCTCCCCCGTTCATGCTCTGTCTCTGTCTCAAAAATAAATAAACATTAAAAAAAATTTTTAAAAAAATAAAAACTGAATGTACTGGCACATTGATCTTGGATTTCCCAGCCTCCAGAACTTTGAGAAATGAATGTTTGTTGGTTTAAACCACCCACGCCTATGGTATTCTGTTGCAGCTGCCCAAACTAAGACACCGATCCTACCTATTTCTGAGGTCAGATCCACCCCTGACTTGCCCCTACACCATTAAATTGCTGGCATTAATACAACTCCAGTTCTGGCTTAAATTAGTTTGAGATAGGCTTCTGTCCCCTGCAGACAAAGTGTGCTGGCTAACCTGGGAAAGTCACAAGTACTGAAGGGAGAACAGTGCATTCAAGACCACTCTTGAAGGATGGGTAGGACTCCAAAAGGTGAACAAGAGACAGGAGGATTCACAAACAAAGGCAGAGAGGAGAGAAAGGGCAGGGCTGTGGCCAGAAACAACGCACTTAGGGAGTTTGGTGGGAAATGAAGCTGAAGGCAAAGACTGTTATTACAGCATCTTCAAATCTTGGCCGCAAGGGTGGTTTTTTGGTGGCTTAAAGTTGTGGTAGGCTAAGTAAGTAAGGCCCCTCCCCCAGAACATTCAGATTTTAATCCCTAGAACCTGTAACCATTACCTGACATGACAAAGGGGACTTTGCAGGTGTGAATAAACGCAAGAACTTGAAATGGGGAGATTATTTTGGGTTATCTGAGAGGACCCAATAATCACAAGTGTCCTTATAAGAGGCGGACAGAAAGGTCTGGTGAGAGGAGGAAGTGTGACCATAAAAACAGAGTCAGAGGCAGAGGTGTGACAATGGGAGCAGAGGTCAGAAACAGAGACCTGAAGGTGCTACACTACTAGCTTTGAAGCTGGAAGGGGCCACGAGGCAACAAATACAGGCAGACTCCAGAAGCTGGAAAAGACAAGGAAACAGACTCTCCCCTACAACTTCTAAAAAGAATGCAGACCTTGTCAACACCTTGACTTTAGCCCAGAAAGTCTGAGTTCAGATTTCTGATCTCCAGAACTTTAAGATAATATATTTGTATCGTTATAAGCCACTAAATTTGTAGTAACCTGTTAAGAAAGCAACAGAAAATGAATTCCAATCTTTTATGTTTGTTAGATACTTTCTAACTTCAGATGTCAGTGTCAGTAACTACACTGTAAGCTCCTGGATATAAATCCCATGTCACATACTTCTGTGTGTCTTTACACAGAGACTGTTCAGAGCTGGGTCAATTAAATCTCAGGAGTTTGTATAATTCACAGCAGCTGACCCTGTTTGAACTATAGCATTTGATAATCTGGATCTTGAGGACTTACTCTCTTTTTTAAAATATTTATTTTGAGAGAGAGAGGATGCATGTGTGTGCCGGAGGGGGAGGGGGAGGGGGAGGGGGGGAGAGGGAGAGGGGGGAGAGGGAGAGGGGGGAGAGGGAGAGGGGGGAGAGGGAGAGGGGGGAGAGGGAGAGGGAGAAGGAATCTCAAGCAGGCTGTGTTGTTAGCACAGAACTTGATGTATGGTTCAATCTCACAAACCAGGAGCACATGACCTGAGCTGAAATCAAGAGACACCTAGCTGACTGAGCCACCCAGGCACCCCGTTACTCTCCTTTTGAAAAAGAATTATTCAATACTTGACTATCACAAAGTATTCCTTTTTTTTTTTTTTTCCCTTCCACAGCTCCACTTTTTTTGGAAGGTAGAAAAGCTTACAATCAAGTCACGGAAGAGGCTGGACTGGGCTTGAGAGGTAATAACTTGCTTGGATCGGATTTTAATATTCTTGAAATTTGTATTATTTTGAGTATTTAATGGCAGGGAGACCTATTTTGAGATTCATTCTACCCTACAGATTCTGCAGTAAACACTCCTGCATATTTTGATAGTATAATTCTTATGGCAGAAATATTGTGCCCAAAACAAATGTATTTTTTTTAACTCTTGATGATTGAAAGATGGTATTAGAGGACTATAGTATTTTAAAATATACTATACACATCTAGGGGTGCCTGAGTAGCTCAGTTGGTTAAGTGTCCAACTCCTGGTTTTGGTTTAGGTCACAATCTCACGGTTCATGGGATCAAGCCCTGCATCAGGCTCTGTGCTGACAGCATGGAGTCTGCTTGGGATCCTCTCACCCTCCCCCACTTCCCCTATCTCCGCACGATCCCCCACTCACACTTTCTCTCTGAAGATAAACAAACATTAAAAAAAAAGATATACTATACACATCTAAATGTGATTCGTCTTTAGAACTTAAACGGGAATTAAACATTTTTATGTGTGCATAGAATATAGATGCATCAATGATACAGGGCTAGATCCTGCATATTTTGCTTATTTTATTTCTTATTTAATGAAGTCTCATTTTTCATCTTTTGAACATTTGAAAATGTCTGGTTATATGTTAAGGGTATTTGTTTTCATTTTGTTCTGTTAGGGCAGGGAATTTTAAATGCTACCACCTCACCAGCTTTCAAATATAGACTGAAATACCTGCTTGACATATGGACACGTCCAGATATAAATATATGCAGCCTCCTTGGGCAAAAATCTCCAGAACGCTGAGTTTACTGACTGTACAGCAAAATGACCTATTTAGAGAAAAGGTCAGCTGATTATAAAAAATCAAAATGATGAACAACGCAACTCCAGGATGGGGGAGGATAGAGAAACCTCATTTTACCTAAGGGAGAGAAACGATACAGACCACACATCCACCAAAAGCAAAGCAAACTCTTCTGAAGTTCTGGGAAGATACAAGGTTTATGCCAGCGATTTCACCTTCAGTGAGCCACTCAAATTCTCCATGTCTTCCTATATCATAGGAAGGGGCTGATAAAAAATCATCACCTATCCCATCTGAATTCAGCCAGGCACTAAATTAAAATTGACAGTTATCTGTTAGCTTTGGGAGTGGATAGACAGATTGAAGGAGTCCACGTCTAAAACCTCCCTGGGTCTGTTGGTGTTATTTCCATCAGAAATGAATAGAATGGCCGTTAACTGCCCTGCTGCCATAGTCTGGAATCTCCATCATAATAACGATCGGATACACCCCTAGCACTCTCTTTAATTGCTATCTTGTTTCAGGAATGCTCAGAAAGTGGTTGTTCGTCATCTCACTGTGTACAGGAACTCAGTAAACATTCAGGAATAAAAGCAATTTTTAATTAATTCCGATGATCATCCAAAGCCCTACTGGTAAAATCATTTCTTCTTTTTTTATTTTAAATAATTTAGGGCCCATTCCAGCCTATCATTCAAGGGTCTCAAATATTTTATCTTCACACACCTTGGCACACCTCTGATTTTTTTCCTCTGCTGTATTCTTCCTGAATATTCTCCCCTCCTCCTTCCCTCTCTGCTTTTTCCTCTTTTCCCCTTCTTTCCCACCCCTGATGCCATGCCACCCCCACCACGTACATGTACACACACACACACACACACACACACACACACACTCTCATTCTACTTCCGTTCTGAATTATCAAACCAACAACTAGCATTAGTGTGTCCACTACACCAGGCACAGTGCTAAGTGATTTCCATACATTATCTCATTAAACCTCACAGGAACTTTAAGTCAAATGCTATTTTCAGCCCGGTTCAGTGATGAGGAAACCAATGCTCGGGAAGGTTGAGGAGGAAGACGCACTGCCACAAAGTGGCGGAGCCCAGATACCAGACCTAGTGCTTTCGGATTCCAGAATCTGAAGCCACACAATTCTCTGTCATGGTTAACATCTTGAAATTTTCACAACCCGCGCTGCCTCAGCCTCCAAACCAGACTGGAGAAGGGAAAGAGGCAGACAGCTCCAGCCATGCAGGATTTCTCTAATGAATGAATCCACGAATGAGACTCTTGGTCACCTTGGGGATCTGCTATGAAACATGTGGCTTATGTGTTCTCCTTTGTGGACTGTTACGTTTTCTGGCCTCAGGTATAGGTCTAGTAGATACAAAACGCCCTGGGATCCTAGTAGCTGTGAAAGCTGCACCATGTAGCCCCTGGTTGTCCCTGATGGGGGTCACATCACAGCTGCTGCTGCTGGGCTGCCCGAGGCCCTAGGCGACACTCACTCAGGCCTCTAATGTTGACGGCCATCACTCTCATGGCTGCTACTGCCCTCACCGAGGCCGACGTGGTAGTGTTGATGGTCCTTGCCCCATCAACTTTATCATGGGCTCCTGAATGACTTCCCTGGTTTCTACTCTCAAAGAATTTTCAACAGGGTTCCTCAGGGCTTTAGTTCAAACACATGGCAGGGATCCACCTGAAGATATACCGAGAAGCAAAGCAGCCTGGGACGCTTTCCAGCACCCAGAGACTAAGACGGACCCCACCCTCTGCCACCTCACAGAGGACTTCCGATCTGCCCAGGTCACATGTGAGGAGGTGGCTTCTTCTTTTAAGAGTCTTATTCCCATGGTTTAGGGCACTCTGTCACCTGCTAACTCAAAAGATCCAGTAACTGTGTCTCTTATCCCCTTCTCTTTTAATTCCTAGAAGCCAGAGTAGGCAGGGGATGAAAGTTAGGTTCCACATCTTTTTACTCTAATAGGATGCTGAAGGAACTGCCGAATGAAAAACAAACAAGTACAGATCAGATTTGTAACAAATGTGCCTTGAAATTTTCTTACACTCACTTTTAAAAATAACCCGAGTCAATAATAAATGTACTCCCCCCCCAAATAGACAGTAATCCTTATCTTTTATGGATAAAGTTGGTTTCTGGAGCTAAGCCTAGAAATTATGCTAAAAGAACATGGTGGCCCCATGTGATCTGGCCTCCCTAAGTTCCCTCCAAAGACTGATGTTCAACAGAGATGCACTAAGCACAGCTTACTGGTTGCTTATAGATGGCATCTGTCCTGGTTGGTTGGTACCTGCCAATATGGGGGTACACACTTTTGTGAAAACTGCACTGCCTCCATCTATTCCCCACCACACTGATCTTGCTGCTCCTTGGGTCTCCAAAGGCATGCCTTGCCACAGGACCTTTGCACTTACTGCTTCCTCCTTCTACTTACTGCTTCCTCCTTCCACTTACTGCTTCCTCCTTCCACTTCTTGGCAGAAGTGCTTGGCTCCCTTCCACCATTCATGTTTCCGTTCAAATATTATCTCTTCAGACAGACTTTCTCTGACCACTCATTACTGGGAGACAGTCCCTGCCCAAATGCTTCCTCTTTATCTCACTCTACTTTTCCTCATAATACATACCATCACCTCCATAAACTTTACAAACAAATGTATTTGCCTTTTTATGTCATGGTCCCTCCATCTAAATGTGACAACCACAAGGGGTAGGGGTAATGTGTAGTTATTTAGCATTGCTAAATTCTATCCTCAAGGCTTAGAAGGGTGGCTTGTATGCAGAAAGCCATCAACAAACACTTGTTAAATGACTATTGTGACTCTGATTAAAAATGGGGTCTGAGAGTAAAAGGAAGAAGGCATGCCGATTCTTGTGGCTCTAAACTTCCTTCTGGTGATAATTCTATGAAAGCACTTTTTAAAACGTTTATAATAGTGCTGGCTTTGGCACCACATATACTAAAATTGGAATGATACAGAGAAGATTAGCATGGCCCCTGCACAAGGATGACATGCAAATTCGTGAAGCGTTCCATATTTTTGAGAAACTTAACAGAAGACCCTGGGGGAGGGGAAGAAAAAAAAAGGTTAGAGAAGGAGGGAGCCAAAAAAAATAAGAGGCTCTTAAAAACTGAGAATAAACTGAGGGTTGATGGAGGTGGGGTGGAGGGGAAAGCGGGCGATGGGCATTGAGGAGGGCACCTGTTAGGATGAGCACTGGGTGTTGTATGGAAACCAATTTGACAATAAATCTCATATTAAAAAAAATAAAACGTTTATAATAGCTATGGCCTCGTAAGATGTCAACCTTGATAGGCAGCTGGAAATAAACATTCTGGCTTAATACAAACAGAATATAAATGCTTCCTAATTGTGTCATCATGGGACACATCTTCCTTCTCCTACTGAGTGGGCAACAAAGGTACCATGGTGGATGAGTTGTTTTTGTTTTTTTTTTTTTTTGAATGACTGCCAGCTAGTTGAGCCAGGCTTGATGTCACTTCTTTACCCGCTGAGGTGTCAGCAACTCCCAGGTAAACAGATAATGGAGCTAATAATGGTAACAATCCTAGTTAACATTCAATGAAAGCTTATGAGGTTCCAGGCATGTGATAAGCATTTCACAAGCTTTACCTCATTTGAGCCTCATAAAAATCCCAGCATATTTTCAATTTTAGAGATAGGCAAATCTAGGATTAGAGGAACGGACTGCTTTAAGGTCACGGAGTCGGAAAACGGCAGTCAGAAAATGGCACACCGCAAGTGCTCCAACCCAAGTGTTTCCGACTCCCAATTCCGACCCCTTACCCTCTATTACTAGCCCCGGTAAGCGTTGTGTGCTGTACGTGTACACACAATGCATTCCACCACAAAATTCAGGGTAGAGAGCCAATCCCTTCCACCCAGGAGTTCACACACAACCATCTGACCCCAAAGCCCAATGATTTTATCATCCTAAAGTCTCATCTGTTGGCCTAAGGAAGGGGCCCTTTCTGCGTATTTCATCCTGCTCATGCTCCCCATCTTCCTACTGAAACTTTGGTCAGAGTTCCTAAATCCCGCCCATGTCGTCCACTGACTTGTGCCCTTTGTTTTACTTTCCACATTCAAATCAACAGGGCACATTCATGCAGTAGGTTCAGAAGGAGAACAGGCACTATTATCCCTCTTCTTCAGGAGATGGAATGGACATGGTCACCGAGTCAGGAAAAAGGGCTGTTAGACCCCACACTCCCTCTCCTTGCACAGAAATAAAACAAGACGGAATTGCCGGGGAGTTTCAAAGAAGTGGGATAATGTAATACTGGAGCTGGAAGATGTCCCAGAAGGTCCTGTTTCTCAGCCACTTCATTCTGCAGATGAGGCAAGTGTCCCAGAGAGGATGCCCAAGGTCACAGAGCTATACTGTCCAAACCAGACATTTCAGTCCCTGTTCTGCCCCCCACCCCTTACCACCTCGCAATGTCTCCAGGACAAGAACATTCTCCCATATGCGCACACAAGGCCATCAGAAGGCGAGGAGAAGGTCTCTGGTGAAAACACAGCTCTCCAACTTCTAAAGGGCTGTTACGCAAGCCTGATGGCACATGATTTAAATGGAACATAAAATGAAATTTGCCATAAAAAGGATGTTTCAGAAAGCGGCAAGGTGCCTAACTGGTCCTCAAAGACACAATGTCGCTAGCCCATACCACTGGCACTATTGCCTTCTCACTGTTCTTGTGAGAAATGCACGGGCACGTAAAGCTGCACGGCCACAGTCCGGGTTCACGACGGACCTCTCTTTACCTCACCCCCAGTCCCTGATCTCCCGGTGGGAAGGCACCCGTCTCCCCCTACTTCCTCCTCAGTGGCTACAGCAGGAGATGGGGAGCTATATGCGTGGAATGTGGCTTACTGGGAACTTGGGCCTCAGGGCTTGGGGACGCTAGGGCTGGGCCTCCATGGCCAGCCCAGTGGGCACCTAGCTGGCCTGTGGGTGAGGCCCTATCAGCCCTGGGGTGAAGGAGTAGGGGAGCCATACAGGCATGAGGAGTTTGGGTATAGTGACGGAGGGTTACTTCACGGAGGAGGGACTGGAGACAACAGGGACAGAACCACCACAGGAGGTATGGGATTTGGGAACCAAAGGTGGTCCTGGCAACAGCCGGACCTGCAGAAACACCCAGCATGGCCGGGGCATGAGGAAGACTGCCCCCACCTCACTGCCCTCTCCACTTCCATTTCTCTTCAGGGGTCTTTAAATTCAACAAGCATTTCTTGAGTACATACTATGTGAGCACTACTGTTAACACAGTTACTTAAGAGTCAGTTTCTAACTCATGTATTTGAAAGAGTTTTTTTTTTTTTTTTTTTTTAAAAAGGATGATTCTTTGTTTCTGCATCGGGCTCACTGTTTATATACTACAACAGAATTTAATGCTCAGAACTCCAGAAAAGAGACAATGGAGGGGTTTTGTTTCTGTAGAAAGGAAGACCGGGCGGCAATGCAAGCTGGTGCAGCCACTCTGGAAAACAGTATGAAGGTTCCTCATAAAACTAAAAACAGAACTACCCTACGACCCAGCAATTGCACTACTAGGTATTTATCCAAGGGATACAGGTGTGCTGTTTTGAAGGGATACATGCACCCCCATGTTTATAGCAGCACTATTGACAATAGCCAAAATATGGAAAGAGCCCAAATGTCCCTTGATGGATGAATGGATAAAGAAGATGTGGTATGTATGTATATATATGTATATGTGTGTGTATATATATATATATATATATACACACACATATACATATATATACATATATATATACACACACATATACATATATATATATATATACACACACATATACATATATATGTATACACACACACACACACACAATGGAGTATTACTCGGCAATCAAAAAGAATGAAATCTTGCCATTTGCAACTATGTGGATGGAACTGGAGGGTATTATGCTAAGTGAAATTAGTCAGAGAAAGACAATCATAGGACTTCACTCACATGAGGACTTTAAGAGACAAAACAGATGAACATAAGGGAAGGGAAAAGAAAATAATATAAAAACAGGGAGGGGGACAAAACAGAAGAGACTCATAAATATGGAGAACAAACTGAGGGTTGCTGGAGGGGTTGTGGGAGGGGGGATGGGCCAAATGGGTAAGGGGCACAAAGGAATCTACTCCTGAAATCATTGTTGCACTATATGCTAACTAATTTGGATGTGAATTTAAAAAAATAAAAAATAAAACAAGTTAAAAAAAAGGAAGGAAGATGGGGACTCATGGTTCTAGAAACCGCCTCAGTTCACAGCGCTGGTAGATAGTGGGCAGTACTGAATCGAGAACTCTGGGGTTATGATTCCTGGATGCCCGGACTCACATGAAACTCACAACCTACCAGTTTGCACGGCCATCCCCCTGGCAGACGCAGGTGCTGGCAGAGAGAAATCTGCATACCCATGTGAGGTCAGCTTATACACCCACCTGCTTACATACCCGCTGGGGCTGCCCCCCAGAGCAGAGGTCTGCTTTGATACTGCTCATGGGATTTGCAAAAGTGAAACCTGTTTTTTCCTCCCTGACAAGGTTGACACAGACTAATTTCTGAAAGGATAAAAAGAAGGAAAAACAAAACATTACACAGCAAGTACTGAATCCAAAAAAAAAAAAAAGAGTTTCAAATAGATTTTTACAATCTCAGTAAAAGAATGAAAGCACTTGGCTAAGCCCTAAATTTTGTTTTCTTCAGATAATCCTATGGGGCACATAAAGGGTGGCAGGCTCCTAGCCTTCCTCCACCAAGCACTCTGGCTCCCCTGTCCCGAGAGGGACCAGATTAAATAGCTAGCCCTTTTCTAGTATAACCCATCTCCAAACTTGAGAAACAAAACTATTTTGGTTTCAAGACTTCTAGATTCTGGAGCCTTCTCCTTCATTTCATTCTAGTCTGAAATCTGCAGAGCAGAATCAACAAAGAAATGAATGATAAGCACTCTCCAGATTGAAGTTAGCATCCGCCTGTCCCTGGACCTTGCACTGACTCAGTCAAGAGACCCATCTCCTCCCTCCCCTTCCCATCTCCTCTCTCCCCTCCTCCACCCCAAACACCAACACACAGGAATATCTAGATCATTTGCTTAGTATAACGGGGGCTTACAATGACCATTACACGCATACAATAAGAATTATCAGCTGATGTGGGGCCCCTGGGTGGCTCAGTGATTTAAGTGTCTGACTCTGGCTCGGGTCACGATCTCATGGTTCGTGGGTCTGAGCCCCATGTATGGCTCTGTGCTGACAGCTCAGAGCCTGGAGCCTGCTTTGGATTCTGTGTCTCCCTCTCTCTCTCTGCCCCTCCCACCACTCTCATTCTCTCTCTCTCAAAAATAAAAAAATAAACATTAAAAAAAATTTTTTTTAAGAATTATCAACTGACGTAACCATGGGGTCATTCTACCATAATGGCCACACAGAATGAAATAGTTTTCAAACATATGTTAGGTCTGTATTGAAATCCTCCCTAAAGAGGGATGTTCCTTTTTGTGAAGAGTGGTCCTTCTCACATGAATGTGGGCACCAAATACGCTTTGAACATTGTAGCAAACTGCACATCAAGGTCTAAAAGATTAACAGAGGTTAGAAAAAAGACAAGACTTTATGTAGATTAAAGCAACATTAAAAGGATTCTTTATGTGTGAAAGAAATTATGGTTTTTAGTTTAAGATTATAGCACACCCTACATTAAAAGGTGGAAGTGCTATCTTTTTATTCTTTCTGAATGTCATTTTATTGAAATCTGCTTGTTATCCATGGCTTTAAAAAGAGAGTTGGGGCTAATTTTTAAAAGCAGGTTTTAAGTAGATCTGCTCTATTATTTAGAGATGGAACTTAGTAATTTAATACCTTGTAATTTGGGCTGAATTCATATTTATGTGTTAAAACCATCATTTAAAAACGGTGTTTTTATGTAGTTGCCTCTAGCTAAAAGCATACGTGATTACATGGGTGGCATACTGGGAAAAGGGACCATTTCATGCTGCAATTTACAAAAAAGTAAGTTACTCAAGCAACTGTCATTCCTTTGAAACCTTTATCCCTCGTTCTTTTCTCTAATCTCCTAGGGCTTTTAGCAAATTCGGATCTAGAACTTTTGAGTCCTTGATATCTTTCAGGCATTGTGTTAGGTGCTTGCGTATTTCACTTCTTTCCCACAATGATCTTGCCAGGTAGTTATTGTGACCAACCTTCAGAAGGGAGAATGAAGTCTGAGGAAACTAAATACACAAATTTACAACAAATCTTGGGATTCAAAACCAACTGTAACCTCCAAGTTCTTTCATCTTACCCAGTACGTACTATAATGCATTTATTTTATTTTACTAATTTCTCTATTGCTGCAAAACATATCAAAATCACTGGCTTAAGACAACATTCATCTTCCCCTTACATCTGCAATTTCGGCAGGGTTCAGCAAGGAAGGCTGCCGTTTGCCTCACATGGCTTCAGCTGAACTGGGAAAGCTCAGTGCCTGTGGGCGGAGATGCACTTTCAAGGGGGCGCATTTTCCTTGACCGCAAGGTGGCTGATTTCCAGAAGCCTGGGCCCAGAAACTGGTGCGGTGCCATTTGTTCCATATTCTATTGGCCAAAACCAGTTGGGAGAGCCCAGATTCAAGGAGAAAAGTCATAGATTCTACCTCTCAGTGGGATGCATGCCAAAAAAAAAAAAATTGGGGGCCGTGTAACAAAACCCCCACACCTTCTAAGACTTCAGGTTCAATGGTGATTTTGTTAAATTGTGAGACTCCTCTTTTATGAATGCTTTCATCCTGCATGACTTTGCAGATGAATGCCCCCAAAGGCAACTCCTCCAAGGTGGGAAGGTCTGGGTCTTTTCCCTTTTTTTTTTTTTTTTACATATTCTCTCTATGTAGATTATTCAGGCTTCTGAATAGGGACCCTAGGCTTAAAAGGGAACTTTAATTTTCACATCTTCTTTTTAGTGTTCTCAGATTTTCTTTTTTCCTTTAATATGTAATATCTTTGATTAACTCTGTTGCTTTTTAATCACTGACCTCAGTAGTTTCTGAATTCTATTTTAATTCCAGAATTTTCTAGAACACTGTCAACCGAGCACGGTCTTCTGCTTGAAGCTACACCCTTTGCTTAGCAACTAACGAGCATGCAGGTCCTACCACATGCAAGTAGGTTTTCAGTCTCTTTTACAGCTAACACATTTTTCCTCCTTTAAAAAGTGGTGATTCTACCAGTTCTGTCACTTGGGCAAGAACATTTCTCACCGGTTATTTCTTGGGCATTTTTTTTTCCTATTTCACTCTGGCTTGTTCTCCTTGCTTTGGCCAAATGAACCAAAACTAAACCCTTCTGTTTGTTGCTTACCCCTTCCCCACTCAGGGTTCACAGTTGCAAATTCACTGCACAAAGAAGGATACACCCCATTTCTTACCCACAGGAGACATTACTAATCAATCCCTGAGCATGGGATGTGGCCCCAACGCATTTGTGGCTGCAAAACATTTCAGTCAACCACTAATGATTATAGCAATGAGAATAGCTTGCCTTCCAGGGTATATACTATTCTGTGTCTCTGTAATGCTTCGTCATCTTCAACTAGGCCAATCAAGTCTTTCTAATCTCTCAGTGCTCTGAATTCCTTGTTTGTATTGAATAAGGCTTCCTGCTGCCCAGCCCCAGCATGTACTCTGTGAAATATCCAGAACCACACTTCCTGCCACCTGCAGTGCTGTCTATTCTCAGCCAGGAAATGTTTCCTATTACTTTCCTAGTTCCTGTTTTCCCAACTCTCCTGAGACTCAGGGTCAGATCACTCAGACAGCAGCTGCGGCCCTGGCCTTGGATTTCAGTCCTGACAGCAGCCGGCACCTTTCTCAGGACCTGGGTCCCACCTAAAGATGAGGGGCTAGGATCCTGCCTTGATTTTGCCAGATGCTTCTTACTATCCCCTCTGTCTTCCCCAGAGTCCCTATCTTGTGCCCGAACCCCTCCAATTATTATCCGAGTAAACTCTGAAGTTATTCTGACACTCAAGGAAATGAAACAAATTTCAACATATATGTGCTCACTATGCCTCTTTGGTAACAAATGCTTTCTCTTCAAAAACAGTGCCTTTCTCTTGGATCTAGACTTACTCTCATCACCTACAACTGACCCAGTTCCCCACTGGCCACTCCTCTACAGCAGAGAGGTCCATTTCTTAGATTTGACACATCCTGGTCTTTCCCTTTTGACTAAATTTGATGAGCTCATGCCTGACTGCGATATCAGACACCACGGGTTGATCCCAATTTTTCCAAGTGCCTTTGTGTGAAATACCTCACAAGCATGGTGTTTTGTTTGTTTATTTGGGGGGGGGGGGGGGGAGAGAGAGAGAGAGTGTGTGTGTAAGGGGGAGGGACAGAGACAGAGACAGAGAGAGAGAGAGAGAGAGAGAGAGAGAATGCCAAGCAGGCTCCATGCCATCAGCACAGAGCCCGACAAGTAGCTTGAACCCATGAACCATGAGATCATGACCTGAGCTGAAACCAAGAGTCGAGTCGGACACTTAACCTACTGAGCCATCAGGGCGCCCTAAGCACAGTATACTTTTGGTAGTTATGCCTGTATTGCCTCCTAGCTGCAGGAGTCTCAAGAATGAAGACAGTATGTATCTCTTACTTCCTCTGTAACTCTCCACACCAACCAGTTAGGAGTTTGGCTGTACACAATGGATATCTAATAAATACTGCAGGTGACACTTAGAATAAACTCTGAAGGAAATCTATTCAGTGGCAAGAATCTGACACTATCCATAATGGATCAGATTAAACTTTATGAAAGATAGCTTTTTAATTTTGTGGTTTCATTTCTGAGTTAGATTCTGTAATCACTCTTGGAATAAGACACCTGACATCTGGGCTTTGCTCTTTGTTTTGATTGTACTCATGTCAAAGCCTAGCAAATATTTTGGATTGAAAATGAGATTTCAAGGAAGCATTTCATTAGAAGTGGGTATTATTCTCTTAGAAACTACAGCTTTGGATGCCATTCAATCTCTTTATTAACTTTCTATCATGTATCCTTTTCCTAATTATACATTAGCCTACTTACTTTAATTTGCAGAAGGAATCCTGTTTGATTTCAGTAAAAAATATGAAAGATAAAGCTTTGAAACAGCAACAGGAAGGAATCGGTCTTTAAGTTAGTAGCACCAGACTTTCTTTTAGATTGTCCATAACTCAGCATATACATATACTTTTGAACCACCTCCTAGGGGTTTTACATTGATTTAAATCACATGACCAGTAAGGGCAAAACATGTAAGAATTTTTTTGAGTTGCAAAGAACTCTAAGCCTTTATCAAACCCAATTACCCTGTAGATGAATTCCTGTCACACTACAGGAACTGTATCATTTGCCATTTTAAAAGGTGTTTGTGAGTTTGTTTTTTTTTTTTTTTTTTTTTTGGTTGTCTATTGCTGCCTATCAATCTACCCCAAAATGTAGTGGTTTCTAGAGAGATGAAGTGACTTACCCCAAGGCCACCTGGACCACTTGAAGCACTTATGAAAGTATCTGATACAGACAGCTGATATAGTTACTGCTATTACATACAAAGCATGTCATACCTTATAGCTTAGCATCACGTGTTAGATACCGGCCGGGATAGAATTTGGGCTATTTCAAACTAGACATCCGATATAAGTGATCCTGTGTACAAATGTTAAAACTGAAAGAGGTAAGTATCTGGGTTAGGGGAGAAGCCCTTCTTCCCCTAACTGGAGGCTTCTTCTGGAGCATGGGACTCCTGGGTTCCTTTTACCTCCTTCCTTACTTCCCGGAACAGGGGTGGGAAGGTTTAAGGGGTGACTCATTTGACTGAAAATGTGGGAAAAAATAAACCAGGCAAGCTCAGTCCACCCGCTCACTCCTTCCCCCAGGAATTGACCTGTCCACACAGAGATCATGCTCTCTTCTCCAGGCTCAGTGTTTTGTGGGGCAGACCCTCCGGTGCCAGTGTGTGGGTAGAAGAATGTCTAATTCTGGAGTTTAGTATCAAGAAGCACAAAAGCATTCTCCGTTATTACCTTTTCAGTAACAATGGTGGTATTTTAATCTATTTGCAGGCTCCGTTTTTCTCAGTTTAGAATTTGGAAGGTTCTACAAGGGCACTGTGCACGGAGTCCCCATCAGTGCTCAACAACTCACTGATCAGCACAGCTGTTAACACCTGTTGGGCACGTGCTACGTGCCAGGCCACCAGTTTACTCACTTTGCAAGCATTTACTCACTTAACCTAATTAGGACAACAACAGGCCAAAGAAACTTCACAATACAACTGGGGTTTTGGTAGCTCTTGAAGTTGGCCACCATTAACTCCTACCCCTCCCCCCACCACGTGCATCTACCTCTGCTCATCTGAGAGAGAGGGTCTATTTCCTCTCCCTCTGAATTTAGGCTAGCCTAGGACTTGCATGGACAGAACACAGTGAAAATGACATCCTGGGACTTCCAGGGCCTTAAGAGGCCTGGTGGCTGCCATTTCCCTTCTCTCGGGTAGCCAATCCCCTACAATGAATCCTGGGCTAGACCTCCGAGTGAGGAGAAAAGCTGGAGAGCAAGCCCTCGTGGAGGAGCACTGAGGAGCCGGGCACGGGAGTGAGGCCTTCCTGGACCTTCCACAGCCCAGTTCTGCCCAGGCTTAGCTAAGTGCAGTCAAGTGAGTGACTCTAGCCAACGCTCGGCAGAAGGTACCTACCTGTCTTCTTCAGGCCAAGCCCTACCTGGATTCCCCGGCAGGCACAGAACTGTGGGAAACCATAAATCATTGTTTTAAGTCACTAAATTTCAGCGTGGGCATCATGATACATGGCAGCAGACAACTGAAAAAAATAAAACGCATATATACACACACCCTTTAAAACAGTAAGTGGTGTCATTGCTACGGCATGACAAGAATCTTAAAAGAGCTGTAGATGATTGACTAAACCATAAAGTCACAATGTCTTTGTAGCCGGCCCTATATACTCTAAGTAGCACTCTTTTAAGTGGCTTTCTAAATGGGCCACCTTTAAGGGACAAACCATAGTTATCACCTCAACACATCAGCTCCATTCTCTTGTTCAAAGGGATAAAAGCTCTTCATTGAATAATAATCTCTTTCTATTCCCTCCAGAGAGCTCATCATCGCTTTGCCTCGTATTTGATTACCATGTAGGATAGTGTTTACACCCTGGCTCTGTTGGCTCCTCTGGGGAGCCCTCCCAACCCTCATTCTGAGCTCTAGGCTGGCTTACTCCTCCTCAGCGTCTCTCTACTGCTCTGCTCATATCTTTAGCACGGTGCTCATCGCATATATTATTTACATAAACTGCATGAGAACAGAGACCTGCCTGTTTTGTTACTGCTGTATTCTAGGCACCAGAACAGCCCTCCATGTGGAGTAAGTGTTCCATGAATGTCTCCTGGTTGAATAAGTCGATGCGCCTGCTTCCCCCCTGGACTAGACCCTGCGTGTTGGTGGTGAGTGTCCATCACCGCTTCCTTTCATTCTCTCTCTTGTGCTGGAAGCCTGGAAGTGCCTAGACTTACTCACTGCAAGGGTCCAAGTGCAATTCTGACTCTGCCAGGGAGCGGGGGGGGGGGGGGGGGGGGGGGTGCGCCTGCATGAGATATGGAGGACAAGGGAACAGGATAAGTTCTTCTGCCTTGAGTTGTGGCGGCTGATACGAGGCTTCAGCAGACGGGTGTGTTTGTACAAACTGGCCAGCTACACGGCTCGCAGCTAGGACAACTGGCAGTGGCTTCTACGGTTTCCTGCCCTCTAGGTGATGGCTTTTGGAAACTGCCTAGCAGTATCCCTTTCACTCCTCAGACTCTTAACAATGACTTTTGGGACTGCTGAGTTCCCTGAAGTATCTGGAGTGCTTCTTGTTTTCCTGTGGAATTCTAACTGATATGCTTCCATAGACTCCATTTCTATAAGGAGGGGAGGGTTTATCCTTCCATACCCAGGCCTGCACAGGATCTGGATCACAGTGGAAACTAATAGTGATAAAGAGAATAAGGGTGACCATGGCAAACATTTATTTCATGTTTACTATGGGCCCAGCCCTGTTGTAAGTTCTTTATTTATTCAGTAACCCTGCAAGGCAGGCACTATTACTGTCCTCTTTCTACAGATTAGGAAACTGAGAACAAAGTAGTTAAGCAACGTGCTTAAGAATCACAGCATTAAAAGGTGGACCGTGGAGGCAAGCCCGGGCAGTCCGGCTCTCTGGTCTTGTACCTGCATCTAACATCTTCCCCTGCCTGAATGATATTTGCTCCAGGACATGAAGATACAACCACTAGAAGTTGAGAATGCGGTATAAATGCTCTATGTGCATTTACCATAAAGTAGCAGTTCAGTATGTTCTCATTTAAGACTATTAACTTTGTGGTTCAAATAGCTGTGTGTATACGTGCGCGCACACACACACAGGTTTTTTTTGCTGTGATAACTTTTTTTCTTTTTCTTTTTTTTCTTTTTTTTTTTTTTTTTTTTAGCATGTATTCATTTTTGAAAGGCAGAGAGAGACAGAGCACAAATGGGGGAGGGGCAGAGAGAGAGGGAGATGCAGAATCTGAAGCAGGCTCCAGGCTTTGAGCTGTCAGCACAGAGCCTGATGCGGGGCTTGAACTCACGGACCACAAGATCATGACCTGAGCCGAAGTTGGCCGCTTAACCAACTGAGCCACCCAGGCGCCCCTTAACTTTATTTTTTTCTGATTACTCACAAAAACAATGAAAAAACAGGAAGCCTTAGATGGGGCACCTGGGTGGCCCAGTTGGTTAAGCGTCTGACTGGCTCAGGTCATGGTCTCATGGTTCATGAGTTCAAGTCCCATGTTGGGATCTGTGCTGACAGCTCAGAGCCTGGAGCCTGCTTCAGATTCTGTGTCTCCCTTTCTCTCTGCCCCTCCCCCACTCACGCTCTCTCTCTCTCTCTCTCTCTCTCTCTCTCTCTCTCTCAAAAATAAAAAATAAACATTAAAAAGAAAAAAAGAAAAACCAGGGAGCCTCAGAAATAATTGACATTTCAGGGAAGGTAAGAAGAACCACAGTGAAGAATATTCGTAGCTTTCATTTGAATTTCTTGATGCACATCTTTCTGCCTCTTGCCTGGGAGCACAAGATAAAGTAAAAGTCAAATAAACACTGGTTGCAACAACTGTAGGGAAAATATTTCTCTCTTTACTGTGGCTTCTGCCAGAACGGAGAACAAACGTTTCTACTAAGACCTCAAAAACATGGAAGAGAGAGCACGGGAACATGCAAAGACATACAAAGTCCACGTGGAAATGGACAAAGCAGCTGATCACGAATACTATGGACAAACGTGCACAACTCTCAAAGTCGACCAGTGGATAAATCGGAGCGGGTGTGAAAAGGGACAAAAATAGGTGTTGGAGAAGCTTTTTCTCCAATCCTGATGTCTCCCAACACACATAGGGAGATCCACTAGCAGAGTAGCCCTGGACAGGGCCATTACTTACTATTCAGGGCAGAAGCGCTTAATCAGATGGATGCATTTGGAAGGAAAATCTGAGCACAGTCTGTCCCCTTTGTTCTCTCTTGTAAGTGAACCTGTCATTCTTCTCTGTTCTTCCATGTCTTAAATTTTCAAAGGGCCAACTCTGTCCACCAGCGGGGGGAAGGGACAGGTTTATGCCCTGGTCCATTGCTGACACTGCCTGGGAGGATAAGTTTATGCAGTTCTGAGGTTCAGCACTGGAAAACCCTACTTGGCTCGAGTCCAAAGCCATATTTCCCCCAAAAGGTCCACAGTCCTTACCTGCACTTCCAGAATCCACAAAGTAATGAAAACAAAAAATTTTTCCCCGATTCATCTGGCAGCAAAACCTTAAGTGACCTGAGTCACCAGTGGCAAAACGTGACCCTAACAGACATGAAACTACTTAAATCCTCATTTTTCCCCTTAGAGCATTGTGTTGCATGTCGTAGCCAACAGCCCCATGTGCCTATTTAAATTTAAACTAAGTTACAATAGCTTCTCAGTCCTACCAGCCACATTTCAAAAGCTCAATAACAGCTATATTTAACTAGTACTACCACACAGGACAAGGCAGATGAAAACCTTCCAGCACTGCAGAAAGTACAGCTTAGAGTGAAGGCATGTTTCCTTACACACACATTCATACTTGCTTACGGGATATGACCCAGACCCTACATAATAAATAGCATATATACCATTTTCTTCCTAAACCTAAAAAATATGAAATTCCAAAATCGTATCTGGCCCAAAAGGTGATAAAGGAGCATGGGCCCACATCAGTTTTTACCAGTAATAAAAGCAATATCTTGACCTTCTATTTGCTTTAGACATTACCAGTTACGGACTAAATGGTTGTGTCCCCCCAAATTCATATGTTGAAGCCCCAAGCCCAAAAGTGATGGTATTGTGGGGTGAGACCTTTGGGAGGTAATTAGGTATAGACGAGGTCATGAAGGTGGCCTATGATGGGATTACTGTCCTATTTATAAGAGGAGGAAGAGACACAATAGTTCTCTCTCCACCACATGAGGACATGACCTTCTTGCCGGTGACCATGGAGGCAGAGGCTGGAGGGACAAAGCTGCAAGCCAATGGACCACACAGCATGGACCACCAGGAGCCACCTGAAGCTAGGAAGAGTCAAGGAAGGACCCTTGCCTAGAGCCTTCAGTGGGAGCACAGTCCTGCTGACACCTTGATTTGGGACTTCCGGCCTCCAGAATCATGAGACTATAAGTTCCTGTACTTTAAAACCCAGTTTGGGGCCAATGTCATGGCAACTCTAGGAAATGAAGACAGAGTTTGCTACCAAGAGGCAGGTGCTGCTGTAACAAACACCTAAAACATGGGGAAACAGCTTTGGAACTAGGTAATGGATAGAGACTAGAAGAGTTTGGGAGGTACATGCTAGAAAAAGCCACGACTGCCACAAAGAGACGGTTACTGGCAATTCTGGGAAGAGCTCAGAAAGGAAAGAGGAGAGCTGTGGAGAAAGATTCTTAGAGAATCCAGAAATTGTGAACAGAATATGGCCATTCTGCTGAACTGGCCATCCGGGCGACACCTAAGACTGAAACCAGGAACATGTTATTGCCCAAGAGAGCAGAGGCAAGTGCTGTAAAGTGGTCAACGATGTCGCTGAACTGTGTTCTAGTGTTTTGTGGAAGGTAGCACTGGTAAGCCAGGAAACTGGATGAAGGGGTGGCTTGGTTCCTCCTGCATGCAGAGGAAAAAAAAAAAAAAAAAAAAAAGGAGGAACCGAGAAAGGAATTGTTAAAACAAAAAGGAACCAGAACTTTAGGATCTGGAAAAGTCTCAGCTTATCCGTATCACACCAAAGGACAAACCGAAAGTTTTTGCTCTGAAAACCAAGAGTGTGGTCGAGCAACCCTTTGATACGGGTATAAATCACGGACCACCCCAGCAGAGGCAAGGTTCAGCTGGAACTGAGGAAGACAGGGGTTGCAAGGAAGATAGGTGGACCGAGATGCTGCAGGACTGAGCCGTAAGGCGATTCAGCTGTGGTTCTTCAACACAAAGGGAGAATGACCTCAAAGGAGATTTGGAGATCATCAGGGTTGCATCTTGGTTCAAAGGTAGGGGAAGGCATCACCTGGACTTCAACAGGGCAGATGGCGTCGTCCAAAGCCTTGAGGGCAGCGCCTCCTGGAGTCTTGGTGGGTAACTCCCTTCCACAGAGTTACAGATGTAGCACTGCCACCCCCAGGGGGTATGGAAAGCAGAGCATCAAACCAAAGACCATTATTCTAGCGCTTCAAGACCTAATGGTATTTGCCTTGCTAGTTTTTGAACTTACTTGGGACCCTTCATCCCTTTTTTCATTCCAATTTCTTCCTTTTAGAATGACAGAGTCAATCCTATGCCTCTCCCACCATTCCATTTTGCAAGCACACGACTTTTCTCGTTTCACACGCTCACAGCAGGAAAGGATTCCTGCCTCTGGATAAATCATATCTGGAATTTCACCCATATCTGATTTAGGTTGTATTTAGACGACACTTGGGGCTGTAGACTTTAGAACTGATGCTGGAGCAGGTC
This sequence comes from Panthera pardus, assembly GCF_024362965.1. Taxonomy (NCBI): domain Eukaryota; kingdom Metazoa; phylum Chordata; class Mammalia; order Carnivora; family Felidae; genus Panthera; species Panthera pardus. Next base: position 173,880,878 of record NW_026526688.1, read on the forward strand.
GAGACTTTTGGAGTTGTTGGTATGGAATGAATATCATTTGTATGCAACAAGGACATGAATTTGGGGAGGTGCAGGGACAGAATGTTATGGCCTTAATATTTCTGCCCCTCCCCCATTCGTATGTTGAAGCCCTAACAGCTAATGTGATGGTATTTTATTTATTTTGAGAGACAGACACTGCACAGGGGATGGGCAGACAGAGAGGAGAGAGAGAGAATCCCAAGCAGGTTCTGAGCTGTCAGCACAGAGCCTGACTTAGGGACTCAATCTCTAGAATGGTGAGATCATGACCTGAGTGGATATCAAGAGTTAAGCATGCTTAACTGACTAAGCCACTCGGGCACCCCTAATGTCAGGGTATTTAGAGGTAGACCCTTTGGGAGGTAATCAGATTTAGATGAAGTTATTAGGGTGGGGCCTCCATTATGGGATCAGCATCCTTATTAAAGAAAAAGAAGAAAGACCAGGGCTTGTGCTCTCTGTCATGTAAGGACACAGTGAGAAGATGGTCATTGGAAAATCACAAGGAGGTCCCGCACCAGGAATCACACTTGCCAGCACCCTGATCTTGGACTTTCCAGCCCCCAGAACTGTGAGAAATAAAAGGTCTGTTGTTGAAGCCACTCAGTCTATGGTATTTTGTTGCAGCAGCCTGAGCTAAGTAAGACATTACTGTGCTCTAAACTGATTAAGAGTTAAGGCAGGGGTGCCTGGGTGGCTCAGTTGGTTAAGTATTCGACTCTTGGTTTCAGCATAGGTCACAATCTCTCAACTCATGGAATCAAGCCTGACATCAGGCTCTGCACTGACAGCATGGAACCTGCCTGGGATTCTCTCCTCTCTGCCTCTCCCCTCCCTTCCTCTCCCTCTCTCCCTCTTTCTCTCTCTCAAAAAAAAACAACAAAAAAAAAAAACAAAAAAAAAAAAAACCAAAAAAAACCAAACGAACAAAAAAAACCAACAGGAATTGAGGCAAAGAGGATTATTTATTAGGCTCCCATGAATTTCAATACAGGGAGAGAATTATGCTGGCTCTTCTCCTCCACATATTCATGGACAATTCAGGCTCATCACAGTGGAAGATTTTATACACGTTTTAGAATCACTGTTCCAAGAAGGTGTATGTGCCATTCTGGCAGAGAAACATGGCTAAATAACTAGAAGACTCCCAAGGATTAATACAGAAGCCACAGATGGAATTTCTACCTTGGGTGGAAGGTGGGACTAGATGAAGTCCAAGGCTTATTCATGTAAGAGAATCTGGGACAATGCTATTGTCTCCCCCACACTGGTTCTTCTCCAGTGTCCTTAATGTGGCGTGGACTGGTCGTATGCAGATATACTTTTGGACCGAAACAGGTCCATTAGAGTCCAGAACATTCTGAAATTTCCTTGAATGCCCTTGAGGCTACCCCTCTGGTGTAAGTGAAGTAGGTCAGAGCAGCCATGTTCCCTCTCTGTTAGTCAGCTTCTGGCTGGCTGTCAGGATTCAAGAGTAAGGATAACACTTATCCACTATATATCCAGCTGATTGTCTTGTCCATGTGGGTGGAAGAGATTTCACAGAAATCTGGCATAAACCTAGGCTGGGCCACAGAGTACCAAGAGAGATGTTTTGAGTCCCCTGAAAGCTCCACGTTATTTTGCTATACAGGTTCAGGCAAGTAGCTTAACCTGGCACAACCTTAGTTTCCTTATCTGTGAAACAGGGAGAACAGCCCCTGGTCCATCATCCTGACAGGATTTGGGGATGGAAATCAAAATTAAAATACTGAATGAGCTAACACATGGGAAAGTAATTTTTATGTATTACCTTTATTATTGATAAGTAAAGTCCATACAAGCCTTTTAAAGCAATACGTATTAACACAATAACCTAAGGGAGACCCTAGCTGAATTCTTAAACATACTGCTAGGAGTTCAACACAAAGCAGCTTTTATCTAGAGCATGAATTGATTTCCACTTGTAGAGAAAAGCATGAGATAATGTTCTTTGTCTTAATTGGACAGTGGAGAAACTCTTGAGTATTGGCCAATAATCTAATATTGGATGGAACCAAAACACAACCATTTGCTTCCTGAATTGCATCCACAAAAATTTCGTGGTGGAGTGCTGCCTCTGATAGAGCATTAACCAAGATTGCAAGGTTTCACGCACAGGCCCCCCCAAAAATACCCGTCTCTGTCTCTTCTATTTAATATACCCTCGACTCTCCAATTTGATCAAATCTGGGTGCTAACACTGTTACAACTTCTCACATAGAAGTCACATTTCTGGTCCTTCGAGATCAATGTACAAGCTTAGCTCAAACAGTAAGCAGGAGACACGAAAGCCTCCCTTCTGTTTGCTTTCCTAAGAGTAACATATGGCAAAGCTTTTAAGAAACTAGAAAATTTGAAGAATCATATGGACAAGCTTATGAAAAAAATGACATTAATCTTAAATATTAATTCATTATTAACCTGACTTAACACACATTCATGATCATTGATTTTTATTTTAGAAATTACAAACTTAAAGGAAAAACAAACTACTGATATTAACATTTTCACAGTATTTTTGAAGGAACATGTTTAAAGAAAAACAGTAATTTTGCTGGTTCTACATCAGCAGACTTAAACACTTCTCATGAAATTTCTTTCAAGCTTAGGAGAAGTGAAAATTTTAAGACAACATTTTCTAACACAATTCTCCCAACCACTTAAAAAAATGTTTTAGCATTAAAAGAAAAACAAAAACCTTGAATACTTAAATTGCAGATTACCAGTAGTCTTTAAACAGGCTGCATATCTCCATGTTTTCCTTTATTCAGACTTAAGTAAGAATCCTGGAAGACATATCTGAGATTTTAAAAGGTTTTAAAAGGGTGGACAGTAATTTCCTAAATGCCTCAATTATTAAATTTTGTGAAAATGAGCTGCAAACTTTATTAGCACAGTTGTGCCTCTGTCTCAAAAAGTATACATTCTATTATTATAGAACTGTGAGTTACCTATTTGAGTCTTTCCCCAATGCCCTGACATAATGTAAAGTTTCCCTGAGATTTTTGTTTTGTTTTTTACTTCTTTAGAAAGTTATTTTTGTTGGTTCTCTCAAAATGCTTTTCAAAAGCAACCAGACTCTTGGGTTAAAAAGATTATATCTAGTGATTGTTAACGCTTACTTTTTGTCAGACTCAAAGCTTGTTAGAGTGCATGAAAAAGGCTCCTGCAAAACTTATCTTATGGCCACACATTTACTTTTTCTAGAAAAGAGCAATTCCTGCAGTTTTATCCAGCTTAAGTCAAATGCTTCCTACTTCTTCACTTACTAGTAAGGAAAGTTAATATTCAGGTCCTAAAACTCAAAGGCAGTGTTGAGCAAAAAAAGAAATGAACCATCCAGCGCTCAGCCGCTGTGATTTGCGAATGCGAGAAATCAACAAGTTTGCGTTTGGCGCCTATCAGGTGCCCAGCCTTGAGCAGAAACAGGCCTGAGTAGGTCAGGTTCCAAACCGGGAAATCAAGCCCGGGGTCCAGCTGTGGAGATGAACTCCTGAGCGCTCGCCACGAAACCAGCGCCGGGATGAACGCCCATCTATCCCGGGGCCCCACAGCGCGTTTCCTCTGCAATCGCCGCGGGCCTTCGATTCACAGAGGATTCTTCTGCCCTCCAAAGCGAAGGGCACCGTCGCACTCACAAGAGGCTAGTCTCAGGGAACCCCATATGCTCACCCCGCTCGGCGCGAACAAGTAGCAAGGGAGGAAGCCCTCCTTCAGGACCCCGCAGCTGAGCCGGGAGCGAGACGAACTACTATTTGCGTTCGCGACGACCCCGGAGAAGACACCGCTAAAAGAAAAGGTGGTAGTGGAAGCAGGTTGGCGCTTCCAGAAGCGTCTAATGCCTCGGACGTTTCTTAGCTCGATCTGAATTAGTAACCCGGGCGAGGGGCGCGAGAATGGGGGTCCCAGGGGAAGCCAGCGGGCAGAGGGGATGAGCGAAGGGAGAATAAAAGTGATTCAACTGAAATTCCCACGCGCTCAGACCATCCACGCTTTCAGCTGGAGGAAGGGAGATTGGGGCACGCACGGCGCGCCCGGCTGTGCTGCGGAAACTCTCCGGCTCCCGGCGCGCGCGGACGGACGGAAGGACTGACGGGCAAATCCGGGCGAAGGACTTACCTTCAGGGTTGGCGCTGATGAAGACCCGCACGCTTCGCCCGGCGGGCACGAGGTGAGAAGGCAGGGCGTTGAGGTTCCCGGAGAAAGCCGCCCGCCGGAGCGCAGAGTCCCGGGGACAGGGCAGCCTGGTGCCCGCGCCGGCCGGCCACATCGCCCTCTGGGAGGAATAGCCGCCGCCGCCTCCTGGTCCTCGGTTCCTGCCCGCGGCTCCGCGGAGCAGCTAGGTCGATCCCCGCAGGCGGCGCGGCTCAGAGCCGCCCCGAGCCCGAGGCGCCGCCGGCGAGCTCCGCGGCGCACACCACCGGCAGGCGCGGGGCGGCCATACGGACCCTCGGGCCGCTGACGCCGCCGCCTCCCGGCCCTCTGGGCGTCAGCCTTCGCCCGCCGCCGGGGGCTCAGCACAGCAGCCGGCGGGAGGTCAGCGTGGCGGTGGCGGCGGCGGCGGCTACGCGCGCGGCGCCTCTTTGCGCCGGGAAGCGCCCGCGCCGGCCGCCCAGCCCGCGGCCATCTCCCCGTCCGCGCCTGCCGCGGGAAGAGGGGTCGCCGAGGTGACGGGGACCGAGCGGAGGAGAGCTGCTCGAACTTTATCTGCTAAAGGCGTCCGACTTTATGGGAACGTCCTTCCGCGGGGCGGTGAACTCACCCGCGGCTTAATGGGCGGCAGGGGCGGGGGCGCGGGGGCCGCGGGCTGCCCGTGGGCCTCCCGGGCTTCTCTGAGGACGATCCCGAGCGCTCGTGGCTGTCTCCTTGGTGGAGAACATGAAAGAAACTAGCCCGAGATCCCTCTGACTCCTCCAACTCTCCTAAAGGTCAAACAAGCCCTCAGCATTTTGGGGAACGCACGCCTACCGGCGCCGGCGCCTCTTTGCCTACGTGCCGCCAATTCCGGCCTCAAAGTTAGACTCACGCACTGAGCCCGGCCCCCGAGGGTCCAAAGCATCAAAACTCGGCACCCTTTTGAGCGTCCTGGAGGGGCTGTCACCGTCGCCCGGCCTCAGGTGGCGCAGGTGACTGTCTTGCCGCTCCGCTAGCCTCACGCTCGGCAGAGCCGGGGGTTTTTATAGAGAAGCCGCGCCGCTCACGTGCTCCTCGCCGCGTGGTCGCGGAACCTTTCCAAGAGTGGGTCTCCGCGGGAAGCCTTCCCGAGGTCTGGAAGGCTCCAGAGGGGTCCTTCCTGCCCCCGCCCTGGCGCATTCCCGGGCCACTCCGCGAGCTGGGCGGCTCCAGGAGCCCCGTGCCGCCCGGTGTGCGCCTGGGCCCGGCAGGCCTTTGGGGGCTCCGGGGAGCGCTGTTTGGCGCAAGAGCCCGCAAAGTGCAGGTGGCCACGGATTGGGGCGGGGTGCGAGAGATCAGAGTTGGCTTTTGGCCGCTTTTCCAAGTCCCTGCAGGCTTCGCCTGACGCTGATCCGACGGGGCCAGAGCGGTCGCGGAACTCTGCTACCCTGGGGTTGGGAGTCGTAGCTCTAGGGGTCTGGTCTACGGCGGGGTGACGTAAGATGCCGAGGGACCCCAACGTAAAATCACCGTCTCCGGTGCACGCTCACTGCCCTTGCCAAGTACTGCAAATTCCAGGACAGGAAGAAGACCTCGTAGAATTAAAAGTGTGATTGTACTTGGGGTGAGGGAAGGGAGGAGGTGTGTCTGGAGCCTTAATTGGAGTTTGGCGTCCAAACCTCTCATTGTGAGCTTTGGGGCAGGAACTCCTGGCTCTTAGAGAGGAAGAACGGCTTTTCCAAACCTTTGGGATTGGAAAGGGGGTGCTTGGGCACAGGGTGCGGGCAGCTCAGCTGCAAATTTTATCTTCTCACCTGGGGCTTCTCCTGGCCTCCTCCTGGCCTGCACTTCTCCTAGGTCCTGCTGGTGGCAGTGAAGTCCTATGCACTGCTGTTTATTTTCTGACCCCACCCCGTTCCCAAAACATGCTTTCTGGGGTAACCTTTCGGAGGAATTGGGTCTCTGGGTTTTTAAGGCTGCCTCTCCACTACTGGGAACCAGGGGGCAGTCAACCGTTCGTACTCTGTAATAATTTGATGCAACCAGTAAAGTAACGTTGAACATACCCAGGCATTTGTTCAACTGATTCCGTTTAGCAAATTATCTCCTTCCCTCTCCAGCTTTATTACTCCCAGGTGGGAACATTCTCCAGCAGGAAGGAGGTCTCTGAAAGATTTCCTGATATCCCAGGAGGTATGGACTGAGAGTTCTGGAACAGGTCATGAATATACAGTGTCCGTTACAGTACCAGCCTTTATGAATATACAGTATTTATTACTGGAGAAAAGAGCCAGGACCACTTTATGCCTAATCTCAATGCTGTTTATAAGAAACTGATAAGAAGTTGCCGGATTGTCAGGGACCTGCCTTCCTTTCTTTCGTTTCCCCCTACTTATTTGGTGGTTTCTCTCTTAAAAATCAGATTAGTGTTTGTGTCTTCTGACCTTTGCTTCACATCTCAAAGTGTTGCACTTTCTTAAGATGACTTTGGGATTTTTGGCAGCCTCTATAACCTAATTAACTGTTCTAGACAGGCCGAAGTTTAGCATCTGCCAGTGTCACTGCAGACCAAGGATGCAGAGGAGAGAGACTTTCACATTTTTTGTGCGGCGGTGTTTTAAAGGGCTCCCTGCACAGCCAGCTTCACATAGGTAGAGCCAGCGCTGTCTTTGGGTTATCAGGGAGCTGTCTACCTTAGGACACCCAATCAACCACCTCCCTCCTCCATACACATACACACATACATCTCTCTCCTATCTTCTTCGAAGTCTTCTGTCTCTTGCTAACGTATGATCTCCTAAAACCAGAGATTCATTCATTAGTGTGGAAATGGCATAAGGGAAATGTCACCCTTGGCACTAACACTGTTAGGAATTAACTAGATTTATTTCCCACCCCAAGGCACTTGTGACTATACTAGTGGAGAGAGAAAGAAAAGAGAAAAGAACTGAAAACGGAAGGGAAGGAGCTGGTTTGAATGTGGAAGGCAGGCCCTGACTTCTAGCTGGGAGACTGTTTTGTTTTTATATCCATTTGAAACACTTTACAAACATTTTCTCCTCTTCATCAAATATTGAACATGTTATTATTCCTTCCATTTTACACATGAGAAAACCAACGTTCAAAAAAGAGAAGGGGCTTGTCCAAGGTCATATAACTATGGGATCTAGGTATTGTGGCCCCAGTCTTAGCACTCTTTGCAACAAACCTCTTCTATATTCTAATTTTGCCTGGGTCTGGCCCTGGCTGACATCTTTAGTAACCTGGAAAATAGATGTTCAGGTCTGTGTTCACAGGTGTGGAAGGCTGGTTATCACCTCTGCTTCCGTGTGGCAGAGAAGGTCTGTCTACAAGATCACACTGGACTAGACTCTCCCAATGTAATTGCAGAATGCCTTGTATTCCTGTTGTTTCCTCATAAGACCACAGGTAAACCCATATCATCCTTGCAGCTGGCTGGAAAGTTTAAAGCGTCTAGAAATTGGAAGATAAAAGTACAGGAAAAATGGGTTGGGAACCTAGCTTGTGACCAAGGACAGGTATTCCCCTCTTCATCCTCCCACACACCCCAGTTAACAGGACGGAGGGCCACAGAGAGGCATGGTCTTTAGGCAACAATGGTCACAGCCCTTGATAAAAACAGGACTGTTCAAAGGTTCAATTACTGCTAGGTTCTTCCTACTCATAGAGCTAGGAGGAACGGTGTGCTCATGGACTCCAACTCCCCTTGATATATGATAATGCCCCTCTCACAAGGTAGTTTTATAAAACAGGAGGAAGGAAACCTAAACTAATATATTGATATACTGAGCACTGGTAAGCTAGACACTGTGATAGATTCTTTAAATCGCACTGTATCTGGGGCCAGGGCCCAACACCTCTAATATCCCCACTTGATATCCCATTTTGGACACTGCTGTCCCTTGAATACCTTTTATGATGTGCACACATCATCTTTGGCGATGTATGTGCAGGTTCCCCCATCTAAGGTCCATGTTATGGAAATATACCTCACCTACTCCCCTTCCCTGCCCTGGCAGTGGTTTTTCACCCATCTGCATGGCTCTATCCCTTGGCCAGGTCATCCTGCTGAGATGACAGGGCTGGTGATCATAAAGCACACAACCAGAGCCCCTGCTGCTGACTCTGACCCAGCAGAAGGAAGGGCCACCCCTCAAGCTGTATTTACCTATATGTACACTCACTTTTCTGCATGTCAAATATCCTGGGTTCTTCTGGACCAGTGTTCTGTATTTGTCCACATGGACAGAAGTGGAAATAGAGCCCCTGGTGTTATAAAAATGACCAAATTATCACACCCTATTCTAACTATCTCAGGAAATCTAGCCAATGAAGCCAATGATGTGTTTTTGTGTTTCCCAGACTTGAACAAGAATGTCAAATTTAATATTACATTAATGTTCATGGTGGCCCTTGGATGTGAATGATAAAGGTTTGAATCTGCTTTGGGGATATGAGGAGTAGATTATACAGGTCCACTCAGATGAGGACTCTGCTTTCCAAGGTTCCAGCTCAGGAGAAAAGCTGGGCCATCAGGAACCCACTTACTTGTTTACAAAGTGGAAATTTTCGGTGTATGTGAGAATTTGTCAGCATAACAATTTGCCAACAGAGAGGGTTGATTCAGAGGTGTCTGTGACATAATAGAATTCACAGCAGCTTGGTTTTAAATAAAGTTACACCTTTCTGAAATTGCTATCTGATGTTTTCATGACTCAGAAATTCTAACTTTATATCCACCCCCTTCCAAATCTGTTTAATGTATTTTTTGATCAGTCTGCCTCTTACAACCTTCTAAATACTCACATTGTTTTGTAAGCACTGGGCATACCACACAAAGTAGAAGAAAGTAAGGTGAGTTGTTTAAAAATTTGTAGTTTATTTCATATTTCTCAGTCAGATATTTCATTTTCATTATATGATTGCCAAATATTTTCCCCCCATGCCATTAATCTTAAACACAGTACCTTCTCCTCTCTTGTCCCTTTATCTGATACTGGTTTGGAGAATTGCTTTTTACAAAGCTCTTTCACACATGTTAACTCATTTTGATTCTAACCCTGAGAGGTAGTTTCTGCATTAACTATACTACCCTTCTCCCCTCCCCCCCTTTTTTTTAATATGAAAAAGTAGATCAAGAGATTTAAGTGGCATGTCCAAGTTCATTCAGTTAGTGGTTGGCAGAGCCAGTATTAAAACTAAATCTCTGACCACCAAACCATGGATTTAATTACAAAGTATCACATGACTACCAATATATAACAAGATCCATCTGGCCAAATTGATGGACATCATTTGTACCTCTCTATGAAATTTATATGGGTTGTTAGGCAAGCCAAATCATACAGGGTATAAAACACTCCACCTGGATTGCAGTGTTACCTACATGGCTTATTTACATTGGTTTCCGTATTTTTTATTGAGCAAAAGCTAGGTTCCATATCCTTTAATTCTATTAACAGCTCAGTTTTACAGTAACAAGTAACAAGAGGTTCCGAAAGTTTAAATAATTTGTCCAAATTCAGGTAGCTAGTAAATAGCAAATCTAGAATGTGAACCAGATTTCTTTCCCTGTGTTACTAAATGAGATCTTTCTACCACAGAAGACTGAATCCACATGAATAAGATACAAAAAATATTCTCTTTATAGTATTCCATACTGACATGGCCCCAATATCTTAAATGTACTGCCCGGGTCAATCATCTTATTGTTTAAATGCTTGTACTTAACTAGAAGAGTATTAAACTTGAATGTATGCTAATTTTACTTTTGGTCCCCCAAAGTTTTAATGGGACCAAGTGTTCTTTTCCTGGATATTTTTCCTGTAAAAATTAAGCATAGATGATAATTCTATCACAGTGTCTCTAAACATAATTCTATGGATTCTATTTTCTAAAAAAATACTCTTGCAGTTCTGCTTTATATTTGTTATTTGATTGACATTACTTCTTCACAAAATAATGGTCCCCATCACAGTCCTTTAGCCTGAATTAGTGACAGAGTTACACCATGTTTCTGCTTGGGTCACATAATGTAAATGATCCTACTGACTAAATTTAGAAAACAATAGGCAGAAATTGACAGGTTATTTACATTTAGTCAGGGTAAAGAGTAGGCAGTTATTTATGATTGCTTTGAGGTTTTGAGAAACATTTACAAATCAAATGATTCACAAACAGGTTTAAATTCTGTACTCCTATCACTTGAAAAGTATGGGGCCAAAAGATCATTTGGCCATCATTTGGAGTCTTTGGAACAGATTTAAAATTTAGGGGACTTATTTTCTTCCTCTCAAAATAAATATGGTGTAGAAATATATCTATTATATTTATATATTTATTTATAACTATAATATATATTTTTATTGTAAAAATATAAGTATGTGTGGCATTTTTAAAAGACAGTGAATACAAATCTAATTCTGCATTAGACAAAATTTTTTTAGTGGTAAATAACTGAAACTAAGGAGGAATTTCTTTCAAGAATAGGAGGTTTAGGGGGCCTGGGTGGCTCAGTCAGTTGAGGGTCCAACTTGTGCTCAGGTCATGATCTCACGGCTTGTAGGTTCCAGCCCTGTGTTCGGCTCTGTGCTGGGAGCCTGGAGCCTGCTTGGGATTCTGTGTCTCCTTTCTCTGCCCCTCCTCCACTCAGGCTCTGTCTCTCCCTATCTCTCAAAAATAAATATTTAAAATTAAAAAAACATATATATAGGAGGATTTGTTTTGTTTTTTGTTTGTTTGTTTTTAAGAATATAGGATCTTAAAAAAAAAAAAAAGAATATAGGATCCTATACAGACTGCACGGGCAGAAGTGTAAATGAATCTCAGGAAAAACTGGAACCTAGAATTGGAAATGTGCTTAGGAAAAAAGATATTATTTTTCCACATTTCATCTCTGGTTCTTGCTTAGCATCATGAATATTCTCTCTCTCTCCCCCCCCCCCCCCGTCCCCCCCTTCCCTCCCCCCTCCCACATTTTTTTGGCATCTAATACTCATTCTGGGTATGGTCAAGCCTCATCTCAGGCCTTAGGTCATGGAAAGAGTAACCGAATCTTTTTTGAAATCTTTTTAGAAGTTAATGGACACAAAGTGATTGTACTCATTTTGAGTTGATATTTAAGTGTAGATCTTCCCACTCTTTTAAGAAGTTACCATACCTCAACACAAATACTAATGTCAAATTGTGGTAGATTGTCTAACAAGCAAATTTTAAGTGTACAATACAGTATTGTTAACGGTAGGCACTATGCTGTATAGGAGATCTCCAAACTTATTTCTCTTGCATAACTGAAATTTTGTGCCCTTTCGTCATCCTCTCCCCGTTTCCCCCTTCTCCTAGCCCCTGGAAACCCACCACCCTACTCTATCTATAAGTTTGACTATTTTAGATTCCATATTTAAGTGAAATCATGCTTTCATTTGTCTTTCTGTGTCTGGCTTATCTAATTCAGTATAATGTCTTCCAGGTCCATCCATGTTGTTGCAGATGGTAGGATTTTTTTTTTTTTAAGACAGAATATCATATTCCAGTATGTGTAAGGACCACACTTTCTTCAGTCATCCATTAATGCACATTTAAGTTGTTTCCCTATCTTGGCTATTGTGAACAGTGCTGTAATAAACATGGGAGTACAGCTATTTCTTTGAGATCCTGATGTCAATTCCTTTGGATATCTACCCAGAAGTAAGATTGTTGGATCATATGGTAGTTCTATTTTTAATTTTTTGAGAAACTTCCAAATTGTTTTCCATAAAAGCTATACCAATATACCTTCCCACCAACAGTGTACAAAGATTCTCTTTACATCCTTGCCAACACTTGTTATCTTTTGTTTTTTAGAGAACAACCTTCCTAATAGGTGTGAGGTGATATCTCATTGTAGTTTTGATTTGTGTTTCCCTGATGATTAGTGCTGTTGAGCATTTTTTCATATATCTGTTGGCCATTCGTGTGTCTTCTCTGGAGAACTATCTATTCAGTTCCTTTACCCATGTTTTAGTCAGATTATTTGTGGATTTTTTCTTTTTGTTTTGTTTTTGCTTTTAAGTTGTATGAGTTCCTTATGTATTTTGATTGTTAAAATTTTTTTTTAATATTTATTTATTTTTGAGAGAGAAACAGAGCACTACCAGGGGAGGGGCAGAGAGAGAGGGAGACACAGAATCCAAAGCAGGCTCCAGGCTCTGAGATGTCAGCACAGAGCCAGACACAGGGCTGAAACTTAAGAACCACGAGATCATGACCTGAGCCAAAGTCAGATGCTTAACCGACTGAGCTACCCAGGTGCTCCTATTTTGATGTTAACCCCTTATCAGATACATGTTTTACAAGCATTTTCTTCCATTCTGTAGGTTTGTCGGTTTCCTTTGCTTTACAGAAGCTCTTTAGTTTGATGTAATCTCACTCAGTTATTGCCTGTGCTTTTGGAGTCATATCCAAAACATGATTGCCAAAACTAATAGAAAAAAGAATCGTGAAATTCACAAAAACTCCAAATGGCCAAAGTAGTCTTGAGCAAGAACAAAGATGGAAGTATCACACTTCTTGATTTCAAATTATGTTGCAAAGCTACAGTAATCAAATAGTATGGTCCTGGCATAAAAACAGAGCAATAGATGGGGCACCTGGGTGGCTCAGTCGGTTAAGCGGCCGACTTTGGCTCAGGTCATGATCTCGCGGTCTGTGAGTTCGAGCCCCGCGTCGGGCTCTGTGCTGACAGCTCAGAGCCTGGAGCCTGTTTCAGATTCTGTGTCTCCCTCTCTCTCTGACCCTCCCCCGTTCATGCTCTGTCTCTCTCAGTCTCAAAAATAAATAAACGTTAAAAAAAAAAATTAAAAAAAACAAAAACAAAAAAACAGAGCAATAGAACAGAATAGAGAGCCCAGAAATAGACCCATGCATATACAGTCAACTAATCTTTAACAAGGGTACCAAGGAGACAAAAAGGGGGAAAGATAGTCTCTTCAATAAATGTTGTTAGAAAAACTAGATATCATGCAAAAAAAAAAAAAAAGGAAAGTTGTAACTTACCTTGCATTATACACAAAAACCAACTCAAAATGGATTAAAGACTTAAATGTAAGATGTGAAACCATAAAAATTGTAGAAGAAAATATGGGAGGAAAAATGATTTTTAATTTTTAATTTTATTTTGAGAGGGAGAGAGCGAGCATGTGAGTGTGGGCTGGGGGGGCAGGGAGAGGGAGAGAGAGTCTTTTTTTTTTTTTTAATGTTTGTTTATTTTTGAGAGAGAGTGCAAGCAGGGCAGGGGCAGAGAGAGCTAGAGACACAGAATCCAAAGCAGGCTCCAGGCTTCAAGCTATCAGCACAGAGCCTGATGAGGGACTCGAGCTCACAAGCAGTGAGATCATGACCTGAGCCGGAGTTAGACACTTAACCAACTGAGCCCTGGGAGAGAGAGTCTTAAGCAGGCTCCATGCTCAGTGTGGAGCTGGACACAGAGCTTGATCCCATGACCCTGGGATCATGACTTCAGCCAAAATCAAGAGTCTGATGTTAACAGCCTGAACCACCCAGGAACCCTGGAAAAAGTGTTTTTTTCTAAAAATGATCTAAATGCTACTTGCTAGTTTCTCAGGTACTGAGAAGAGTAAAACTAAACAGGAAGTGGTAAGTCAAAACAGAATTTTGACACTTTCTCTGAGTGTGTTAATAAGAATGTGAACAGTTAAATTTACTGACCATAATCAAACATATAGCTAAACTATGGTTTGAAATCAAGTGATTGCCTTATATTATGATTTCGATAGAAATACAAGAAATTACCCACATGTCCTACACAGGGTTCTTGGCTGAAAAAAAAAAAAAAAAACAAACCAGAACTAGTGCTGATAGGTTTAAGCATACAAGCAATTTACTGGAAAATTATTGCATTATTGCGGGAGGGCCGGAGAACCAGGCTTGTAAAATGGGAGCAGATTGAAGAGGTCAGCCCATTGGATCCACACTCAAAGTGCTACAGGAACAGACATCCAGGAGAGCATTTACACCATTGCTGCCACGAGTACCATTTACTGGATCCCACCATGGCTCCATTGCCATCACTATTGTCCTGTACAGTTCTTTACTCTGGCTTCTGGGACTGGGAACCTAGGAAGAGATACTGTCTGCCCTGTATCTAGACTTAGGCTGTGTAGAATTCTCTAAACACTAGAAAGAGGTTTAGAGGTTAGATTGTCAGACCATTACTCAGCTCAAACCAGCAAAATACACTTCCTGTGCTCGTAAGTGGCCCAGAACTTTGGATGCTATGGATAAGAGGTGAATTGAATGCTTTTTGCATTTCTTGTAAGAAAATTAGAATAATCATGCTCCACCTCTCTAAGACTCAGATGCCTGGCAAAGCTCACCTCTCTTGGACCACAACCAAAAATAAGAAAGTGAGCTAAAAAGAATTCTCTAAGCAGCTAGACAGCATGTTACAATGTTAACACACACTGACCCTCATTTACTGGACTCAGTGGGAAATCCCCAGAGGCTCTCTGTCAGGGTCTTTTCACACTTACTATGTACAAAATTCAAACAAGGTGGCTTTTCCTGGTTGGCAAAACCACAGCAGATTACAGACAATGAACAGCTGCTATCTGGAAGAAATGACTGCTCACAGTGAAGAGTCAGATAACATATGACAGCAGAGGAGACAGGTATTCAAACACACACACACACACACACACACACACACTACATCATGATCCAGAGGCCACTTAATTTCGGAACGGTAGAATTCTATATATCCCAAATGGGACAGAAAAAAAATCAATAAATCCTGGAGTTGAGACAGACTAAAGTGTTGCAAGTACTTAGGGGTAATTTTCAGCAGCAGACAACCCACGATAATTAGCATTCATGATATCCAGTAGTAAACATCAAGGAGGTGAAGGTAAACAGCAAATGAAGTAGGCAGAGATTCAGTTAGAACTGTACATCCAACAAGAACATTGTAGGTGTCTTTTAAGTACCTAAAGTAGTGGTATTATTATTCTTATTATCAGTAACGATAATAATATGACTTTTATGGGAATTATAGATATTACTTAATTCCAAGTTGGAATCTCTGAGAAGGAGGAGCTATTATTCCCATTTTCCAGATGAAGAGACGGAGGCAAAGTAATGTGAAGGTACTTGCCTAAATCACACAGGTGGGGTGCGGTGGGGCATAGACTTTAATGCAGGTAGTCAGGCTCCAGAATCTGAGTTTCAAACATTGATATACTCCATATGTAGATGCTAGGTAGCATACCAGGCAAAAGAAAACTAGCTTAAGACAAGGAAACTCAGGTTGCAACATCTGTCTTAAAGGAAAGAGAAGGGAAGGGAAGGGAAATAATGCTCAATGAATGTTTACTCTGTGTTGTGTTCATATGGCCTTCCATATGCTGTACGATTATTATTCATTTTACAAATGAACAATCTGAGGCTTAGAAAGGTTAAGTAATACATCCATCTTTACAGAGCTTGTAAGTGATGAAGCTGGGATTCAGTTTCCATGATGGACTCTGCCGTTTCTGCTAAAGGGTGACATTGCCTCTAAACAGTGCAAATGCCAGTTGCAAGAATGATCTATTAAATTTGTGCATTCATAAATTCATCTATTTCATTTATTTTTTTATTTATTCATCATTTGTTAAGCACTTCTTTGCTCTGAGCTCAGCCTTGTTCTCAGGAAATTGAATCTAATATGGGACTCTAAAAATGATTGTGCCTGTGTGGGGCAAGACTCTAATGAAATGACCATCAATCAGTTTAGAGGTTTCTCAAATACAAATAAAACCATGAAGACAAGTACATCCCTGAAAAGACATTGGTTAACACTCTAGAAAAAAGGATTGAAGGGAAAAGGAGGGTCACAATGAAAGAGTGTCACAACAATGCAAGAACAGGAATCTAAAAGGGGTTTGATGAACTCTACTCAAAAAGGCAGTAGGCTATAATATTAGGATGTGAGTTTTGGAGACAAATTAATTAATGTGGGTTCCAGTACTGTCTCTGACACTAATTGTGGCTGTAGTAGTAAATCTTCTTCTCTAAGCCTTAGCATCCTCTGTGAAAAGGCAGTAAGATGCCTACTTTGCAATGGTGAATGGTAAGCATGTTAAAGGACCAGCACATTGCCTGGTACTCACTGGTGGTAATTATTGTTAGAAGAGAGGCCCGCTTTGACTCACAATTATTGCTTTAAAAGAAGATCGTGGGGTGTGTGGGTGGCTCGGTTGGGAGTCTGACTTCTGCTCAGGTCATGATCTTGCCGTTCCTGAGATCTAGCCCTATGATGAGCTCTGGGCTGGCAGTGTGGACCCGCTTGGATTCTCTCTCTGTTGCCCCTCCCCTTGTGCTCTCTCTCTCAAAATAAATAAGTTAACTTAAAAAAATTTTTTTTTTAATTCAAAAGATCATGACAGCAAAACTCTGCCAGATTTCTAAAACTTTATAGTTTGTTATTTCTTGTTTATATCCATAGGTTGGAGTAAAAACAAAATCAAACCAACCAATTAACAAAACTTCATTTGAGGAATTTTGGCCCTTTTGTGTCTTGTTTTTGTGTGGATGGGGACAAGGGTTGCAGGGCTATCAGTAGCAGCTGAGGACATTGGGTTTTACTCCACAGGCAGTCTAGCTAGATGAGAAAACCTAGGTGAGGAATGAGCTAGAGCAATGTGAAAAACACAGGTGAAGCACATTGATTCCTAGGCCTCTGGTAAAGCAGAAAGATCACAAAATGGAAAGGCATTCTTGGAATTTGAAAGTGGAAAACCCATGCTGTTCCTGATATAGGGGTCCAGAATAGAAGATAGAGTCAGGGACAAGGTTCACCATTAGATTCATACTCAGTAGCTAGTAAATATCCTCTAGTTTGGAGCTGGGGGGTTCTGGAAACCTGAGGAGGTGGAGTCTAGCTACTGTTGGAGCTCTAAGTGTGAGCACTGGAGAGATCTTGGAACAGGCAGCGCTAACTAGCTATGACACTTGCTATTTCCTCGCTAGGCTTTTGCAGAAATCTCCAATTGATCTTTCTGTCTTCATTCTCAGTTCTCCAGTACAGCTTTTCGCAAAGATTCTGTTCCCAACTTATATTTCCTGTCTTCTCTCCTCTCTTCCAGTACAGATTTACTCTAAGTAAAGGCAGAGAACTCAATATTGTATTTTTTCATATTGAATGGTTTCACTTCAGTCCTTCAAGGCTTAGCCTCTCCAAGTCATTCTTAGAAGTCTTTCCTAACAACCAATGTCAAAATCCCAGGGATTCTTTTCTTCAGCATCATACTGGAGGTTCTAGATAGGGCAATTAGACAAAAGGCAGAAAGAAACAAAAGGCATGAAATTGGAAAGGGAGAAGCAAAACTATCTTTATTTGCAAACAATATGACTTTCTATGTAGATAAGCCCTAGGAATCCACTACAAAAATACTAGAACTAATGAATGAATTAATCGAATTTGCAGGACACAAGACCGATATTAAAAAATCAACTGCATTTCTATATACTAGAAATGAACAATGCAAAAAAAGAAATTAAGGAAACAATTTCATTTACAATAGCATTCAAATATTAAAACTTATTAAAAATACACTTGGCCAAAAAGTGTAAGACTTGTATACCAAAAACTACAAAACATTGTTGAAAAATTTAAAGATCTAAATAAATGAAAAGACACCCTATGTTCATGGATCAGAAGACTCAATATCATCACAATGGCAAAACTTCCCAAATTGATCTACAAATGTAATGCAATCCCCACTGAAATTCCAACTGGGATTTTTTTCTCTCTCCTGTTTTTAAGCAATTGACAAGTTGATCCTAAAACTCATGGAAATGCAATAATCTAGATTACCCAAAGAAATTTCGAAATAAGAATGATGAGGTTGAAGGACTTACACTACCAGATTTTAAAACCTATTACAAAGCTACAATAACTAGTACAGTGTGGTATTGGCATAGGATAGACACATGGAGAACAGAATTGGAAGAATAGAATTAAGAGACCAGAAATCAGCTCTTATGTTTATGGTCGGTTGCTTCTTAACGGAGGTACCAAGATAACTCAGCAGGAGAAATAGGAATCCTTTCAACAAGTGGTTCAGAGACAATTGGATATAAACACACAAAAGAATGAATTTGGACCATTACCTCACACCATGCATAAAAATGTACTTGAGGGGCATCTGGGTGGCTCAGTCAGTTAAATGTCCTACTCTTGATTTCGGCTCAGGTCATAATTTCATGGTCATGAGACTGAGCGCCATGTCAGGCTCCATCTCCATGTTGGGTGTGGAGCCTGCTTAAGATTCTGTCCCTCCCTCTCTCTGGTCTGCCCCTACTCACTCTTTCTCTCTTTCAAAAAAAAGACTTAAAAAATGTACTTGAAATGGATCATAGCTCTAAAGGTAAGAGCTAATACTATCAGATTCTTAGCAAGAAGTCATAGGAGTAAATCTCTGGAACCTTGGCTTAGGCAATGCTTTCATAGACATAACACAAAAATCATGAGTGACAAAAGAAAAAATTAAACCTTACAAAAATTAAAAAAAGCTTTGTCTTGCAAACCTATTATCAGGAAAGCAAAAAGACAACCCACAGAATGGGTAAAATATCCATGAACTATATATCTAACAAGGGATTTGTATATGGATTATACAGTGAACTCTTTAAACTCAATAATAAGACATATACACCTATTATAAAGTGATCAAAGTATTTAGTAGGCATTTTCTCCAAAAAAGATTTACAAATGATGAGTAGGTGCATGGAAGGATGTACAACATCATCACTTAATAGGGAGATGCAAATCAAAACCACGCAAGGTACCACTGCACACCCACTTGAATTGACTCTAATAAAAATGTCAGACGATAAGAATTGTTGGTAAGGAGGTAAAGAGATAAAAAGTTTTACACATTGCTGACGTGAATGCAAAATGGTGTATTCACTTTGGCAGATACTTTGGCGGTACCTTAAACTGGTGAACACGTTATCGTATGATCCAGCAATTTCACTCCTAGAGAAATGTTTGTAGCAGCATTATTCATAAACACCGAAAAGTGGGAAAAACCCCAATGTCTACCGCACAACGAATGGACACACAAAATGTGGTAACCACATAGAACGTATTCAGCACTAAAAGGGAACATGTCACTGGGATACCACAACCCAGATGAACCTCCAAAACTTTATGGGTGGTGAAAGTAAACAGTCATAAACAACTGCATTTTGTACAAGTCAATTTACTTAAAATGTCCAGAATACGTACATTTATAGGGACAGGGGAAGATTAGTGATTGCCTAGGGTTGTGAAGATGAGAGTGAAATGGCAAGTGATTGCTGACGGGTTTAGGATTTCTTGTTGATGAAATCGAAATGGTGTTGTTTTGATGAAAGCATTCTAAAATTAGGTTATGGTGATGGTTGTGTAGTTTTATAAATGTACTAAAAAACATCAAGCCACACACTTTAAATGGGAGAATTTTGCAGTGTATAAATTCTATCTTAATGAAGCTGTTACAAAATCATAGTAATTGAATACAATGAAAATGTATTCCCTCACTCATGCTACACACTCAGTGAGGGCTGGGAGAGGGGCTCTGATCAGAGTGGACACTCTTAAGACCCTGGCTGATGGAGGCTTCGCATTATCATATACTTCTATGATCACTAGGTAGGACCAAAGGAATATGGTGAATCGCCCATTGGCCCTTAAATTTTCACCGGGAAGTTATACACATCAGTTCAACTCATGTGTCATTGGCCCAAAGAAGTCTTATGGTCACATTCCGCTTGAGAGGTGAGTCATTTCAATTCAACCATATATCTAGGAGAAAAGAAGAGCTAGGATATTTATGGAGCGTCCTAATGAACAACATGTAAGGCCTAACTTCTTTTTCTAGGTTTGAATTCCAGAGAACAGTGACTCTGTATTTCCTCACTGCAATGGAAGACTAAGTCTCCTTCAATTCTTTTTTTAATTTTTGAATAACATGGAGGTATTTGCCTGAGTAAGATTAAAAAGAAAACACACATACATGCACATCCAGAATAGTGCTTTCTTTACTGCAAATGTTTCATCATTGTGTGCCAGATGAATCAATGAACATGAAATGATTAAGCACAGTGCAGAGTCGTGAATGATTAAGAGCCCGATGTGTGAATTAAGGATGAGTGTAGCAGGAGTTCAGAAGAGAGGAGCTCAAGGTGAGTTGAGGTGGCAGCAGCATGGCCATCCGTGTTCCCAACCCCGTGTCTCTTGTATCAGTACAGATGGATCACTGGGGGCTGCCGCAGTGACCCAGATGGACGGTGTTATCTGTGTCACTGTTTTCTTCTCAGATACGGCTTGGACAGAGCCCTACGAGCTTAATGAGGGCAGCAAAGAATAGGATCTGGAATCACTTCACCTTTCTGAATCTCCATTTGCAAATCAAGGCTGTAAACTGCGGCCATAGAACACTTGAAAGCCCTGTGATAAAAGATGCTGTGAGTATTGTGTGCAAAATCTATCAGAAAGCAAATGGTACTTCATAGATCTGGAATGTTGACTATGTCAGAGCCTGACTGGTCAGTGTGGAGGTCAACTCTGTATGCTGCTGAATTCAGAGTTTTCACAGCAGTGCTTGAACGAAGACCCCCTTCTTTCCAGAAATTCATTAGGCGCTACAGTTATACATAACTTGAGTCATTTTTACATTATGAAGAGGCTGTTAAATGAAAAGGAATCCTGAGTGTGGTTTCAAGGCATTGCTAATTCTGTCATTATATATGGACTCTTAACCCAAAGTTGAGCACTGTATTAGCTGGCAGAAGTCAAAATCTCTACTTCCTTCACATTCCTATTAAACATGTATCTTCATTAATTTCGGTTCTTTGGGAAAGAGACTTTTCCCTTAAGAAGCCTTTTTAATGTGTCCATTATCAGTATTGGTTGTTATAGGGACCAAATAACCTAATAGCGGCCACACTCTACTTTCTGGCTGGCAGACAACTCTGAACAGAGAGAACACTTACTCTATTCTTACGAAGAGTCCTTATTGTTTTTTTTTTTAATTTCAGTTAAAAATATTTCTTTCCTTCTGCCAAGAGAAGGGAACAATAAAAATTTCAGTTAAAAAGCCAGGAAAGAAAAAAAAAAAAAAGGCACTGAGCACTAGCACATGTAAATCTTTGTGTAAACTATTTTAAAATGAGAGAAAATAAATACGAATATGGGAGCAGATCTCAGTTTTTGAAAACTACTCTTATGATTATAGGAAGAATAAGGGATTGTGAATCATTTAACAACAGAAAAAGTGAATAAATCATTTCCTTACCATCACCAATTATGTTAGCTTTTTATTTATTGGAATTACACAGCACTTAGCACAGAGGAGGTGCTTAATAAAGGCTTCTGCAATGAATTGCCCACACCCTGGCAAATGATCTTGGAATATATTCAAAGTAGCAGACAGTCGGTTGCATCTAGCAAAGCACAAATACCTGCAGTAACACCAAGAAAGCCATATGTGGAGCAGAATATTTTTAGTCCCTCCCTAAGGGAACCACACCTACTGCTAATTCTGAAAAAAGAGAGAAAAAAAAAAAAAAAAAACCCTTCACAGCCTAACACTGCAAAGACAATAAAGAATAATACTTCTGAAATATCCATAAAGGACTTCTGATGTGTACTGATGAATGCTTAAACATTGATCTCCTCCCTATTTGCTGGGTCCATCAGAGGGGAGATGGCGAAGTCAGTCATGTGACCGCGCGCATGTTGGATAAACCCAGTTTATTTCAGAAAGAACTTATGGAGCACCTATTACCTTTTTTGTACCGTGAAGGGGATATATGTCACCACAGGATATAGAGTATTGAAGTAGGATCTTGAGGAAAGAGGAAGGAAGAAAATGACATTAAAATTTTTGTCTTAAAAAAAGAAGGAGCAGCAACTGATATTTGTTGTATCTATTGTTATTTTCCAATTCCCTTACTCCCATCTGGCTCAATGACATGAAAATTATAGTAAGTAAAGAAAGCTCTCCATCTGTTAAAAATGTAGCATAAAGCACTTGATCTTGTGGGCAACCACACAGAACACCAAGAAATTTCTCACAACTGAAATGATAAGAGCCGAATCCCATTTCCTGTTAAGGATAGCTCATGCAGATTTCTCAAAGATCTCTACTATATGGATAGGCATGTTTGCAAATGTTTCTAAGGGCTGAGTGCTTTTCTTTGTTCTCAAGTGAGATGAAATACACTAGGCAACTGGTATGATACTCATAAATCAGGAAGACAATTTGCCATGCATTATAAGTAAACTGTAGAGTAGATATCCATTATATGTGGTGTTTATTTTTTGTTCCTTGCTCTCCCACTCCATGACTTCCTGTCACATGGTTACAGGACTCTGCCATGTTCATGTGACATTGACTTAGCACCTCTCCTATTGATACTCCAAGGGTAGACCTGTCAAAACTTGGGTGACTTTCCCTGGGAATTTCAGTGGCTGGATCTGTAACAAGTAAATCCAAGAGGCATGTTTCTTTTCCACGTGCACTAGAGAAGCAGAGGAAGCTGGTCTAGTCAGAAATTTAGAGTAGGGTAAGGGGAACTATAATAAGCACCAGAAGGAGAGAAAGACCTGGAAAGAGAGAAGAGTGAGAGGGAGTGAGAGGCAACAGACACGGAGACAACAGGCAGAAAATGGGTCCAGATACGGCTTCGTGGGAAACACTTCCTCTACAATAAAGTCCCCCTTTCTGAGTTCCTCAAATGGTTTCTACTTGCAACCTTGTCCCTGTTATTTAGTAAAACCTTGGATTGCAAGAAATTTGTTCTGCAAGACACAAATATTTCTAATGAATTTTAACTTGACAAATGAGCACTGTCTTGCAATAAGAGTAGTGCATGACCCCAAATGTCACATGATCACAGCTGAACCAATGGTTCTTTTCGGTTCTTTTCTCTCTCTCTCTCTCTCTCTCTCTCTCTCTCTCTTTCTCTCGCTGCTGGACTGTGGGTGATTGTCTTCTATGCTCAGTCTCAGGCTGTGGTGTTTTGCAGAAATCAATGATTTTTCATAACTTTGGAAGGTGCCCACAACTGGCACTTAAAAGCATCTATGGACAGTTCTTTGCTTTTCCATATGTGAGTAAGCTTAGGAATGCTTTGCTTCATTGTAGGTCAGGCCGCCTGCAGATATAAACCCCTTCCTCTGCTGCCTTATTGCCAGTTACATTAAATACAGTATATGACAAGAGTTTATTAATACCGTACCGTGGCCAATATCTGTGTGAGCATATACAATGGCCCCCATGCAGAAAAAGGCTGAAAACAAAGGCGCTAAGAAGAAGGAGATGATTAGGGTGGAAGTTAAGAAGGAAATCATTGAGAAGTATGAACAGGGTATGCGAGTGGCCAAAACTTCAAGATTTTATAAGACGTCTACGTCTGCATCTCGTCCGCAGAGGGGGAGAAAAAAGGCAGAGGAATCCCTCACTTCAAATGAGATGAGGGAGATGTCTAAAATGTGGGAAGCAGTGCAAAATTTTGTGGAAAAGCACCATCCAAAGAAGGCTGTAGCAGTGTGAGTGATGGATCTGTTTAACAACAATGCAATGTCACATTTCCATGAACTCTTCAAAAGGAGGCAAAAGCAAGTGTCATGGGATAGGTTTCTTGTTAAAGCTGCATGAAGAGAAAAAGATTCCATTGAGCCCATAGACAGCAGTGATTCCGTTAGTGATAGTGAAGGTTGTGCTACACGATAACCCTCCCCTGTTTTGTCTCTCAAACCAGCCAGGAAGGTTTTCAAAGGTAAGTGCAGGTTAGTTTGTTTATTTTTCTTTATATTTTGTATTTTCTTTATTATTTTGTATTATATTACAGTATTGTAATCATTTTTATATGCATATTTTGGGGGTGTAGAACAAATTATCTGAGTTTCCATTATTTCTTATGGGGAAATTCACTTTGATATACAAGTGCTTTGGATTACAAGCATGTTTCCTAAACGAATTATGTTCAAGCAAACCAAGATTTTACTGTATCTCCAAGCAATAATGTAGTTGTTTCTGGGCATTTATTTGCCCTCTAGCCTCTCACTTGATCCAGAAGAAACTTTCTCCCTCTACTACCTCACAGCAAAGTAGAAACAAGGATTCAAACAATCTTCTATTGAAGTGACCGTTAAGAAGCTGCCTGATGGTCCATTTCTCCACTCCCACTTGAAGAGATTAGATGTCACTGCCCATGGGGAAGGGAGAGAGGGGACAGAAACCCGTCTAACAATCAGTGGAAGAGGAAGGATGGTTTAGAGGAACAAAGTGAAAACCTTCAGTCAGGAGAATCAAGAGCAGAATGGAAGAACCAAGAGGATGAACACTTTCCTGCCTGCTCACTCATCACGTACCATCCAATAGTCCTGGGCCCTGGTAAGTCCTCTGATGAAAGAGGGGGAGATTTGGACCTTTGTCGGAGTTTGGATTGCATTATGTTATCACGACTGTGACAAATTTCACAACTGTGAAAGGTTGTACCTCATACAAATTGCAGTTCACCACATCATGGCTATTTCTCCATTAGCGTGAATGATTATCTCAATATTTCAGATACTTAAAAGGAAAGTAGTTGTGACTGAAAAGTATTAATCAACTCATCACAACATTCAGGTCAAGGTCTATGATGGAGAGATTCTCAGTGGATGCCTGTTTTCCATTTGAGGACATGTTTGTTTGCAGCTATACCTGAAATCGGTTTAGCTCAATGCTAAGAGGAATCATAATTAACATAGGACTTTATTTGAAGGGAAAAAGTGCCATCCTTCCTTCGAACCTGTAGCTGAGAAAGCACAGATAACTGACACATCACTGGGACAATTCAAACCCAAATGTACTCCTCTTCCATTTGGAATACTCTGGGTCTTGAGACTTTGTATTAGCAAGAGGCATTAATAAGCATATGGATGTTTGAGCTAATCCTGTCGTCTTTGTGTCTCTAAGAAACAGATCTTTGATGAGACGCATGGTTTGTATGTGTCGTCCGCTTCTCTCTGCTGTGCTCATCCAGGAAGAAATGATGACTGAGGCTAGGCCCTGGCCAGAGAGCAAGTCAACTGACGTTGGATATCAACCCTGTATCCATAGCCACCTTTGTCACATATTTGCCCACTTAACTTCCGGCCTGCCTGACATCTCCAATCCTTCTTCCTCACCCTCCCACTCAATTTCTTCCAAATTCCACAGCCTTGCACACTCTGATCACGTGCTCAACTCCCAGGCTACTGATACCCTGCCTACACTAGCCACGGAGGGTGCCATCTGTTTCGAGGGAAGTGGGAGGTCCCATCTGCTCAAACACATGACGGGGAACTCAGTTAGGGTGCGAGGAAGTGGGGCAAAGGGAAGCCTGGAATGAAGCAGAGTGTGGAAAGAATTAAGCCAGAGGCTCAGGAATTTGACACTTGTTAATTGTCTAGGAATGGTTTTAGGCACTAGAGATCTAGATAAACATGAACCTCATCTTTTAGTAGAACAAATAGAAAATAGTTTAATAAACAGATCAAAGATAATCTAGGCATGGGTAAGAATTGATTTTTATTTTTATTTTATTTTTAAGTTTAAATTCATTTTTTAAAGAAATATGATTTTTAATTTTTTTAATGTTTATTTTGGAGAGATGGAGAGAGAGTGTGAGCAGGGGAGGGGCAGAGAGAGAGGGAGACACAGAATCCAAAGTAGGCTCCAGGCTCCAAACGGACAGCACAGAGCCCAACGTGGGACTCAAACCCAGGAACTGTGAGATCAGGACCTGAGCCACAGGCTCAGCCACTGAACTACCCAGGTGCCCCAAGAAATATGTTTTTAAAAGAGGGTATGGTAGAAAGGGTTTGGGAGGGGTGTCCAGTTTAGATAGGGTGGTCATGGAAGGTCTCTGAGAAAATGGTATTTGAACTATGACCTGAATGATCAAAAGGATCCATCTATGCACTGATTTGGGAGAAGATATTACAGGTAGGGAAAACCACGAGTGCAAGTGCCCTGAGTCAAAACAAGCTTGCTTGTGTTAGAAGAAAGTGGGAT
This sequence comes from Panthera pardus, assembly GCF_024362965.1. Lineage (NCBI taxonomy): Eukaryota > Metazoa > Chordata > Mammalia > Carnivora > Felidae > Panthera > Panthera pardus. The sequence goes on from NW_026526688.1 coordinate 173,907,124, forward strand.
AGAGGAACAATTAATGAGAAGAAGGATGGTTCTAGATGCCTTGAAGTGAATATAAGCAGCAATCAGTTCTTTTAGGGTCTTGCAGGCTGTGGAAACCATTTGAGGATCTAAAGGCTGGAAATAACATCATCACATATATGTTGTAAAAAGCTCAACTGGGTATAAAAATGAGCTATTGGACAGCAAGAGTGGAACCAGAGGGACTCCAAATGGATGGATGGCTTGGATTAGAAATGTTGAGTAATTTACTCAAAGACACTCAGCTGGTAAATCAGGGCCAAGTGAGACGGGGTTAGCCAGAATAGAGGAGTTGAATGGAAACACACCATTTCCTGCTTATGCTCACGTTCTCCCTGACCTGGAATGTTGGCTGATATTCCAGCTTGGCCAAGAAATCAAGACAATGGACGTTTGTCATTCTCCATGGCAGTCTGGCACCTTTGAACATATCTACATTAGGGAGTTCCCTACTGTGTCAGCACGTCCCTGTGGAAGGTATTAGAAACTAATTTTTCCAGACTTTCTGCAGTTATGCACAAGCATGTGATCTAGGTGCTCCCATCCAGAGATCTGTGTGTAGGTCATAGATTCGGAAGGGAGTGATGGAGGGAAGCAGGCCCTGGGAAGAATCTGTGGTGAAGACAGCCTAGAGAGATGTGCAGTTTCTAGGGCCAGTGGAACAGAAGCCTCTGAAAGTGTATGCAGGCCCTCGTGTTGCTGATGCCAGATATAGTGCTGCATGTCTGTTGGGGCCATTGCTGTGGAGAGTTAACATTATATTTGGCCACAAAGCCTCAAGCCTGGTTCTCCCTCCTCCCAGAGATGCCAAATCTACCCAGTATCCTCAATTCATTTCTTTTCTGCTTAAATCAATTGGTTCTTTCTTTTGACTACTTAGGAACCATGACCGGTACCTCCATTTTCTGATAGAATGCAATTTCGTGGTGGAAAAGTCAAAGGAGAGAGACTCCTCATCAAGGTTAAGGGCTATAGTTTCAAAAGACTCTCTCCTGACCCAGCTTGCCTACAGGTTCCGCAACATTTCCCCCTTCCCGTTACAAAATAAAACCTGAGAGCTGTTTAACATGCCTAATGTACTGACTATATATAAGACAAGGCAAAGTGAAATTTGTCAGTGGGCTACAAACTGGGCAGATAAGCCCTACCTGTTAGTAAAAGCAATTTCCCATGAAATGGACAGGGCAAATGAAAACCAGTAGCCTTAGTTTTGGACTTTTTCACAGAAATCATTTTGCAAATGGTAGTATTCACTTAATACTTGGCTCCTCGTCGATATTACCAGAGAATGTGTAGTTTCTGAATCATCAGAAATATTTGTAAGCAATTTTCCCACTACAATTGGAAATCACACACACACAAGTGAGAAAAATCCTACCAATGACCCCTTGTGAAGAATTCTAGTGAATAATAAGCTTAAAATATACCCCGAGCTCCCAACTTCCAGGGTCTGGGATGGTTGTTCCTTACAAATTACAAGGAAATAATAGAGAAAAAATTGAGAAAGACTTTAACAAGATTTACGAGTGTGCTTTTTAATATTAACCTTAATTATTCATGACTTCTAAATAGATTTTTCTCAGAAAATCGAAAAGGTACGATAAATCTGAATTTCAGATGCTGGTTGTATCGTTTCAGTCGGTTGCTCCCTCCTCCAGGGGTCTAACTTCACTGTGATGATTAGCCAAGGCCTTGGGACTGGATTTCCCTTAGGCCACAAAAGAAGAAAGGAACTGCCTCCACCTCCCCGATCAGATTACCGCTGACCAAAGTCTTCCTCTTGGAGCCATTTTTAAGTAGTATCCAATGGAGTCAGGTTGCCTTCCATGTAAAGTGTTTCAGGAACTCACATCCATTTATCAACGAGAAACACTTATTTTACACACTTGGCTTTATAACTAGATTGTGAACAGAACTGAAGTCTTACGATTTTGTCTTCATTTTCCTTACTCCTCCACCTCACTTCTCAACAGTGCAGTGGATGCCAGCCTTACTGATAACTGCCATGGAGCAAACCTGTGATACAATCTCCTTGGGAGGATTCAGGGCCAGGAGTGAGGAGGTGCTTTATACGCTTGCGAACGGCTTCGTGTGGCATCTTCTGTGGACATGTATCCAAAGTGTACTTTCCCTTTACGTATGACACACTCCCTGATGGATTAGTTCATTAATTAGTTTATTATTAATTGACCATAGTGGTTGCTATAGACCGAATGTTTGTATACTCTACAATTCAGATGTTGAAACCTAACCTTTAATGTGACAGTTTTAAGAATGGGGCCTTTGGGATGTGATTAAGTCATGAGGGTGGTGCCTTCATGAATAAATTTGTGTCCTTGTGAAAGAGGCTCTAGAGAGTTCCCTCGCCCCTTCTGCCTTGTGGTGACACAGGAAGAACATGGCCATCTATGAACCAGGAAGTGGGATCTTGCCAGACACTGAATCTGCTCGTGTCCTGATCTTCAATTTCTCAGCCTCCGAAACTGTGATAAATCAATTTTTGTTGCTGAGAAGACCCAGTCTATGGTATTTGTGTTGTAGCTGCTTGAATGGACTAAGACAGAGGTATAATCGAGTGCTTTGAAAGTTGGCCTCATGGATTATCCAAGGCTTTCTAAAGGCAGTGACTTTGAGCTAAACCTTGAATGATGAAAAAAGTTGCAAAGGAAGGGGAAGACTCTTCTTTGATGAGCAAAGGTAAAGAAGCAGAAAGATTAGTGGATAGTTGTGGACTTGTATAGATGTATGGAGTTTGTAGGTCAGTCTGTGGGAAAAGTGTAGAGAACTGATCCCCGAAGCTTAGTGTTTGCTGTGTTCTCCCTCCTACTTGGCTGAGAATAAATATTCCATAACTACTTGAATGAATCATGCTTTGTGTAGGGGTTTGAAATTTACTGTGAGGGTAAGGAGGGAGTCACTGAAAGTTATGAAAAACATTTTGGAAGCTCTATTTAACATGAACAATATTCAAAGTGTTTCCTTTTCCTCTTCACAAACTTCATTTTCACTACCTCCGTTAACCTATCTTTTCAAATACTGCTCTTACTGCCGAATTTGTAATCTACTTTTCAGTGATGTTTGACATTGCACTGTTATTCCCGTACAAGGGTGTGCTATCATTGACTTCTGTTGACATCCTGCTATTCCAGAATATTCTCTATCAAAAATTGTAAACTCATTGAAGATGGATTCAGGAGAAACTCTTGAGGATACCTCTGCACAATAAAGGCACTCTAATGTTTTTGACAAATGTCTGGGCTCACTTTTGGTGGCAATCCTGGGCCAGACATTCTTAGCTCAGAAAGATAGGACAGCAGGAAGTAGGACAGAATTTCTGTTTCCTCTCCGGTCAATCAGATAAGACACACAAAGATAAGAATACCCCATGTGGCTGGGAGCGCTGATGAGATGGTATAACCCCGAGTGCTATAAATTTTAGTTGAAGTTTTGATGGTTTGGATGGCAGATAAACTTTATAAATACAATTTACACTTGGGCCCATTTTGCCCTCTAATCTTCACTTTGATTCTGCTGGCAGGTCTTGCTTCCATACAAACAGCAGCTCTGGATCAAACTATTCAGCTGAGATGGGAATTGAGTTACATGCTACGGTGATTTATTTTATTAACATTTGGCTTAGGAATCAAATGCTCTCTCGAGTTACGTTGGCTAGAATTTCCTGTCTCAAATTATGTTGTAGAAATTTGGAAATACAAATCTGATGGTGCGATCTATAGCAATAGTCACTGATTTTACCTTGTCAGGTGAAACAAGATGGGAACCTAATTAAAATGTGAGGGGGCTAAAAATAATATTTACATGGGAATTAATTTACTAAGAACAGTCACATATAGTCTCCTTAATATCCTGCCATTACTCTGGCTGATGATATTTCCATGTTTGTCAACCTGTAGCTCATCTCATCAATGGGAAATGATGCTTTTAGGCACCATGATAGAACAAATAGGTTTTGGTTTCTTTGCTTTGTGAAAGATAATATTGAGTAGGAGAAAAGAAAAGTCACGGATGAAGAAAAGTTGTGGATGAAGGGAAGACAAAAGGAAAAAATCAACTTGTGAAACAGATGGTGCCTTTTAAACAGCGGGTAATCAACTCGTCTCTCCCGCTTGACTTTGCTATATGACAGTGGGTGGGGCCAATTTCCTCTACAATATATCAACTAAACTGATTAGCCGACATTTTTCCTCCACAGGCCAATATGTTGAAAACCATAAGTGTTATTTGCTTTCATTAGGTTATTTTGTAGAGATGAGAGATGGTGATGGATGAAACTCAAAGTTAATTGCAGTGGTTCTAGAACCATCCTTCGAAGCATCCAGCCCAAGAATGTCTCTCAAGGACTTCCTGGGACACTGTTGGCGTGACGTCTGGGAGAGTGTTCCAAGTGGCATGTTTGGAGTCATGCCTCTCCAATGCCCTCACAGCCCAAATTTTATACCTGTATGAAGGCAAACATAGTCATTTTTACAGATACACCAAAAAAAAAAAAAAAAAAAAAAAGAAAGAAAGAAAGAAACAAGAAAAAGAAAGGTACTTTTTTTTCTGAGTAAAAGAAGAAAAATGTAGTTAAATACCAGGGACTTGATGACAAGAATACTGCTCGCATTTGGATGTTAGGTATTAGGCAACCTGGATACTAATCCCTACTCTGCCTAGCTCCAACTAACTAGTCCTTCTGTCACTAATTTGCTCAACTTGACTTTTTTAACTCTGCTTTCTCAACTGAAAAATGGGGCAACTCTTTTTAAATTAAAGTCAAAGTATGATAGAGCGGCCTTTGAAAGGGTGGTCAGGGAGCACTGAGTCTTTCCCCTGCTTGCCTCATGAGACCTCACATTAAGCCAGAATGGGAACATGGATGAACTGATACAAAGGGTTAAGGAAAATTCACACTGGGAACAAGGGTCAGAGAGGACCTCCAGCCTCTTGAATAAGAATTGTCATGGGGCACCTGGGTGGCTCAGTCGGTTAAGCGTCTGACTTTGTCTCAGGTTATGATCTCATGGTTTGTGGGTTCAAGCCCCACATCGGGCTCTGTGCTGACAGCTCAGAGCCTGGAGCCTGCTTCTAATTCTGTGTTTCCTTCTCTCTCTGCCCGTCCCCTGCTCATGCTCTGTCTCTCTCAAAAGTGAATACATGTTAAAAAAATTATATAAAAAAAAAGAATTTTCTGAGCTTCCATCTCCTGACTTATAAAGTGAAGAGACGGGGGTGGGGGGGAGGGGGGTGCCTGGGTGTCTCAGTTGGTAAGCGTCTGACTTCAGCTCGGGTCATGATCTCATGGTTCGTGAGTTCGAGCCCCACTTGGGGCTCTGTGCTTACAACTCGCAGCCTGGAGTCTGCTTCGGATTCTGTGTCTCCCTCTCTCTGCTCCTGCCCCACTCACACTCTGTCTCTCTCAAAAATAAATAAACTTTAAAAAAAATTTAAAAAAATAAAGTGAAGAGACGGGACACAATGGCTCTTAACAGCAATTCTAGTTCTAACAAATGTTAGACTTTATGACATCATCATGACATTGGATTTGTGTGCAATGGCAATCTTCTAGAAACCCTTGAAAGCTGTGACCCAGCATGAGAGGTTTTGCAAACACATGTCAGGTGATGAAAATATTTCTTTATGCATAAACACACACACACGAATGGGGCTTTATCATGTATATGAATGATAAAAAACTCAAACGTCAGTCTTCATGCACTGACATTTATTGCTGAGAAACTTCAGTGTTCCATGACTTGGAAATGATTAGCATAACTGAGAGTTTATGTTTACATAGTTATTTTTTAAGGCAGTTACTTGAATTTAATATCTATTTACATCTTCAGTATTGGGTGCCTATGATTATAGATATACAGCACCATCATTATATGCTTCTTCTCAAAACAATTGAAGAAGGAATTGCTCCTGACAAGATAACATGTTCATTACAGTTTCCCCCTATTTATCAGAGAGAGAAGGCATTCTATTTTTGGTTGTGAGCATCCCTCCCTTCCCCCCTGCCAGAGTACAATGACAAGAAAATGATTAATGAATGCACTCCACGTTACTGTCAGCAGGAATCCAGTCCAGGCATGGGGGAAGCCTGAATAATTGAAGGCAAGAGGTAACGGTGGTAACATTAGTTATAACAGGTCAGAGAAGCTTTATTCCTGGGCTTTCTGCCCAACTTAAAGGATCGTTTACACATTTCAGAGTGTGGTTTGCTTTGCTAATTGGTAAGCAACCCTTACCGCTCAGAATCGCAGCACAAGGCTCCTGGTAAAGTTAGAAAGGGAGGCTGGGCAGCATTACACGTCCTCCTGATTACTGCAACCTTTCGTGATAACACTTCCAACAGACGTTTTACCTAATGGGTGATAAATGACTACATTCCAGATGGGCACCTTATCTCATTTATCACCAGCTCTGGAGTGGAGTGCCACTAGAATCAGAATCAAAACTATTGAAAAGGTCTATACTTTGCATTTACTTGGGATTTCTTCTCATCTCCTTTTGTTTTGTGTTTTCTTTATAACAGAAAAGACTGTATTGTATGGCTAAGGGAATTGGGGCCGTGTGAAGGGATATGTGAGAAAAAAGCACTTCACTGACTAACGCGCCTGAACAGAACCTATTTATGCAATTGTATGAAGCCAAAACTGAATTCAACCGCAGCCTCAAAGCACTGGGGGCAGATTAATCCATGCATTGGCAGTGCGAGAGGAAGAGGCATCTCTGTAATGACCCACATGGGTGAGCGGTGGACATCAGGCAGCCTGCAATGCAGGACTTGCTTGACAAGGGTCCACATGCATGCCTGTCTCCACGTTTTGGGTCTTGTTAGCTACTTGGGCGCGTGGCTAATGACCCTGTCCTCAACGGTAACTTGAAATCTGAAAGAGATGCCTTATAGCCATTCATACACATATACCCACACATGAACCCTAAGAATAGAAGGAGCTGTCGAGGGGATATAGAAGTTGTTGATGCTGGGTTAAAACAAGATGAAACCCATGATGACATTTAAAGCAAAACAAAAGCAACCCTGGACCAAATAGTAAGTTACTGGCTGAACACAAAGGGAATGTGATACCATAAAGGTCAGCAAAACTATAGATTCTTCTTTGGAAACAGATCTTCAAATTGTGGCCCTCAGCCCGACATTACCTTTTAAGGAGCAATGATCAAGGGAATTTTGTTATTTTTGTAACCTAAAAAATTTACATTCAGTGCTTAATAACCTATGGGAAACTATCCTGTATATATTAATTAAAAATAGAAACTATATAAAACTTGAAAAAATAGAAACTATACAAGAGGGTCAAGAATTCTTCATAAGAAGTAAGGTATTTCATAAACATCAAATTCTAATATAAACTTGAATTGCATTGAATATTAAAAAAAGAAATAAATTCAGTGAAAGAACAGATTTTAAAAAGTTGTTCTGAAGCTGAGAATTAGAAAGAGTCTGGAGATTTCCTTTCAAAACCCAGAACTCAATTTATGTGTTTGAGAAGTGAATAAACCTTAGGTTTACTTCTAATTCTTTATGTTACAATATTTAAAAAGTCAAGCCAACACAAAAGGAGCAACTTAGAAAATGCTGCACATCCAGCATGGCTTGGAAAGAGTTTGCTTTTATTTTTATTCCCGTGTCAAGTGATGGTGAAGTCCTGATTCAGCTTAAAAACAGACATTTATAAATATAAGGTATAAATGAGAGGCAATTAATTTAACTTATAACCTTCCCATTTTTGTTATTAATATGCTTCAAGATCAAACATTTTTAGATGTTCTTAGCTCACTTCTTTGTTGCAGACCTAGCTAAAAACCATATCTAATACATCTAAAACGATGTGACTTCTAACTATGACCCCATCAACCAGTATATTCCCAAATAGAGGAAACTCTCTACTGAGCCACAAATCAGAAATGTCCTTCTGGAGCAGGATTTTGGAAACATGTTTTACCTTTCTCTTCTGAGGACTACTTAATTTCAGCCTGCCCACAAAATACTGAAGCATGCAAAGCCCCTTTTATTCAAGGCAAATAATCTTTAAGGTGGAAACTGGTAATTAATGGTCAAGGAGTATAATTTGCTCTGCAAAACTGGATTCATTCCACTCTAACTGGATTTCGAGCTCAGTTTTTTTTTTTTCCCCTCAAATCCAGAATGGTGATTCTTTCTGTGACATGTGTCAGACAGGAATCTCCATTTTGTTGTGTCATTCTTTCTATGACCAAAATCTCCATATTGATCAAAATTGCTCTGTCTATTGCCACCAGAACTTTCCTTGGAAATCCAGTATATCCTGAATTCTACTCAACACTTCCTCAGCAGGTTTCTTTTCCTTAGGGCTTCATATATACCTCTGTGGTTAATGCAGTTGCAAACAGAGAAGATTCTGGAGGTACTATGTCTGTATCCAAATCTGTGTCCATCACTTATAGATAGGAAACCATGGGAAAATTTCTCCGTAGCGGAGATTCCTCATTTTTAGTGGAAATGTGAACTAGTACAACCACTCTGAAAAAGCAATTTGGTGTTAGCTTGTAAAGTTGAATATTTGCATTCTCCACAACCCAGTGATAGCTTACTGATGTATACTAAGGGGCATGCCAAAGAATGTTCATATATGTCACTCGTGTCCCACAAAAATGCCGTGAGAGTTAAGGTGGGTACATAGTTAGCACCTTTTTTTACCACCTCCTCCCCCATCCTTCAGTGTCTATGGCAGACATCACTAATCCATGTCAGATATCTTTTCTGCTGAGTCCAGTCTTAACCTCACAGTTCTTTTTTTTTTTTTTTTAATGTTTATTTATTTTTGAGAGAGAGCTTGTGCATGTGCATTAGCAGGGAAGGAGCAGGGAGGCGGGGCGGACAGGGGACCCGAGGCAGGCTCTGCACTGACAGCAGCAAGCCTGATCTGAGGCTGGAACTCACTAACTATGAGATCATGAGCTGAGCCTAAGTTCTAGGCTCAACCGATGGAACCACCCAGGTGCCCCGTCACCCTTCTTTGCAATCCAGCTCCACAGGTGACACTGCCACTCAGTTGGAATCTTAAGATAACTCTTCTGCCTTCCTGGCTTTAGGAAAATTAGAGGCATTAGGACTGAGTCTACAGCACTTGCAGCTTATGTTTGGTTTGGAAAGGAGGTGATGACAAAACAGATTTCTAACTGCTTATTTCCTCTTTCTTTGTATAACATCTCATCCTGAGAAGAGGCTTATTTCATTAACACTTGCTTGTTGTATTTTTCTTTCTTTTTCTTTCTTTTTCTTTCTTTCTTTCTTTCTTTCTTTCTTTCTTTCTTTCTTTCTTTTTATTATTTTATTATTTTATTTTATTTTACTTTTAAATTTACATCCAAATTAGTTAGCATTAGTTGCACCAAATTAGTGCAACAATGATTTCAGGAGTCCCTTACATTTTTAAGAACTGAATTACATAACAGTTTTACGGTGAAAAATTACGTTCTCATCTCTTAAATGCTTTGTTTTTACAGACTCTTTTTTTTTAAAAAAAGATGTTTATTTATTTATTTATTTTAAGAGAAAGAGAGAGAGATGGAGAGGGAGAGAACGGGCTGGGGAAGGGCAGAGGAGATAGGGAGAGAGAGAATTCCAAGCAGAGCCTGATGCAGGACTTGATCCCATGAACCATGAGATCATGACCTGAGCTGAAACCAAGAGTTGGAGGCTTAACCAACTGAGTCACCCAGGTGCCACAAATGTTTTTGACTTCTTGTCTAAATGTCAGACTTATTTTGCTTTTATAATCCATATTGATCCATTACATAATGCAGCTAATTTTCAGCTGTCATTCAAGTGTTTAGGACATTTTGTCTTTGGATTATTGACACTGACTTTCTGCAAATTTCTTAGGCCTCTTTTGTGTGTAGCAATCAATGGAAAACAAAAATCTAAAAGGATACAGGGATAGGTTATATTAACATTCCTTAGAGCTACACATGGGTTCCCAAAATATGCACAGAAATTGCCAAATCTGTACTTTCATTCTTCCCAAATGTTGATATATTATCCTTAGCCACAGTAGATATTGTAGTTCTTTCTGGAAAATAGGTTTAGAAGGAGAAACACTGAGTCACTGTGCAATAATTTTAAATTATGAGGGCAAGGGAACAAGAAAAAAAAATAAGGCTTTACATATAATATAATAATTTTCAATGTTTCCTGTGGCTCATGGTCTAGGCTTTTTATTTTCTGGAATTGAGACCCTGGTTTGTAAGGGATTACTATAGAAACAGTGTAGGTGGCTGAGTGTCAATTTAGTTAAAAGATACCTTCCTGAAGAAGGAAAGAAAATCCTCACACCTTTAGATTAACTTTGCCACTGAGGCAAAGTTCCTCAACAAACTTCTCTTTCCATTAAGAGAACAAGTTTAATGCTTGGGAGACAACATGGATTAAATTGATGCTCTTGGAGGCAAAGGTCATATAGAATTTCATCCCCAGAATAATTTATGAGCAGTGTTTGTCTCCAGTAAAGTCCAGATCCAAGCCTTACACTGGAAGAACTAAGGTGACAGGCAAGGAGGCCAATTAGGAACACCTTCTCTTTGAGATGCCTGTCTTGCTTTTAGGAACCTGTACTCCCCAAAGATACCTCTTTTTTAAGTTGTATAGAGTACTTGACAATGAGGTTCACGAGCTCTAAGAAGTTCTTCACTAGGTCTAAAAGCTGGGGGAAGAAGGCAAGCACACTTCAGACCTGAGTGACGTCGCATAAGATTTCAAGAAATGCAGAGGTCAAGGGCATTGAAAATTAAGCTTCCTTCACCCATTTTGAGATAGAACAATGTTGGGAATGTTTGTCAAGATGAGGAGTTTTTCTCATGTGTTAGATCTGATAACACTTAATTTTAGTAATACTCCAAGGGTATATGTAAAATGATTTTTGATGGTGACAAACTAGAAGGGGAAGTACCAGTAACTGAATTTTATAAATACTGAAATTAAGGTGCATACATTTTAATTACTATTCTGAAGTGAACACAATAGACTCATGGCCTACCTAACCAGGATCCCTAATGCCATACTTCTGTCAATTTTCAACCATTTCTGTCTCCCTCCCTCCGTCCCTTCCTCCCTGCTCCCCCCATAAAAGGCAGTTTTGCATAATAGCTAAGAGCATTGGCCTAGAGATTCAAATGCCTGGCTCTTCTACTCTCTGGCACTGTGACTAAAGACAGTATCTTTGCCATCCTGTTGCTACAGGTCCTCATCTATAAGATGGGGTTAATGATAGTACTTACTTCAGATGGGTGTTGGAAGACTGAATAGGGAATTACAGGTGAAATGCCTGCACGGAGTCAGGCTTTCCATACATGTTAGATGGCAGAATCCACCCCCATAGCTTCCTCTGTGAAGAATTGCCTTCTCTCCTTCTGCGTGTTTTTTGTTGTTGTTTTGTTTTGTTTTAAATCCATAGTCACCATCAACTCTTTCACCTGTATTTGACCCCTGATCTCAGTCTTGGTTAACACCCCACTTTCCGGATTTCCTTCGTGTAACTTCACTATAATTCCTGGTCGGTAATTGTTTACTGGTCTGTGGATGAACAGATCATGTTGGACGGGGAGGTGAGAGTGTGGTATGTGCTTGGTAACGAGATCCCCTGGATCTGTGAAGAGGCAGCGTCGGAAGGGACAAGAATGGAGGCGAGAATGCTGGTAAGGAGGCAGTTGCAGCCTTCCAGAGGAAGGCCAGTACTAAGAGAATGGCCGTGCGGCTGGAGTGGAGGCAGGGGGAGAGGAGCTACATCAGGAGGCAGAACCTACAGAATCTGATTGCCAAGGATGTGAGGGAGGAAAGAGTCAAGGATAATGGCTGGGTTTCTGACTCAGAGAATTGGGTCTGGAGATACAGATCTGGAGGTCAAAGCCATACTGGGAGTAGCTGAAATAATGGGCATGGGTAGGATGGCCAGGGAGCTGTACCGTACAGAGGAAAAAGAGGAGATGGCCAGCGCCGATGTCTGAGAAGTACCAGCATTTAAGGGTTGGGTGGAGCAAGAGGAGTGTAAAGAAACTTGAGATCAAGGCCTAATGCAGAGAATGTGAGCCAAGTCAGTGATAGGACCTGAGGGAGGCCTGTGCCACTGAACTCTAAGCTGTACTGGACCAATGAGTGGTATTTTAAAATTTATCAAAACTTGAAGAAACAAGAAATAAATATTTGTTAAACCTCTGCAGATGCACTAAATTTCTAAGCGTAGAAGTGGCAAAAAGGAAAAAAAAAAGAAAGAGAAAAGAGAAAAAAGAAAATAAAAACATTCACATTGAAATAAAGAGGTTTACGTGAACACAGAGCTACCACTTTTGAATGTTAGCAATCAAAACCAAAAGGCAGGGGCCCCTGGGTGGCTCAGTCAGTTAAGTGACCGACTTCGGCTCAGGTCATGATCTCATGGTTTGTGAGTTCGAGCCCCGCATCTGGCCTGGAGCCTGCTTCAGATTCTGTCTCTCTCTCTCTCTGCCCCTGCCCTACTCACGCTTAGTCCCTCTCTCTCAAAAATAAATAAACATTAAAAAAAATACAAAAGACAAAACAAAAAGGCAAACATCAAATTGAGAAAAATGTTTGCAAATACTGATGGTCAGGGAAATAGCGTCTTTAGAAAAAGTCTTTATATAAATTAAGGAAATACCATTAAGACTGTAATAGCTCAGTGTGTAAAGGCCTTCATGGGAGAATTCATAAAACGTTCTCAGCACAAAAAATAATAATTATTGGACCTGGTGGAGGTGTTAGCTAATGGTAAGGTGATAATCATATTGCAATATATAAATGTATCAAATCAATGCACTGTACATCTTAAACAATATTATAGGTCAATTATATCTCAATTAAAAAAGGAACAAATACAACTAGCAAGCATGTTGGAAAGCATTTATTTTCACTACTAGCAAAGAAACATATTTTAGAATAAAAAGGTGAAATTTTCCTCTCATTAATCAGCAAAAAAAATAAATTTAAATAATAATAAAACGGTTGTAACAAGTATCTGGTGAGGCCAGTGCTAATTGTTGTTGACATGTGTATATTGGTTAAGACTTCAGGGAAACATATTTATTAGAATGAATCTGGAACTACAGATTGTTCTTACAGAAAGTTTTGCTAGTGTCTCCTAAAAAAATCCAAATGATAAAATACGTGTACAAAGTATTTTCGTTAAATCACAGGATCATAAGTAGTCATGAAAAGATTAGAAATCACCAGTAAGGCTGTTGTTAAATAATATACAATGTGGCCTATTATGGAGCTGTTGTAAATAAGGGTTTATAAAGATCAAGTAATAACCCTTTAAAATGACTATGAGATATGTTTGTGAATTAAAAACAGGGTCTATATCTATATGTCCACTGAATGTAGCTATGTAGAAAATGAATATTAAAATCTGGAGAGAGCAGTGATGTGTTAGCATGCTTGGGCTAAGTGTGATATTTCTTCTATTGGCTACCATTCTTGCTTTCTCATTAGGTTGCTTTTGGAACTGAATCACTGAATAGTTATTAGGTCTTCATTTATTTTTCTCTTTTCAGGCAAAATGAAACCGTACTGTTCAGTCTTCATTGGATATGCTGTTTTAGTTTTAAAACCATCCTGATGAAAATTATCCATAAGTCAAGAAAAATAATTCCGATGCTAATACTTGTTATCACATAACAGATTTACTGCCACTCGTTAAAAAAGTGACCCACTGATGATAATGACTGATGGTGATGTTGATGATCATTATGATTATAGCGATGATGATACAGTGAAGTTAGGTGAAAGTTTAAAATTTTCAAAGTTATTCTTTTGTGTTACCTCAGTTGATCCTTTTTTTTTTTAATTGAAAGGCTATTGTCTTTTATTTTGTTTCATTTTTTTAAGTTTATTTTTATCTATTTTGAGAGAGAGATAAAGAGGGCAGAGAGAGAAGGAGACAGAATCCCCAGCAGGCTCCACGCTGTCAGCACAGAGCCTGACACAGGGCTCGAGCCCATGAACCATGAGAACATGATCCAAGCCTAAGGCAAGGGTCGGACACTTAACTGACTGAACCACCCAGATGCCCCCTCCTTTGATCCTTAATAGAATTCTATGAGGTTGGCAGGACTGCTATTACAAAGTGAGGTGTTATTATTTATTGACTGTGTGGCTATAGGCTCTGGGGAGATCACTGTCCACATCTTCCTATTCTTTAAATGGAAGTATGACCCTAAAGAGGCCATTGATCAAACACGTTGGATATAAAATGTGTTGTTATAGCCTCATGAATGCATATACAGCATTCATTGGGAGGTTTATGGACCAGAAGTCCTGGCCCACCATCTTGGATGTTCTCAGGGTTCCCCTTTGGAGTTCCAGGAAGGGGATCATGATAATCCATTATTGCAGAAGAAACTTTTACAGTTTACTGAAATGTCAACCAAAAGCATTGGAAGAGCCATTCTTTTTTTTTCTTTTTTTTTAAATTAATTTTATTTTTTAAAATTTACATCCAAAGTAGTTAGCATATATGGAAGAGTCATTCTTAATGTTAAGTTTGCCTACCTCTCTGCATTTTCCTTAGACCTTCAGCACTGGCTGTCACTTGACTATACCAATGTAATATGATATCCAGTGTCACACACAATGTATTTTATTTTTAATATTTTGGCTTTATGGAACCATATTTGATAGCCCTCTTCAAAGTGGTCTCTATGGCTCCTGGATGCTCTGCCTGCTGAACTTACGTGAAAACTAACGGTCTAGGCCAGTGTATTCAGCATGATACTCATGAATATATTCACGTACAGTATATTTAGAAAGATTAAATTTTATAAGTGTGAAGATTAGTCCCAATTTCCTTCAAATACAAATCCTAAACAAAGACATGGGAAGACTTTTTTGCTTGAAACATATGTGTCAGGAGCTTTTTGAACGTAAATGGATGCATCTTGGAAAGTGTAAAGCCCTGTGTGGGTGTAAGGCATTATTACACTTTTGTGCTGATGTGTTCTATGATCTTGTTCTTTAACTTCTATATCTATGTGCTTCATCTTCTTAACTGAACCATAAATCCACAAAGGTAGGGATTATGGCTGCTACCCGTAGGGGAACCCTCACAGTGCTGAGCAGTTTTATGCACAGCTGTAAGCACCTGGAAAGCTCAGACTTGGTTTTTCTACTTTTTTTTCACTGTGTGACCAAGGGAAAGTTACTCAAGTTACCATACCTCTCTGAGTCTCAGTTTCCTTATCTACAAAGTAGATTTGTAATAATATAGAACTCAGGATTTCTGCAAGATTAAGTGTGATAAGAGACATATCAGATGAGAGTCACTTCGTAAATGTTAGAAGTCTTCTCCTTCTTACTTTTTGGAAACTTGTTGGGAAAACTGAAACACCTAACAACTTCTATTTATTTGGATTTACATGTTCCTGGATATACAGCACCAGAGATTCACTGTATTCAAATGACAATAACTTTTCAGCAGATGGTGCACTACTCAATTGCTGCTGTTACTTTGAGACCGTATTTAATGAATCACAGTAGATATTACCCTTTTGTTTCACAGAAATTACAGAGCTTTTTTAAAAAAAATTATTATAATTATCATTATTATTTTTTAATCTTTCAGGTCTAAAGCCAGGAAAATATGTCTCCTGTGATTAATTAATATGTGGTCATTAGTAAACCTGAACCCCAACTTGAGGTCTTGTTTGTAGGTGTAACAGGTGAGAGCTCCTGAGCTCATTATAAATTCTGTGAGTCATCTGGTTAATTCCTTCATTGATGATGCCAAATTACCCTGCATGATGAAGCATCTGTTCAGAATAACAATAAGATTCTGACAGAGTCTGGACAATTGACCAGCTCTCCATGTCTAGACAGAGGCTGTTAGGGAGCATTAACAGACAGCGAGCCAAAAACTTCCCTGAAATCTAATTCATCAAATGTTATTTTTACATAATATAAGGCACTACCCAGTTTTCCTGTATTGGATGATATCTTTCTATGGGGGTCTCTGACCCCATCTTTTTCTCCTCTAAACCACTTCAAGTTTGACTTGCTGACTTCAGATTTTTTTCTTTTTTTGCCTAATTCTCGAGGTGACATAGTGTTGACTAAAAAGCTGACTCCTTCCCAAGTTTACTTTCACCTAAGTTTAAAGTTCCTAACACTTAAGGCACATCTTTATGTCAGCATTGATGACCGTTGCCATTCTCTGAGATTATCATTCGGATGCTGGTGTGGGTGGGGGAAGGGTCTTGTTCACGGTACTTTGAGACTGAAGACGCATAGTTGACAATTTGAGTTTGACTTCACAAAAGACTTAAACTTTTCAATTATTTTCTGTGCCCTAGCCAGTTTTCCTCAAATAGTGTTAGAATATAAAGTCCACTAGAACACAGGTTTCCCAGGGGCAAAAATTGCCTATGTGTTTTTTGTTTTTTTTTTACCTGTGCCAAACAGGGCTTACCCCATGTTAAGCATGTGATGAATAATTGTTGAAGGGACAGGATCTAAAAATAAGAGAGAAAGATGTGAGCCTTCTTTAACGGGCTGTTTATTCCATTCCCATTTATTCTTGTCTCACTGCACTTTTCTTTACCTGGAAATAGAATTGTAAAATGTGTATAAAGAAGAGGAGAGAGCATAGGACCACTCCTTTGAGCTCATGGCTTGAAACTTGGAGTCCCCCCTGCAGATGGTGTGGTGAGTTAAAATAGCTCATAGAGGTTCCCAGGAAGGGCTGCTTTCCATGAAATAGTAAGAGGAAGTCTGCACAGCTCCTTTATTTTGAGGTAGCCTTCAGGAGGTTCCTATCCTCTAAGCTGAATGCAGCTTAATGTAGGAGATGATTACGAATCCTCAGCTGTGGTGGGCCTTTTCTAATAATTTCTTTCACAAACATCGATCCCACATTTGTAAACATGTGCCACATGCCTTTTTTTTTTTTTTTTTTAATTTTTTTTTTCAACATCTTTTATTTATTTTTGGGACAGAGAGAGACAGAGCATGAACGGGGGAGGGGCAGAGAGAGAGGGAGACACAGAATCGGAAACAGGCTCCAGGCTCCGAGCCATCAGCCCGGAGCCTGACGCGGGGCTCGAACTCACGGACCGCGAGATCGTGACCTGGCTGAAGTCGGACGCTTAACCGACTGCGCCACCCAGGCGCCCCTGTGCCACATGCCTTTTGAGGTGAAACTGGATTAACTTCAAAGTATTGCGTGGAGAGAAGATGAAGCTTCTGGAAAGTTGAGGAATTTCTTCCAAAAGACTCTCTGCTGAATGGGGTACCTTAGTCAGAAACGTCTCTGAGACACAGTTTCCTTATGTACGTAAAGAAAGCAATACAAATCCTGCTCAATAAATGTTGGTTGAATGAATGAAATATTTATTGTATGAATAAGAAAGAATATTCATATATTAGTGAGTCATCATATATGTTTTTGTTCTGGGAAGTGGATTGCAGGGTGTAGTGAGGGCTCATTAGTCTGAGGCAGAAGATGTGGGCTCAGTCTTGGTGATGTTACTCATCCTGGGACCATGGTGGGCACTTCTGGATTCCACCCAAGCATCTATTACTCAGAGCCCTAATTTCTCTTTGTGAAATTCAAAGTTCTCTTGCTCTCAGACATGTGATTTGGGTTGATTAATCTCTGCCAGCATCAAGGATACTTGCATAGGGTGTTGGGAAAGCTAAGTGAGTTAGCATATGCAAAGCACTTAGAACAATGCCTTCCTGGTCCTTAATAAATTTTGTTGTTACACAGGCCAATATTTTCTTTGTTTGTAAGTAATTGCTACAAGATCTTGCAGTAATACAAATCATTGGGATAAATGACATTCTGCTATTTTATATTAAACTTCACAGCCTCTCTTCTTTTTTATGAACTCATTCAACAAAGTAGCCAAACAGTTTTTATGATGCGGCTGGTACATGTACTATATTATTACATTATATTATTACAGTGGCATATAAAAGCAAAGCCAACATGGTTTATGTTTTCACGGAGCTCACAAGACACTTATCTTATTCAGAATTTTCACTCACCCAAGGAGTCTGAAGCCAAGACTTTCTATCATACTTGGTACAAATGAATAAAATGTGTATAGTTGCAGTGGGAAAAAGGCCCATTTTTACCCATTCATGATTTAATTGGATGTAAGTAGGCAATTTGATAAGTCTTACATTATGTAAGGTTTTCCCCCTATATTCCAGGGTCTCATATACAAAAAGGTAAGAGGAAATAGAAGGGAGGTCTGATATATGGATTCAGTTGCTTGGGATACTTTTAAATTGAGGCACATAAAGACCACCAAATATATTTTCAGTAATATTGGATGCTCTCGCAAAAGCCCTTCTTGGCCCCTGTGGGAAAATCTGTAATTTTTTATTCTGTTTTATGGAATCACATATAAAAATAGTACATTTGTCTTTCCTAACCATAGCAGCATGTTTTAGACGGCAGGCGTTTGAACTCAATATGTCTTACAAGTGAAGGTTGAATCTATTCTTATGCCCTAATTATCTCCCCTTATGCCCCATTTCTCTGGGGGAAATTTATTGGGGAAAAATCTAGTCATAGTAGGCTTATATAATGCCCCCATGATATTGATGCAATACATATCTTTAAATGTATTAAATAAGGGTTGATGAAACATATAAAGCTTGGAAAATCTTCAGATCTTAAATACTATGGATATTTCTTTCATTTGATTATAAGGATTTCTCTCCCAACCCTTTTATCCTGGCAAGCTCCTACTCAATCCTGCCATACCCAGTTCAAATATCATGTTCTCCAATCTCCCATCCTCTCTGCATTCCACACTCTGAGTGTTTCCTCCTCAGAGCAATAACTATAGTTTGTAAGTATCACTGTCATTGCTCTTGTCCCATTGCACTTAGATACTTGTTGATCAGTACAGATTTCTTCCTATGGTGTGAGTTTCTGGAAGGTGGAGTTGGTGCCTCACTTATCACAATTATAGATCTTGGACATAGCAAGTTGCCTATTCCAGAGTAGTGGCTCAGTAAACATCTGTGGAATGAATGAACAAGCATCTCCCATTCTGTGACCTGATCAGGCTTTGGGTTTACATGGAAATTAGATGTTGTATCTCTGGAGACTCGGGATGTTAAAGACTCAGATTATAAAGACTGCAATTATTGGTTTGGTGGAACGCCCAATCCTGCTAATCCTTTTGGGGAAATCTGTAATTCTGTGCTACTGTCCCTGAGTCTAGGTCAATGGATAGTAAGCCATACAAAAGTGGAGGAAATACATATACTTTGCTATAAAATAACATTTATTATTATATAGTATCCTCCTTAATACTACCTTTGGTGAACTATTAGATTTTTAAAAACAATTTGCCTGTCTGCATGCCCACGTTCATTGCAGCATTACTCACAATAGCTAAGATAAGGAAACAACCTAAGTGTCCATCATTATATTAATAGAATAGTATTCAGCCATGAGAAAGAAATAAACCTGTCATTGGAGACAACATGGATGAACGTTGAAGTCATTGTGCTAAGTGACATAAGTCAGACAGAGAAAAGCAAACACTGTATGTTATTTACTTTTATGTGGAATCTAAAGAAGCTGAACTCATAGAAACAGAGTAGAATGGTGGTTACCAGGGGTTGGAGGGTGAAGGAACTGGGGAGATGTTAAGGGTATAAACTTGCAACTGGTAGATAAATAGGTTCTGGAGATCTAATGAACAACATAGTGATTATAGTCAATAATACTGTATTATAAACTTCAAAGGGGCGCCTGGGTGGCTCAGTTGGTTGAGCGTCCAACTTCAGCTCAGGTCACGATCTCGCTGTCTGTGAGTTTGAGCCCCGTGTCAGGCTCTGTGCTGACAGCTCAGAGCCTGGAGCCTGTTTCAGATTCTGTGTCTCCCTCTGTCTCTGCCCCTCCCCCACTCATGCTCTGCCTCTCTCTCTCTCTGTCAAAAATAAATAAACATTAAAAAAAATAATAAACTTCAAAGTTGCTAAGAGATGAGATCTTGTTCTTACCACAAAAAAAAAAAAAAAAAAAAAAAAAGAAATGGGAATTATGTGATATGGTAGAGGTATTGGCTAACACTATGATAGTAATCATTGCAGTATACAAATGTATCCAATCAACACATTGTACACTTTAATGTTACATGTCAATTCTTCCTCAATTTTAAAAAAGGGGGAAAAGAGAGAATGGATGTGATAGTCATTCTATGATGCATAAAAGACAAAACAAACAATTTGCAAAAACCTGATATTCTTAAAAATCACATAGTAACAGAAACTGTGAATTAGCTACCCCCAAACCTCCTTTCCCTTATCTTCCTCTACTTTGGAGAGTACAAAGCTGAAACATCTTCCGAGATCTCCCTGCAGCTAGCACTGATCATAGCATGCATATCTAGCCAATGAGACAAAGGCAGAAATCTCCAAGGGTGCCTTCCTTCCCCAAAGTAAAAGACAAGGGCTCACCTCTTCTTCCTGCTTGCAACCCGGACATGATGCCGATAGGAGCAGGAGCCATATGATACCATGAGGACTAATGCCACAACCAGACATAATAGGGTAGGAAGATGGAAATAGATTTGGCGTGGAATATACTATTGAACCACCCAACAAGCCCTGCATTACTTCCTTGGGCATTCTAATGCTGTGAGCTAATTACCCTTGTTTGTTCTAGTCATTGCAATGGAGTTTTCTGCTTCTGTCAACCAAAGACAAACACAACTGATACATGTTGCAATCGGTTAGGCTGGTTTATGCTACAATATATGAACAACCTGGAAATTTCAGTGGCTTCCTACAAAAAGAGTTTATTTCCTGCTTATGGTATGCTTGCTGTGGTTTAGGTGATATCCATGAGTTAGCTCAGCATTGCAGGTATTATGGCAATTCTATGTCAACACATGCTACCATGAACACCGCAGCAGGGGAAAGATTGATTCAGTCAAGTACAGTTAATTAATCTGGCCAAAAGTGACACACTTCATATCTGCACATATTTCCCTGGCCAAACCAAATCACCTGGCCAGGACTAACCTCAAGAGTGTAGAGAACAAGATATCCTTGCATACCTGGAAGGAAGAACCTATAACTATGGGTGAGCAGCCCTGATGTCTTCCACACACATCAAATGTCTACCATTTCATTATCAGTTGCAAACTGAGGAAGTGATGTTGAAAACAATAACAGGGCAAAGATGTAAAGATGGCTTGATAAAATAAGTGTTGAGAGCAAGATCCCTCAGGTCTAGTATAGAAAATAATACAACCCTCTTATCTTTCCTCCATGGTGTTGTTTCCCGGTGGGCCTTTGCTAGTAACTGGCATGGAAGGAGGTGTGATGCTCACAGTGCAAACACAATGCGTAGAACTCAGAAATATTCTCATTCACTCACTGGCGATTTTCTGAGAGCTTTCTTATTTTTCTCCTCCAAATGTTGAATCTGTTGTGATTGTAAAGATGAAATAGGAGGAAATGCTGCTGACCTGTAATTGCTCAGGACACCTTCCAGCTGCCCTCTCAGCAGGTGCTTCTGGGTAGCTTGTTTTCTCATCATGGTAACTCCAGTAAAGTGATTTTTAAAAGTGTCTGGGAGTTTGGTAACAGAACTGAGTTGAATCATGATTCAGAGCACCAGGCTCTCATGTGGACTCAATGCAGAAGTCGTCCGCACGCTGTAGACAGGATAAATGGCTCAAACTGTGCAAGCATCAGCCAATAAAATGTGCCTTTTTAAAATAGTGCCCTGTTGTGTTATCATGGACATTTGGGGAGTGGAGAGGGAATGAGGAAGTGTGTGGGGGGAAGGTCTCTCTCACAGGGTTGGGTCTACTCCTGGGTACAGTGTTTCGCACTGTGATGATCTTTGAAGTCAGATACTTGGGGCTTCTATGCCAGCCTTGACTCTTTCTGGTTTGAGTGCCTTAGTCACATCCTCTCTTTAAACCTTAGTTGCTTATCTGTATAATGGAGATGATACCACCTATCTCACAAAATATCTGGGAAGATAGACAATTGTAAGGAAATTGAGATTTATTTGATTTACTGTTTCATTGCTTTCTCCTGTCCCCTGTGCGTTTCTTTTTTCTCAGTAGAGAGAAAATAATTATGGGTTAGTTGGTTTAAATTGTTTTGAGTTGATTTATTTATTTTGAGAGAGAGTGAGAGTGCTTGCAGAGGAAGGGTAGAGAGAAAAGGAGAGAGAATTACAAGCAGTACAGAGCTCGATGTGGGGCTGGATCGCATTAACTGTGAGATCATGACCTGAGCCCAAATCTAGAGTTGGAAGCTCAACTGACTGAGCCATCCAGGCACCCATGATTTAGATTTTTTTTTAAGATCAGAATAGGTCTTTTAAAGTTCTCACCTAAAAGTTCTCTTTTTAAAGTATTATATTTCATTAAAATACTTCAAACGTAATAGGAAAAATCCAGTTCCTTTCTTCTCAGAAGTCCTTAGAAAATTATGTGATAAAAATTAGCATTCAAATTACCTTTCTTTTTTTCTTCCTTCCTTCCTTCCTTCCTTCCTTCCTTCCTTCTTCCTTTCTTCTTTCTTTTTTTCTTTCTTTTTCCTTTCTTTCTTTCTTTCTTTCTTTCTTTCTTTCTTTCTTTCTTTCTTTCTTTCTTTCTTTCTTTCTTTCAGAGAGTGACCATGAGCATGAGCAGGGGAGTGGCAGAAAGGAAGAGAGGGAAAGAGAGAATCTCAAGCAGGTGCCATGCCTAGTGTGGAGCCCGACAGACGACCTGATCTCATGACCATGAGATCATGACCTGAGCTGAAATCAAGAGTCATATGCTTAACCAACTGAACCACCCAGGCATGCCTCATATTAGTTTTGTTTTTTGTTTTTTGGTTTTTGGGTTTTTTTTGTTGTTGTTTTTGAGTGGAGGTGTCCCAATGCAAGGTTAGAATACAGGGGGAAATGTTTTGATTAAACTCTGGCCTTGCTTTGTCTATTGGAGGCTAGATTCACTGGTGTCAGGGAAGAGGGATGAGTTCAGGCCAGATGCAGACACCAGGGAGACACAGGTGAGACACTGTTGGCTGGTCAGGATGGATACTAGATAGGATAACATCTTGAAATCCTCAGATGGTGGTTGTAATGGGTTCTGACCACTCCTAACTGCAATAACATACATATAACCAGGCAGATTAGGTTCAGTATATGGCCTTGAGGAACACAAGTGTGCAGAGAGAAAGAAGGTGATATAGATGGCAATAGTGACAATTATAGCTAATAAATAGTGACCTACAGCATGGTAATGTGTTAATGATAATAAAAAATGGCTGGTGTTTACTTAGAACTTATAGGCTGGGTGTCAGGCTTAGTACTTTATAATTTCTATCTCATCTAATCTTCAAAATAACCCCATATAATGATTTATATCATTACCCCTACTTTATAGACAAGAAAACTACAGCTTACCAATTTCAAGTATCTTTGCCAAGGAAGTAAATGGTCAAATCACAATTTGAACTCGGTGCTGCTTGATTGTGAATTCTGTTTCTTCTCCCCTGCTTTGCTATACTGTCTCCATATCAATGAGGTTGCAGAGATCAGACATGAGAAGGCAAAGAAATGAAGTAAAATAGTTATGAGAGGGAGTAGTTATTGGAGAGTTTTAGTAGATTATGTGAGGAAGATGAAATTGCCTTGTAGCTGACAGTTTAAGTCATCAACATGGAGACATCTCGAGCTCTTCCTTGGTCCTGTCTTTTTTGCTCCCTGTTTGTCTACTTTGGTTGAGCACAGATGCCTCCCCTACATTCAATATAACCAACAGAGACTTCTCCTTTAGTTGCTCATAAATGTGATTTTAAAAGTGATGAAAGCCGAGATCAGGAGTTGACAGTATTTGAGAAATATAATATCAGAATTGGTTTCTTCCTTTCTTCTTGCAATAGAGGGTGTTGAGGGAATATATGGGTAATGTCTTAAAACTAGTACCCACTCTATTCAATCCCAGGGAAATCTCATAGTTGATGGACAAAATTCCAGCAACCAAACGTAATTTCAAAGCAACCCAGGTGTTTCATATGTATTCTTATATTTCCTAAGCACCATGATTCTTAGACTATCCACTCAATTCTAAGTATTTCCAATTTTCTGTTCTATCCACTGCATTCAAATACTGCAGCTGTCCCCATATGTCTTGCTTCAAAATTCCCTCTGAGAGGTCCCTTCTAGTCTATGTCTACAAGCTCATGTCCCTTCCCTCTTAACTCTTTTCCTGCATCATAAAGCTCCTCTTCTCATGGTGGAAGACCCAAATAGTAAGAGGGTCAAAATCAAATCCTCAGCAGTAGGCTGTCTGAGGAGGAAGCCTGGAGACAGACACTCTTACATTAGTTAACTTTTGTCCCATAGTGCAAGCATTTGCTGACCACCAACTCTTAAGGTAGGGGGAGAGGGTGGGTAGGGCAGCTGTTTTCACATATGGCATAGAAAGCATTGTGGTGGTACTAGGTAGACCAGTTTGCCGTCTTTGACATGCAGGCCCTCGGTTTCAGATTATCCAGAGGGTCATGAAAAGCTATTAGTTTAAATTTAATTTGGCACTGGAGAACACTGTTAATGTGGGCAGGCTCACCGAGGCAGCTCTCAATTATGCTGAAATATTCAATGAGGGACATGTTTGGCCTCTAGAAGTAATTCATACTCAGTAGTCCAGAAAGAAGAACCCCCAGTAGGATAAATGAGAGTATCTTTCTACCATACAAAAACAAAATGTATTACTGCTTCAAGCCAAACACCTACAGTTGATAATTGTATCTCATTATGGTTCCTTAACCCTCACTTCACTACAGTCTTGCTCAGTGAAGAAGGCAAATGTTTATTAATTCGAGGGCAGATGAAAAGCTTCATAGATTTTACTATTATGCCCAAAAGAGCACTGTTTGAAAAATATAATTGGTGTCTAGCAAATTGTATGCAGACTTTGAGTGCGGGTACTTTCCTACTCAGGTTTAGTGCATTATTTAGTGCATTATTTTCTGAACTGTGGTCAAGTTGCAAAAACTTTGAGTCAGCTAAAAAATTCAAGATAAGAACTGCTAGATAATTCTAGAGTCAGGTATGCAATTTAAAAAAAAGAATATGATAACTGTATTTTTGGAAGAAGGTTTATTTTTAGGAAGCAAGATTTATACTATTGAAGTAGAAAATACGGAAAATAAGGTTGACTTAATTTACTTTACCATCTCTGTAAATAAGGGATGTACACAAGCTGGCCCAGAATTTAGTGGTCCCATAAAATAACAAAATTTACACGTGGGCTGAGGGATTGTGATCATATATATGCTTGGTTTTATGGAGGAAGCTGAAGCAATAATAACAGGAGATAATAAATGGAGCAATAATAAAAGGAGACCATAAATGACTAAAATGCCAGAGTAACCAGGAACCTGGCTGTGACCAATAATCCGACAGTTTTCCCATAAAACCTTTTATCTTCATGCTTCATATGTAAGTAAAATGGAGAAATTTGTGTTTCATGTTCGAGGTACCAAGTGTTAATTTATGTTCTGTCTCAATTTCTCCCCATTTCCCTTTAGTAATAGAACCTCTCAGATTTTGACTGGGCACATTGCTGACCAGGTAATGACTACCCCCCAGTAGGATACTGGGAGTTATACTGGGAGATACCAGGGAGCCTCTGGTGTGATTTGATGGGACCATTTGGCTAAGTTTTGGTCAAGGAAGTGTGAACAGATGTGATATGTGCAACTTCTACTAAATGCCCTATGAGTGAAGAAGCAGGCTTGGACATGGCCTCTCCTGCTTGCTACTTACATGCATGATGTTGGGAGTGGAGCAGACACTTTGGAAACAGGGATGGAGACTGGAGGTTGAGAACCATGGATCCACCCTCCCACACTTTGTCTACCATTCCTGGGCTATTGCAAGAGAAAGAAATAAACTTTTATTTTGCTGAACTCTCTTTAAGAGCTTAGGTTGTGCCACAATTAACATAGAATTCTATTATTTTGCGCCCATTCTTTGGGAGAGAGTTGTCAATGAGCAATCAAATGTTCTCAACAGGCAATTGGAAGAAGTAGTGTACAGTCCCTTCTAAATGGTGATGTGAATGAAACGTGTTGGAAGGAAGGAAAAGATGCCATTACTTCTATTTAAAGCATTGGGGAAAGCCTCACGGAAAAAAAATGGCATTACACTGAAGTTTGAATGATCATTTGGGGTTTACCAGCTGGGAGAATCTGAAGCAAAACTTGGACAAATGTGGCTAAGTATGTAAAGGTTCTGGTGAGATGCCTAAAGTAATTTTATGAAGCCATATTTGCAAGACTACCGTATGCTTTAAGGAATTTGGTCTTTGTTAGATTAAACAAAAAGTGTCAACTTAAATTATGGAGTTGAAAGGATCAAATCTTTGTTGAGAAAAAATACTCTGGCAGCTCTGAAAGAGAAAAGCTCAAGTGGGGAGAAAGTGGAGGCAAGGCATCATAGTTTCCAAATTCCTGGGGCACCTGGGTGGCTCAGTATGTTGAACATCCCGACTTTGGCTCAGGTCATGATCTCACAATTTGTGGGGGGTCAAGCCCTGCATACTCATTAGGCTCCATGCTGACAGCTCAGAGCTTGGAGCCTCCTTCAGATTCTGTGTCTCCCCCTCTTTCTGCCCCTCTTCTGCTCACACTCTGTCTCTCTCTGTCTCCTAAAAATGAATAAACATTAACAAATTTTTTTTTAAATTTCCAAATTCCTGTTACCCATCTAAATTTTATTAAGTGTTCTATCTATCTATCTATCTATCTATCTATCATCTATCTATCTATCTATCCATCATCTATCTCTATCATCTATCAGTCTTATCTATCTATCTAGTTTATACTAAGTATATTTCAAAATTTGGCCTTAATGTATTATATTTTTTAAAATGTAATAAAAATACATCTTTTATTTTTAAAAAGTTTGTATATGCACCTCTTTACCTGTGTATCTTAACAATACACAGGCCATACTCATGACAAAAATTCAGCTGGCATACACTGATGTGGCTTTTAAGTTGTTAAAATATTGAAATGCCACCTTACCAGTTGTTAAACAGTGACTGCCCTGAGCTCCTGAGTGTCCCCCCCCCCCCACCTGCCTAGAGCTCTGGCCACCTGCTGCACCTCTAGGGACTCAGGACCTTCTCCTGATTTAGCAGCTAGCACATTTCCAGAGCCTGTCCTGCATTACAGCTGACTTCTGTTCTGATTGGTCAAGTCGTCATAATTCATTTTTAAATATTTTGAATAGCAACCCTGGAAACATATGTACAGATCACAGATTATTTTGCCTATAGAAACAGCATGAGGAAAGGATATGAGAGAACAAATGTGAGACACATTTTGAAGTAAGTGTGTAAGTGAAAAAAAGGAAGTGTAACAGTTCTGGAGTTGTGCAAGCAGATGGTTGGTGATGCCATTAACTGGAAAATGGATACTGGATACACAAACTTGAGAGAGGAGATAATAAGTTTGGTTTTAGACATGTGGAGATTGAGATGCCATTCCAACTGATGAACATTCCATCTCCGTGTGGATGGATGCATTGATATGTTAGCAAATGTTTAACATCTGACTTTCAAACAATGAAGAAAAATATTTCTTTCTTGGGGGGGGTAGCATTTGTTATTTCCATGGTGTAAATACTCTCACCATGTATATTCTTAATTTTGTATATTTTGCATATATCAATGGAGCTATACTACTTATAGGCTTTTCTCATTGAACATTATTTTGTGATTCCCTCATTTCCATTTGCATAGCTGTAGTTCATTCGCTGCACTGTTTGACTAACCCAAAATACACCTCTCTCTTCTCCTATTGTTTATCTCTCTTCATGTTCGTTTTTGCTTGTTTCTTGGTCCTAATGTCATTTTGGCTCTATATTTTATCTTCTATACTTCTCTACCTCCTTGTTTGATATGTATGACCTCTGATTTGAAATACGGTTCATAGCTGTGCCTTTGGTACCTCTTCAAGACTTGTTGTATTTGTCTCATGCATTGCTTGGGTAAGATGTTCTACCCCATCTCTCATCTTGCCCGTTTCTCCAAGAGCCTACCTTCCGGATTCTTTTTATCTCATGTATTTAAGGTAATACTCACTTTATTCCCACCTTGACAGTTAAAGACTTATTTTGCCAAGAGAAGACTTGAGGATATGATGCAATTGTTTCTTCCTCTGGTTTAGGGGAATTACTATGCTTTTCATTTATAATATGTAATATATATATATAAGAGGAAGAACATACTGGTTTAAAGCTAAGTTTTCTTGGGGCACCTAGGTGGCTCAGTTGGTTAAACATAAGACTTCAGCTCAGGTCGTGACCCCAGGGTTCATGAGTTTGAGCCCCACATTGGGCTCTCTGCTGTCAGTGCAATCCCCCTCTCTCCATGCCCCTCCCCTGCTTGCTCCCCCACTTGAACTCTCTCTCAATAATACATAAACATTAAAAAAATTTTTAACTAAATTATCTTGACATTAGAGAGTTCACACACATAAAAACAGGTTACAGAGGGACTGACGATACTTATACAAAAGGATTCATCGTGTGATAAAATAGCAAACGTCTTCAGTACGTTTAATACATAACTTGATTTATTAAGAAACTACTGGCTAGAAGTGAATCTATTAAGTAAAGCACGATACATCTGAAATTATATTTGAACACAGAGTCACTCTTTCCATAGCTTGCTTTTTATTTAATGACACAAAACTGATTTTCCCCTTGAGGAACCAATGCAATAAATTTTATGACTTGCAGATTGCTAGCACCTTTTATTGAGAAGCAAAGATATACAGAGCTAAGAGAATTCAGAAAGAGTACAATGAAAACATAATTTTAAATAATTTCTAAAAATAGCAAGTGTTAAATCTTAGGAAGGGATTATGTTGTTGTGGACATTGAGAGTTTCATACCTGAATGGAGAGACATAACATTCTAACTGTGCCCATCTTGGTTCCAGGCTTCCCCCCTTCATGTCTCACATTCAGATGACACAAGGAACATATCCTAAACCATCAGCAGCACAGCTGGCCCGTCTACGCTTCATTGCCTATTGAGAAGTGCTTGTGAATCAATGAGAGAAAACATTAAAAAAAAAAAAAAAGATTTAAAAAAGAATATGTAGTCAATCTGAATAAATGATACTTAAAAATACATGGAATATCTAGTCAATAGGGTAAAGTCTCTCTAATCAGCAAAACTTCTTGTCATAATCATTCCGTGAATTCTCATACTTTAGATTAAGGTTGCAAAATTGAATGCAAACTGAAACAAAAGTTATATAATATTAAAAAAAAAACCAATTTCAATGTCAAGTGTTTTCTTTTAAAATTGTTTAATGTTTATTTATTTTGAGGGAGAGAGAGAAAGAGTGCGAGTGGGGGAATGGCAGAGAAAGAGGGAGACAGAATCGAAAACAGGCTCTAGGCTCCAAGCTGTCAACATAGAGCCCAATGCGGGGTTTGAACTCAGGAAACGTGAGATCAGGACCTGAGCCAAAGTTGGATGCTTAACCTACTGAGCCACCCAGGTGCCCCCGTCAAGTTGTTTTAAAGTATACTGGAAATTTAGATGGAGTGGGAAGGGAAGTTTTAGTAGGCTAAAATCCCTGGTTTTTAGAGTGGATAGTAAAAAGTGCTATTTCATTCTTGATGGTGTTAACCTTGGAATAACGGCCAAAGAAAGTTTGGGAATACCTTAGTGGGAAAAGTCTGTAAGCAAAAAATAAGCACAATTTGTAACTTTCAGATGATTGAAGTAGAAAAACATTCTATAGAAACAAAAGAGTAGCAATAAAGCATAGAAAATAAGAGCATAAAATGAGATATCTGAAGACCAAATATTTAAATTATGATAAGGGTTATGTATTAAAATCCTATTAAATGGCTAAGATTCTCAGTCTCACTAGATAAAAGAGTTAATTGTAAAGAAGATTTTTATTTATGGTTTTCCCCCCCTAATTTGTTAGCCTGATTTCAAGATAGGGAAAGACTTTCCATTCATAAAAGCATTGGAAAAATTGATTTTAAAAAATCAACATTTTGATTTTTTACATAAAATTATCCTACACTTCACATTTCATAGTAGCCAAAATGAAAGACAAATTATGAAGTGAGATACCTGTTACATATATGAATGTTACAATTCCTAATTTTTGGAATTTTTACAAATCGATGATTAAAATACAAAGGTCCTAAAATATGGGCAAAAAAATATGATAGAAATGCTAATGTTGAATAACTACAAGAAATTTTTCATTAACAAAAAATTGTTAAGTGTTCTTATTCATTTTTTGGGAGAGAGAAACAGCATGTGCAGGGAAGGGGCATAGAGAGAGGGAGAATCCGAAGCAGGCTCCAGGCTCCGAGCTGTCAGACAGAGCCCTACTCAGAGCTCAAACCCACAAACCGCCAGATCGTGACCTGAGTGGAAGTCGGCCACTTAACCGACTGAGCCACGCAGGTGCCCCAAGAAAATTTTCAATTCACTCTTCATCGTGGCAATGAATATGTAAAAAGTTACAAATTTTCATTTATCAGATCAACAACAACAACAAAATGGTATTACTTAATGCTGGTGAGGGTTTGTGGACGCTGTATTATGTTAGTGGAAGCATTAACTGGTACATGGTGTTTGAAAAGCAATTTGGCCATATGTATTAAGAAAACGTTTTCTGTTGTTTTACTTAGTAATTTTACTTCTAGGAATCTATCACAAAGAACTAAGTAGAGATGCGGGCAAAGATCAATATATAGGTTACAGTTAGGACATTCATTTTAGCACAAATTATTACAGAGAAAGTTGGAAATCATCTTAATTTTTAAAATTAAGAGAATATTAATGTAGATTATGGAATGACACATAATAATCATTAAAATTACATTTTCAAATAATATTTCCTTGTCATAAAACAACAGGACACCAACCTTTCTGCAGTTTCCTTTAGTATCTTGGGATATTTTTTTCTTGTTTACTATATATACATTTCAAATTTTCTTCAATGATCGTATATTATTTTCACAATGACCAAAATGTTGATGTAAATAATTAATGTCCAGTAGCTTCTGTGAGGGCTATTGTTTGTATTTATCCAAGTGATAACCCTGGAAAGTTTGTGGGAACGTGGAAGTCACCATCATAACACAACCTTCTCATTTAACCTGGTCTAGTGAGATTGTTAACTAGGTCACTGTATGACTGACTTTTCTACTTTTGCAATCCCTGATGTCACAAGATCTGATGGAGGCAGTAGCATAATCAGAGTTGGTAAAAAGCCAAACTTGTCCATTTTTTTCCCCTTTATGACTTTCCTCTTGTCTTGTAGATAGCAAAGTTTTGAGATGCTGTGCTATCCTGGGCATTTAAGGTTGATTTTGATTGCCATAATCACTAGAATAATGAGGTAGTCTGGGTTATGAGTCTTCAAGGTATTTTTGAGGTTATAAATAAATATCGAAGCTTGAATTATTTTGGTCATATGAGTCAGAAGAGTTGTCAGAGAATCATTAGAACCTCTGGGGTGGGGAGATGAACTCTGGCCATCATCCTGTTTCACTGGGACCACTCATCTTATGACATCATTGGAATATCTGGCCAGATCGTTCTGTAAGGGCAGCTTTATCAAAAATTATCAAATAGTAGGTTGATTGCATTCGCTGGAGATCAAAATAAGACTTTAAGATTTTTTTCTTCAGTATCATTTTCTGTTGATTAGGTGATAGTAAATGCTCAGTGTGACAAAATATTTTCCAAATTCTAATCATGTCATTTTCTTATGAGAAAATCAGCCTTCAATGAGTAGGCAGTTTAGATGAAATCAAACTATTCTCTTCCCCCTCTCTCCATTCTTCCTTCCTTTCATTCATTCCTTCTTAACTTCTTTTCTTTTTGGATTTGGGTTTGGGGAGGACTGTCCACTGCTTGGTAAAATTATACTCCTTCTCCAGGGCAAGAGCCACACTGCTTCTTTGCCTCTCGACCATCTGGGAAGAATAAAAGCTGTTCTTTCCGTGTTCCTACAAGACTTTGGAAATGATGCTAGGGTATTCCTTGCACAGTGTCAGAGCCTAGTTGCATATTTTCTACTAGATCATTCAGAGGGACCATGTTGCCCTCAGTTTTATATCCCAACCCAGAGCTCAACCCAGTGTCTGGCACATAGCTGGTCTTTCATGAATGGTGAACTTCTGTTTTTCTGGTGATGTAATGCCTTTCAAAAAATTTAGATCCTCCCTGTTTTCTCACTTGTGGGAGAACTTGAGAAATGGAAGAAAAAATATCCAAGAGCTTTGCAGTTTGCATTCTATTCCCTCTAAATATTTAAATATAAACTAGAAATAACAAATGCCCCTTGCAAAACCCAGAAATGATTAAGCTGAACAAAATAAGGATAAAGATTTAAAAGTATGTGGGAGTTTCTTTGTTAGATCTAGTCCCCACTTTTATCAATAAGGTTTCAAAAATATGTGAGCATTTTGGTGAACCTTAAATTACATCTGAGCTTCTGGTACAGAATTTCTCTTCTCACAGAATTTTTTTTTTCTTACTTGGGCATCGCATTTCCCTTAGGGGGAGTAAAGGGCATCAATGCAGTTATGTCTTCCCTCCATCAATAGAATAAATAAAAACAAAAATATTCTGGCAGGTAAAGGCCATGCGTCATTGGGAAATTATTTAATTGGCCATGATTTTAAAAATGTTTGTATTTGTATATTTCCATATATTTCTTCATCATAAAGATAATGAAATAGAAGCCTTTTTGAAAAATTTAGATATATATTGTTTATCAGTTAAAAAGAATTTTGTAGTAGGGCTGGCTGATAAGAGAAAGAGATTCAGGTTAGTGGCTAAGCCTACAAAATTCATCTTAGCCCGGCAGCCTGCTGACAGCCTGGCAATTGGTTAGCACAGACCTTTAAAGAATGTGCTCTAGGTAAGAGAGAACATAAGAAGCTTCAGTAACTTTAACAGTATGAAGCATGGTGGCCATTCTCTCTCAATAAGTTGCTGAATGGAGATTTCTGTCTTGATGGAGAAGCTGGGAAGCATTGTATAAAAGTCAGCTCACCTTGAAGGGTGAAGCTATTTCATACACTTACTATTTGTGTGGTAAAACAGATCCCCTATCTGATTAGGTATGATTTAGTGCTGCAAAAGAATCAGATTCTACTACTGTAGGACTCAAAAATCAGAAATAGGATGTAGAGGGAGACCATGCCAATAGTATGTGGGCATCAGGTACAGGTCAGATCCTTTCCATAGGAACAATGAGAGAAGACCCGTTGTAGAAGCTGTAAGGAGAATAGAATGTGTTGAAGTCAGTCATCATTTGCATGGGAGGGGGTGACGCAGAGAAGGAAAGAACCCCGAGGGAGAGTAAACCTACAGCTGAACTCTTCTACACACACAGAAAAGGAATGATAAACCAAACAGATTTTTTTTTTAAATTTTAGAGTGTCTGGGGAGGGAGAGGGCATAGGGAGACCGACAGAGAGAGAGAGAGAGAGAGAGAGAGAGAGAGAGAGAATCTTAAGCAGTTCCATGCTCAGCATGGAGCCCGAGTGGGGTTGATCCCACTACTCTGGAATCACCATCTGAGTGGAAACAGAGAGTAAGATGTTCAACTGACTGAGCTCCCCAGGTGCTCACAATCAAACAATTTTAAAAAGTAATGAAAGGGCTTTTCCCTAGAAAATCACTATATTCAAGGCAAATGATTTTTCATTTCCTCTAAATTTCCAGATAATTACCTTATTTCCCACTTTGTAATATACATACGTGCATGTAATTTTTCCTCCTTTGTGTAACGTTTATCATAACTACAGCAAGATGATGATTCAGTGGTTTTATGCTCACCCTCTTCCCAGAAAACTGCACTGAATTGGTAAGAAATTATTTATTCCAAGAATCCTGGGTTGCTGTAATTTTATGGGCTTTGAGAGTATATTTCACACCTTACAAGATCTGGAAACTTGATGGCCAATTTATCCAGAGTTGATTTGACCCAAGAGATATTTACCAATTTTATTCACTATCAAATGACCATTTATTCAAATCATTGACAAATATCCAAAAAGTGTGCTGGTTTAGGTGGTGGATTGTAGCAATGAACACAACAGACGAAATCCCTGTCTTCGTGGATCTCATCTTTATTTTCTCATTAATACACTAAGTATCTTTGGAAAACAATAAGACAATAGAGGTGACTCAAGATCTCGAGTTAGAATAGTTGTCAACTGATCTCAGTTTCCCATAAAATGGAATGGTTTGTTTTGTTTTGTTTTTTGAATAGTGAATCAGTGGAGGATATTGGTAAATAGCAAAAGCTCAGGGTTCAGGCTGCCAATGTTCAAGCCTCGATTTACTTCTTCCTAGCCGTAACCTTTCTGTGCCTGAGTTCCTAACTATAAATGGGATGGTAATGAATTTGTGTCTATCGTAGTGTTTCGTGAGGGCTTAAAACAGGGTTCAATAAGTGTTAGCAGATATTATGACAACTGAACTGCCCACATATGGAGGTGTCAGGATCAAATGAGATTGAATGTGAATCTCCGGGAAACAACAGAGCACTAGACACATGTTTTTTTATGAATTCACTCATTTACAGATACTCCATGAGTGCTAACCACTGAGCATAAGCTGGGGAGAAAATGCATGCAAGATAGTGCTCGCACCCAAGGAACTCACAATCTAATGCAGGATAAAAGAAACATTGTTGATTTTTTTTTCTTATAGTATATGATTCTAGAAATATTTCTTGATGTTACTATTCAAAGAACAGGATGAGAAATTTCTGGATTATATAAGTTAAATGGATATTTAGAAGCTAATATCTTAGTAAATGAAAATGAGCGGTATGGCAATGATAGAAAGGACGTGATGGAAATCACAAGAGAATTACAGACAAAGTGCTAGTGGCATTCAGGGAGATATTCTTTGCACCTAAAGAGGGCAGGAAGGTTGTTATAAGAAAAGAGAGATTTGAGTTAGGTTGTAACGGTTATATTATTTTTAAAATTTATTTTTTAATTTAATTTTCCTTGGGATCATATTTGACAGAGAGACTTACCAAGTTGTTTGGGTACTGTGGATGCATGGCCAGGGCTGTTCCCTGTTGAGCTTCCCTGTAGAGTGATTGGTGGGGAATAACTAATTCACTGGGGACCCACCCATCAAACCTCATCAAAAACCTTTTCTGTTGTGCCCATTAGTTTCTCCAGGGAGAAATTCTCCAGTCCTTTGCCTGGGGTATCAAAGCTTAACTTCCGGTGTTCTAGGAGCTGAGTGGACGGAGGTGCCTTGGATCATTCAGGAGAAGACCTTTACAATCCCCTTGTTTTCAGTCTCCTGCTTTCTCCCTGCCATCGCTGTGCTTACTTACAGGCTCCTGAGTCTCTCTGGTTCATGTGTCTGGAGAGTATTGGTGGTAGGCAGAATTCTAGAGGTGTCCTCCCAGGATTCCCAGCTTGGCTATCCCATTATATAGTAATCTATGCACTGTTTGGTACCTAGTTTAGGTACTTCTGTGAGGGGACTTTATAAATTAAATTAAATATACTTATTAGCTGGGACACCTGGGTGGCTCAGTCTGTTGAGCATTTGACTTCTGCTCAGGTCATGATGATATCATGGTTCATGAGTTCGAGCCCTGCATCGGACTTGCTGCTGTCAGCACAGAGCCCACTTCAGTTCCTCTTTTCCCCACTCTCTCTGTCCCTCCCCTGCTCTCACTCTCTCCCTCTCTCCCTCTCTCTAAAATAAATAAAAAAAAAGAATACTTAATAGCTGACTTTAAGGTAAGGAAATTATTCTGGATTTTCCAGGTTCATCAACAGAAGAGGAATACACAAGAGGAAGGCAGAAAATGAGACACAAGAGATATGGTAGAAGGGAGGTCAGAGGGATCTGAGATGTGAGAAGTACTCACTGTCCCACTGCTGGTAAGACAGAGAGGGAAACGTGAGGAAGAATGCATGGAGCTTCTGATTTAAGGGTGGCTCCCAGGTAACAGCCAGCAAGGAGATGGGGACTTCGCTCCTACAACCTCAAGAAACTGAGTTGTACCAATATCCTGAAGGAGCCAGGTAGTGGATTTTGCTCTGAATTTTCTGATGAGTCTAGCCAGTCAAAACTTTGATTTTGGCCTGTGAAATTCAGAGCAGAGCAACCAGTTGAGCCAACCTGGACTTGAAACCAACAGAACTGTGAGGTCATACACAGCTGTTGTTTTAGACTACTAAGTTTATGGTAACTTCTTACAGCAGCCATAGAAATCAACATAGTAAAAAACTGGAGACGTTTGAGACATATCATTTTGGTGAAACAATAGTCTTAAAAATGATGTTAGGAGTGGTGTCTATTGTCAGAACATCTGAGCATTTGGACTGGGTCTAACATTATGAAATCCAGAAATAGCAGGGGCAATGATGAGATTCTGGCAGATCTACAAATACATAGTAGAGGAATGGGGAAAGAACTGAGGCCCATAAAAGGGAAGTGAGAAGAGAAGACCCAAGTGATGTATTAGGACCCATTTCACTGGAACTGAGGTTAGGATAGGGCTCCAGTCCTATATGGTGAGACCACTGAGAAGAGTAGAAGTGCTTTGACTTGACCTGTAGGTCACATATATGTTCAGGGCTTGCTTGGTATTGTATATTTGAGTCCTAGGTCTGACTGGCAGTAAAGAAATCTAAACACTCAGCAATTATGCCTGGGTAGTGGCCCTCGGTATTAATTTTAATACCCAATATATTATAAAAGGAGAGGTAGCTAGAGACTATTACCGTATTTCTGAACTCTTTTGAGACTGATGATAGAATTGGTGAGGACATCTGGGGATTTGGGAGTGAAAATCTAGGCCAAACCAAATGGGCAATCAACGTGGGAAAAGAGGTAATTACCATTTTGGATACAACAAAATAGGGAGGAAGAAGAGAGAAGATTACTATTTGGTTAGTGACAATGACAGATAAAGAAAGATGAGTAGGATTGGTTTTGGGTGGGGAGATAAATGATTCTATTTATCTCATGAAATTTGCTTATATGTATTTGAGGTGTTGACAAGACATCAACCAGAACTAGGGTATTGACAAGTTGCCAATGTTGGAGACACAAATTTGAGTGTTTTCATTGTATGATAAATTGTTTGCAATGAGATTGCCAAAGCTGGAGATAATGAAAGAGTAAAAGACAAATATGTAATGTGTTTTATTATTTTTTAAGAAGCTTTGCCTCCACTTTGGTCAGAATGCTGATCATTAATTAGTAATGAGATGTGACTGCCAAGTGATCAGAATGTTCTTGTTGGTTCGTCAGTGTATTCTGTCTCTAATAATCAACAGAAACCATAGATATTAATTTTGAAAACAATGTTGGAAATATAAAATGAGAGACAAAAATAAGATGGTCTTAAGTGTTGTTTTTACCAGAGTATAGGAGCCCAGTGAATTAGTTTCCTATTAAATGGAAAATCTTTAAAGTATTGACATAAGTTCTTTGTCAGCCACATAAAACAACTTTTTCCTCCCAGTCATGTTTTAGGGAGACCTAACAATATCTCCTCTCAACTCTACTTTTTGTAGATTCCAGGGGTGTTGCTCCTTTTTGTTTGTGATGACTTTGCAACCTCATCTATCATTTCAACAGACTTTCTTGGCACATTATAATTCATTTTATACTGATCACCTTTTCAGTTAGCATACAGGTAAGTCCTTCATTTTTTCAGAACTAATCACATAATATAGTAGTTAGGGTTGGGAAGTTTTCTTGTAGGCATCTCATTTCATTCCTGTTGGGGAGCAGCGTTGGTCTTGGTCAACTTCATCACAGAAGGATGTTGGCTTGGCTAAGATAGGCTAGGTTATGCAGTATAAAAGACAATATAGAAAATCTCTCTGGCTTGCATCAACAATGTTCATTATGGATAATGTTCATTACGACTCTGTTCCATATCACCTTCACTCTGGGATCCAAGAAGATGGATCAGCTTCTATCTGGAACAGTGCCAGTTGTTGTGGCAGGGGGAAAAGAATACATAGGGAAGCACCTACTGGCTCTTGAAGTTTCCAGTGGAAGAGTCGTAGCTCAAATGGTCTCATCTAAGGTTACTAGAGTAAGAATCCTCACATAGGGCAGGGCAGCCAATATTGTTGAGTCAATCACAAATGTCTCTTTGCAATATCCTCACTCATTTACTTCTCTTGAATCAGTTTGTCATTGTCCCAAGAACTTAGGGCCCGAGTACTATGCTCTGATTACATTTTAGCTAATAAAAAGGTATAATGGTACATTATAGTGGACCAGTGTGATGTTTTGCACAGGGTTGAGATGATGGAGTTCTCTTCAGATTATATTTTGACAGTGAAGAGCGAATGTAATTGAGGCAAGAGAATGAATGTGAACTGCTATGGACTGATGCTAATGAGAACTCTTGATTCTCCTTCCTGATAGTATTTGAAAATAGTGCATTATATTTAGAAAACGCATTTACCAGATTAATTAAGGCCAATGGCCTGTTCTAGTGAAGATATCACATCGGCACACCAGCTGCAATCAGGGCTACCACATGGTTAAGTTTATGGCAGTATCTGATCATTTGCTTGATCTTCTGGGTTTATGCAGGGGCTTCACTGTGTGTCTTTTAAATTTTTGAGTGGTACTAATCTTTGATAATCCACCTGGTATTTGGTATTGCTTCAGATTTACTATCTTGGCCTATAAAAGGGGACTATTGTAGGGTTTGGCCATTGCTACCGTGATGAATCTTACTCTGCTGGTCAGAGATCTACGGGAAGTTGTATAGCAACTACAATTATCCATCTCAGGTACGCACTCAGGGACTAGGGATATGACAACAGTATGCATCCTTGGGACTATTGCACCTACTGTGATGTGGGCATGGGCTGAGATTCCATGTATAGCCTCCCTCTGTATGTTTCCATTTTAACAGATGGGTCACAATGTACTTTTTGTTCTCTTGTTGTCACCACTCAGGCCCTTTATCCAGCAGTCCTTGAAGGAACTGGCTGTTTTCCTTTCCCTACCTTGCTTCATCTAGTACGTAACTGTATGTTGTTTGGGGAAAGATTTTTGGGAATCCTAATCATATATACCTTCTGTGGTATTGCA
The DNA here is from genome assembly GCF_024362965.1 of Panthera pardus. Taxonomy (NCBI): domain Eukaryota; kingdom Metazoa; phylum Chordata; class Mammalia; order Carnivora; family Felidae; genus Panthera; species Panthera pardus. Next base: position 173,946,318 of record NW_026526688.1, read on the forward strand.
AGATTCTTCTCTCTTTTTTTTTTTTTTAATGTTTTTTTTATTTTTATTTTTATTTTTTTTATTTTTGAGACAGACAGAGACAGAGCATGAGCAGGGGAGGGGCAGAGAGAGAGGGAGACACAGAATCTGAAGCAGGCTCCAGGCTCTGAGCTGTCAGCACAGAGCCCAACGCGGGGCTCGAACTCACGGACTGTGAGATCATGACCTGAGCCTACTGAGCCACCCAGGCGCCCCACAAGATCCTTCTTTAATGTTCCAAATTCAGTGGATGGGCTCTGGAACTGAAAAATCGGCCTCAGGTCTGAGAGGTGAAAGGGGGATCATGGCTTTTCCATGTAGCAGCTGCTCATCAGCTCTCGACCATTTTCATTTGTATAAGCCAAGCTACATCCTCCTTGCCTCCTCAGCTTATCTTTCTTTTAGTGACCCAATGGTCTATTAACCCCTTGTTGCCATCCTAACTTCTGCCTGTTGTAGTAGTTATATCCATTTTGCTTCTGATGATTGTGTGCAATACTTGGCCTCTGATGTTTCAGAATACCATCATCTGTATCACCCCATCAACAGGAGGGAGCCTGGCTCCATAGCAACATATCCTCCCATCGACCTTGGCTACAGAGAATAGACATTCGACAGATTCTCAGCAGTGCCAGTGCTCCCTCATTAATTCCCTATTGATTTAGTGAAGTAACTTGTTTTTTTTTTCCTCACTCTCTTGGGATCAGGCAGACTGTAGTTCTCTGGTCTTACATAATAACACACTGTTTGTCCACCGCTGTGAACCTACTGACCCCTTTTTCAATCCTCTGTCAAGGCAATTCTGGCACCTTCATAATGTGTACTGTAGGTCATCATCAGAAGCATACGAAGACCATCTTCAGGTGGATGTAACCATCCCACAATTCATATGTTAGAACAGTGGTTTTCAAAATTTAGTTTACATCAGAATTCCCTAAAGGGCTTGTTAGAACACAAACGGCTGGACACTATCCCAGAGTTTTATATATATATAAACATATGATGAACGTGTTTTTCTATTTGTGTGTGTGTGTGTGTGTGTGTGAGAGAGAGAGAGAGAGAGAGAGAGAGAGAGAGAGAGAGAGAGAAAATCTTAAGGAGGCTCCATACTCAGCACGAGGCCCAAGGTGGGGCTTGATCCCATGACCCTGGGATCACGACCTGAGCTGAAATCAGGAGTCAGATGCTTAACCCACTGAGCCACCCAAGCACCCCTAAACATGTTTAAATATACACTTTTTGCAGTATGTTGATGGATAAAACTTGCTTTGCTGTTATGATTCTTCCTATGCTCCAACAATTCCTCAGGTTTTATTCTCAGACAAGGTAGACAAGTGACAGTGGTAAACACTGTCTCTTTTAATGATGCCCAAGGTCTGCCCTGATTGACCTCTAGTTGGCTTCTGCATTTAAGGGATACGATGCCCTCAATAGGCATTCTAGCAATTTATGTTTTCAAAGTATAAACCAGAAAATATCATATCCCAAATTAAAATTTTGTTGCATGTTGAATTTTAAATACAATGCTGCGGTCACTGAATGAATTCTAAGATAATAAAATGAGCCAGAATAGAGTCTTTGAAGAAGATTGACAGTGAGAAATTCGCTGTCCAATTAATATTCAAATTTGGCTCCTCGCCCCAGCCCTCCACTCCCTCCTCATAAGTCAGTTTGTCTAAGGAGAGGCTACCAAGATCAATTGTTGTGAATTTCGAATGTTCAGCAAGCTGTCAGATGCTGCTTAGATGTTTCCAAGGAAACAGCTTTGCTTATCAGCAGTTGTCTCCACAGAAGGACCAGCTTTAAATACACGATTTCCTGAATATAGAAGCAATCAGCTAGGGTACTTGTACCACTGAAAAGCCCACAAACCTTATTTAAACTATACTGGAGGCAAAAATAAAGATATCTCATGGTCTTCTTACACTGAAAAATAGGTCCAGTAAGATAGTCTATAATTTAGATTCCTGCATTTTCAATACAAACGAAGGTCTTGCACATGAAACTCTTAAAATAGCGAATAATCTAGTTTAGGCATAATATTTAAATTTCATTTATTTCGCCTACACCATAGCATTACTTTCAGCAAAACTATTTTAAAATGTTATCTTTGAAAGCTTATGACATGATATTTTAATCTGTAGCATTGACCCCACCTGTAAATTAATTGTAGCTCTACGTCATATTCGGGAGAACAGGGTAAATTTGGATCATGATCTTGCACTTTGGTCAAATTTGAGAACCTGTGCTCCTGTACAATGTTGAAAATTGTCCATATGGAAGTGTATACTGCTGACAGTGAAGGACACTCTCATCATGGTCCCACAAGTCTGCCATGAGCACATTTATCTGGCCGCTAATCTGGCCAACAATGGCCAGCAGCCGCCCCGGAGGGTTACATGGGTGATCTGGTTCTCTTTACATCTGCTGTGGGTGTGTGGACAGATCTCTCCCCCAAAGAGCTGAGAATAAACTTGCAGTAAATGCACTTCAGCCTGTTATTGATTGGCTAACCTTTAAAATAACCTTTTGTCTTCGAGGTTTTAAAATTTCTTTACCTTTTCTTTTTTAGACAAGGCACGAATAAGCAAGGTAAAAGGGCAGGGAGGTAAATAGCACCAGTTCAGGGAAATGGTTTTAGACTAATTGAAACTAATGTTGGTTTAATATCCTTAGTGTGTTTGAATCATGTAAAGGAAAAATATGTATATAACTTCCAGGAGTTTGTAAAAGAGTTGGAATGTTATACCTGTTAGGATACAAAACACAGAATAATAAATGAGAGAATGCCACACTGTGGGGAAGGAGGGTTGTAAGACTTACAATCAGAGAAAGCTTCATGAAAAGGGAGAGATCCCAGTTTGGGCTTTGAAAAAATACAGGATATTTTCCATATCTATGTATAACAATGGGAAGTATCAAAAATACAAGACTTGTAACACTTACCTTAATACTTCTTTAAAAATGGATTTTTTCCCTAGGAATTGATTAAAAACATAATTGATGTGTGTACATGTGGGTTCGTGATATCTTTATTTATATTCATTTAAATGAGGTTATAATAATTAAATTATGATGTTATCACTCGATTATAATATTAGGCAGTGGTCAGAAAAGATAGCACAGATCCTCACCTTGATGTATTGAATGAAAATAGCCGGACATTAAAGAGCGCGAAATCTTTGCTAATGTTTCTGTAATCTGAAGACTTCACGCTGATATGATGAATACCTTTTCTTTATAGTAATAGAAACTACTACGACCGGGGGCTGCTACTACTACAAAATTTTTTGGCTTTCTGTGTGATGAGCATCGTGTCAAATTTCACACGTACCGCTTTTTTAAGTCTCAAAAACTCTCTGAGATGACTATTATTTTATAGATGAGTGACTTGAGAAGTGAAGCAACTTGCCCAAGGTCACGGTTAATGGCTTGTGGAGGTGGGACCCAAACTCAGGATAGCCTGGGCATAAATAGGATAAATCTATCTTACGAGCTAACGATGTCCTATCTTTTCCAAAGAATTTTTACTTTCATTCTCTCATTTAATTGTCACAGCAAACCTGTAAGATAAACTAAGCCAATATGATCATTTATCCATTTATGGGCAATTATTGTCTATTTTTACACTTACAGGTCTTCTCTTCTTTGTAAAGGGATTTTTTGTAGATTTTGTAGCACTCTGTGCTTTCTTTTTTGTTCACCCCTTATTCCTCTCTGTGAAGACTGCTGATCTTCCCTCTGCTGTTAGCAACTCAGATGCCTTTGGAAGGATGTATTCAACTCTGCTTCTCTGTGTTGGAAGTTTTACAAGGGCAGACGCCTTTACAGAGAGCTGCCTAGGATGGGGTGGCTGACTGTGTCATTCTGGGGTACAATATCAGGATGCCATTGTTTCTCTATACTTAAGTCACATTGACTATAATTTCTCATAAATCAAAGTACTATCTTAATTTACCCTCTGCGTTAGTTTTCCAAATTTAACTCCTCCTTTGGATCAGAATGGAGGAAGAGTAAATAGGGGTGCATGGGTTGGGTCTCCTTTAATGCCACCAGTCACAAAGATTCAAAGTGAACTTGGTAATGTGGCATCGGGGCAGAAGCAGGGCCAAGAAACTTGACGGTTGTAATCCTAACATTGCCTTCAAAGGTTAAATCTGTAATTAGATAAATACAGGAGGGTGAAACACTGGCGTGTTCAAAAACTAAGTCTTTGTGTGAAAAAGACTTAGAGGTTTAATTTTATCACAAATTCAGTGATTGGAAACTACTACACAAAATAGTAGCTATACAGCAGCTCTCTGAAACTTATTTCTCTTGCATGACTGGAACTCTATACACATTGAACAGCAACACCCCATTTCTCTCTCCTCCAGTTGCTAACAACGACCATGCTATTCTTTTTCTATGAGTCTGACTATTTTAGATACCTTATATAAGTAAATCATGCAGTACTTTTCCCCTGGTGACGGGCTTATTTCACTTAGCATAATGTCCTCCAGGTTTATCTGTGTTCTACCCATGACAGGGGTTACTTCTTTTTTATGACTTAACAGTATTCTGCCATATGTATCTACCCATATCTAGACATATGGGTATTTAGGCTGTTGCCATATCTTGGCTATTGTGAGTAATAAGGCAATGAACGGGGGAGTGCAGATACTTCTTTGAGATCTTGATTTCAATCCTTTTGCCTGTCTACTCAGGGGTGGGATTGCTGGGTCATATGGTAGGTGCATTTTTAATTTTTTGAGGAGCTTCCATACTGCTTTTAATAGTAGCCGCACCATATTTTATATCCCTACCAACATGGTACAAGGGTGGTCCTTTCTTTATAACCTTGCCAACACTTAACTAGTGATTACTATTTTTTTTTTTGTCTGATAATAGCCACCCCTACAGGTGTGAGGTCATACCTCATCGTGGATATGATTTGCATTTCCCTGATGACTAGTCATGTTCAGCGTCTTTTCATGCGCTTGTTGGCCATTTTATGTCTTCTTTGCAGAAATATCTATTAAAGTCCTTTGTCCACTTTTTAATCGGGTTATCATTCTTATTTTTGCTATTACGTTATAGGAGTCCTTTAAGTATTTAAAATATTAACACTTGGGGTGCCTGGGTGGCTCAGTCGGTTAAATGTCTGACTTGGGCCCAGGCCATGATCTCATGGCTTGTGAATTTGAGCTGGTAGCTCTGTGCTGACAACTCGGAGCCTGGAGCCTGCTTCAGAATCTGTGTCTCCCTCTCTCTCTGCCCCTCCCCTGCTCATGTTCATGCTCGTGCTCATGCTCTGTCTCTGTCTCTCTCTCTCTCTCTCTAAGAAGAAACAACATTAAAATATTAAATCTTTGTGAAATATATGGTTTTAAAATATTTTTTCATTCCACAGATTGCCTTTTTACTCTATCGATTATTTCCTTTGCTGTGTAGAGGCTTTTTAGTTTTCTATAGGCCCGCTTTTCTACATTTGCTTTTTTTCCCATAGGCTTTAGGTATCCAAGAAATCATTGCTAAGACCAGTGGCATGAAGATTTTCCCCTACATTTTCTTTCAGGAGTTTTACCATTTTCTGTTCTTATGTTTGAGTCTTGAGTCCATTTTTTAAAAGTTTATTTATTTATTTTGAGAGGGTGGGGGGATGCACAGAAAGAGGGGAGAATCCCAAGCAGCCTCTGTGCCGTCAGCACAGAGCCCAGTGCGGGGCTCAATCCTGTGAACCATGAGATCATGACCTGAGCTGAAACCAAGAGTCAGATGCTCAACTGACTGAGGCACCCAGGTGCCCCTTGAATCCAGTCTTAGTTTATGGTGTATGGTGTCAGGTTAAGAGTCTGGTTTCCTTCTTTTGGTTTATGGATATCTAGCTTTCTCAACATGATATGATGAAGAGACTATCTTTTCCCTATTGTGTGTGCTCGGTACTCTTGTTGAAGATCAGTATACTGTATATGCTGTATATGTATGGGCTTATTTCTAAACTCTCTTTGATTCCATTGGTCTATGTTTCTACTTTTATGCCAGTATATCATACTGTTTTAATCACGGTAGGTTTGTAATATATTTTGAAATCAGGAAGCGTGATGCCTCCATCTTTGCTCTTCGTGCTTAAGAGTGCTTTGGCTATTTTGGGTCATTTGTGCCTCCATATGAATTTTAGGATTGTTTTTTCTATTCCTGTGAAAAATGCATTTGGGATTTGATAAGGATTATATTACTTTGGGTAGTATGGACTTTTTAACAATATTAAGTCTTCCAATTCATGAACAGGGTGTGTCTTCCCTTTTATTATGTTTTCTCTAACTTCTTTCATCAATATTTTATAGTTTTCAGCGTGCAAGGCTTTTGCATTTTCAGTTAAATCTATTCCTAAGTACTCGATTCTTTTCGGTGCTACTGTGAGTGGTATTGTTTTCTTAATTTCCTTCTCAGGTAGTTTGTTGTTTATATACAGAAAAACAAGTGATTTTTGGACATTGAGTTTTGTATCCTGCAACTTTGCTGCCAATCGTGTCAGCACTCTGAGTGAGGTGGGACAGAAGTTGGCCCCCTAGGTGGTGCACCAAAAGGTTGGGACTTTGCAAGCCTGCTCCACTCCTCTCTCTCCCTCCTGGGAGAGAAGCCCGAGCTTCGGTACCTTCTCCCAGTTGATCAGAACCTTGCCAGTCGCAGCAATTCCTTTTAGCTCTGAGATGTGCCGGCTTGGGGCAGATGCCGGAAGATGTGAGATGTGCCGGCTTGGGGCAGATGCCGGAAGGGGCAGATGCGACTAAAGTGAAATGGCCCTTCTTACTCGTTTCAGTGCTGCTGTTCTTGGCTTTGATCTTGTCTAAGCTACTGAAACTTCACTGGATTTTGGGCTTCTTGTAAAGGTATGAGGGCCCATATATGATTGTCAAGTCAACGTTTTTGTCAGGGAAGGAGGTGTTGGATTTTCTATTCCACCACCTTGCGGACCTAAAGAGCTGACATTGCCTGTGTTTGAGTCCATAGTTTGTCACTTGACTCATTGTGTGACTTGAATAATTCACCTCATCTGTCTGAGCCTCACATTTCTTATCTGGAAAATGTGGATGATAGTCACACTTACCAATAGGCTTTTGTGAAGATTTAATGAATTAGTATCTGATAAGCCATTAAGAAAGTGATAGGCATGGAGTAAAATCTTGATAAATGCTAGCTATTATTATTAGTTTTATTATTATCATTTTAATATTCTGGGATGATGACATCTCCAAATTCAATTACCACTTATATACTGACTCATGTTAATGTCTTCAACTTTGAGATTACTACTTTTGCCCTCCAGGTTTGCTTACTTAATGTCACCTCCAGACTTAATGTGACCTCCAAGCTTAACATAGTAGAAATTATACTAAGGACTGTACCCTGAAATTTTCTCCTTTTTCAGTGTGGCTTGTATTCATGAATAGCATAATCATCCTCCTACTTGTACAAGGTAGAAACATAGGTGTCACCCTTAATGTCTTTCTTCTTTAACTGCCATATAAATCCTTCGTCAAGTCCTATTGCTTTTACCTTCCTAAAAATGCTCATATTTTTCTATTTTCTAATCGCAGCATCACTACGCTAGTATAAGGCCCCATCACACCTTGTCTAAACTATTGTACTAATTTCGTAAATGCTCCCTTTGCATCTACTCTTTCCACTTAGCCCCTTTGTTCTGCATACAGAAGTCAGAGTGATAAAAAGTCATATCTAATCAAATCACTTGCCTATTAAAAAAATCTTTGGGGGCTACCTGTTATTCTTACAATTAGACTTAAATCATTACTAAGATGCCAAAGATCTCAGTATGATCTGGTCACTCCTATATCTCTAGGTTCAATCTGTATTGCTCTGTCTTGCACCCTGGCTTACAGCCATACTGGTCCTCCTTCAATTCCTCTAATACAACACAAGCGTTTTTGCTTTAAGCCCTCTGCACAGTGCACCTGCTGTTCCCTTCATCTGGAATCTTTCCCCTCCATCACCCAGGAACACCCATAAATCTTCCAGGCTTCGGCTTAAATGTGATTTCTATGGGAGGTTTCCCTTGATCTCACAGTCTAGGTCTGAACCATATTCATGTTCTCAGCATAATTTATATCTACTTCTAAAACCACTTATTGTAGTTCTAATAAAACAGTTAGTTATATACTTATTGGTTTAACTTCATTGGTATGAATTCTTTTGTAAAGAGAAGGTAAATTCTAGGAGGCAGGGATTATGTTTGTCTTACCAATATTACGTCTTCCGCATCTACCTGGTGTTGAGCAAAGAGATTGCTCCTAAGAAACATTTGCTGAATGAATGAATAAAATATTTGATGATATGATGTCTGAGCTGAGTTTTGAAGAATGGGTATCAGTTAGCTATACGAGTGGGGATGGAGAGGGTAGCAGGGAACGCTGGAGGGAAGGGGGCACCAGAAGGAGGAATGCAAGAGGTAGGAAGATGAGATAGTCAAGAGATGAGCTGGACATTCAGGCAGAAGCAATGAAAAACATTGCTCACTATTCTAAGACCTATGGACTTTACTCTGAAGACACTTGTAAAGTACAAAAGGTATTTAAATAGTTAAGTACCTGGATCAGATTTGGACTTTGGCATATACTTAGCAGAAGTATAGAAATGTCCTAGGGAGAAGAACTTTTTGGAAAAGGAAGACCAGTTAGGAATCTGTTAGACTAATTGAGTTGAGAAATGATGGCACCCTGAACTAAGGCAGCAGTGTGGAGAAGAGAGGATGGAATCTGAAGATGTCAGAGAGGTGACACTGAGAGGAATTCATCACCGACTGGATTTGGAGCGTGGGAGGGGGTGCTATGAATTCGTTATTGATTTATAGTTTGGACAACTGGCTGAATAGTGTTGGAATTTATAATTTTTTTTTACATTTATTTATTTATTTTTGAGAGACAGAGAGAGACAGCCCAAGTGGGGGAGGGGTAGAGAGAGAGGGAGACACAGAATCCGAAGCAGGTTCCAGGCTCTGAGCTGGCAGCACAGAGCCCGACGCGGGGATCAAACTCAGGGACCGTGAGATCATGACCTGACCTTAAGTTGGATGCTTAACCGACGGAGCTACCCAGGTGCCCCAAAGTGTTGGAATTTATAAAGACAGAAGATAATGTATGAAAGACAAATTTAGTGGCGGTGGCAAATTAGTGATTTGCTTTTGTACTGTTGTGTTTGAGGCATTTGTGAAATATCAGGGGAGCTACCTAGTGGTGTATACAGGAGGCAGATGATGTCTTAGGAGTGGATGTGCTTACTCAGGGAACATTGTAGAACTTCATTTCAAGAATCTTTTGAGCCCTTGGGGTACATGCGAGGCTCAGTCAGTTAAGTGTCCAACTCGATTTTGGCTCAGGTCACAATCTTACAGTTTGTGAGACCCAGCCCCACATGGGGCTCTGCTCTGACATCATGGAGCCTGCTTAGGAGTCTCTCTTTCCCTCTCTCTGTGTCCCTCCCCCACTTGTGTGTGTGCTCTCTCTTTCAAAATAAATAAAATTAAAAACAAACAAAAGTAAAAGAATCCTTTGAGCTCTCAATAAGTACTCTTAAGTCCTAGAAGTATGCACACACATGTAGATACAAAATTTTGGATATAATTTTTTGGGATTCATAGATATCCAGAAGGACATTTGTCTTTTTTCTTTTTTGAGTAAAAATAAAGAAACAGAAAAGATAAACTCAAGTAAATATAAAGGAGTGAGCAAGTAAGATAAGTCCAAGAAGAAAACCACAATGGATTGACTGGAGACATAGGTGAGGATAAATAAAGAATTGTGTCAGAGAAAACAAGAGAGAGGGAAGTTTTCAAAGAAATGTGCAATCAGGAGTGTTCAAATATTTTAGAAATGTTCACTGATAAAGACTGAGAATAATGATTCTAGTGATGTAGTAAGGGCGAAAGCCCAGTTGCCTCTGAAGTTCATGGAAAGTAGGAAAGTAAAACAGTGTGTACAATATTCTTTTCTAGAAACTTAATATTATGGAAGAAGAGAGTTAAGGCAACAGTCTGACAAAGCATAGGTTCAAGGCAAGGATTTTTTTGGTTATTTTTTATTTTAATGTTTTAATTGCTGCATCATAAATATGTATCCATATTGAGGGTAAAGAGGCATTAAAAAGTTATTTGGAGAGTATTTGGTGATTTCTTTTCTAACTCAGTTGAGAAGAATTAAAAGGTTCTGAGAGTAAAGTTCAAACATCTGACTGATAATTTGTGAAAGTCAACAACTTAGTGACACCCTATAGTGCAGAATCGGGCCAGTGGGATCCTGCAAAAGAAGCAGGCTCATTGTTATGGGAAGTGTACAAGCAAAGGCTGGCGGCAGTTTGTTAGGACTAGTGTAGAGGGATTTCCCAATTATATGGAAAATTGAACTATGTGAACACCAATGTCCCTCCTAGCTCTGGGATTCTATGGTCCTTTTTTTCAGGAATTCCTAGGAAGAATCAGAAAACATTTTTTCTTTCTTGTTTGAGAAAACTGGTGCCCTAAATACAGAAAAGCAAGTTGCACTGCAAGCAGTATTTGAATAGTTTTGGGTTGATATGCCAGGGGAACTATCTGTCAGATCTAGTTACAAAAAACATGTGATACTTTAGATTTAATCAAAGGCGATATGTCAGCGCTTCTGCCTGGGGAGTTTGCTAATGATGATGTGTTATTTTTTTTCTCCTTGAAGCCATCTGACAAATTTTGGGAGCAGAGAGTGATATTTGCTACTTTCACCTTAATATTTAAAAATAAATGGTTCCTTTTATATTTGCCCTTCTCACGTATAAAACAGAAAATATTCATGATATTAATGGCAGCAAGACTCAGAATGATTCTCTATGTGCAAGAATTCAATATATGTTCACAACAAAAATTTTAAAGAATATGTTAGAAAAGTTTAAGACTATAATTTTATCATGAACCATTTTAGAATGTGAGATTGCTAATGTGACACTATGTCTAAGCATTGTTACAACACCGTTTCTTTTAATATAAAGTACCCCAAATGCCCCTATGGACACAATTTAATGAATCTGACAAAGTAGAATTAGTAAATATTCCAAAATTGGAGTTTAATAATTGAGTAACCCTAAATAGCAGACTCCATTATATCAGAAAAGAAAGAATTATTATTGTCCCACTTTTATTTTATGTATTTGTGTGAGTGGGTACATATGGGCCTTGGGAAACTGTGGTTAATGCCTGATTGTATAAAAGGAAGGACAGCAACAGAAAGAGACCCTTTTTAGCCTCCATTTTGTAATGGAGCCAGATTACCTTGTCTTACTGAATTTGAGCGCTAAAATAATGACAAGTGTCAGTTAGACCTGCCCAGCCCAAGCGTCCTAAGCGGTATATCCCACTCTAGACTTTGTAAGAATAGCCAACAGACTAGTTAATAAAAACCAAGGCCACTTGATGATGCAACTTTTTTCATGTAACTACTGAGTGCTTTTGCTAATAACTACCATTCTCTGCCTGCTAACTAAATAGATGGAGTCAATATTCGGGAGTAATTAGATTAGCATTGTAGATCCTAGCCTTTCAATAAATTGGTTCTGTATCTCCCTCCTGAATTATTGTTATTCATTCATTCATTAATGGAAACAAATATTTTAACGAATATTTATTGGACACTCTTAACGTTTGAATTTTGTCCTCCAGTTTTGTATGGTGAATTTCTAAGCCCCAGTGCCTCTGAACGTGGGAAGTAATTAAAGTTAAATGAGTTCATTGGTGTAAGCCTTAATACAAAACAACTATTGTCCTTATAAGAAGAGATGAGGACACAGACATAATCTGAGAAAAGACACTGTGAAGACAAAGGGAGAAGGCAGCCACGTGCAAGCCAAGGAAAGAGACATCAGAATGGAACCAAACCGGCTGATACCCTCATCATGGCCTTCTAGCTTCCAGATCTGTGAGGACATAAATTTCCATATTTTAAGCTGCCTAATCTATGGTATACCTTGTTATGGCAGCCTAACAAACTAATAAAGTGCTTCTCAAACTTTAGTATGCACAGTGTTTATTAAAATAGAGATTCTGGAGCCCCACAATCAGAGTTTACAATCTGGGTTTGAGGGGGGCCCAAGAATTTACATTTCCAACCATCTTCCAGGTGAGGTGATACTCCATACTTTGGGGAGCTGAGGTATACTTTGGGAAGTAGCATTGCTTTGCGAATGACTTTCAGAAGGGCAGTAAATAATCTTCATCCTTGATTTCGTCACTAACTGTTAAATTTTCAGGAATTTTGTAATCTTCTTGTTAAAAACCGCCATCCTTGAAATTGACAATGGAGGGAGTGTTTACATCACAGAAACTGGCAAATACTACAAAAGAAGGCTTTTATCACTGGAGAGCCAGTGAGTGAGTTTATTAGATTGCTTTTCAAAAGTTATGGGAAGTAGAGAAAAACTGAGGGCATGGGCCTGTAAGGAATCCCCTAATGTGAGAGAGATAAATAGAGAGAGGACACAAAGTAGGCAAAAACTTATATCAATGACTTCAAAGAACTGAAGGTCAGCAATTTCATTACTGGATTAAATAATTCTAGCAGATCACTTTCAACCAGGCAGGTTGAACAAAAAGATAATTTGAACTCCAGTCACTGGTCTGGTCACTGGCTGTTTGGGTATATAATTTAAACTTTAAAGCTGACATCTTCTTTTTTATATAAGATGTGGTGGGCACAATAATTTGATCTGCCTCTTCTGTTTTTTGAGATTTCTGAGTGCAGTAGCCTAATGAAGTACCCAATTCCCACGCACTCTAAGATGATTTTTTTTTTTTTTTTTTTTTTTTAGGTTCAAAATCTCTGGAGCTCATGATTGTGTAAGTACCTGGGCTGATGGGAGTATGGGCCCGTCCTAATTTCCTCTCAAGGTGGTTATGAAGGGTAAATGAGATCATGTATTAACAGAGCTTTGCAAACTCTACTGAGTTATTCAAATGCAAGGTCAAATCAATAAGAGTTTGTGATTTGGGAGTTTTTTGAGTTTGGGTATGAAAACTTTAAGGGCAGTGATTTGTATAGTACAAATATTGTATATTGGCTAATGTGGCTGTTCTTGACATATCTTCCTGTGCCTTCAGGAAATGGAGAAGTGAACTTTAACAATTTAGTTCAGTAGACTTCCAGAGAGATTTCTTCACACAGACTGAAAATACGCTCATGTTTGTAATTTACATTACTTTACAGTACACTAATGTATTCACTGTCTACATTAATTTCTTCACTATTCATTGTTATGACAAATATTTATTGAGCTTCTGTTATGTGCCAGCCTTGGGTTATATACTATGGACGAGCATAAGTCAGACATGTTCCTATACACAGGGTGTTTACAGGTCTAGAGAACATGAAGACAAAAGGACATTTGAAAAAAAAATTATGACATTTTATTGCAAAAAAACCTTGTATTGCCTATTAGCATTTGCTGTACTCTTCCCCCAACCTCCAAAAATCAAATATGGTTTCTAAAAGAAGATGCAATTATTTGGAGCAAGATGTTGAGATGATAGCTATTTGGGTATGTGTATGATACAGAATAATTACATATATTAGACTAATTGTAGTAATTGTGGAGGCACTACGTTTAATCTTGTTTGAGTGCAAACTGGAAAGTATCTCTTTATTCAGAGACTTAACTGACTATGCCTGCCTCTTCACAGTCCAAAGTCATAGCAATGACCTGGAAAATAAAGACGCCAGAACGGTCCAGCCAAAACAATCTGAATACTTGTATAATTTCATTTTGAAAAAAAAAATATGTTTTTAACCGTGAGTAGCTTACTTATTTGTAAGATTACCAGAATTTAACATTTACATGGCACGGAAGAAAATTTAACATACAATGGAAATACTGTAAATCAAAAACACAAAACTGGAGCCCAAGACTGTATCAGTCATGTTTTTATTTTCTGTATCTTATGAGACCTTGATGTCTTGGGGGCCTCACTGACCAAATTAATGTAGATAATGAATACATTAGCTAGACCAGGAAAAGGATGCCCCTCTCAGGCCTAGCTAACTCCTAGAGATAGGAAATGACTTGTCTATGAGCACACCCTTGATATGCAAACCAACCAATCCCAGAGCCCACACTCTGAACAAGCTTCTCTACCTCCTATACTCCAGGAGGCAATATTCCCATGCCCTTTTCATCCCAAGGCCCAGTACCAGACCATTAGGGACAACCTCTAGAGCCCAGAACCCATAGAAAATATTTAAACGATGCAATCCGAAACTGTTTACTCTGCCTCACCCACTCCTTCCCACAAAACCACAATAAAGGCTTTTGCCCATGTTTTTGCCTCACTCCTTCCACTTCCTGAGTGACCCTGGTGCTTCCCCAAGCAGCCCTGCATGGCGTGGTGTGTCCCTTTCTGTTAGAAATTGTGAAAAACACTTTTCAATGGCAGTCGTCTCCTGATCTGTTGGCTTCACTATATCTGAATAAAAACAAAATCCTGCGCAAAACAAAGTCACAGGAACTTGGGAGTATTTTCAGGAAGAAATCAGAAGTTAGGGTGAGTTAGAAACGCCTTTGGTTAGGTGGAGGGCATAATTGAATATGGAGTGAACAATCTAATAGGAACAGTCTGATGGCAAAATAGAGGTGACAGAGAGGAATGCTCCATGTAGATGATAAATAATCGTCAAACTGAAAAGCAGGTCTATTCAGGCACCCATCTAGAGCCCATATCTGATAGCTGTAAAAATTTTCAACCTGCATATTGCTCAGTCCCATCCCAAGAAAGGGACATATTTTGATCAGCCTTTCTTAATCCAAGTGAATTAACTGATAATACAGATCTATCTAGGAAATATTTGATAACAGACAGCCAGTATGCAGAATGCACAACTGCTTTTGGGTGTTCAGCTATTAGGATAGCAGCTCAGTCCCCTGTACATCTACGTGCACCTGCCATATGATGTGTTCAGTATTTTTTTTAATTAAGTTTTTAATTTTAATTCCAGTAGAGTTAACATACAGAGGTATGTTAGTGTCAGGTGTACAATATAGTGTTTCAGCAATTCTGTACATTACCCAATGCTCATCATGATAAGTGTACTCTTTAATCCCCATCACCTATTTGACCCATCTCCCCACCCACCTCCCCCTTGGCGACTATCAGTTTGTTCTCTATAGTTAAGAGTGTTTCTTGGTTTGCCTCTCTTTCTCTTTTTTTCTTTGCTTGTTTGTTTCATTTCTCAAATTCCACACAGTAGCAAAAGTGTATTGTATTTGTTTTTCTCTAGCTCTACCCGTGTTGTTGCAAATGGCAAGATTTCATTCTTTCTATGGCTGAATAATATTCCGCTATATATATATCTTCTTTATCCATTCATCAACCAGTAGGCACCTGGGCTGCTTCCATAATTTGGCTGTTGTAAATAATGCTGGAATAAACATAAGGGTGCATGTATCCCTTTGAATTAGTGTTTTTGTATTTTTTGGGTAAATACCCAGTACGGTCATTACTGGATCACAGGGTAGTTCTATTTTTAACTTTTTCGGGAAACCTCCATACTGTTTTCCACAGTGGCCGCACCAGTTTGCATTCCCACCAATAGTGCAAGAGGGTTCCTTTCTCTCCACATCTGCACCAACACTTATTAATTGCGTTTTTGGTTTCAGCCATTCTGACAGGTGCGAGGTAATATCTCATTGAAATTTTGGTTTGCATTTCCCTGATGATGAGTGATGTTGAGCATCTTTTCATGTGTCTGCTGCCAGTGTGCCCAGTATTGTTTAGCAGCGTCACCAGTGATAACTGTTTTATACTTAAAACTGTGCTAAGAAGTAAATTACCCCTTCTCCCACAAATGAGGAAACTGAGGTACAGAGAGATGAAATATACACAAGTGTAGGTATGTTGCAGAAACTTGTTATAAACTCAAGCATTCTGAGTCCAGTTCCCCTTAACCCCTAGACTTTACTGCCTCTGCCTTCCTTACACCTCACGTTTCAAATGCCAGTGTGTCTTGTGAAAACTTTCTTTGCTCCTTCTTTTGTATTTTATAGGATGAGGCATTCTTCTATCGTCATCTACCACAGTTAAACATGGTTTAGGGGCACCTGCAGGGCTCAGTTGGTTAAGAGTCTGACTCTTGATTTTGGCTCAGGTCATGATCTCACAGTTCATGAGATGGAGCCAGAAGTCGGCTCTGCATGACAGCATAGAGCCTGCTTGGGATTCTCTGTCTCCCTCTCTCTCTCTGCCCTTCCCTGCTTGTGCCCCCTTTCTCTTTCCAACACAAATAAACATTTAAAAAACCCACATGATTTAAACAGGTTTAGTTTGTCTTATGTGACAGACATTCTAGGGGAAGGCCTCACAGGGTTACTCAAGGATTTGCCATATTTCTACTCTACTATCCTTAGAGGTAGGATTTTCTCCTCATGCTTGTTGCCTCACAGTTGCACGGTGACTGCTGCACTTTCTGGTATCTTCTGTTCTTGAGAAGAAGAGGGATGAACAAAGGGGAAAGGAGCTAAGTTGTATTTTTAGAGAGATTTTTGACTTCTTATTCAGGAAGCAATAACCTCTTCATGGACTTCTGCCTTAATCTCATTGGCAGAACTATATCACGTGCAGGGGAGTCCAGGAAATCAAACCTTTTTAGTTGGTCACATTACTATTGCAATGAAAATCAAGAGTCTCTTATTAAAAAAGAAAAGAGGTATTTTAAATAGGTAGGTCTACACATGGAGTTCAACCCAGTGCATTCTAATTATTTATAAAAGTTTGTCTTTCCTGGGTAGATTGGGTCTTTTCCTACCTGTCCATCCTTCCTCCTGACACACTGTGACCAGAACTCTGCCTGGCATATTGAAGAAACAGCAAACATTTAATGAATGAACCACAGTGATTCTTGCCTTTGGCTTTAAGACCGTAGGCATTTATTGTTGTTTTTATCTCAAGCTGGGTTTTGAAATTCTCAGCTCAAATTTACCTGGAAATCACTTTCTACAATACTTGATGTCCTTTTGGAGACTGAAAAAAATGCACAGTGCCTGAAAAAATTATATGATCACTGAAGTAGGAACTTTCAGAAGCACAACTCAGACATTGTTCCAAAACGAATACATTCTGCATTGTTCTTTTAGACAGGGCCACAAAGAGAACAAATGGCCCACAGGGTGAAACAGCTGGGGAATCACAGAAAGAAGGATAGTGGACCATTCAGCTGCTGCTTCAGTTGACATTTTGGCGATTCATGAGATAGACTATGGCTGCTAGGGCAAATGATGGGAATGATCTGTGCTTCCTTGGGAATTTAGGTTTGTATAGACTTCACGTAAAAGAGAGAAAAATTGGATCCTTTATTATTCCTGATATGTTAGGGGAAATTTTATTTTCTTCAGTTGATATTTTCTAAAGGGTGAATCACCTAAAAGGGAAATTTTAACTATTGAGAAATGCTGGTAAAATATTGGCAGAGGTGTAGCTTTTAGCTAAATAGTTCTGAAGTGGTGGAATGAAAAGGTGGAATCCAAGCCTCAGTAGTGGTATTTCCAAGTGATCTTGACATTCTTTGAGAAGAAAACTGAGCTGGGTCAAAGTGACCTCAACTTTGGAAGGCAATGCCATGGTTTGAGGGTTATCCCTGACCACTACCCCCATCATCTTCTTCTGCAGGAAGAAGCTCTGTTTTACACACTTATATGTGTGATACAAAGTGTTTCCTGTACTACTTTGATTTAGTTTCAATTGCATTGAAACACCTCCATGACTGTATCATGAATTTTAGAAATGCTCAGGTATATATACAAGAAGATATCTTATGTATGATGAAGTTAAAAATTTATCAGAAATCTTGATCATATCTGTATTTTGAGAATTAAAAAACCCTTTTAATAAAGTGCTTTTTTGTGATTAATCTGATCACTCTCCTCATTGGAGACTAAAGAAGCCATAAACATTTTCCCTTAATAAGTACTGCAGACAGGTTGAGCACTGAAACACTGAAGACAGGTCGAGTACTAAAGCACTGAAGCACCGAAGTACTTAAGACAGGTCAAGTACTGAGGTACTGAAGACAGGCTGCTATAATGTTATGTAGGTATTACAGCTTCAGTCCCCTGTAGTGGTTAGTAGTTGCACATGTTAGGGGCTGAGCTGATATTCTCTGACACTCCAGATGTACCTTCCACCCCTGTCCACTCTTCCCTGTATCCTGGAAGACTGACTTCTCTGGACTGCATCAACCATGCTTTCCTAGGGAGAAGGAGTGGCATCTGGAAGAGACCTGAGGGTGAGTAGAGAAGGGGAGGTTGGGGTATTTGTTTTTCTGGTTCCCTCTCTGCTTGGCCATGGCCTGGCAGTTGCTTTATTCCTCTCTCCTATAGCCATACCTTTTGCCATATTCTGTTGGACACTTCTTTTCCCTCTTCCCTTTGCCCTTCAGGTCTTAAAGAAGAGTATGCCACAAGGAGCTTCTAGCTTTGGAGAGCGTCACTCTCCTTTGTCATTTTCCTGAAGCACTACCCACAGTGTTGTGAGCAGCCCATCGATTCAAACAATCAATCCTCCATTTGAATTATGTCATTGGATTTTTGCTATGGCCCCAACTGATAAAAAGGCACCTTATTTTATCAGCCTTGTGCTTCCATGAAGGGTCTTCAATTTTATTCCTCAAAAGAAGTGGTGGATAAATATTTGGGGGCCCATGTGTATTCTATTTCCGCACAAAAGGAAGAGTGGGGAAAATATCAGTGCAGGATCATAGTTTTGCATCTTGCCTTTGCTCTGGGATCAGCCTGCCTTCCAGCAATCTGTGTGTTTTCTCTTCTTCCTTCCTTGGAGAAGCTCCCTGGAATAGTGTTTTTATGACCTACTGATGCCTGTGACTGGGGAAAGGTCAATTTTGGGGGGCACAGTTTTGGAGTTTATACCCAAGTTGCCTTTTTTGGTCCAGCTTTACTAGCAATCAGGTTGATATTTTGAGCTCAGTGTTGCCTGTGTATAGTTATCAATTTGTTCAGAATCTAGAGGGAAAGAAAAGGTAATTGATTTGACTCATTTTAAATCCTAATAATAATCAAATTTTATATAGGAAAGTAAATAAGGAAGGAGACATTGGTGGTTTATTTCTTGCCACAAAACCTTAATGACTTCTACTAATCTATTTCGTTGGCAATTAAATGGCTGTACCTATCCATGAAACCTATGTTCACAATCCAAATTTGCCACTTAAGACTTTGTCATTTTACTTTCAAGCTTTTAGTGCTGAGGTTATTAATAACAACTTTAAGATGATAAAAGAGAAGGCTTTAAGGAAAACTAATATCCTAGAAAGTTATTTAGTGTTTTCATTCCATCTGAAAAGTTGATTTTGACTAATTAAATCCATCATGTTGGGCAAGCTAAGTAACCTCTTTGGACTTGGGTTTGCTGTCTGTTAAGCATGAGGCTTAAATTAAGGGAAGACATTTTGTTTAAATAAAATCTAATATGAAACATAACCATGGAAAAGAAATTCAACCAGTTGACCTTCGGAATCTAACCTTATTTTACTATGGAAACCACTTTGTTACCATTATTTTTGAGTATTCTTCTTTTCCAGTGTCTGTAAGCCGCCACCATTATATATCACTCATGCATCTAGCCCTATGAGTTTCTAGGCTCTCTCTTCTGTTCCATTGGTCTCTTTATCTTTTCCTACATGAGTACCACTCTGTTTAATTGCTATAGTCTTGTAATTTGTCTTGTTGCCTACTGGGAAAGTGGTTATCACACCTTGGGGGATATCAAAATCACCTGGGAATCTTGGTAAAAATACTGAGGCCTGGGTCTTGCTTCAACACACCAAGGCCTCTATGTTCTTTATAATCAAATACACACCAAATGTTCAAGAACAATTGTCCACTCACTAAAAACATGCAGACATGTTTTCTTTTTTGGGAAATGATTTAGCTATTTTTGCCCTTCTCACTTTTAATTAATTTTTAAAGTCTGTTTGCCAGTTTTATATGATTGCTGTTGGGATTTAGACGAGGAAAACATTAAATCTGAAGATCGTTTTGTAAACACTTGTCTGAAATTGCTCTTTCTTCTTCCTCACATGATCCACGTAAATAGGTTTCTGACCCGCCACTTCACTAGAAAAGACATAAATTTATAGCTCTTGTTGACCACCAGGGTCTACATTTCTCATTGTAGTATACACGTATTTGAGGAACAGTAGAAAACCAAAAATAAATTGCATGGAGAGGAAGATGCTCTGTGTACCTCACATCAATGTATTGGTTGTGAGGACAGTGCTGCTAAAGAAGCTGGGGAGAGATTAAGAGAATTTCATCCCTCAAATTCATCTTTTCCTCAAATGCTAACAAACACTAAAACTTGGGCAGCTCAGGAAATATATCACAGTTCACTTTCATTTACCCATAAGAGTCCAGAGTGAATAACGTGCTTAAGCTGCAACAGGGCAAATTTTCTCACTTTTTGACTTCCAGAAAGAAGTCCATAGGAGCATTGATTGACTTGACAGTTCCTTTACTCCTCAAGAAGCAAAAAAAAAAAAAAAAAAAAAATGGTGCTTAAAACTAGGATGATGAGAAACAACCTCATCCTTACTTGGATATCTTGCCGTACACGGAGTGGGAGAGCACATCGCCTCGATAGGAAGACACGTTTTCTTGAGCTACACGCTCAATTCCATGAAATCTCATGAGGAATGGCAAGGTGGTCACCATTTGCCTTCAGTTACTCCATCTGCATGGGGTCCGGGAATCTTGCTAGCTCTGACCTCCTCCTGAGAACAGAGAGGGAACTGCTGTAAGAGGCAAAAGAAAATGAATGCAGAGAACACCTCTATTTCTTTATTTTCTCTTCTGTTCTCTCTCTCTCTCTCTGTGTCTCTCTCTCTCCTTTTACATTTGGCATTTATTTCAACCAAGAAGTTGAAAAACAATAATTTAGTAGTTTAATCAGTTTAAAGTCCAGCTCTGTCATTTATGAATTGTAGAATGGAGAGTTGTTAAATCATGTACTTGATTAATAAAGGGGATGACAATAATTTCTTTGGGAGGTGCTAAATTCGTAAATACATGTGAAGAGTCTTAGCATTGGGTGGTGTTTTTTAAAGTGTACTTCATGATCATTAAGTATGAAATCAATATAGTGTACAGTGACCGGCTTAAAAACATTCAAGTAGAATAGAAAATATCAGAGTGTGTCACATTAATGAAGGTATGTATTGGATAGTGACATTTTCTTGCTTCAGTTTCGTGCATACACACACACACACACACACACACACCAAGTTACCATGAAAACTGTATTTCTTACTACAAGTTGAGGTAAAAGAAGTTTGAAAAGCACTAGTACAGGGCAAAGCAGTCAATAAATATTAACATCTTTCTTTCCTTTTTTTATTAAATTTTTTTAATGTTTATTTATTTTTGAGAAAGAGACAGACAAAGCATGAGCAGAGGAGGGGCAGAGAAAGAGGGAGACACAGAATCTGAAGCAGGCTCCAGGCTCTGAGCTGTCAGCACAGAGCCCGACGCGGGGCTTGAACCCACGGACCGCGAGATCATGACCTGAGCTGAAGTTGGCTGCTCAACTGACTGAGCCACCCAGGCGCTCCTTTCTTTTCCTTTTTTATTTTACTTTTTGCCAGCCTTGTATACTGGGATTTGGTCATAATAAATAAAATTGATCTTTGGAATTGGTGAGGGTACAATAAAACCCCATTGAGACGTGGCCACTGGGTAGACTCCAAAGCACTGTCACTAGTTGTCTCAGAATATGTGTGATGTAAATGGAACCTTTGTGGGTACAGAGTACTACATGTCACGGATCATCAGAGCCATTTGCCGATAATGAAGACATTGGTGGCATTCCAAATTTCAATGAGACCGACCTGATCAAAGTACATAGTTGTCCCAAGTTTAATATTCAAATCATCCTATCAGGCTTCACGTATGTCATTTAGCCTCTTTTAAACCTAAAGTTTTCACCTGTCATATGGGGATAATATTATTTTCAGTGAGCATTGAATGAATCAACATCTGCAAAGTATTTGGCACGCAGTAAACATTCCATAGATGTCAGCTATTGTCCCAGGTAAGGGGCCTAGAGAAACAGACTCTAGTTGAAGGTTTTTGTGCAGGAGCTGCTCTGAGGCTTGATCTCAGGAACATCACTACAAACAAATGAGGAAGGCACAGCTGGGCAGAGGAGGACGTCGAAAGTGGGGTTGCCACAGAGGCCCATGGGTTATCTGGTGCCGGGATGACCATTCAGATTGTCCTGGATTGAGGTGAGGATATCGGACCTCTTTTACCCTTGCATAAAACAGAGGTGAGTGGAGTTAAGGTAAGTCCTTTTGTTGAGAGAAAACCCCTGAAAGTGATTCGGTGGGGAGAAATTGTCCGCCCACGTTCCCAGTATCTATGAAAGTGGGCATGTTTCAGTCCCGCGGGGTCAGGCAGCACACCACAGTGCTCCCCCACCCCCACCTCATCCATGTAGCACTTGGGTCCACTTCACACAGAGGATGTGTCCCGTCTGGGATGAATGCCTCCAGGATTCATCCAGGAGTCTTCCGATAGTAAAGATATGAGAGGAACATTGGTGGAATAAACTCCAGTGCTCATTGCTGTGGCTGTCTCAAGGCCAGAGCCATACTCCTCATCTCCCTCCTCTACCACATGTCCAGAGCCCTCTCATACTTGGTCTAGGTGGCATAGCTGGTGGGCAACCCGGGTCTTCATTCCTAGTCTCCATGCCCATCTCAGGCCGAGGCTGTTGTCTTTTTCCGTTAGCCATCAAAATGGTGCAGGGGAGTGCCAAGAAGCACCCCTGTGGCCATCGGGGTGCTAAATCTGTTTTTCTCTGCCTCCTGTGTGTGACAGCTTTCTCCGGGTGATCACAATCCCAGCTCTGCCAAAATGGTGACTCCTTTCCACTGTTCTCTTGGCATGAACACCTTGAAATAACTTGGCAGAAGCTATAGCTTAAAGTTTAATGGGACCCTTGCTCTGTGCCTTCTAGAAACCAGGACATTTAGGCTCATGCAGCACAAAGGTATGGAAATGGGAAGCATGGAAGTCCCTGGGAACCAGATCCTTCAGGTGTTCTCATGGATCCTTGAGAGCGATGGTCAGTGAGGTCATTTCTAGTTTCACCCTCTGGTTCCCACGTACGTGTATTCTACCGACAAGGAATATTGCACCAGCACCCATAATCACCAATATCATGTATATGAGATGTCTTGGAGTGTACATAAGGTGGCCTCTTGTCTTTGCAAGGTATCATCTCAAGCCAGTGCCCCAGCAGTGCCTTCAAATGGCCATATCACTGCTTACTGGACCCCTGCTGCTAATTATCAGTGGTATGTGCTAGGACCAGTGTGTCCCATTATTATGTGCCCACAGCATTGCCTGCTTGACTGTAAAATGGGTTCCTTGGACATATTGTATGGGATTCCATGTCAGCAAATCGAATACTTTGAGAGTCCTTGGCTAGTAATAGTGTTAGCTACGTCCACCTCACTTGAGGGGTTGCCTAAGAATGAAGCCAACACAGAGGAGAACAAAACAGAGAAATGGAGAAATGCTCCTTTAAAAAGTTTTGTTTTTTTTTTTAATTTGAGAAAGAGAGAAAGTGTGAGTGGGGGAGGAGCAGAAAGAGAGAGGGAAGAGAGAGTATATCCCAAGCAGGCTCTGAACCATCGGCCTGGAGCCCCATAGGGGGCTCAAACTCACAAACTGTGAGATCACGACCTGAGCTGAAGTCAGACGCTTAACCAACTGAGCTACCCAGGCACCCTGAGAAATGGAGAAACACTTTTGATGACACTGTTTGAGCCCTTGTCTTTTTTTTTTTTAGCACTGGGAATAAGAGCTCTCCTGAATTTCCGGCTAAATGATGTGATAAATTACCATTATTATTATCACTGTTATTTGAATTGGGCTTCTGTCACTTGTGTCCAAAGGAGTTCTGAGGAAGCCACCAATGTGCCTTTCACAGATACTCACACATTCATTCTTTTACAAAATTAATATCTAAATCAGGCCTTATTCTGCCTTGAGGGTCATTTTATAACTTTAAGCTAACTCCGTGATTGGATCCAACGTTGTGATGATTTTAGAGCTGAAATCTCAGAAACAGATATTTTCAAGTTCTCGTGAGTCTCACAATAGTTCCCATGGCTAATATCCAGGACAAGGACCTGCGAGGCAGGAGGCAGCGACGTGGAGAGCCCAAGAAACACTACCATTTATTGAGCACTTACTCTGTGCCAAACACTGCTGAAACTGCCCTTGTAGTTGGCTAAGTTCATTCTCATTGCAACCTGTGAGACTGGGATTAGTTTTCTCATTTTGACATTGAGGAAACAGGATGAGAGAAGTTAGGAAGTTTACTTTAGGTCAGTCAGGGAATAAGTAGAAAAATCACAGACTCAAAACATGTTGTGCTGACTATATTGGCAGGAGGGGTCCAGGGATGTGCAAAATCAGTGCGGGCGGCAGGCATCAGAGAAGCTTCCTGGAGAACTGCGAACAAACCTCTTTTCTCCTTTTCACTATTTCACAGCCTGTAGAGAAACCGTGATCTGGTGTCCGGAAGGCATCCATCCTTCAAATTACTTGAACAATTATAGACATGTGTGGAAATTTATTTTTGATCTGTTTCTCAACCATGCTCATACAGGTACATGATTTTTATGTGAAAGGGATTATTTCAGACTTGCTTTTAAAATATTCTCCTGACTCACATTCCTGTAATAGTCATTAAAATCATGATAACACAGCTACACCTGCCTCAGACCCTTCCAGCCTGGTCTCTCTCCGTCTCTGACGGGCAGCGAGAGGAGGGTCTCGCTTGGCTCAGAGTCTCTGCCCTCGAGCTCACGTGAGCCCTGCTGTGGACAGTCATGTCGGACCCCTTGTGTGGGTTTTGAGAGTCTGAGGTATTTTCTTCAAAGCACCTCCCTTCAAGTAGTCCCTGAAAATCACAGACAATTTCATCTTATATTTAATTCCCCACATGCCAGTTTCTAATTGTATGTGCAAGGTTATTTTTAAAAATTTTTCTGAGCCCTTGATTGAAAGTATTTAGAGAACTTTCTAGGGACCGTGTAAGCTCAGGGCAAAATAAACCCATGGAACCTTGCATTCTAAGCTCTGCATTCATATCTAGTCTAGGTCAAGAATGAGTGACAGCAACAACTTTAGTACCCCTGGGGAGAGGGACTAATTCCATTTCTGGACCTAGTCAATTTGATTTTGTCTTTTGAGACTTTCAGGAAGAAGTCTCAGAGAGCCATTAAGCTTTGCTTGGGAGGTGCCATGGCCTTGTGGAATGAGACCATGTTTTAGAGTCAGTCATTCTGGGTTTTGTCCTGGCTCTGACTCATGCCATGTGACCTGAGAGAGAATGGCTTCACCTCAAGAGGACTTGATTTCCTCAACTATCAAATTGGTATAATAGTATAAACCCTGCAGGGATTGCTGTGAGGAGCTGTACACACACACACACACACACACACACACACACACACACCATTCACAACGTGCCAAGCACATTGTAATGTTTGCACTTTGCAAATATTACCTACTTTAATACTCGTTATAACTTATGGAGGGGGAAATATTACTACTATCCCCGTTTTACATATAGGAAAACAGGCTCAGGATAGTTGAGTAATTTAGCCAATGTCACACAGCTAATAAGTGGCAGACCTGAGTTACAAGTTTAAGCAGTCTGGTTTTGGAGTCTGTTTTCTTTACTGTTAGTATGCTGCCTCAAATGGTAACAATTTTTCAATCTACTTTTAAAATGTTTAATACAATGACTATAAGTTACCAGATGTGCGTGTACATGTTGCTTCTGTAGGAAGTTATATTACTTGCAAATAGGAAATCAACTGAGCTTTCCTTATCAGGCCTTTAATGAAAATAAAATAGAGCTACCACATTTAAAATAGGTTACTTAGTATTATTTGAAAAGTTCTACATTTCTTCAGACTGCTGCCTAAATTCAATATATTTGTCTTTGAAATTGGGAATGGCTGAATTCGTTGAGGAGTAAATTGAGGAAGCTCTTCTCCACTTAGTACCCTGCACTTATACTGACATTCTGAAAGACACAGCACCTCAGTACAAAGTTTTTTTCTGAAATTCACTCGTAGAACTATCCCCCCTCCCCCCAAACAGACATCACAATAATAAGTAATCATTGAGTTTCTACAATGAGTTAATAATCTCCAAAAGCAGTGATTCTAAGTGTGGGAAATCCTAGATCAGAGTTAAATATTTATTTTTAAACTTCAGGACTTGGCTGAGCCTTTAACACAGTAATGTGCTTGTGAGTCTTTCCGAGACATAGGGCATGTTGTGGTTTTCAACGGTGGGCTATGGGATATATGGTAGCTTTGTAATGTGTCAGCTTGGCTAGGCTGAACTACATTTCCCAGAATTCCCTTCTCTCTGTGTTTCCAGTTAGGGCAGGCCGCAAGTTACAAGGCGGAAATGGAGGAAATGGAGCGCAGCGGTTTGTAGCTCTCACGTGGTTGCTTATCTGCTGTCCCACCTTACTGATGTGGGGCAGCAGCTGCCCCGGCAACTTCTCTACCTTTCCAAGAATCCTCTCTCAGCTTCTCCAACCCTGAAGCCAGGCGTATGTTTAACTCCCACGTGCAGAGCACCAGCTTCTCCTACAGGAGGATGCCCATGCCAGTGTGGTAAGAGGCAGTGAGACCTGGGTTCTAGCTGTGCCGTTGGATTTTAGCGTATCTTTATTCCCCCCCACTTTACATTCATCTTTCCTTCTTCATTGGACTTCAAGCTCCAACAACAGACAGAAAGACAACGGCTTTACTGAGATTTCTTTAAAAGTTCCCAAATTATATAATATAAAATTTGTGTATTTATATGATATTTTTAAATTAAAAAAAATTTTTTTAAATGTTTATTTATTTTTGAGAGAGACAGAGACAGAATGAGAGTGGGTTAGGGGCAGAGAGAGAGGGAGACACAGAATCTGAAGCAGGATCCAGGCTCTGAGCTGACGTGGGGCTCGAACTCACAAGCTGTGAGAGCATGACCTGAGCCGAAGTCGGTCGCTCAACGGACAGAGCCACCCAGGCGCCCCATATGATATGTGATATTTTTAAAAGCAGAAACAAATGGAGACTAATCTTGAAAATTCCCTGAGCAGACAAAACCAGTTTATTCATACAAACAAAGCTTAATTTAGCTTATTTTGCAAGTCTAACTCAACCAGGGTCATTTCTTGTTTATGCCTCTGGAAATCATGAGGAAAACTTGAACTGTTTCCCAAGGTTGATATGAAATAACCACTGACTGATTCCCTATCATTTAAGAAAATTTACTATTACAACAGATCACTGGGAAGAAAAAACAGTCACTACTTTCTCACTATAGTAGCTGGTCTGTAACAATGTACCCTTGAGCCTCACTCCATGTTTTAGTTTGAATGCTCCCAGTTTGCAAAGTGCCTTTTAGGTGTGTGCACAATAAACTGTTACTAATTGCACTTTACTTTAGCCATCTCTTAATTTTTGACAATATATATATATATTATATATGCTATATATCATACTTTGTCTATGATACATAACATATAATATATATCATTTTTTGGTTTTGCTTCTGATTGGGGCCCTAATAGATACATAACCCTTGAGTCCTGGCACAGTTAATTACATCTTCAGATATGGTATTCTGCAAAACACTAATTAGGAAATTCTTTTTTTTTTTTTAATTTTTTTTTTTTTTTAACGTTTATTTATTTTTGAGACAGAGAGAGACAGAGCATGAACAGGGGAGGGGCAGAGAGAGGTGGAGACACAGAATCTGAAACAGGCTCCAGGCTCTGAGCTGTCAGCACAGAGCCCGACGCGGGGCTCAAACTCACGGACCGCGAGATCGTGACCTGAGCCGAAGTCGGCCGCTTAACTGACTGAGCCACCCAGGCGCCCCCACTAATTAGGAAATTCTAATGTAGTTGGGTCGTCTTTTGGATGTGATTTTCCAATAGTTGAGTAAAAACATGTATAGAGCAAGTTATCACATAGCATCTAATTTGCCACTTCACTGAAGGCTATGGTAAGAAATAACAAGATTCTGTTGTAGGTTGAATTATGTTCCCCCAAAGTTATAGTCTAGTCTGAACTCCTGGTACCTGTGAATGTGACCTTGGATATAGGGTTTTGCACGTGTAATTAAGATGCAAATTAAGCTGAGGTCATAATCGATTAGGATTGACCCTAAATCCAATCACTAGTGTAGGGAGACACAGGCCAACACGGAGAGGGAAGGCACATGTAACAGGGAGGCTGAGATGGGAGTTATGTTGCCTCTATCATGAAACCCTAAAAATTGCCAGCAACGATAAAAAGCTCAAAGAGGCAAGGAAGCATTCTTCCTGGAGCCTCTAGAGCGTGGCCCTGCTGGCACCTTGGTTTCAGATTTCTGCCCTCTGGAATGGTGCGATAGTAGATTTCATACCAGTTCTTACTGTTGTTTTAAGCCACCCAGTTTGTGTTAATTTGTTAGAGCAGCCCTAGGAAACTAACACAGGTTCCAAATGAACTTTCTGGATGCCCGTGCTGGTGGCCATAGGTTGGAACTGCCACTTTTCATAAAATCTGTTGCAGGAAATCACTGAAGGGGACCGTGGTGGCCCTTCAGACAGTCTCAGTAATCGTGTTCCTGTTCATTGTGTCTTGAGTTCAACCCAGGAGGGACCATGTTGGATTGTTTCATACCACTCTCAGGCCACAAGCATCCATGTCTGTCATACAAGATCTCTGGGTTGTAGAAGTCCAGGGTTGTCATGGTGGGCAGAAGCTAGGGCAGCATCTCCAGTGCCCTGACCAGTTATCTCCAGAGGGATGCTCCCTGGGCAGGAGGTAGACTCCAGGCAATTAGTCCTCCTTGGATGGGAGGAAGCATGACAACTTAGAACTAAGTCTGTCTTGACGTAACTCCCAGGTGCTCTCAAAGGAAGGTCTTTCCTCACCCTCCCGGTCTAAACCTTAGTCCTACTGACCTTGAGATTATTCTGTGTCTTCCTCTCTGATCTGAGAGCTACTCCTTCTTTTCCCCTTCTTTCTCAGTCAGGGTCATCTAGCTAATACCTGCTAGCATAAAAACTCACTCTGTAGATGTGTGCCTGAGTTCTGACTCAAGCTGATTTTGTTTTTGCTTCAGTTTCTATAGTGGGTTACAAGTTCAAGGCAGAGGTGGGGGTGGAGGGATGGTGGAGGAAGTGAAAAGAGGCCTTTGGAGAGAACTATAATTAAGATTCAGAAGTATTATCCCATTATATGGATCAAGTTCCTTCCTTCCTTCCTTCTTCCCTCCCTTCCTTCCTTCCTTCCTTCCTTCCTTCCTTCCTTCCTTCCTTCCTTCTTCCCTTCCTTCCTTCCTTCCTTCCTTCCTTCCTTCCTTCCTTCCTTCCTTCTACCTCCCTCTCTCTATCCCTTCCTTCCTTACTATACCAATCATCCACATATTGATGACATAATGTGAGTTACTTAGCTAACCAGTAGACCATAAGGATGTTCCATGATTCCTGGTTTCTGGAGGCTCCCAATCTATCAGGGGTGCTGATACACAGAACTCACAATGTGTCAATTACTTACTACAAGGGCCGCTCTACTTCCAGAGGTTCAGTGATGGTGGGAAGCAGAACATGCCAAACAGAAGAAATAGCATGTGCAAAATCCCTAAGGTAGAAGAGCATGTCTTCACCAAAGTAGATTTAGGGAACTGTGTGTAGTTGAGACATCTTATAGGAATCTGGAGAGATGAGACTAGAAAGGAGGGTGAGATCCTTGAAAGGACTTGAATGGCATACCAAGGAATTTGCAACTTAGTATCTTTACCGATAGGGTGGCGTAGGAATTTCCAAAGTTCCTGAACAAGGAAATAAATGATCATTACACCCTAGAGATGCCTTTCTACAGACCCTGTATGTAACATGTACTCCAGCCGGACTGTAATGCCACACAGTCGGGGAACATGAGGCTAGTACAGTGCTTGCTGCAGATACAGTGTTGTGTATCTCCCCAGTTGTGTGTTGAGTGAATGAATGAATGAGGCTTAGAGAAGTAATCATCTGCGGCCAAAGCCTGACGTTTGAATCATGATTCTGGGAGGTTTACAAAGGATAATAGAAGACAAATCAGAGGAACTGTCAGCTTTGTTGTTGCCATCATCTTTCTCACATTTACTCTAAATCTCTCCTGCTGTGATTCGGCCCAGAGCCCCTTGTCTTTTGTGGCAATGGGAGGTAACCAAGTAGCACCTTTCCTTGGAGCATAAAACATTGGTGTGCTGACGACCCACACTGAATTGTCCTCAATATCTCCAGAAGAAACAATTTCTATTTTTTAAAATCAATTTTTTCACGAATCCTTTTTCCAACTATTTGATCATCTTTGCAGCTGACCTGGATTTTCTGTCCCTTCCCCTCTGTTGGCTGCCAATATCTTGCCTGGAAGAGACACAGCTTGAGCTACATGGTCTCTAAGGGAGCAAAGTCTGGCCAAATCCTTTGGGCTGATAAGGAAGGGCTAGGAAATGGTCCATATCTAATATTCGGATAATGTTTGGGTCCCAGTCAATAAACTAATGAGAAATTACGGAAGTTCTATCTTGCTGACTTAAAAGGAATTAGAATTCAATAAAATACACAAAGCTAAAATGATAATAAACCGTGTTTTGAGGTTGTTGAGAAACCAAGGTGCATTGGCTATGAAGTGGGAGGGAAAACAATAGATGTTGAGGGCTTGCTTTGTATGAGAACTTTGCATACTTTCTTTTAATTCTTTAAAGAACTAAGAAGCAGACCTCTCTTCCTGTGTAAGGAGTGAGAAGATGAACATTGGTGAGTTTAATTAACTTGACCAGGGTCTCCCAGGGACTGACCAAGCCCGGACGTAGCCCACATCTGTCCAATTAAAAGACCAAGGCTCTTTGCCCATTGTCCTGAAATTGGACACAAAATCGAAGGACCATCCCAGAGTGGCTATTTATAGAAATCACCACCACCATTTATTGAGGACCTCTTAGACATCAGGTCTTTAGACTAGATAAATCTTACATAAAGTATCGGATAAAATTTAACCTACTCTTTGTTGCAAAGCTGTTTCCCAAGAGTTACTATTCCCATTTCACAGATAACAAAACAGGTCCAGAGAATTTAAGGAACTCTTCCGTTTTTACAGTTAGTAAGGGACAGAGCTGGGAGTGGAGGCCAATGGATGCCTCTCCTTCTACTTCATCTGAGTGCCATCAGTTATGGCAGTCAGGAAAGGCTGCCCCAGGCTCAAGAGCAGGGGTACCAGAGGGTGCCGACTGTGGGGAGCAGCCCCAACTTTTATTAGAGCAAGAGCCCTGAGGCAGATGGTAGCTAGATTTCACTTTACCAATCTGACAGTTTTACTACTGGGAGCATTCATACTCAAAGATATCAAAAGCTAATGTTCCTCCCTTAGATCATTTTTCCCCCCTGGAAGGTTGGGACAGTTACTTTTATCAATTAAAGTCCTTCTGAATGGCGTAGAGAGTGGAGTGTTTCTCCAAACTTCAGTGTCCCTAAGAATCGCCGTGGGTACCTGATTAAAATATGGTCCCTAGACCTGACCCCTATGGAGAATTTCTGATTCCATAGGCCTGGAGTGGACCTGAAGAAATTTGTATTTTTAACAAGTACCCTAGATGTTGTTGATGCAGGTGTGAATTCTGCCTGTTGAAACCCTTGTGTAGTGGTTGAGATTCTGAGTCTGGATCCCTGGTACCATCACTGTGAGCTCTGTGATGGTGAGTGAGTCATTTAACCTCTTAGCCTCAGTTTTACTATCTATGAAGTGGGAATAAAGATGATACCTACCTACCTGTCAGTCATGGGAGGATTAAATAAAGCAATGTGTGTAAAACAGTTAATGTCTTTCTGGTTCAAAGTAAATGTTCAACTAATGTTAGCTATTTTTATACTAATGAGAAGTTAGTCATTTACAGAAAAAAGATTGAGTCATTCTTTCCACTAGAAATTTTTTATGTCTTTGTGCCTATGAAGATGGGGGGCTGGGGAGGAATGTATCTGTTCCTGGAAAGGTGCATAATATAGGAGTTTTTTCTTCTGTAGTACTTATTTCAAATGTTCTTTTTTATTTTTCTTTTCTTATTTCTTTTCTTATTTTTCTTTTACCAGTATTTAAATAAATAAAATTTATTTATCGGAGTGCCAATGGATTCTTTGTAAAGGAATTCCTTGCACATTGATAATCACTAAATAGATCTCTGGTTGATGAGTCATTCATTTTCCTATGGGTCCTGTCAGGGCTCCTTGGAAAATTTCCTTTCCTCTGGCTTTTTAAGAGAAATGATAATGGAAGAAGCAAAACTCAGAAAGTTTGGAACAACTTCCTTTTTCCCTTCACACTCCCAGGTCAGAGATGCCCACACCTCAGAGAGAGCCCTCCCCTGGACTGGAGGTATAAGGACATGAGCCAGGTAGGTCTCCATTCCAGCCCTCTGACGTCAGGGCTGCAGCCAGACCCCCCAGGCACAGGATCTGTGGAAAAACACCTGTGCATCCTGGCTTCCCTGGAAATAAAGCCCAAGCTCTTCCATGTGTGTATATGACCCTTTAAATGTCCTTGTTCTGGTTCCTGTTTATCTTTACAGGTGCCTCCGCAGCCACCCCCCCCCCCCCCACCTCCTTGGTCCTCTTCATACTTACAGTTTGTTTATTGGAGCCTTATTTTTTTCTCCACTCTGGGATTTTCTAATGCTATTTCTTTGTCTAAGCATGTTTTCTTCTGTTCTTTCTACCTTCATATTTCCTGTAGATCTTACTTGGATGTTCTTTCCTATGGGAAGTCTTCATTAGGTATTAGTTGCCCTCCTCCATGTTTCTAAAACCTAACAATTATTGCTATGACACATTTAGCAAAATATAACATTATTTGCCTTTGTATTTGTCTCCTCTACTAGGTCAAAAGCACCCTGACTCAGGGAGCTTACCTTTCTTACTCACTTTCTACCCACAGGACCCCATCACAGGCACAAGGTAGAGACTCATTAAATAATTACTCAGTGAATAAACATGTTGTCTTTTAACACCTGCCAGAGCACTTCCAATGATGGGAAACTTATTATCCCCTGAGGCTACTGGATCCATTTTTGGAAGGATCTGCCCGTTTGAAAGCTTTTCCCGATGAATGAATAGAAATCAGTGGTCCTATAACTTTCCAGGAGAGCTGGAAGGTTTCCACAGTGTTGGAGGCCGAGATAAAATCTCGAGTCCTGTCATCATCTTACGGTCTTGGAAAGGCTCTCTAGTTAAGATTCCAGTGCAAAATGAAGATGGCATTTTTAAGGAAGGGCTACTGGATAGAGATAGAAATGTTGCAAGAGTCAAACTGATCACTCGTCTGAGATAGAGAACATTGTTGTTTTCTTACTACACAAGCAAGAGAGGTGAAAGGAGTACCTCTGGGCAACAGGGATGGAGTGGCCTCCCAGAGACAGGTGCTCTGTGTCTGTGACAATAGACTTAGGAATTTACTAAGAAAGTTTGAATCATTCTAAGATGTTCTGATTCATGATTGAAGCTCCTTGAGTGAAGGAGATAGTGCCTTTCCTTTAAAAATGGAAGGAGTACAGAGTGCCTGAGTGGCTCCGTTGGTTAAGCATCTGACTTGATTTCAGTTCCGGTCATGATCTCACAATTTGTGAGATCGAGCCCCATGTCGGGCTCTGCACTGACAGCATGGAGGCTGGTTGATATTCTCTCTCTCTCTTTCTCTCTGTCCCTCCCCTGCTCTCTCTCTCTCTCTCTTTCTTTCTCTTCCCTCTTTCTCCAAATAAATAGATAAACATTTAAAAAAAAATGGCAGCAGTACACTGAGGGTGTTAGCATCTGTTCTGTTCCAGGGTGGTAGTTGTAACTTATAGTCCATTGAATTTGCTTTTTTCACCCCAACCTCCAGAGGGAGATTTAATTATCCTCAATTTAGAGGAGAGAAACAAATTTCATGAAGTAATTGACCCAAGGTGACACAGTTAATCATTACTGGGCTGAGACCCTTTTCCCAGTATTTTCCCACCACTTAATGGAGTTTTGTATTTTTACAACATACAAAACATACGGTCACTTACATAAACACAGTATTTCAAAAGATAAGATTCCACCCTCACCTGCTTTTAAAAATCGCATTTTGTCTTCTAAATCGTCCTGACTTGAGAGGTCATGTACAGTGATATCTAAATGCTAAGTTACATAAAACAAAAGAATCTAAAATAGTGCCATTTTCTTCACTACTTGCTACACATTTTAACATTTTAAAACTGTGATTGAAGCACACACACGATTTCTCACCTCCAGTCAGAAGAGTATTCAAATTGCCTAAATAAGTATGTGCTTGTAATATGTCCTCAGAGACTATTTCCACATCAGGGATAAACGTATAGGTGTAATGAAACAACTAATTGAAAACTGATGGCAAGGGAGGCTCTATTATCAGAAATAGTGATCATTTTCTTCAAAATAACTGAGGTAAATAAAACCCCACTATTTGCTGTTCGTTATTCATCCTTTCTCTTCCAAGCCCTGAGACTCTGAGCCAGCCTCACTGGGCCGGTAATTTGTTAAGGGCACAAGCATGACAACTCTCCTTCCAGTCCAACCCCAACAACATCAATGGCACTTGATGAGTCTGAGGGGCATCAGAAAGCCCTGGCTGGATTGCAGCACTGAGATCTTCCTTGGAATTATGGGATCAGAGTCTATCTTTGGCATTAAGATCATAAGTTTTAGAGGGGTGCCTGGGTGGCTGAGACGGTTAAGCATCCCATTCGATTTCAGCTCAGGTCATGATCTCATGGTTCGTGAGTTTGAGCCCTGCACGGGGCTCTGTGCTGACAGTGCGGAGCCTGCTTGGGAATGTTGTTCTCTCAAAATCAATAAATAAACATTAAAAAAGAAAGTTTCTTTTAAAAAAAGATCATAATTTTTACAGAGCAAAATGTAGGTTTCAGAGAGAGAGCAAGAGTTGGGCAGAGGGACAAAGGGAGAGAGAGAGAATTGGACGCAGGGCTCAATCCCAAGACCCTGGGATCATGACCTGAGCTGAAGCCAAGAGTTGGATGCTCAATTGAGCCACCCAAGCGCCCCTCCAAACTTTAGTTTTTAAAAGAGAACTCATGAAGATGGATGTTTAGGGCCCATCCTGGGTACACTGTCACATCGGCAGTTCTTTTATTTTGCAGTGTCTTTCCAACTTCCTGAGCCCCTTCTTCTCTGGTAACCTGCCCAACTTCCTGTATCACCAAATGCAGCAGGCCATTCATTTCCCCCACCTTCTCTACCTGGGCTTGATTTTATCTGAATCTTTTTTTTTTTTTTCCCTCCTGCCTCAGCCCCATTCATTCAGGGCCTTTCCAGATGACTGGGCTAATTTCCGATAAATTCATTCAGAAAAGATAATGGCTTAATGTGTCAGACATTTACGAGGACTTGCATTTCAGGGGATTAATCCTAATGGTGGGAGGAATCTTGAGAATTTCAAAAGGACAAAAAAAAAAAAATGTTGATATTATATACCAGACTGTACAACGGAAATATAACTTGAGCCACAAATATAACCTGTACATGTAATTCAAAATTTTCTAGGGGCGCCTGGGTGGCGCAGTCGGTTAAGCGTCCGACTTCAGCTAGGTCACGATCTCGCGGTCCGTGAGTTCGAGCCCCGCGTCGGGCTCTGGGCTGATGGCTCGGAGCCTGGAGCCTGTTTCCGATTCTGTGTCTCCCTCTCTCTCTGCCCCTCCCCCGTTCATGCTCTGTCTCTCTCTGTCCCAAAAATAAATAAAAAACGTTGAAAGAAAAAATTAAAAAAAAAAAAAAAAATTTTCTAGCAGTTTCTCGAGAAAGGAAAGAGGAACAAGTGAAGTTAACTTTAAGAATCATATATTTAACCCAATATATTCAAAATATTATCCTTAAAAATATAATCTGTATAAAATTTATTAATTATTATTATTACCTTATTTTTGTTCTAAGGTTTTGAGATCTGATGTGTATTTTACACTCACATCTCAGTTTGGACTATAGCCACCTTTCAAGTGCTCAACAGCCGCATGTGGCTTGTGGCTACCATACAGGACAGCATGATTACATTCAGATAAATTAAGAGCACATTTTCTGTGTGTCTGTGTGGAGATGAGGCATGGGAGGGGAGTGGTGTGTGTGTGTGTGTGTGAGAGAAAGAGAGAGAGAGAGAGAGAGAGACTTTATTGAGAATGTAATGAGGTGATAGGACTGGAAACAACAAAAGAGAGAGAAGTGTGTGTGTGCTTAATTTCCAATTGAATTTAAGAGGCAGTGTGGTATAATGGGAAGAGTGTGTGCAATTTAGATTACAATTGAAACTCTGCTGTGTGTTATTGGACACATTACATAAGCTCTGTGAACCCCAGATTACTTATTTGCAAAAGAGATATAGTAATAACCACTTTAGAGGATTGCTGAATTTAGAATTTAACAATAAATATACAGAAAAGCCTGAGTGGAGAACTCTCAATGAATGCAAATCTGCCTGTCCAATCCCCCACCCCTCCCGCCCTCACCCCCACTAAGGCTCGGAAACCTTTACATTTTTCCTTCTCTTTTCCACACCACCTACCCAACCAACTCCTCCTCAAATGCTAGTTAAATTCTCAACTTCTCTGTGAAACTTTAAAGAAAGATACTTCTGCAGTTCTTACTAAACATCCTAAAGAAAAATTGGCAAGATCGTTGAGATTTGATACCAAGACATAGTTCAGCTCCATATTTACCAGATTAATTCCATTTCTATGGCTAACATTTTGTTATCTGTGAAATGCTTTTATGCTCTCTTTATCTTTCTAAATTCTATTTTCCGTATTGCCAGGCTCATATTCCAACTTGTGTCTGAAACATTGTTAGATCGCTTGAGTCTGCAATCACCTTGCTCTTGCTACAATCATATCACGTCTTCCCCAGTTTCTATCAAGCTGGATTCTATGAATGAAATTTGGTTCCTATGGCTAATTAATAGGTTTTCTTGAAAAAAAAAAAAAAGTTCTATGACAGAAAAAAAGTAAGCTGATGAAATTCTGAGTTAAAGAAGTTGAATTATTTTATTTTCCAGTGCTTCACAGGGAAATGTATATTGTGAAACTACAAAGGGGGAGGGGGACAATTATTTGCAGTATTTCCCAAATTTATCAATCAGGGTAAAAAGTTCCTATTTTTTCTTTTAACTACTTCATAAACTAGCATTTCGAAGAACTCATTTTGGGATACACTAATATATATTATGAACCATGGCAATTTAATATGTGCATCCTTAACATCTCAAATACACTTTACTATCATTTGTTTATGCCTAAACTTCCCAATAGCAGCATCGTGATGCACATTGGGGCTTAAAGCTTAGAAAGTTTTCATGAGTTTCTTTCTTTCGTTCTTTCTTTCTTTCTTTCTTTCTTTCTTTCTTTCTTTCTTCTTTTCTTTTCTTTTCTTTTCTTTCTTAATCCTTTAATTTGATCTTAACAACAATATTCTGAGCCAAAAATATTTGAGAAGACCAATATTCAACCAGTATTGGTTGAGGAATATGTAACAGGCACTGAACTAGGTTCTCAAATACAGAGGTAACCAAGAGAGACTTCATAGCGGCAGACAGACATTTAATGAAACTTTCACAAAATCCTTAAGTATTTTGAAGAAGAGTAGTAATTGCTAATGCTTATGCAACCCTAAGTCCAAGCCATTTTCTAAACACTTAAATAATTCTCAAAATGACCTAGAGACAAGGTCCTATTATCTCCATTCTGCAGATAGAAATTGAGACACAGAGACACAGTGACTTGCCCAAGGTCATACAGAGCCAAGATTAAAACTGAGGCAGTCTGGCTCTAGAGCTTGACCTATGTTGTATTACCTCCATCTATAGAAGTAAGGGAGTATAGCAAGATCATGTGGCTGGAGACCTTGCCTAGTGTGCATTTTCATAGAAAGAGCTAATGTTTAAACTGCATATTCCAGGGGCTCCTGGGTGGCTCAGTCGGGTGAGCATCCGAGTTCGGTTCAGGTTATGATCTCATGGTTTGCGAGTTCGAGCTTCACATCAGGCTCTGTGCTGACAGCTCAGAGCCTGGAGTCTGCTTCAGATTCTGTGTCCCGCCCCCCTCTCTCTCTCTGCCCCTCCCCCACTCACACTCTGTGTCCCTCTCTCTCAAAAATAAATAAACATTAAAAAAAAATAAACTGGGGGCGCCTGGGTGGCGCAGTCGGTTAAGCGTCCGACTTCAGCCAGGTCACGACCTCGCGGTCCGTGAGTTCGAGCCCCGCGTCAGGCTCTGGGCTAATGGCTCGGAGCCTGGAGCCTGTTTCCGATTCTGTGTCTCCCTCTCTCTCTGACCCTCCCCCGTTCATGCTCTGTCTCTCTCTGTCCCAAAAATAAATAAAAAACGTTGAAAAAAAAAGTAAAAAAAAAAATAAACTGAATATTCAATAGTGAGTAGGATTTGGCCAGCAACATGGGTGGGGAAAAAGCATTTTAAGCAAGGTGAAAAGCATGTGTGAAGGTGTTGAGCAAGGAACAAGTTTGGCACTTACAAGAAACTATATAAAGGCCAAAGTGACTTGGCTCTAGTGACCTAGGATGGAGAGCAGTTCATGCTTGTCAACCTTGTTGTGTAGTAAAAATATAATCTTTAGGAGACGGGTAGTGCTGATGGTACTCAATGCCATAGAATTGTACACTTAAAAATAGTTAAAATGGTAAATTTCATGTTATGTGTCTTTTACCACAATCAAAAAACAACTGAACGAATGAGAAAATAGAGGAAGGAAATATGATAAAATTGCAATTATTAAGGCTAGGTGATGGATATATGGGAATGTGTCATAGTATTTTCCCTACCTTGAAGTATATTTGAGTTTTTTTTATGATACAGTTAAAATAAATGTAATAAGTATTCTTTTCAACCTAAAAACAATGAATAGTGATTGAAAGACTTTAAGGAGAGCTATACGGTTTTTAAGATGCTATGTGGAGAATAAAAAGGATAGTTCAGATGGTTAGGTAGAGGAGTATTATTTTGTCTATTCAATAACCACGAGCAAAAGTGGATGCATTTAAAAATATTTAGGGCGGAGAATCATCAGACTTGGTGATTGGATATTGTGACATTTCTGGCATGAGCTACGGTATAAGAGGAACAAAATCAGGAGGGTATAACGTCATGGAAGTCAAAGAGAAAGGTAGTCAATGTTTGAATGCCGAGCAGATCGCAAGCGAAATGATCATTGAAATTAGGAACACAGGGGCACCTGGGTGGCTCAGTCGGCTGAGCGTCATGATCTCACTATTCTGTGCTGCTGTCAGCACAGAGCCTGCTTCAGGTCCTCTGTCCTCCCCTCTCTCTGACCCTCCTCCGTTCTCTCTCTCTCTCTCTCTCTCTCTCAAACATAAATAAACATTAAAAAAAAGAAATTAGGAATATAGGAATTATTGTAACTTTTACCTAGAGGGCTTTTGGTGGAGGGAATAGGAGTCATTTAGTTGTAGGTTACTGTTACAGACTAAATTCTTATGTTCTCCCCCAAATACCTATGTTGAAATCCTAACCCCAATGCGATGGCATCAGAAGGTGGGGCCTTTTGGAAGACATCCGGTTTAGATGAGGCCATGAAAGTGCAGATGGATTTGTTGATATGAGGTTGGGAAGTTACGGGAATTTCTATCCAGTGGCTTCATCTTTCCTGTGAAAATATAATTAGAATCATAGGAAAACTTTTACTGATGGTTTATTGACAGCCGATACTGTGTAAAACATTTACATGTACTGACTCACTTACTACTTATGAGGGAGGAACTATTACTATCTCTATTTTACTACTACAAACCTGAAGCCCAGAACTGTTAGGACATATATGCCTAAAGTTACATTAATTTTTAACATTTATTTATTTATTTATTTATTTATTTATTTATTTGCTCAAGTATAATTAACATATAAAATTAAGCTATTGAGACTACCCTAAGATGAAAAGCTTTTTGCACAGCAAAGGAAACCATCAGCAAAACAAGAAGACAGCCTACTGAATGGGAGAAGGTATTTGCAAATGATGCATCAGATAAGGAGTTAATATCTAAAGTTGCATTTAGATAAATTGCCGGAAGCTGAATAAAAGCCTGGACAGTTCGCTTTTAGACAGCTGGCCGAACAACAAGCCATGTTTTGTTAAGGCCATCCAGAGATGGTGAAGGGGATACGGGAGGGGTTGGTCATCTGAGGAGTGTGAAGGGCAAAAAGAATCTGCAGAAACTGATTGGAATAATGTGATAAGATCATAAGGGATGTTGAGAGCTACGTTGAGACTGGGAATTACAAATTGAAAGTGCCATCAATCAACCTGGTGATGTGATTTGTTCCAGAACATTTCAGCTATTTGAATGCAGGTACTGGGAAGACAGACAGTCCGGTTTACCTAAGGTTAGGACTTAACCGGGTGTGGCAGAGTGACAAAAAGACAATGGAGAGTGAGGGTGGCTGCAATATTCTATAAGGAAAGAGGCTTTTGGGAATACATCCCTCTCATTCAAAAGTCTTTCTACTATGGTAGTATTTTTCCTCTCACTGGTCTTTTCTGGCAAAGACTTTGGTGAATAGATCATAGCCTTGCAATTCAGTTAAATTCAACACACTGTTACAGCAACTTCAGTATCTGTTAGCCTCTCTGATGTGTGCTAGGTATTTTAAACTAGGACTTTGCTGTTTATGTACTATTAATGCTGTTGGTGCCAGAGATTTTGTCTAAAAGCAGTGCATAAGATACTTAAATGCCTTTGCTCTAGCCTACCCATTTATTCCACTTTGGTCACAAGGGCACATCATTGATTACTTTCAGATTTCTTTTACGTCACTTATGTCACTCCATACTAAAAAATGTTAATGTTATACTCACGTGAATAGACCCTAAATTTACACCTTAAATTTTATTGTATAATTTAAGAAGTTAAGATTCACATCTGAGAAAAAAAAAAATCAAGAGTCCAATTAAAAAAAAAAATTCTGTATACATCATAATGACCCATTTCAACAAACCTTTCATAATTAAGACTTGGGTTATTGGAGAGCGCTGAATAATCTTCATGGTTGGTTGGACATAAGCTGGTCATCAATACACTGTGAAAAACTTACTTTTAGGATGATTCTGATGCCCTGAAATAGTGGAATGGATTCTGAATCACAAAAATCTGGCATAGGTTAAGCAATAATGAGGTGGACCATTAGAAGTGATTTTATTTTGAACCTATCAATGCAATTGGTAGGCATTCAAAGTCAATAGAATGCAATAGAATTCGTTGTTAGAGATACAGAATCTTGTGCCCCATTCCAAAGTGACTGAATCAGAATCTGCATTTTGATAGGAACTTCAGGGAATTTGTATGCACACCGCAATTTGAGAAAGCACTGGTCTAGGTCAGCATTGTAGTAATTAAGTATTGTCATGGCTTGCGATGCTAACTCCCATAAACACCCATTTGGATTTTATGGTTTTGGTCTAAAGATGAGCTCATCACCTGTAAGCCCTGATGTTTTTTAGGTAAAAGGCTAGTTTGAGAGGAAAACAGGGAGGAAGATGTGGGCTTTATTTTATTCTAGACTTGATATGACTGGTCTGCAAAAGCATCCATTCACAATTCTGATATCCCTTTTCTCCAGTCTTTCTCCCCTCTGGCTCTCCTCTTTCCTTTTACAATGCTCGTGCCCCTCCATTTAAAAACCCATGATTTGCAAAAACACTAGTTTCTAGACTCTCAGCAGCCAAATATTTGTTGATAGAAAAGAGTTAACCTAAAGGACATATAAAGATGGCAGGATTCTTATGGTTCAGGAAAGTTTGAAAATCATCACATGGGGCTTTAACTATTGGAATGGTTGACAGGTTTTTGTTTTTGTTTTTTTTTTCCCTATGACATGGCAGAATGTTGACTCACAGGAATTAATGTGATTAACCTTCAGCCAAGGCATGTTTGAGGCAAAGAGGTGAATCAGACTCATTAGTTTTTGGTTCTGGAGCAATGAAGGATCATGGCATTTGCCCTGTCCGTGTCCTTCTGAACAGAGATCACCCCAATTCTGTCATTACTGCTTCTGAGCCTTTTTCTCCATTTTCCCCCCCAAAGGCATAAAATGCCAAGCTGAGTAATCAAAAGACAGTGGCTATTCAGTGTATGACGATGACTTCCAAGCTAAGGTTTTCATTTTGTCAGATATTTTCATCGAGAGCATTTTGTTTTTCCCTCTCCATGCTGTCTTCTTGAAAGAGAGATAATAAATGAGAGGTCAGAGCATCAGGGCAGTCAATGGAAGGCCTCCAAACAGGCAAAGGCAGTTTCTATCTCTTTCTCATGATTTCTCTCTCATCTTTAGGATTTAAGCAGATGCTTTTAGATAGACAATGCCCTATGGAGCAAAAGTGAGAATGCTCTATTGCTCAGTTATTCTAGCTATCAAAGCCCATTGTCAGGATTTTGAATTAACGTTAGATGTTTAAGAGAATGAAGTAAAGCTCCATGCCGTTGTGAATATAAAACTGACCCAATGGTTACATCACTGAACTGGCAAGGGCAAATTGTCCACTCTAATGATGATAATATTTCTTGACGATTATTACAGGCATTATCTCATTTAATCCTCCAAGTAACCCATATGAAAGTGGTATTATAATTCCCCTTATTCAGATGAGGAAATTGAGACAAAGAGGTATTATACAACTTGCTCAGGATCACGTAGCTGGTCGGTGGCATACTTCCTGTCCTTTACCCCACCTTCTCCCTCCCCGACAGCTAATCTACAGGTTACAAGGGACTGTGAAGGTATTTATCCATGATTTCTCGATCCTCTTCACTAACCCCTTCTCATATACCTTGTAAAGCCCTTTGGTACACTAAGAAAAGTTTCAAAGTGATGCTTCTCTTCATGTCCAAATACATTTGGGAATATATTAGCAATTATGAGCAGGAGTCATTTCTCTTTCTGACGGCCACAGACAAGATACTGATTTAGAACACATTATTATCCCTTCAACTCATAAAGTGAATTTAAATAAACATTGCCTGTGAAGAGAGTCCTAAAAGGAGACTTTTATTTTCCCTTAATATTCAAAATACCACCAAAGTGAGAAAAGCAAACAAACAAGAACTCCTTTGGCAATGCCCTTGCTTCAGTTTCCTAGGGATTTCACTCCGTAGTTTGCATCAACTATCTCCACCTATGGAAAGAAAATGACTACATCAGTAAGCTGTTGTTTGTTATGTGGGCTCCATCAGTCGTCTTATTTATTTGTCATGCTCCCTTTCTTCCTTCTTGGAGGTCTTGCCCCAACAATTATTCTCTTTGTATCCTGTATCTTTAGTATTCTTCTACTGACATTTAACCCTGATATTAATATTTAAACATACCAAATCTCTCCCTTCTTAAGCAGTAATGGGTAATAATAATAAATCAACCGTATATTGTTTTAGCTATGGCTCTTTTCTCTTGCTCTTTGCAGTCAAGCTTTTCAAAAGAATTGTTAAAAGGTTGTATTTCTTCTCTTCACTCCCCAACCCACTCTGAACTCTCCCCACTGCTTTACCAAACCAGCGTTTCCCAAGTCACTGGTGACTTTCTCATCTCCCAACTTATCTGGAAAAAAAGTTGATTGTTGATCTACTTGAAGTCAAAGCAGCATATGATGCGGTTGACCAGAGGGTTAAACTTTTTTGCTCTTTATGCCTGACCCCTCTGTCTAATCACTAAATTGTATTAATTTTACCTCTTAAGTATCTAATACATAACTTCTCTTCATTTCCATTGCCTTTAGCCTACTCCAGGGTTTCTCAACCTCAACACCATTGTCATCTTGGACCAGATCATTCTTTGTTGTGTTAGATCATCTTGTGCATTGTAGGATGTTTAACAGCATCCCTGTCCTCTACCAACTAGATGCCAATAGCAACTCTTCCTCCTTCCCCCTGGGTCCTGATGATAAGAAATGTCTCCATGCATTATAAAATGTTCACTGGGAAGCAATAATGCTTCCAGTTGAGAACCATGACTTTAGTCCCAGTTAATATCATTTCCCTTCTTATTTAATGCAACAGCCCGAAATGGTGAAAGATGCAAATCTGATTATGTTATCATAACTTCTTAAAAAACTTTATTTTGCTTTTCCATGACTTTAGAATAAAATTCAGAGTTCTTAAAAGCATTCTCAAGTGCTTTTTTAACAGCTTTATTGAGGCATAATTTATATACAAAAGACTGCACATATGTAATATATACAATTTGATGAGTACGACAGGCATACCTGTGAAACCATTACCATAATCAAGATAATAAACCTAT
Organism: Panthera pardus; assembly: GCF_024362965.1. Lineage (NCBI taxonomy): Eukaryota > Metazoa > Chordata > Mammalia > Carnivora > Felidae > Panthera > Panthera pardus. The sequence continues at coordinate 173,990,784 of NW_026526688.1, forward strand.
CTATCAGTTCCAAAAGTTCCTTATGCCTCCCCCTTTTTTCTTCTTTTGTGATAAGAACACTTAACATGAGATTTACTAAATTTTTTTAAGAGTGCGCAATATAGGCACTATGTTGTACAGTAGATCTCTAGAACTTCTTCACCTTGCATGACTGGAACTTTACATCCGTTGAACAACAGCTCCCCTGCTAGCCTCTGACAACCACCATTCTAGTCTCTGCTTTTGTTAGTTTGACTGTTTTAGGTACCTTACATATGTGGAGTTATGCAGTGGTTATCCTTCAGCAACTGGTATTTTACTTAGCATAATGTCCTTCACGTTTATCCACGTAGTCCCATATGATGGGATTTATTCCTTTCTTTTAAGGTTGAATAATATCACATTTTCTTTATCTATTCATCTGTTGATGGACATTTAGGTTGTTTCCGTATTTTGGCTATTGTGAATAATGCTGCAATGAACATGGGAATACAGATATCACCTAGAGATAGTGATTTTTATTTCCTTTGGATAAATACCCAGAAGTAGGTTAGTGGATCATATGGTAGATCTACTTTTAATTTCTCGAGGAAACTCCATACTGTTTTACATCTTGGCTGCACCATTTTCATTCTCATTGGTAGTGTACAAGGATTCCCATTTTTCCACAACCTGTTTACATTTTTTTTTTTTTTTGGTTTTGTTTTTTTTTGAGAATAACCTGGTGTGAGGTGATATCTCATTGTAGTTCCGATTTTCATTTTCCTCATGATTAGAGATGTTTAGCAGCTTTCCATGTATCTGTTGGCCATTTGTGTCCTTGGAGAAATGTCTGTTCAAGCCCTTTGCCCATTTTTAAGTTGAGTCACATGTTTCTTATGGTTGTTGGTTTTTTTAGTTTTTGCTATTGAGTTGTAGGAGTTCCTTATATACTTTGAATATTAACTCCTTGCAAATATTTTCTCCCATTCCATAGGCTGCATTTTCATTCTGGTGATTGTTTTCTTTGCTGTGCAGAAGAGTTTTAGTTTGATAGAGTCTCACCTGTTTATTTTTGCTTTTGTTGTTTTTTCTTTTGGTGTCATATCTAAGAAATCATTGCAAACATTCCTGTCAAGAATTTTATTGGGGCACCTGGGTGGCTCAGTCAGTTAGGCATCCAACTTCAGCTCAGGTCATGACCTCATGGTCCGTGAGTTTGAGCCCTGTGTCGGGCTCTGTGCTGACGGCTTAGAGCCTGAAGCCTGATTTGGATTCTGTGTCTCCCTCTCTCTCTGCCACTCCCCTGCTCATGTTCTGTCTCTCTCTTTCTCAAAAATAAATAAACATAAAAAAAAAGATTTTCTCATATGTTTCCTTCTAGAAGTTTTATATTTTCAGGTCTTACCTTTAAGTTTTTAATGTATATTGAATTGATTTTTGTATAGTATGAGTCCAATTTAAATTCTTTTGTATGTGGATATCCAGTTTTCTCAACACCCGTTATTGAAGAGACTATCCTCTCCCCATTTTATATTCTTGGCACTTTTGTTGAAGATCAATTGAGTGTATACATGTGAATCTATTTCTGGGCTCTCTATTCTGTTCCACTGTTTATATGTCTGTCTTTATGTTAATACCACTTTGTTTTAATTAGCTAAAGAGATACAAAGGTTTAATGCTATGCCCATCAAAATACAAAGGCATTTTTTAACATAAAAATTTTATTATCCTAAAATTCATTGGAATTACAAAAGACCTCAAATAGCCCAAACTATCTTGAGAAAGAAGAACAAAGCTAGAGGCATTAAATTTTCTGACTTTAAAATATATTATAAATCTACACTAATTATAAAAGCATTCCTAAGTTTTAACCTTTACTTACCTCTTCAATTTTTGGGGGCTGTATTGGATTTCTTCATACTGGCATTTCCCAGAATACCAATTATCTATCCTGAGGCTTCACAGAGCTCTTACCTTTTTCTTTTGCTTGGAATGTTTTCACTTTTCCCTCTCCATTCACCTAGTCAATTGTCCATAATCCTTTAGGTCTCTTTTGACATGCTACTTCCTCAAAGAGGCCCTGTTTAACCAGTGTCAGTATCCCTCTCTACCCGACTAATGACTGGTAGATTAATGCTGCATAATGACTCATGCTACCCAAACTACATGCTTTCATATCAGATTGTATTTCCCCTCTCACAATATGTTTTTTTGGTGGAATTATCTATTCAGTGTTTCATTTTCCTGTCAAACCATACAATCTCTGAAGATAGTTTCCATGTCTATCTCATACTCTGTTGTTTAATTAGAACTTTCTACAATGCTGGGCACATAGTACAAAGTCAATATATATTTGTTGATTGAATGCTTTGGAGAATCTATTGGAAGAAAGCCGTGGTATCTCACAGACTATCTACATAAGAAATACAGAAAGTCTCGCTCACTACCAGAAGTAGAAACTATAAAGTCAAGAACCCAGGTCACATCTTTCATTTGTGGCGGCCAAATGGTCTTCTGTCTGCTTTTGCACACTTGCTTTATGTGTTTTTCTTTGCCCTTTACTCTCTCGTCTTACCTGTGTCAAATAAGCCCTAAGTCCACAAGACCTCCATACTGATTGGTCCAATACCAAGTAATAAGTACTTACTAAATCCTATGTTTTCTGTAGTGAGAAAGAAACATTAGTGGATAAATTGGTGGCCCTGTATTCTGAAATTAGTGAAGAACAGTGAGATGTATGCCCTTATTTCTATGACTCCTCCTGAGGTTTTTTTCAGAAGCATTTGAAGGACCTGGGACACTCAGATGAAATATCCAAGGTCGTTTTTGTCTTAAGGTCCCTTTGAGGATCACTCCCATCAGCAACATCTTCCTAATAAGAATGTCCTTGAATATCACAGCAATGAAGAGATGAAAATAATTCACGTAGAAAGTGGGAGACAGAGGACTTAGAAAATTTTCCTATCCTAAGCACTTCACAGACTGTCTTTCCCAGAGCATCGGAGTTTGGTTCCAAAAAAATAGAGCAACAACTCTCATAGTCCCTGAATGCTGACAGAACCACCATTGAATGTGGAAGCCAGCCAACATGAACTCTTCCCCTTGATAAATGGACACCACAGGAAATGATCATCAGTGGAAGAGCTAAGTTGATTTGTTTGATGGCCCTCCATAGACAAAGTTTTATTCGTTTTTTAAACAGAACTAGAAATAGTTTCTTAATTATTATTTTTTTTAAATTTCACTTTAAAGGTTTGCTCCCAGGCATAGGAAAATTGCGTGTCATTGAAGAGCATGTATGGTGGAGCAGATGCATTTATGCCAAGACACATTTGAAGAGGAAAAGTGGGCAAATTATGCAGGGGCATATGGGCTTTGGTGACACACTCAGCCAATTGTCCCTACATCTCAAGAGCGAGACACAGCTTATATTTTGGAACAACTGAAGTCAGACTTCTATTTTGTGGATGTGGATGAACGCTCAAATGTGATACATCAGGCAGCAGAGGCTGCCACTTGGAGCAATCGTGATTTATTTTAGGAAAGCTAAGCCAAGGGAAACCCATAATTTTCTAAGGAAGAGATTTTGCAATCATCTTTAAACTTTCAGATGCTAATTCCTATCTTATTTCTATAACCACCCGCTCTAGAGCATGTTTAATGAAAATAAGAGATGATGGCTGTCATATCTTAAGTGAGCTAAATTTTATCTATGCTGAAAATCACTGTGAAATAATCTCTAATTATAAAGCTGGGAAACAGAACATTTCAGCACATGTGCGTTGAAGTAGGCCCCCAGTTCTTACCACTAGAGCTATCTTGAAAATCTCACATCTGCTAAAAGGGGAAAAGATTGAGCTTCTTCATCAGTATTTTAAATAATCTAAATATTTTGCAATCACCATGAAGTTTGGCCTAAAGACCCATTTTTCTGTGTTGGTGATTAAAAACATTTTATTTTACATGAAAAATGTCTCTGATTAGTATAATATCAAATGAAGAAATTATGTAGCATACCATACATAATTTTACAAATGCTAAATGGATGCTATGTGCCAGGTGTAGTGCTAAATGCCTCAAATGTTATCTGCCTTATGTTTGTTTTCCTGCCAAGATAATGAAACTCTACATGGGATAACCTCAACCAAGAAACTTCCAAAAGATTCAGAAATCTACTTCCAACCTTTAGACAACAACGTAACAGTAAAAGGATTGAGAAAAGAACAGAAAAAAAAAAAAGTTTTTATCTGCTATATAGCTACTTTAAAAAATTTAAAGGGTTAGGTTTTTTATGGATTGGGAAACGTGGTAGTGTTCATTATTTATCCTTGTACTTAAATAACAAGTCATATTATTCTAACTCAAATCATTAATCTATGTATGCTATATACTGCTGGATGCTGAGCTACCCAAGGGAGGTTTCCACACAGAGCTCAACTCATAAACTCACTCCTTCAACTTTTCTGCCCTTTCAACTCAGTAATCCACTTTCAAAATTGCAATTATGAGGCAATATATAGCAAAAATAAAAGGATCCCCGACAATGTCACAAATAATTGTGCCATGTAACACCTGATGGTTTTTTTTTTTTCAGTGAAAAAAAAAATGATTTCTACAGATGTTAAGAGCTATCTTGAAGCTGAATGGACAAATGTTCATCTATACCATGTGGGTAATTCTTTCTAGACTGGTCATGGAATGACCAGCTTTGTGCTGGAATGTGTGTTAAACTTAACATGGTATGCTGATTTCAAAACAACTGTCAGATTTTTCTTTTGTTTAGAGATATACTTCGTGGAAATGTTGCCGTTAGCTTGAAATTCTCACTCAGGTCTCTTAAAAAAGCCTGCCCATAAACTTAAAAAATCCTAACCCACCTCAGGTGTCACTAAATAAAAATACATTTGTCACATTTATCTATGTGGGGGGGGGGGGTGGGAATTAACCAAATTGACTCTTATGAGGTTCTGTTAAGTCTTTTTGAATTGTTATAACAGGCATTAGTGGAATATTGATTAGTAACTAAAAGCCAAAATCGACTTAGTTGATCAAGGAATGACCAAAAAAAAACCAACAACAAAAAACAACAAAAAAGAAACCACCCTGGGAAACGTTGATCTTATTATTTTGCTTTTTTAGGGATATCCTTAAGTCTGGGTCAAATCAATCCATCATCAACAACTCAACTGAATACTTGGTATTCTACCTTGGAACAAGGAAACCCGATCCGTCGATTACTCTAATATTATCTGAGATACACTAAATTACTCTCACTTTAAAATCTGTTAAACAGAGAATGTCAAAATCTTTTATGCTAAGAAGGAATATTCTTAGCTGAAATTTCATGACTGAAATTTGATGAACTTTGTTCATTTCTTGGTGAAATGTTGCCTCTCAGTATATTTCAACGTCTTCTGGCTTAAAGAGTCAACTCTATGCTGCAACTTTTGAACCAGGATGTCTATTTTATATTAAAATGATATGTTTACTATTCTGCACCAGCACTGCAAGGCATGGGAAGGAAATGCACACCCTATTCTAATGCAGGCTGCCTTTAAGAAGCCACCTTAACTGACAATCATATTCCAGTGTATATTTTCATGAAGTCGCTTGGTCAGAAATGTGTTTCATTGTTTACCTACCATTTTAACTTGTCTTTTCAGTATGAACCCTAGGTCACTGAACTGTGAACAACATTTAATTATAGGCTCAATTCTTCATTGAAAATGACAGGATCTTATATATATATATATTTGTCAAATTGACTATTATGTGAAAATGAAGATTGAATATAAATCTGGAAGCTCTACAATAATTACCTAATAAAAAATGCCCAGCCTTTTCACTTAGAATAGTAAGTCCTTAAAAATCCCAAGATGTGATTCTATGGTATTTTCCAATGTCAGTCAATCAATAATTTCTTAAGTACCCACTGTATGCTTATGTTTTTTTGTATAACAGATTTCAATATTTTCATCTAAGATGAGGAGACAAAAGCCCAGAGAACCATTTGTCATAATCACATTTTTTTAATAAGAAAAATAAGGCTATGTCTTCAATCTTCAACTCCCAACTAAACTAATTTAATTTGTATTTATATTGATCTGAGGGTTTTGTTCTAGCTCCTTGATGCTCGAAGCTGGTCTGCAGCCCAGATATACACCTGTCATCTAGAGTTTGTTGGAAATACTTGTAAACCACCTATCTGATGAGAAGTTAATGTACAAAATATATAATGAGCTTATACAACTCAATAGCAAAAACCCAAAATAATCTGATTGAAAAATGGGCAGAGGGCCTGAATAGACATTTTTTCCAAAGGAGGCATGAAAATCACCAACGGGTACATGAAAAGGTGCTTGACATCACTAATCATGAGGGAAGTGCAAATCAAACTGAGACATCCCCTCCTACCTGTTTGGATATCTATTATCAAAAAGACAAGAGATAACAAGAACTGGGGGAGAATGTGGAGAATAGGGAGCCCTTGTGCACTGTTGATGAGAGCGTAAATTGCTATAGCTACTATGGAAATTAGTATGGAGGTTCCTCAAAAATGTAAAAAGAGGCCCACCACATGATCTAGCAATTGCACATCTGAGAATATACCTGAAGGAAATGAAATCACTATCTTGAAGAGATGTCTGCAACCCCATAGTCACTGCAGCGTCACTCACAATAGCCAAGACACGGAAACGACCTACGTGTCTATCAATGGGTGAATGGATAAAGAAGTTGTGTTATATGCATATATGAAATAAGTCAGACAGAGAAGGACAAGTACTGTGTGATCTCGCTTTCATGTAGAACCTAAAAATGTCAAATTCATAGAAGGGGAGAGAGAGCGGAACACTGATTGCTGGGGCTGGGGGGTAGGGGTAATGGGGAGATGTTGATCAAAGGGCACAGACTTCCAATTAGAAGATGAATAAGTTCTGGGAATCTAATGTACTGCATGGTGACAACAGTTAAAAATGCTATTATATACTCAAAAAGTATTGTTAACTAACTTGGATTTAAATTAAAAAAAAAGAAAACAGAAAAAAATCAGAAAAAAAATCATTTGAATAAACTGTGGATGAAAATTTTCCATATTTGATGAAAATTATAGAAGCACAGATCCAAGAATCTCAAAAACCCCAAGCAGAAGAAACAAAGAAAACCACATCAAAGCACATCATAATCAAATTGCTCAAAACTAATGACAAGACAAATACCATCTGATTTCACTCAGATGTGGAATTTAAGAAACGAAACAAATGAGCAAAGGGGAAGAAAAGAGAGGGGGGTGCAAACTAAGAAACAGACTCTTAACTAGAGGGAACAAACTGATGGTTATCAGAGGGGAAGTGGGTGGGGGGATGGGTGAAATCAGTGATGTGGGTTAAGGAGGGCACTTGTGATGAGCACCAGGTGTTGCATGGACGTGGTGAATCACTATATTATACACCTGAAACTAATATTACACTGTATATTAACAAAAAAAAAAGTGTTAAGAGAGTAAATCAATTATTTATTTATTTAATTTATTTAATTTATTTAAATTCAAGTTAGTTAACATATATGTAGTATCAGTTTCAGGACTACAACTTAGTGATTCATCACTTACATGTAACACCCAGTGTTCATCCCAACAAATACCCTCCTTGATGGCCATCGCCCATCTAGCCCATCCCCCCTGCCGCCTCCCCTCCAGCAACCCTCAGTTTGTTCTCTGTATTTAAGAGTCTTTTATGGGTTGCCTCCCTTGAAAAGAGTAAATCTTATTTTTTTAATGTCTATTTATTTTTTGAGAGAGGGAAAAAGAGAGCACATGTGGAGAAGGGGCAGAGAGAGAGGGGGACTGAGGATTTGAAGCAGGCTCCACACTGACAGCAGGGAGCCCGATGCAGGAGTTTGAACTCGTGGACTGCGAGATCATGACCTGAGCCGAAGCTGGAAGCTTAACTGACTGAGCCACCCAGGTGCCCTGGGTGTTCTAACCACCACACACATGCACACACATACACACAATTACACACAAAGGTAATTATGTGAAGTGGTGAAGATGTTAACTAACCCTGTCGTGGTAATCATTCCACAGTATATACGTGTATCATATTACATTGTTCACCTTAAAGTTACACAATGTTATATATGAATTATAGCTCAATAAAGCCAGAAAAAAAAGAGACACCATATCTCAGGCCCCACCCTGACCTGTTGAATCCTAATCTGCATTTTATATGATTACCAGGTGATTGATAAATTTGAGAGTGACTGATACACATTGTACCAGGAAATTAGAAGTTTTAAAATATAATTTTAATATTGGACGAAAGGGCTATTAAGATATAACTAATAACGTGATTAAACTATTCAGTGGCTGAAGAATGAATTATTCATTGTTATTAATTATTGGTTTATAAATAGATTGAGGTTTTTGCTTTGTTTGCTGATGAGCACTATTTACATGACAATGGAATAACTCCTTAAGGATTAAGAAATTAAGACATTTTTATATAATACTAAATAATTAGTTCGGATGACTTACTGTCTGAATTAAATATTTATTTTGGAGGGATGTATGTGAGCTTAAATGTTATGTCTCAATGCTTTTGTGTACAGACATGGTGGATACCATTGTTTCAATTCTATAGGTGAAGAAAATAAGCCAAAGAATTTAAGCAATCACATAGCAGGTTGGACACATTCTACCAGCTTAACATCCGCAGTGGAAAAAGGAACACTTGCCCGTCTTAGCGGATGGGGCAGAAAATCCTGGAGAGTACTTTCTCTGCCCCATTTTGAGTCACTTTGGCCAGAGGAATAGGATAAACGCTTGGACAGGGCTGGGTCATGTGACCACTCCTGTGGCCAAGAGGAGAGGAATAAAGAAATAATAGGATTCAGGGCATACAAAGTGGGAGGAAGAGGTTGCCCCTGGAAAGAGAGCTTCTGGTTGTAGAAGGCTAAACAAAAATCAGTATAGATGGTAAGTGTGTGAACTGCACCATGATCATACACTGAGGCCTTTTGATTTCTTTTCAATTACCCTTTACTGAAGCATTGAAAGAGTAGTTTTCATTTGGTTGTGGTGATGAGATGCATCACTATTGAAATCTCCTGGAAGAATATGTAAGCACACGCTCACCAGCATAAAGCCCTAGACTGATATAGTAAGAATCTTGGATGAGAGTGGGTGGGACAATATACGTGTAGGATCCCAGGTTTCAAGAGGTGTCTGTTTGCACTTAGGTATTTTAATTTATTCAAAATGTTTTCTGAATTGCATTTTAATTGGACAGTGATAAGTGATTAGGTAGTGTAAGGCTTCTTGGTTTTAAAAATGTTGTCTTTTTATTTCAAAGAAAATGAGTATGTGTCATATTTCTTCTTTAGGTAACCGCACCTGTGGAAAGTCCACCGGTTCATTTTGAGAATTCGTGTTAGTATTCATGCAGCAGCTGGGGCCTTACCTGAGAAGAGATAAATAGCCCCCAAGCATTTGCCTTGTAAAACCTTGCAAACAGCCCATCATTAAAACTCAAAGTAAATGTTTGCCACGTTTCTTTAATGCTCCCAGTATGTGTGATGACCAACATCAATGATTAAAATGAGAATTATCAATCTTGAGGTTATTAATTACTGATGTCTTTTAGCCCCATTAATAGGAATAAGTGTGAGAAAAATATCAATCAATGCTATCTTGCTTAAGTAATCTTTTCACTGCATGCATCTGAAGGTTAGGCTGTCGAAAGTCTTCAAGCCCTTACCAAAGTCCTCAACCTCTCAATAAACATGTATTAATGCATTCTTTATCTCTTCCTTGAGTGTCCCTCAATTCTAAGGTATTTTTCACTTTTGGATCTTTATCGTAAAGTGTTTTATTTAAATCTCTCTTTTCTAGTCTTTACAGGTGATAGCTACCAATCATCTCCAAATCAATTGCTCATTTCTTTCAATGTAACATGATTAATGATACCTCCAGTTCTTTGGCAATGACTATATCTGCAATAATAGAATGTTGCTTATTCTTGTTTGAAATTCCCTTGCCCTTTCTAATATCTGCCCTTCTATAACCTTTTCCTTTTTCAACAGGGTGCGTGACGAGATACCAATCTCTAACCATTTAGTTCATAGAAAAATCCCCTGAAGTCTTTTGAACCGGAGTTCTTTTTAACCCAAACACTGAAAGCCTCTTCTGTGTAGTACAAATCTTTCTTCATCTTCTAAAAGTCACTTCAAAAGGTGTTTCATTTTTCTAGAAAACTAGTAAACCTCATTATACTCAGATGCCATCTTGTTCAAAGCTTTTAATACTTTGTTTAAGGCATGTTACCACTGTGCTAGGGAAAGGCTTACCTCATGTAAAGATATTTACAGCATCTGAGTAGACCGTGTAATCCAATCACCTTGCTCAGTGTAGCCAGAATGTGAAAAAAAAAAAACAAAAACAAAAAAACACTCAAATTAAGCTGCTCTCTTTCTATTCCTTGACTGTAACTACTTTCAACCTCATACCTTTTGAAAACCAAAACCAACTATTAAAATTAAGTCATGTAGAAATAATTCCTTCTTTCCCAAGTTCCTAATAAAAACTGAAATTGAATTTTATTGATGGCCCTCAAATTAAGCTCTCTGTGGTTTCATTCTCAACATTAGCAACAAAACGACTGTTAAAAACGAAATCAAAATCCAAGATTCTGCTCTTAATCTTGCGTTGCTAAATTTAAGAAGCTTTATGTGTCATGGACATGAAATATGCCTGTGTATTCATGAGATATTTTAAGCCTAAAGGCAAGCCATCTGTCCACCTTTGTGTCTCCCTACTCTTCATGCTACTCTCCTTCCCACCCTTAGTATCTCTTCCTTTTACTTTTAAAGCAACAGACGGGTTTCAGAAAAAATACACACATGAGCTCATTTGTTGGCAAAAACTATGTGTGTATCGTTTATGTTTATACGATGTCTATTTCTGTTTACATACCCATATATCGATTTGGATACACAGAAAAAGCACTGGAAGAGATTCACCAGGTTATTTACATGAGGAGGAATGGGATGAGTTGGTGTGGAGGACAGGGTATAAAGACAGACTTTCCTGCACGTGTTTCATTTTCCATATTTCAGTAAAAACATACTTACGTTTAACTTGTGTGAACATTTTACAAAGTTAAATGCGCTTTCAAACTATTGCTTGATACTGATAAAGAACTGGGGGCATGGGCAAAATCCCAGTTCCTTGGTCATTGACATCCTACCCTGCCAAGCATTGAAGTGAAAAGAAGTGATTTTTAATAAGATAGAACAAACAACAGAAAACAGAGAAGGTGAGGAAGTTGAAGAATGGAAAGGAGCCGCGGCTTTGGTAGCAAGAATTCATGGGAGATTTTCAAGAACATAATTTCATCAGAGTAGAAAGCAAGAGTAGAAATCAGAAGTTGGAGTAAGCTGGGGGACTGGAGGAAGTGTGCGAAATTTTTCCAGCCAAGTGTGAGCTACCTGTTTTAAGACATTGACACTTTAGGAAATGAGAGAAGCAGAATCAGCCCAAAAGAATAATGGAGCAGGAATGATTTTTATCATATTGGGGTCTGAGGGGGATAAGAATATAGTCAAAGTCTTATGGAAATATAAGAATTTGGGTATTTGATGTAATAAACTCCAGGAGGAGGTCTTGAGATGACACAGGAAAAGTTTTACAACATGACTATTGAAAAATATGCAATGATGGCCAATTCTATTGAGAGACTGGCATCTTTACCCAGTAAAAATTTTGGCCAAGTAAACACTGGTCTTTTTTTTTAAGTTTATTTATTTTGAGAAAGAGGGAGAAAGAGAGTATGAGTGGGGGAGGGACAGAGAGAGAGGGAGAGAATCCTAAACAGGCTTTGCATTGTCAGCGTGGAGCTCAACGTGGGGCTTAAACTCACAAACTGTGAGATCATGACCTGAGCTGAAAACGAGAGTTGGCCCCTCAACCGAATGAGCCACCCAGGCACCCCAACGCTGGCCTTTTTTTTTTTTAACAAAGAAAAGAACTATAGCCAGATGTTTTGGTCTCAAAGAACTCCGTTAAGAGAGAAGGGCCACAATAATGACGTTTTACTTAAGCACTTCATTTGTGTCTACTTCAGCAATAACACAGCGATGATCAGACCCTCCAACAAATCCTTGCAACCTAGTTAGCTTTTCTGTTCCTCCTGGCATGTGATGCTGAAACCTCATGGGGAGAACTGTGCTACTTTTTAATAAAAACTATCTGGACAGCATTTAACTGGAGCATTAACCTGTTTTGGAGAACGATAGATCTGCTGACACTTGCATGTCTCTGGCAATTAAATGACCAGAAGAAAAATACAAGTGACACTTCTAAATTTAGAGAGTGAAGATAGATTAATTAAGGCCCCAAGTAGATACACTCATGTAAAATCATATAATATGTGTAATGAACTTGTAGGGTATCTACAAGATGCAAGGCGCTATGTTGAGTATCAAGGTAAATAAAAGCAGCTTATGTATTTGAGGAAGATGAACATCTTTTTAATATATTTAGGGTTATATATTTAAATTTGTAAAAATGTCTCTTAGAACTATAAAAGTACATTATAATCCTCCTATAAGAGTTTTACATGACCATTAAGCCTTGGAAAATACAGCAATGTATCAAATGGAGAATTAAAATCACTTTTAATCCCTCTACCACTCAGAAATGGTGCTATTCATACTTTGGTGTATTTACTTAGTCTCTTTTCCCCATCCATTGCCTTCTACCTGGCCAATAGCCTAGTATCTCCACTGGTTGGAGCCCTCAGAGTAGAATTACTGGATCAAAGGGTAGAGGTTTAAGACTCTTGAGATGTATTACTTAGTTGATGTCAAGAAAGGTTGATTCAGCTCATGTGCACTTGCCTGCATTAAGTGTATATATCTCTTAAAAATCTTCAGCATCTAGTGTGGACAAAACGTGCAATTTCATTGTTTTAATTTTCATTTTATTTATTTGAATAACCAACATTCATTGAAAAATCACCACGTGCTGAGTGCCAATCTGAGTGCCCCTCTTTAGACATACATGTGAATATGACAGTCTCTGTCCTCAAGAAGCCCAATATGGAGGACAGCGCTCACATAGGAGGTGGCTCGAAAAATAAATGCTTTGATGAGGCATTGTGTACACCCCATGTAGTGGGAGCAAAAACGAAGGGGTATTTAACTTTCCGTGGAGTGATGGGCTGAGTCGATTTTTATTTTTCTCATGGAGGATGAAAAGTGAACTGAAGCTGTAAACACCCTTTAATTTGAATACAAGTCTATGAAAGAAGGTTATCATTTCCATTTTACAGATGAAGAGACAAAGTTAAAGAGGTAATTATTTACTTTGGGTGACAGATTCAGCAAACAACAGAGAGAAAATTAGAATGTATGTCTGTCTTACATCAGAACCCCAGCATTTTATATCCTTCCTACATTGCTTCTCTGTATCTCCCAAGAAGATATTTGTTATATACCCCTTTTTTGTTAAGGTATTTAAGATCTCTATCTCTATCATCTATCTATCTATCTATCTATCTATCTATCATCATCATCATCTATCTATCTATCTTTCTATCTATCATCTATCCATCCATCCATCCATCCATCCATACACATCTTTTGTTTGTTTGTTTAACCTGGGAATCCTGGCCTACTTCAGAGATCAATTTGACTTTCTAGTCCTGTTCCTGCTCAGATGCTCGAAGCACTGAGGGAGCTCGAAGCTCAGGCCGAATGGTACACAGAGGCCACCAAGAGCCACCTGCTCTTGTTTCAGCGGAGGAGGCTGAGGCTCAGAGAAGGGGGCACCATAGTCACTTGTGGTGGAGAGAACACAAACACTGACATTTCTGATTTCTGCTCCACTGGCCTGCCTCCATACCACACTGTCCTTGGTGTTTACAGTTTGGTTCAACAAAATATGAGGTTTGGACCCAAATCAAGTGCAATTTAAAATTTGTGGGTCAGGATCCATTTTTGTTCAACTTCTCGCTCTTTGTTGGCTGAACCGTTCAGAGGTATTTAGACAGTCTGCTCTGCTCCTTCCCGTAGGGATGAGGAAGGGGAAATACTGAACATTTAAGTACCTCCTCACTATATGCCAGACACTTATGTACTTTACACCATGCAGTCCTCACAACTCCTTCATGTATCTATTATAAGCTCCAAGTCACAGATGGGAGCATAGGGGGAAATGTACAGGGAGTTTAAGGAACCTAAATTGCTCAGCGTAGAAGTAGAAGTGGGAGAATTGGGACTTGGTCTGTTTGACACCAAAGACTATGCCCTTTTCACGGAATCCCACAGCTTCCGAACCCTTATCCAAAACTGATGAAATCTTGCATATTGGGCATATACGTTATGATCTGGTGGTAAATACTAAGTTCTACTTCATTTTCTGCTGCCCCTAAATCTAAATGCCTGCCCCTGTCACCTTAGCTCCAAGCATCTGGAACTTCTTTCAGTTCCTGGAATGAGTCACTGGATCGCTTGCTTGGGACTGAGCAAGAGACGGTGCAGGGTTCTAAGGGAATTGTAGGAATTCTAGGGCCAGACTTTTTGGATGCAAGTCTATTTTCAACTACTTACTACCAACATTGTTTCGGGCAAGATCTATAAACTCAATGTTCCTTAGTTTTTCTATCTGGAAAATGCGATTGATAATACCTCACTGGGTTGTTCTGATGATGAAATGAAATCATGTATGTAAAGCACTTCAGCGTAAGACCACACATATTGCAAACGTACAGTAAATGGCAGTGATTTTCGCCGTTGCCTCTGCAGTATCCACGTTCTGTTGATCTGGAGCATGCTTTGTTCTTAAATCCATTTGTCTAGCTAATTTCTATACATTCTTCAGGTCTCAGTTTCAGAGCCAATTCTCCAGAGAAGCGTTCCCTGACCGTCTAACACTGTTTCTTCCATATAGTCATACAGGAGCCTGTATTTCTCTATCAATGAACATAAATACACTGCATTAAAATGAACTCTTGCTATACTCCTCACCAAACTCCAAGTTCTCTGAGGTGAGGACTGAATCTTTCTTGTTCACCATTTTCCCTCCTTCACCAAGTTCAAGGTCAGACCCAGAGTAGGTAGGCATGTTCCTGGGTAAGTAATGGAATTGCACGCTTGCTTGTATTTTACCAGTGGACTTGGGGAAATGTTCCCTCTCAGGGGAGATGAACGGGCATGAAGAGTGACAGAAAAGATGTTTTGGTTTTCTCGCCTTCCTGAAGGCACAGCTGTTAGGCTGGGCCAAGCTGCCTGGTTGTGAATCACACAGAATTTCGGGGCTACAGGATTAATTTATAATTGTGTACAATTGTGCGGTTGTGAGGTTCAGTAGTGAGCAATTCAAGGAGTGAAAACATAAAGGAAACAAATGGCTCCAGAGGCATACACTGAGATAAAACAGGGAAGAAAAAAAGAAGACATCACCTGGAAAGTGATCAACAGTAGTTGAAGCTGTTGTAATGGCTTCCGCCGCTGGCTGGGAAATCCTTGCAGATTCAGTCAGTCGCTTGGAACACTCAGATGCCTCCCTTTTCTCTCCGTATGTGGAGCCACTGTCACTATATTGATAGGTAGTGAATTAGCTCTCTATTGCTGCTGTAACAAATCACCTCATACTTGGTGGCTTAAACAATGCACATACACTCTCTCATAGTTCTATAGGTCAAAAGTCCAACGTGCGTCTTCTAGGCTAAAATTCAGGGCTGAGTCCTGTCTAGAGGCTCTAGATGGAAATCCATTTCTTTGGCTCTTCCACCTTCTAGAAGCCTGCCCACGTTCCTTGGCTCGTGGCCCCCTTCTTCCATCCTCAATGTCAGCAAGAACAGATGGAGTGCTTCTCATATTGTTATATCTCTGCATATGTGCAGCCTGTGAAGTTTCTCTGCTCTTAAGAATTCATATGGATGCGTTGGATATACCTGCATAATTCAAGAAAACCACTTCACCTCAAGGTCCTTAACTGTAATCCTGTGTGCACAGTTTCTTTTGCCATGTAAAGCAACACAGTCCCAAGTTCTGAGGATGGGGAGTGGACATCTTTGGGGTCCGTCATTCTGCCACTACAGTTAGTTCCATGCCTTTTTAAAACCTCATTGAGGCTGTCCCCAGATACATCATTGGAAACACCCTCTTGTGCTTGGCACAGTTTAGGGGGTGATAGGGAGGTACGCGCTGCCTATATTCTCTTTCCATGACGGGGAACCCATCCCTCCAGCTCCTGGGAATGATCATGGTGACTTCATGCAGCTTGGTCTTTTTTGGGAATTGTCATCTGTTGAAGATCATCATCGCACGTAAAGTCACTGTGCCTTCTGAGGGACAGCCTGCGTCTAGTGACTTGCCATTGGGGGAGTTACGAAAGCCCAGCTCCTCGGCCTTAATGTGGGGGCAACTCTGAGGTCATTTGAGCTTCAGCCCCACCCCTGCCGTGATTCACTGTGACTTCATTTCAGTCACTTCAGTGTCCCCTTGTATTCAAATCCACTGCCTTCATTTCCCTACAGGGGTTGATCCCAGGAACACTTCCCAGTAAACCGGCTGCAAATCACCCGTTCAGAGCTGGTTTCCTGGGAACCATCTGCAATATACCCTGATAGAAGATGTGTGGATTCCTGCAAGCATTTGGAGCTTTCCTAATTCTGAGTACAAATAGGAATGAAAAGAGCTTTCAACAGTGCACTCTCATCAATGAAGCGAAGATTGCCTCCCAGGTTTGCACCCACTAACATCTTAATACCCATGCGTCTTAAATGCGGTCAGTCCTCATTATTTGCAGAAACCCTGCTTGCACACTTGTCTTCTCCCTGAAATTTGTTGTAACCTCCAAGCCAGGGCTCCCAGCACTTTCAGGCTTTCCAGATATGTGCAGAGTGATGAAAACTTTGAGTTGTCTGACACAGACGTTCCCAGCTGAGGTTGAACAAGGTGACATTCTGCCTTCGTGTTCCAGCTCTCGCACTGAAAACAAATGTCCTTTTCATGGTGTATTTAGTTTAGTTGTTTTTTTCTTGTTTTGTTTTGTTTTTTTGCACATTTTGTCTTTTCTTTTTGTTGGTGATTTTGCTGTTTAAAGTGGCCCCCAAGCACAGTGCTGAAATACTGTCTAGTGTTCCTATGCTAGGGAGAAGCCTGTGATGTGCCTCTTGGAGAAAATACTTGTGTTAGATGAGCTTCCCTCAGGCAGAGTTATAGTGCTATTGGCTGTGATTATTGAAGTAACAACGTATATTGAATAATGTCTTTAAACAGAAACATACATAAAGCAAGTTTATGTGTTAATCGACTGATGAAAGTGTTATGACCAGAGGCATATAGGAACTTAGCCCGTATTTCCCCAAGAAGTAATGGTTCAGTATTTGCTAATTCAGTGTTCATGGTGACTTTATAGAACATAATCACCCTGAATAATAAGAATCAAGGGCACCTGGGTGGCTCAGTCGGTTAAGCGGCCGACTTTGGCTCAGGTCATGATCTCGCAGTCTGTGAGTTCGAGCCCCGCGTCGGGCTCTGTGCTGACAGCTCAGAGCCTGGAGCCTGTTTCAGATTCTGTGTCTCCCTCTCTCTGACCCTCCGCCGTTCATGCTCTGTCTCTCTCTGTCTCAAAAATAAATAAACGTTAAAAAAAAAAAGAATCAACTACACGTATAAATGTATTTTTCCCCTCACCAAACTAGCAGGTACCTTGAATTGCTTGTTTTGTTGTCCTGTACTTTCTGGAGGTCGTAGGTGTCCTGAATGAATGTTGTAAGCTTGCATGCCTAGAATTATGGGAAAAAGAAATCCTCTTACATGCCACATTCTATTCTGTTCCATACTCCTCCTCTAACCCCATTTGTGACCCAAAGGAATGAGATGATTATGGAACCTTTCTTTGCAGACACCTATTACACCTTGGGAAAGAGAACCCAAGTTCATAGGTGATGCCCTGAGCAGCTTATGGTTGGCGGTCTCTGTGGAGTACTTCAGTACCCTTGCTGTCTCACCTGTCACATCTCCAGGGGTTCAGGGCCTTCAGCAGCCAAGGCCATGCCCTTATCGCTCTTGACTACACGAGGAAAACTTCTGTGTCTTCCTGTGCCACAGTGGAAAGCAGAAGGACTCTATCAGACTGCTTTAGGTGTCTCTGCCCGACTGTGTTTTGTGGCCATTTTCATTGGCCTGTTCCCCAGTGATGGGGAGCAAAGGTGTCTTTTCTTTACCTGCAAGGCCAGGTACAGATTCCAAACCTTTGCTTTCAATTCTCCAAAGCTGCATCCTCATAAAAATGAGGATTTAATGAATCTGAGACTCCCAGTGCATATTATGTGTAATTGGAATGACAGACCTGCGATTTGCATAAATTTTTGAGAGGCTCACTTGCTTCTGGACCTCAGGTGAGAGGTAAGACACAAGATCCTTAACAGGGACACACTGAAGTAGCTTTCCTCTTTCCCCTGGCAACTCCTCCCCCACTAGTTTATAGAATTCAGAGGACAAGGTTACCCTGGCCTTTATCTATTCTCCCAAATGCATTTTTTTATGACATAAACTTTATGTCTTGAATCCTTCAGGGCTTCACTTTGATTCTCAAAACATCTTTTCTTTCAAACTAGTGCCTCTGCCGTAAATTTCAAGAGACTGTAGATTATTCAAAAATCACAGAAATGACTCCCTTGTGATCTTTGTTCAGCTGGTAGAATCTACCCTGTGGCGAGGGAAATATCAATCTAGTTTGAATGGGGAAGGATCAGGTACCCCAAGACAGTGCCTTAAGAACAGATTGGGGATGTATGAGAAACACTTATTCATATCGTAGACTATTATCCAGATACACGTGCTTTGATTACACATGTACCTTATATATAGAAGTTTTTATCATGGAAAAGTCTTAGAACATGTTATACTTCCTTCTATGTTTGTATTCTCTCTTTCATATCATATACACAATTCACATTTTCTCACAAGAAATAAATATTTGATGATGAGTTATTTATGTAATGGACCAAAGGTTTCTAAATATGCAAATATCCATCGAGGTCACCTGCCTTCTGCTGTTTTGCAGCATGCTAAATAAATTGAACCATCCATCATTATATGACTCTACTTGGGGAAGATTAAACAAGACAAAACATTCATTTCTTTTCATTTCTTTTATCTTTTTGCCTGCTTTCTTTCATGTCCCATCTCTTGATGAAGCATTGAATTCTAGCAGCACATTCTTGTCTCCAAAAACAGAGGCTTTTTTTTTTTTAATTGTGAAAAGGCTTAATGAGAAGTGACAACCTCCTTCCTTATCATGGTTTAATTTTTAAACTATCTGAAGTCTGCTAATTAATTTCTTTCCAACGTGAGTTTCATCCTTAGCATTTTATTGATTTATGGATTAATCAACTGCAACATTCCTATTGAAAGCAAATGTAGCATCAATTAAAATAATTTTTTCTTGTGGGAGCTTAGCTTCCAATGCTCTCACCCATAACCGAATTTCCAAGACACAGAACACAAATATTTGAATGGTTTTTTGGGAAGTAACATGTACTTCCCAGAGCATGTGTTCCCAATATGTTCTTTTCCAGCGGCTTTCTTTCATTTTCACTTCCCCCTTTGCCAGGGTAGACTTAACATTTGTCACCATAAAGATGCTCTCACTCCTTTGCTCCTTTTTCCTTTTGTCACACTTGACAGCTAAGCCACTACACAGACACACAAAAGTGACACTCAAACAGCTCCTGAAGCAGAGTGCCATAGCCACTGGAAAAGAGAAAAGCAGCCAGTATTAAAACAATGAAACATGAACCATGATATGGTACATGAAGCAGTGGGTTTAGATTTTAAAGCCCCACTCAACCACAACTATCGCAGCTAGAGATGTTGAGAATTCCCCTCCATTAGCCTATTGATATTGAAACAGGTAACCAACTGGGCCAGCGTAACCTTGACTGGGGAACAGATTCAGATGGGTTAGGTCAGGGACAGGAAATTGAGGCGATGAAACAGGAGATGGATATAGAACTAAGTGGAGTCAAGAGTGAACCGTAATGTCAAGTATGGACTTCGGGTGATAATGATGTCAATGTGAGTTCATCAGTTGTCACAAATGTACCGCTCTGGTGGGGAATGTGGGTAATGGGGAAGCTTTACTTGTGTGGGGGCAGAGGGTATATTGGAAATCTCTACCTTCCCCTCAATGTTGCTGTGAACCTAAAACTGCTTTTAAAAATTTATTGACTTTCAATAAAAATTTGAAAAAAGAACCCCCAACTAGATGGACTATTTACTAAATAGTTCTGTCCTGGATCTCCTATATTGTGATGAGTAGGACTTGAAAACTAGGATTAGCGTGTTGCATTAATCTCTCGAGTTTGGAGTTTGCCACATATATTTAGTATACATAAATTTAGCAAAGGATATTCAAACTGCTTACACCTTGCTTATCTCGTTCCATTTTAATGAAGTTTCTGGTTATTTGAGTTATTTCAATGACGTACTCCTGAATCAAATGAACCCTGGATAATTTTGGTGAACATCCCTCAGAAGATTGTTTTCCTTCCTTGACAGTAGCCCTGCAGAGCTGAAAGGAGAAGCATCTTATCTAGGGGTTCCCAGCCTAAACGTCTTCTGGTGCCAGAAGGGAAATAAAGTGAAAAGCTAATATAAGAGAAAAACAAGGGGGAGGTGGTAGGGTCTTGGATGACTGGGTGATGTGTAATCTACCTAAAGACATTCTAATTGCAAAAAGACCCAAAAAACAAAAGACAAAAACAAAAAACCACCACCAACAATAAAAAAGCAATTACATCAAACAAAACCCACTTGTAGACCTTATTTGGCCCACAAAGATCCAGACCATCTTTTTGATATTACAGATGGAGAAATACAGGTCTAGAGAAGTTAAGCTATTTATCAATATGGTGTGGTGTATAAGAACAGACCCTCTAGGGTCCAGTTCTGCCTGCACCACTTACTGGTCATGTGATGACTTGGGCAACTCACTTCATCTTTCTGTGCCTCAGTTGCCTCTTCTGCACTGTGATGATGGCGGTAATTTTCAGTTTGAAGGTGAAATGAACGAAGAGCATTCTTCAAGATGGCTGGCACATTCCTTTTATTTTTTCATCCCTAATTCAGTCCTGCCACCTAGAATGTAGTTCCTACCGTATTGAACCAAAAATCAAGGGCTCCAGCCTAAGAATGGTAGAGTTGTGAAGACCAAGGAGTTTGGGTTGCTGAAATTCCATGGAGTGAAGCTGTCTTGCCAGCCCTAAAAACTGGCTTCCAGACTCCATTTATGGGAGAGACAAACTTCGAACTTGGTTGGTCACTATTGTTTTGGCTTTTCTGTCACTCATAGCAGAATCCTATCTAATACGTAAGTCTTCTCTATCCTGTTACTTCCAACCATCTGTGTGGTTGTTTTATGTGTGTCTTTTCTGCATTATATAACTAGATTTTGTTTTATTTATCCATTCTGATAGTCTCTGTCTTTTAATTGGTATGTTTAATGATTATAATTTGTTTTAATTATACTCCACAGAACATCTTTCGTATCAATGTTTTTCTAGAACAATTTCCTTAACAATGCCTTCTTAAACCATTCCTATTTTGCAATACTATGCCTTCTGGCTGCTGTTTACGTATGAAGAAATTATGTTTACATCCAGTCCAATACTAACATTTTCAACAAATTGACGTATGAGAAAACTCTTGTGTTATATTCTAAATGCAATGAATAGAATTTCAGAATTATTTGGGGACATTTTGATAAGTGCACCAATGTCCACAAAGAGGAAATGTGACTCAGAGTTCCTGGCAATGAGGGAGATCATGCCATTGGATATAAGGCAACTGTGTGCTAACAATCATATTAACTGATCATCAGGAAGCAATGTTTTAAGCATTTCATCACCTATCATTATAATTTGTTACTTATACAAATAAGCTTTTTTTACTTTGTCATAGTTTCATTTTAGAAAATTGAAACTGGGTGAGAATTTTTTTTTAAACTTTTTTTAATGTTTATTTATTTTTGAGAGAGAGAGTGACAGAGCACGAGTGGGGGAGGAGCAGAGGGAGAGGGAGACACAGAATCCGAAACAGGCTCCAGGCTCTGAGCTGTCAGCACAGAGCCCGACGCGGGGCTCAAACCCACAAACAGCGAGATGATGACCTGAGCTGAAGTCGGACGCTTAACCGACTGAGCCACCCAGGCGCCACTGAGAATTTTTAATTGAACTGTACTATTCATATTTTTTTAGCCCTTAAAACAAAGGAGGATAGGCTTCTGGTTAGTGTTTTACATGGAATATCTGCTTTTAAGGACTGATACTGACTTTAGGAGAAAAATGTTTCTATTGGGATATTTTCTACCATCTTCAAATTTTCTGTTGATCATCCCTTCTCTTTTTCATTTCCTTTATTGTTTTCTGTTGCATAATAAATACTTTTATATATTTGTCTTTCCCTTTTATGGCTTGTAAATCATAGATTGCATTTCTATTCTTTTGGTGAATATCTTCCATTTCAAAAACGCATACTAAAAATAATTTTGCATTTTTGTATATCTCTGAGGACACTTTAACTGTTCGTTTAACACTTGCTAACATGTGATATTGTTTTCTATTGTTTTTCTTTTTAATACAAAAAGTGAGAATTCAAAAATTAAATTCACTGGCCTATTTTATTTATTTATTTTTTTTTAATATATGAAATTTACTGTCAACTTGGTTTCCATACAACACCCAGTGCTCATCCCAAAAGGTGCCCTCCTCAATACCCATCACCCACCCTGCCCTCCCTCCCACCCTGCCCTCCCTCCCACCCCCCATCAACCCTCAGTTTGTTCTCAGTTTTTAACAGTCTCTAATGCTTTGTCTCTCTCCCACTCTAACCTCTTTTTTTTTTTTTTTTCCTTCCCCTCCCCCATGGGTTTCTGTTATGTTTCTCAGGATCCACATAAGAGTGAAACCATATGGTATCTGTCTTTCTCTGTATGGCTTATTTCACTTAGCATCACACTCTCCAGTTCCATCCATGTTGCTACAAAAGGCCGTATTTCATTTTTTCTCATTGCCACGTAGTATTCCATTGTGTATATAAACCACAATTTCTTTATCCATTCATCAGTTGATGGACATTTAGGCTCTTTCCATAATTTGGCTATTGTTGAGAGTGCCGCTATAAACATTGGGGTACAGGTGCCCCTATGCATCAGTACTCCTGTATCCCTTGGATAAATTCCTAGCAGTGCTATTGCTGGGTCATAGGGTAGGTCTATTTTTAATTTTCTGAGGAACCTCCACACTGCTTTCCAGAGCGGCTGCACCAATTTGCATTCCCACCAACAGTGCAAGAGGGTTCCTGTTTCTCCACATCCTCTCCAGCATCTATAGTCTCCTGATTTCTTCATTTTGGCCACTCTGACTGGCGTGAGGTGGTATCTGAGTGTGGTTTTGATTTGTATTTCCCTGATAAGGAGCGACGTTGAACATCTTTTCATGTGCCTGTTGGCCATCCGGATGTCTTCTTTAGAGAAGTGTCTATTCATGTTTTCTGCCCATTTCTTCACTGGGTTATTTGTTTTTCGGGTGTGGAGTTTGATGAGCTCTTTATAGATTTTGGATACTAGCCCTTTGTCCGATGTGTCATTTGCAAATATCTTTTCCCATTCCGTTGGTTGCCTTTTAGTTTTGTTGGTTGTTTCCTTTGCTGTGCAGAAGCTTTTTATCTTCATAAGGTCCCAGTAATTCACTTTTGCTTTTAATTCCCTTGCCTTTGGGGATGTTCACTGGCCTATTTTATGAACTCAGTCTTCCCTGGTTCAATTTTGATCCCTGTTCTGGGTCAGATTTATTTATTTATTTATTTATTTATTTATTTATTTATTTATTTTTTAAATTTTTTTTTAACGTTTATTTATTTTTGAGACAGAGAGAGACAGAGCATGAATGGGGGAGGGGCAGAGAGAGAGGGAGACACAGAATCAGAAGCAGGCTCCAGGCTCTGAGCCATCAGCCCAGAGCCCGACGCGGGGCTCGAACTCACGGACCGCGAGATCGTGACCTGAGCTGAAGTCGGACACTTAACCCACTGAGCCACCCAGGCGCCCCAGATTTATTTTTTTTAATAGATCGTCTCCTTCATTATTTCTTTTTATAAAGGTACTTGGCAGGTAAATTCTCTTTGCATGCTGAATATGTCCTTATTTTGCTCTTGCTGTTGAATACTATGAGGTTAGATATAAAATTCAATATTGAGAGTAATTTTCTCTTCATCATGTTGAAGATATTTCTTCTTTGCCTTCCAGGATCTATAGTTGTTCATGAAAAGTCTGTTGTCAATCTGCCTGTCAAATTTTTGTAATTAATCTTGCTTTCCCCTCTGGCACTTTTTAAAATCTCTGTCTTCCCTTCCTCTACCCCTGTTCCCTTGATGTTCTGTAGCTTTGGTAAGAAAAATCTAAGACTAGATATATTTTTATTTGTCTTTTTTTTTAATTATTATTCTTGCTCTGTAATCCTACTGTACTTTTGATTGGGGGACTCATGTCTCCCTTTAGCTGTGAAAATGTCTTTTGTCTTGTTAAACATTGTGGTTTTTTTCTACTCTCTACATTCTCTTCTGGATCTGCCATTAGGTTTAGGTTAGAGTTTCTTGCCTATCCTCCTTCACTCCTAACTCCTGTCATATTTTTTGCACGCATTATAGGTGCACCTTTTTGCACCTTTTGCACCTGTCATCTCTTTTTGATGCATTCTAGGTGAAATTCTTATGAACGCCAATTCACCAATTCACTTTTTGTTTCCCGTTTCGAGTTTATCTTCTCTACTACATATTTAAATTTTTTTCAATGATGATTTTTCAACTCCCAAATTTTCTAATTTTCCCATATCTACTTCTTTTTATTTCATCTATCTCCTTTTCTAGTGAATACCTTTTTGTTCAGTGTTAGTGAATATTATTCCTTTATTTATCTCTTTAAGCGTCTTAGACATAACTAAGGATAATCCAATTTATAAACTAAATGCATTTTGAAGTGAATATGATCCCACATTAATACATGTGTATATATACACACAGATTGAAGAACACAAATATTTGTAAACCTTATCTAAATTGATCAAGTTTTAAGGGTTGATGGAGAGAGGTGGGTGGGAGATAGGTTAGATGGGTGATGGGTACTAAGGAGGGCACTTTTTATGATGAGCACTGGGTAGAGTTTGTAAGTGATAAATCACTGAATTCTACTCCTGAAGCCAATATTGCACTGTATGTGCACTAACTAGAATTTAAATAAAAATTTGAGAAGAGCAAAAAAATAAATCGATCAAGTTCCTCTCCTAGTTTTATGCAGGGCTAATACATGTCTGTATGGCCAGCATCCGTAGCTGTTGATTGTTTCATGCCTGTGCTATGCTAGTTGCCATATGTTTGGAATACCCCTCTGACTTTAGGTATAATAAGAGGATCATAGCATGAATTCTAGTTGCATTTTTTTAAATAACAGGAAGAATCATAACAGTAAAGAAGAAAAAAAACAAGCTGGAGAGAGAAGCACCATAGAATTGCTAGTCACCCATTAAGGACAAATTGACCCAAACTCTGGAATTCATGTCTACCTTGTTAATAATACTCAAAGAGAAAAAGCCTGTGTAGAGCCTTGGCATTTTTCTTCCAGAAGAGGAAATATTACACAGAACCATACAATATTAGAATGGAGAAGGATCACACAGCCCACCAAAAAAAAATGCTCACTCTTTAGAAAGAAAGAAATTAAGAAACAGAAGAGTTAACTTGTCAAGATCTTCTGGCTTGAGAGTGTACAGGGTCCAGGATGTGGTCCCTGTTTGTTCCTTGATGCCCAACCCAATACTCTTTTCCTATTTCATGGTTGCCTTTAATTCCAAGACAACTCTAGCCTCCCCAACATTTTTTTTTAAGATTCTGACATATGCCAGCAAAACTGTTCAAATATCTCAACTTATGCGTATCCTTGCTTCGCCAGATTTTTTGCTAACTTTATCTCACGTGAAAGAACCATGAGAAGTACTTCTTTTTAGCATGTAAACCAGCAAGATCAAGTCCCCAAAAAATGGTTGTTTGGTTTCATATGCTTTAAATAGCAGTGATTTTTTTCAGTATTGTTTTTCACTCAACTCAAAATCGTTTGAAGCATATCGTGCTTGTTTTCTAAAAATATTGAATGCACGTGGTACACACCTTTACACATTTAGTCTCAATATATTCTTATCTAACAAAAGTCCACTTCTAATAAACTGACACCTTAGAAATATAGGTAATGCTTCTTTGCGTGGTATTTTATGCTGCTTTATTAAAATAAAATCTTCCAAGATTAAGTTAGTATTTTGATACTTAAAACGTAAAGAGTACTTCTGTGTATATTCTATATATTGCGTCCATTGCTTTTTAAATATATTTGAGCATACATTTTACTTTTCGAAAGTTAAGACCTCTCAGAATTTATATGGTATCTATTACAATGATTATTGTTAATAATCACTGAGAATCTACCAAATGTCAAATTCAGTATTTTATGTATTTCACTTGCTTTATTTCTCACAGCAAGGCAGTAATGTAGACGTTCTTGTTTCCATGCTATATATAGGACATGGGGAACTGAGGAACATAGTATAAGGAAATTTTTCCAAGGAAATTTCTAGCTGATGCAGAGGTGACATGTAACCCATATCTGTCTAATTCTAATCATTTGTTTTCTATGTCATGCCTTTCCCCAACCTCTGTTGCTCTATTACTGAGTTCTTTTGTATTAAATAGATATTTTCTATTGTGTCATTTTAATTCTTTTGTCATTTCTTTTACTATATTTTAAAAATCATTTTCTTAGCCCTTCCTGATGATTATAATTGAAACTGTCAGTTTCAATTCTGAACCATCGTTCAGATTTTCAACAACTTAATTTAACAGTGTATAAAAACTTTGCTCCTATATAGCTCCAACCTTTCCCCCTCCTTTGTGTTATTGCTGGTGTACATATTACATCTTTATACATCAAATGCCTAGCAACACAATATATAATTATTGCTGTATGCTGTTGTCTTTTAAATTATATGGAGGGAGGAGCACCTGGGTGGCTCAGTCGGTTAAACGGCCAACTCTGAACTTCAACTCAAGTCATGATCTTGTGGTTGTGAGATCAAGCCCTGTGTTGAGCTCCATGCTGAGCGTAGAGCATTTTGGAGCCTGCTTGAGATTCTCTCTCTCTCTCCCTCTGCCTCTCTTCCCTGCTCAAGTACTCTCACTCTCAGTAAACGAACCAACCAACCAACAAATAATAAATCTTATGGAGGGGAAAAAAAGAAGAGCTGACAAAAACATACATTTAACCTGTCTCACATTTACCTGTAATTTCCCTTTACCAACACTCTTTATTTTTTCTTTATTTTATTTTTTCTTTATTCTAGTATCTTTTCAACTCCACTTGAGAGACTTTAATATTTTTACAGGGCTGACCTGCTAGAGAAAAATTATCTCAGTTTTTGTTTATCTAGGAAGGCCTTAATTTCTTCTTCATGAAAAAAATTAATTTTGCTGGATACAGAATTATCGATGGAGAATTTGTTTCTTTCAGCATTTTAAATAAGTCATCCTACCAACTTTTGTCTCCATAGTTTCTGATGACAAACTAGCTGTTAATCTTAGCGAGAATTCCTTGTATAGGATGAGTCACTTCTCTCTTGCTGCTTGTAAGATTCTTGTCTTTTGAAAGTTTGATTATGATTTGTCTAGGTGTGGATCTCTTTAAGTTTATCCTTCATGGCGTTCATTAAGTTTCTTTAATGTATGTATTAATATTTAAAAAAAAATCAAACTTGAGTGGGTTGACATTATCAAGCGGGTGACATAGGCTGTTCATGACTCAGTCCCCATCACAAGAAGATCAACTAGCAATGATCCAGAGCCAAGACACTATTGTGTTAATCCCAGAATGTGAGAGTGGAACTGAGGCATCCCCTGGACCACAGAGACTAAAAAGGACTGTATTAGAAGGGTAACAACCACTTTGACTGCATTACCCTTGCCACAGAGCAGTAAGAAGCCAAAGTAAGATGCCCTTCATGGGCCCACAGTTTCTCCAGTTGGTAAAAGAGAACCCAGGGTGGTCATCCAGCATCCCCAGCGCTGGGTGATGCTTCCTGGGAGGCTTATTAAGCTTATTAAGCTCTCACTTTATGGGATCACTGGGGGAAACTTCAGAGCTCCAATGTTGCAGACCAGATAGAGATGGAGAAGGGGAGCAGGGCTTAGAGGAACCAGTGCTGAGATCTTGGTGGACTATGTTCCTATTTATAGCAGTGCCCAAGCAGAGATCTCAGACAGCAGCCATTCTACAGAGCTGAGCTGGTGGTCTTGTCTGGCCAGGGTCTCAGTAGTTCTGCCTGATTTGGATCCCCACCCAATGAGCCCTGCTGGCTGGGGAGCACATCCTATGGCCTACCCAAGTAGGGAAGCAAACTTATAGTCCAACACAACTGTTCAGCATGGCCTTTAGTTCTGCCCCACTGGAAGGCATGGCCACAGATGCCCAGCAGCTGAGGATCATATCCTATGTCCCACCTGGGAAGAGAGCCAAGTCAACAGTCCCACCCAACTGTTCAGCATAGCTTCTGGCCCCAGATAACCAGGATGTTGACCAGTGACCCTGAGCAGTCTCAGAGACCAGTCAACTACCCTACCCACCAGCAGAGCCCAGCATGTAGTCATGCCCAGTTGGTGAACAGAGACTGTAGATATGCCCAGGCAGGGAGCTGAGTCAATGATTAAGCCCAGTCACAGACTATAGCTTGAAGCCCTATCAGACCTGGTATCCCAGACAGTGACCATCCCACCCCAACTCAGAACATAGTCTCTAGCCCCATACAACTGTGGGGTACAGCTGGAGGATCCAATCAGCCAGAGAGGCTAACCAGTGATCTTGCTCAATAGTGTTTCACTCACTGTTATAATCCAGCAGTAGAATAATGTGATCAGTTCATGTGGATAGGTTAGTGATAATTGGGATCAATTTTGTCTAACCTTCCTTACTCTTCTAGGTAACTCACGCGCTAAGTACGAATAGCTATGATCATAATATTTTGATAACACTTTAACATTTCAATCAATTCATGTAGATGCTCTCCCTCATTAGTATCATTAATGACATTCATTCTATTTGTAAAATAATTTCATGATTAGTCATGGACAAACATTTTGCCTAGAAAGTTATCTCCAACTCATTTTACTAACAATGGAAGCAGAAACAAATAAAAAGCCCTGATAGTTTCACATAAGGAATTGCTAAAATGTTATCTGCAAATAATTTTTTTTTTCCTAATGGACTTACTATTAAGTTGTACTGCAAAGGGTATACTAGGAAAAAAACCCATAACAAACAAACGAACAAAAAACCAAATGCATCATAAGCACCAGGGTACTTGACAATATTCTAGTCCAATGTGAATTAAGTAAAAATTCCAAAACAATACCTGAATTCTTTAAAAAAAATTTTTTTTAATTTGAATTTTTATTTTTGAGAAGGAGAGCACATGCAAGTTGGAGAGAGGCAAAGGGAGAGGAAGAGAGAGAATCCCAAGCAGGCTCCGTGCTCAGTGCAGAGACCAATGCAGGGCCCCATCTCATAACCTTGGGATGAAATCAAGAGTCAGACACTTAACTGACTGAGCCACCCAGGCACCCCCAATTTCTGAATTTTAACAAAGTACACTCATGGGACTTAAAAACAGAGACCAGATTATTAAAAAGAAAATGAAGCCCTTAAGAAGGTTAGGCAGACAAAGAAGAAATAGTGGAATGAAATGCTTATTAGTCTAATTCACTACCCTCAGGGCTAGAGTGATATATTTAATTACCTGGCATTCTCCCTCCAGTTGTATATGGAGGTTATATATCAGCACATTTCTGAATCCTTAGCTGTTGGTTCAACGCCTCCCTGAGTTTTGCTATATTTGCACACCTATAACTACCCCTGTAATGATTTTTCTCATGGTGAATATACCACATTGTTACTTGCTTAGGATTTTGCTTTTACAACGTTCTTGATTTTATTTAGAACGGAAATTTTGTACGATAGCTGGGAAACGGAGAACACATAACCCTTGCCATAGACATAAGATAATATAATTAAAACTGTATACTGTTCTTTTGGATACTATTGTGTGTGGAAGGCTCTGAGCCTGAGACCTATTTTCTATTGGTTGGAAGAGGAAGACAGCAAGGGTGTGTGTTAAAGGCATGCCAGCACTAGAATGAGGCACAATCGCAAGGATCGAGAGAAGGTTGAAAGAGAATGCTGATCTCACCAGACGATTCCGTGATGTTTAATGCCGTAACTGTGAGCGAGTAAAACCTGAAATACGTCATATTCTTCTGGCCTACAAATTTGGGAAATAAATCAACATGAGTTCATGTCCTTGCTCCGACAGTCTCAAGTTAATAAACTTTTTCTATTAAAGTTTTTTCACTTGTAAACTGAAATGTACCTCATTTGAATGGTGAATATTCGCGTGATAGCAAACAGAAAGCTTTTAACCGGCATGAGTAAATCTTCGGGAAAAATTAACTGTTACCGTTATGTTTTCTGCACTCTATTGCCACTGGACCTTCCTGAGCTTAGAAATGTAATTATAAAGTTGTTACCCCCACTCTTGAGGTCATTGAAATGCTTACTATAAGTCATAGCCTACTTGTCACATAAACAGTTAAAAGACATCAGCGAGGAGGCACATCGCATCAAGAAATATTTACTGAACAGGAGGACTGACAGGTAGGGTGATGCACTTTTTGGTTTGCACAAAGGTGCCTGGGACGGCGAGAGCAGGTGGGAGCTGAAACTCCAACTTTCGCTCTGCAAACTAATCCATGGGCCCTGGTGTGGGGCTGCATCAGCCTCCGTGAGTGCTTTCCCGGGATTTGCACAAAAGCACCTTATCAGTGGTAGGTGCTCCTCCTCCTGCCTGCCTGTTACGTATGCATGCGGTAATCTGCGCACTATGAGCGATAATAGAAGGATCACAAATAAAGAATCCCAAGAGGGGCGCCTGGGTGGCCCAGTTGGTCAAGTGTCCTCCTGA
The DNA here is from genome assembly GCF_024362965.1 of Panthera pardus. Taxonomy (NCBI): domain Eukaryota; kingdom Metazoa; phylum Chordata; class Mammalia; order Carnivora; family Felidae; genus Panthera; species Panthera pardus. The sequence continues at coordinate 174,021,863 of NW_026526688.1, forward strand.
CTTCAGCTCAGGTCATGATCTCACGGTTAGTGATCTCCAGGCGTGTCGGGCTCTGTGCTGACAGCCTGGAGCCTGCTTCGGGTTCTGTGTGTCTCTCTCTCTCTGCCCCTCCCCTGCTCGTGCTCTCTGTCTCTCAAAAATAAATAAACGTTAAAAAAAATTAAAAAAGAAGAAAAGAATCCTAAGTGAAGGAACTCAAATAAGGCAGCATGCCAGTGGCCTGGCCAAGAAGTACCAAGTCAGAGCTGGTCCCAGAGCCCTGCGCAGCTCTGTCTCCATCCAGGGTCGTCCTGCCCTTCTGTGTCTGCAGGGGCTCGAACAGGCTCTTTTTGTCCTTCCAAGCAATGGCAAAGTTCAGTTAATTACTCATGGAGTTTTGAAGGTGGAGCTGAAGGATGGATGGGGACTGGGTAAACAAGAGAGAGAGGCAGGATAGAGAACGAAATCCAAATTTAGCTGTGGCATAGTTGGGTTATTTTTATTTTGGCTAATAAGCAAAATGCAGAAAGGGATCTTTCCCCTTTTGTTAACTTTTAAAGAAAGAGACCGCTGCCTGTGTCACTGGCAGTAGTTTCAGGGGCCATCCTTCTTCTTCTCAGGGGAGGGAGAAGAGGAGACATCCAAGGGCTGGGTTTCTTTGATCTGGCTCCGCCTCCTTATCCTCATTTATTTGCACCCTCCCCACCCGTGACCCAGCATCACCGAAGGCCTGCGTCTCACCGGGAGGCTAGACATCTTGCTCCCGGGGGGGCCTCCTCTCTTTGTCCACCTGGGTAATTGTCATGGGATCTTGGGCGGCCCCTCCCCTGTCTTCCTCAATGGCTTTGGTGGAATTTCCACCATGTGCTGGACACCGTGGCCAGGAGTAGCCTTTCATACGCTCTTCAGAACAATCCTAAAAAACGATTAGCTTTTAAACTATTTAGCTTATTATTCCCATTTTTACAGAAGAGGGCAGTGAGGTAACTTGCTCAAAGAAATGCAGTGATTAAGTTACAGAGCTTCATCTGAAAAGTGGGCCTTGACCATTTCCAGGAAAGAGGCCTGTGTTCCCAGGGCTCTCTTGGTACTTCAGACCTTTCATTCTACAAGGTCTAAGCTAACAAATCAAGTGACTTACTATTAACCAGTGTAAAAATGCTTTATCTTGAGGGGGTTTAAATAAAGTATGTAAATATGGCACTTGTTCAACCTTATATTTTGTGTGACATTCTGTGTATACAGTGTGGCCAACTAGAGCACCCCCAGATGCGGGGGGCATTGTCAGCTCCAAGGTTGCCCTTCTGTTGTAAGTGCCTTGGGGGCAACGGGGGGTTTGGGAAAGCCCAGTTGAGGGTCTCAGGGAATTCATCCAGTGGGAAAAGGACTGGCTCAATCTCCTGACTTCCAGGAAGGTAAAAAAAAAAATTAAAAAAAAAATTGACATCATGGTCAGTAAAGGACAGACTTTCTGCCTGTGAATGCCTTGTTAGAAGTTGGAGGAAAAGAAATAGAGTACACTTACCAGCAAGGCACCTCTGAATTGCACCCTGCTGTCTCTGTAATGTTTTGTCTGCCATAAATGAAGATAAATTTGCAGATGGGACCCTAGAATGCTAGCCTGAAAACTCTAAGATAGTCTTGGGTAGGTGTGTGTGAGCTTCTATAGTCTGGAGCACAACACGAATCATTATTCATAGCCAATTTAAACGATGCTGTCTCCCCAGTTGCAAAAGGCAATTGCAAAAATAGTTTTCCTTCCCTCAGCGAAGTCTTTGCTCCTTTGGTAACTCCGTGAACCTTAGGGATTCTCAATCTAAGGTGCCATTTTTGGTTCCTATCATCAGGGAGAAACAACACTGGAGAGTCTGTCCGCTGTTGTGTTTGCAGACTCATTGGTGACCCTGCAGTCTGGTGCCACCCTGTCTGCTGGGGGCCAAGGACACCAGGCTAGGAAGCGTTATCAGTTGCGAGAATTTCTGTTCCTCCGGTATTAGAATTAATTTGTCTTATTACCATCCAGGGATACCAGGAACGAAATTCTCTCAGAGTTTCTCCCAAACGGGCCTCCCTCCAACTCTGTTCATCTTCTTCCCTATGCTTAAGGCGTTTGTTGATGTTAACCTATCATAACCTATCATGTTGATAATCCTATCATACCAGGATTTCTGGGTCAGTAGGTCTGTAAATATCCACAATGTTCAGTGCTTGGAGCTGGTCTTTACCAAAGACTTCAGGCATTGTCTCAGGCCACTCAGCTGCTATAACAAAATACCTCAGACTTGGTGGCTTAAACAACAGAAATTTCTTTCTCCTAGTTCTTGAGGCTGGGAAATCCAAGATCAAGCTGCTGGTAGATTCGGTGTCTGGTGAGAGCTCTCTTACTGGTTTGGAGATAGCATTTTGCTGTGTTCTCACATGGTGGAGTACTGGTCTCTTCCTTTTCTCATGAGAATACTAATCCCATTGTGGGGGATCCAGCCCCATGACCTCATCTAAACTTAATTGCCCTCCAAAGGCCCTACATCCAAATACCACCCCATTGGGGCGTAGGGCTTCAATCTATGAATTTGAGGGGGACACACACATTCAGTCCATAGCATGCATGACCCCTGTTTTCCTTGTTTACACCTGGTGGAGTGGGTATAAATACAATGGGATCTCTGTAAATTGGGGCTACAGCATCCTCTACAGTTGCTCCTACATAGGAAGCTGGTCCAGGGTTCCTTGTGCACATGAAGCCGGGGTCATCTACCTTCACCACTGTAATTCCTCGAAGTCAGTTCCATGCCTCTGGTGCAGAGGTCATTAGTCAAATGTTATTTTGTCCTCTAGTCTCATAGCTCATCTATTTCTTGTTCCTGTTGAATGGCCATTGGACTAATCAAGATATGTCTCCAACTGTTTGGCTGATCATTCTTCCCACTGGTCACTTGATTACATGTGGTTAATCTAGTTACAATGTTTTTTGTTTGTTTTTTTTTTGCTTGGCGATTGGTTTACAATAAAGCAATAAAGGACTTGCCTTCCAGTTGGAACCCTGGATCCTGCTCTGGATCTCTACCTTAGAGATTAGTCTCATGAGGCACTTGTCTGGGGCAGGGTGCTTGATGGCTACCTCTGTCTCTCTCACAGCAGGTCATCTAAACGGACTAGACAATAGCAACCTTAGATAAAAGAGGAGAAAGGAGAGAGAGGTCCACGCGGAATCGAGTGCCTGGTCACTCTGGGGTGTTAGACGTATACAAGATAATAGGAAAACCATTTGAAGATGTTGGGAAGAGGAAATTTCAGATGATTGTTGATAATATGGCTTAGCTGTAATGAGTTTAGTCCTGGACCTGATTATCTGGCTTAAGCAAATTGCTTAGTCTCTTTTAGGCTCCAACTTCTGCCCCAATAAAAGAGGCTATCTTTGCGGTACGGACTAAATAAGATAACATAAACAACACCCAGTGCCTGGCCCTCTCGTTGTTCTCAGTGCCACGTTTTGAGCCTATTGATGGGTTGCTAATGGAGACATGGATCTTCTTTGATAATCCTAAACTTTGAGCAACAACATTTGACATGACACTTATATTTCATCACAGATCCTGTCTCCAAAAATGTTCAATTTTTTAAAGAACGTCATTGTAAGCGAATCAGAAAGCCTGAGACTGACTTCATATTGACCATCTTTGGAAACAAAAATGAAAGGCTATACCTTAAACGAGAGGGCTAAAACAAATTTAGAAGAACAAATCACATAAATACTGCCCAGATAGTGATTCGTATTTCCATCTACATCTTCCAGTTTTAAGGCTCAGCCTTACCTGACCTGGGTCGGCTGTCCTGAGCCCTGCTCAGGTGTTTGAGGCAGGGCACTTGAAGACCTTTACCATCTCCCCCTGCTTGCTGCCCTTGTAATACTTTGTGGATTGAGAGAGGCAAGCAGCCAGCCACGGGAGGGAGAGAAGTGAATGGAGGTGAGTCAGAGGGCAGAGAAGGGGTTGCCAGGGGAAGAGGATGGCAGAGGAAGATGTACTCACTGAATGGTAACTAGGAAAACTCCCAGGCCCCATTCCTCCCTCTCCTCTCCACGCAGGGGGAAGAATCTCTATGCTAATGTGCTCAATCTAGCATCTGTTAACGCTTAACATCTCTCCGTAGCCCCCGTGCATTCTGGCACAGTCTCTGCCTCAGGCATGCAAATTTGCATTTTCCCTTGACACTGGTACAAGTAGCTTTCTAAATTTGCCTGAAATATAGCATTTGCAAGGTATTTTGGGAGACTTATGAAGAACTGGGCTGGAGTTAAGCTTCATTATTATTTTATAGACTTTCTCTTTTTTTTCCCTTCATCTAATTTAATTTCTAAGGAAATTGTGAAGCTACCCATAATTTGAGAAATTTAAAGTTATAAGACAAAAAGAATTATAACCCCAGAGACCACCTTTTACTGGCCGAAAGATGGAGGAGATGATTAAAGTTTGCTTTGAAATTAATTAAAAACATTTGTAACTGCTGAAAGTACTGTGCTCAGACTCCAAAGTAAAGATGTCCATTGTGTAAATAGATGTAACACCTCGAAGTCCTCTCCACTTCATAGGGATGGAGAGGAATTGGCTCTCTGGGATGTGAAGTCTAACTGTTTATCCTGATTAGGTTAATAGCTTCACAAATTTTATGTTAGCCCCTTGCATTCCCTAATTACTAATCAGTTTTACACTTTCAGAGGAGCCATCACACAATTTATAGAATTGAGTTAACAACAATTTAGGAAATCATTCAGGCTTTATTCTCAGATCCTCAACATAATGAGGCGAAATCGCTTTTAGTTGGTTTGGCAATGAGACCAAATGTTTTAACTAGGGAGGGGGTTGGAGGAGGAGGGTCCAGTTGGTGGGCCCCTTCTGAACCACTGCCTTGTCTGTTCCCTGGCCTTGCTAACTGCCCCGCAGACTGAGGAAGGGGTGGAGTGGAAGCTGAAATCAGAATCTACCTCCTCCCAATTGAGATGATTACAGCTCCGCCCATAGTCATTATGAGCCTCCATCTCCTGCTTCCTTAGCCCCTCACTCTGGCAGCCAGTAAGTTTGCTTCCTTCTTTCCCTATTGGTATGTTTCATGAAAACAGTGATGCTGCTCAGAATGTTTATTTGCTTATTTTTTAAATATAATTCATTGTCAAGTTAGCTAACATACAGTGTATACAGTGTGCTCTTGGTTTTGGGGGAAGATCCCGGTGATTCATCGCTTATGGACAACACCCAGTGCTCATCCCAAGTGCCCTCCTCAACACTCATCACTCATTTCCCCCCTCCCCTGCTCCCCTGCCCATCAACCCTTGGTTTGTTCTCTGTATTCAAGAGTCTCTTATGGGTTTGCCTCCCTTTCTGTTTAAAACTATTTTTTCCCCTTCCCTGCCCCCATGGTCTTCTGTTAAGTTTCTCAGAATGTTTATTTTAACCAAACATGGTTTAGTCCTTCAGAGCGTAGACCTGAGAATAAAGAAAAATTCTGAGATGGATTTCCATTTTTATCTTTTATCACTGCCTAGTTTTGTGATTTTTTTATGTAATTTTTTTTTTTATTTTAGAGAGAGAGAGAGAGAGCATGGGGGAAGGGCAGGGAGAAAGTGGGGGACAGAGGATCTGAAGTGGGCTCCCCACTGACAGCAACGAGCCTCACACAGGGCTCAAACTCACAAACCATGAGGTCATGACCTGAGCCAAAGTCGGACACTTAACTGACTGAGCCACCCAGGTGCCCCCTAGTTTTGTGATTTCTAAGCAAGTTACTGTAACTGGACAAACGCCAATTTCTTCATCTGTAAAATGAGAATAATGCCTACGTGACAGTGTTATTGTAGGGTATTAAAATATCTGAATAGAACTCCAAGTGGGATCCAGAATATTGTTGATTGCGGAGCTGGTAAATTAGTGACTCATGCACACGGGGCTTGATTTTCTTTTAAAGCAGAAAAAAGAAATTTTCAGGGGTGCTTCATAAGCAGAGGAAGATGAGTTGGAGGAGGCAGATGGAGAGGGAGTCAGGCCATTTGTCACCCTCTCAGTCCCTTGGTTTGATCTTGGTCACAGTGGACAGAGATGGGAGCTAGACATCTACAAAAATTCGCACTCGGAGTGCTGGTTACAGCGAGACACCATTAGAGAGAAAGGGCGTTCTCCTCCTCCTGCATGGACCACAGAACTACTATCACCCCTTGAGGACTGTCGGCTCTGAGAGAAGCAACGGTGAGTGTTTTCATGGTGAACGGCTGCTGTGGTTGTCGGAGGCACTGTCCCATGGCTCAGTGGATGGCCATCAGATGGAGATGGGGCATGAGGAACAAAAATGCCAGACAAGCTTGCTGGAAGATGGTTTGAGATTAGGACCAGTTTGTGAGCAAATGGGAGGCACCTTGTGAAAAATACTTTTGGGGGTGGAGGAGTGTTGGGATTTAAGTTGCTATTGCTGACCTCACCCCATTTCTGTCCAAAACCTCGTAAGGACATTTCAGGCTGCAAAAAATTAAATGAGATAATGTGTATAAAGTGCCTGCTGCTGAAACAGATTCACTGCTTCCTGGATGATCGTTATGGTTATTAATCATTCACAAATACCATAGTATTTTTTGAGAGTCTATTAGGTGCCAAACACTGTTCTAGGCATGGAGGGTACAGTGATGAACAACAATATTGATAAAACCCTGATCTCATGAAGCTGATAATCTAGTGGGGGAGGAGAAAAATAATGTGATTTCAGATAATGATTCACACTGTAGGAAAAAAAAAAGAGACAGATCGGAGAGGTTAGGGCGTTATTTATTTGAGGCAAGTTTTCATGTGTGCGTGAAGCAGAAGGGGGTGTGTGTGGGAGTGTGGGGGGGTCCCCAGTCATGCTGTTTGACTTGAACAGAACTGGGTGATGACAGTGCTAAAGGACACCTCATGTTCCACGTGCACACATTTCAACAGGTATAACCCAGCATTTTTCTCATTGCCCCAGTTTCATTTTCTTTTCAAAGAAGCCATTACAACCATCTTGGATACGTGCAATAGTTTGGTTACAATTCCAGCACCAGTGTCTTAGAAACCTATCAACCACCAGGAGATGACACGGAGCCTCTGGATGGGCCTGGAGAAATCGCAGTGTGACAGTCTCCACTGCTGTGAGTGGTTTTATTTTATCCGCCCCCCATCTTCTGATGTAACAACAGGGGTGGTCTTGCACAGCAAAGACACAAATTGTCTTGGGGCGCCTGGGTGGCTCAGTCGGTTGAGCGTCCGACTTCAGCTCAGGTCACGATCTCGCGATCTCACGGTCGGTGAGTTCGAGCCCCGCGTCAGGCTCTGGGCTGATGGCTCAGAGCCTGGAGCCTGCTTCCGATTCTGTGTCTCCCTCTCTCTCTGCTCCTACCCCATTCATGCTCTGTCTCTCTCTCTATCTCAAAAATGAATAAACGTTAAAAAAATTAAAAAAAAAATTGTCTTCAAGGGTTTGGCGATTTCTCCCCTAACAGTCGGCCTGGGTAGCCTCCAGTAGCTTCTGTTCCAGCACAACTTTCTCTTGCTACACAGTGTTAACAAGAGAGCAGGGTGCCTGCTGCTGGCTCTCGTTGTTAAAGCCAGATCAGTTGCTTAGACTCAGAACTTACTGAGTTTGTACCCAAAATGCACTAGTTGGTAAATATTTTGAATTGCACTCCTGCTTTTTTGTGTTAAAGCTTTTTTTTTTTTAATTTTTTTTAAATGTTTATTTTATTATTTTTGAGACAGAGAGAGACAGAGCATGAACGGGGGAGGGGCAGAGAGAGAGGGAGACACAGAATCGGAAGCAGGCTCCAGGCTCTGAGCCGTCAGCCCAGAGCCCGACGCGGGGCTCGAACTCACGGACCGCAAGATCGTGTCCTGAGCTGAAGTTGGACGCTTAACCGACTGAGCCACCCAAGTGCCCCAAAGCTTATTTATTTTTGAGAGAGAGAGAGAGAGAGAGTGCATGAGCAGGGGAGGAGCAGAGAGAGAGAGAAAGAGAGAATCCCAAGCAGGCTGGTTCCATGGTTCCATGAACTGTTGAGATCATGGCCTGAGCTGAAATCAAGAGTCAGAGGCTTAACTGACTGAGCCACCCAGACGCCCCTGCCCTCCTGCTTTTATAAAAGCACGTATCAGTGAAGCTAATTTCCAGCACAGTATATGCAAATACATCTCTACTTACTATGTGTCCACACTCTTGCCCATCTTATTCTACGACATAAGAAAACAACAAGTCAGCCCATCTCTCCTGGCGTTCGCACTTGAGATGTTGTCTTTCTCCCTGATGCTGCTTTCCTGTGGCTCTCAACAGGTGGTTGGTTTGTTAAGGGAGGGGCCAGCTCTTACTGATCTTTGCTTCACAGAAGCCATTTGAATGTCTTTCATGAAGAGATACCTAATGAACGTGCCGATTAAGAAACAGTGTCCCAACTTATTTCTTTCCCTGTAGAACAGATGAAGTGGAATTTTAGAGTAATTGTTGACAGGTCCTTAACACACTCATCTGATATGTGATTTGGGTTGTTGAGACTGCCTTTTATCTTTAAATTTGAAATGTTTCCCAGCTGGCAAGGGGCCACTTTCGGTAATAGCTTCCCTCCTCTACTTAGCTTTTCACCAAAGCCAGACTCTGAGGTAGTTTCCCTATTCTGCAGTCCCCTTCAGCCATAAATTTATTAAGGAAGGACACCAGGGCTATAAAATCGGGGATGGCAGGATGACATAGTATTTCCAAAGTCACTTCATGAGGCAGGTTGTAATAACAGCGGATCAACAAATCATTCACATTTTTCCAGTAAGTAGTACATGCATACGTGGTCTCGTAACACCCACATGAAAGTTTATTGAGTGGTACAAATGAATACAAAATTAAAATCTGCTGAAGGAACTTGTTTAGATTGCACATACTGTGCAAATATGGGAAACCTTTTTTTATTATGACAGATGATCTTGTCTTGTATATTCTCTTAAGGCAATTTATTCTTAAGCATTAATTGAAGTAGCAATTCACTTTACATTTCTGAACACCTAGAATTCTGCCCAAGTTAGCCACTCCTATAGCTTTAGGGTCAATATAAATACATATGAAAACAGTCTCTAATGGGGGCCCTGCTGATGTCTGTTCTTATTTTTTAATGTTTTCTTTATTTCTGAGAGAGAAACTGAGAGCATGAGCAGGGGAGGGGCAGAGAGAGGGCGACAGAGGATTCGAAGCTGCTTTTATGCTGACAGCAGAAAACCCGATTTATGAAAGTTAAAAATGCATAAATATGCATGTATATGTATATATAGATATAAAAAATACATTTATGCTTTATATAATTAAAAAAAAAGCAGAATGCTTCTCAAAGATACAGTTAGAATTTTAAAGTATGATTTTCTTAAGAGGTATGTGGCTCACAGTTGACCAAGTGTACATTCCCTTCTTCCTAGGCACACAGCAAGACTACATTTCCCAGTTTCCTTTGCAGTTCGGTGTGGTCATGTGACCTAATTCTCCACATTCAGTGCTGAATATCGAAAACCTATATGGGTGATTGATCTTTTAGGATTTCTTTCTCTTTTAGGATTGAGGCAGACAGCACAGTGCCCTTAGAAATTAGAACTTAAAGACAATAGAGATACATGACGTAAAGAGCCCAAATTCCTGACTCACTGATTAGAGATAATATCCATTTAAAATTTTAATGTGTAAGAATAAACTTTTATCCTATTGAATCACTGTAAATTTTGGAGTTTATTAGTGTAGCTAACTGTGCTATTTCTTGATTTCCAAACACCCTGCAAATATGAATAACAGCTGCCATCTGCTCTCCCTGATTTCCTTCACCATGGGTATACAGAGAGCTTCTGCTTTTTGTCTCCTCTCTCTTACCTCAACGTGTTAGGTGATGGTAACTTGCAAAGTGGTTCTTCTTTACTCATTGTCCTCTCAGAACTTGGAGAGAGAAAGAGAGTTCAGTCTTCAGAGCAGCTCAGGACTTTTAGTATATATATGTTATGAATTAAGTAAATTACACTTAATCAGGCTGGCCTGGATACCAGGGGGGGACTCTCTTGAATGACAGGTAGTACAAATGAACATCAAGGGGAGTGACATATGAAAATGCAGAATATATTATCCTTCCTTTTCCAGGTCTCAAACCCGAAGGAAAAGTTCTGGGTCATTGCAATTATTTAAATATGATTTCCAAATAATTAAATTTATTTTCTTTGGCCATCTTTCAGTGGTTACATCTTGCCTATAGTCTCTGCTCAAATGTCCTCTCTTTTTTATTTATTCCTTCTCTCCTGCCATTTGACTTTTCCTTCATGAGCTTTGAAATTGCTGAGAGAGATTGAATGGGGGCAACAGCTTTTTAAGGCTGGGAGAAACTCCAGCACCTTAGGGCACAAGGATTTTCTAGTACCATGGGCTAGGGATACTCTTCCTACAACACTCACATCAATTACATTCTTAAGGGGCTGGAGAAGTATGCAGTTGACCCTCTTTGTTGTCCCCCTAATATACTAAGGTGAGAATCTCTCATTTATTGCCTCAATGCTAGAGGAAGATGTATTATAAATTCAAAACAACTAACTCGGGGCGCCTGGGTGGCTCGGTCGGTTAAGCGTCCGACTTCGGCTTAGGTCATGATCTCGCGGTCCGTGAGTTCGAGCCCCGCGTCGGGCTCTGTGCTGACAGCTCAGAGCCTGGAGCCTGTTTCAGATTCTGTGTCTCCCTCTCTCTCTGCCCCTCCCCTGTTCATGCTCTGTCTCTCTCTGTCTCAAGGATAAATAAATGTTAAAAAAAAAAAAAAAAACCAACTAACTCTACTAGTTTCAGAAAACACAGATAGCATACATGCTAAAAACTGCCTACATTTCAGAAGTAATGGAAGCTAATAGAAAAATGTTACTCCCTAAACATGCCTTCATATTATTCAAATTTAGCCACATCTATGGCCAAAAAATACCTAAAAACCTTAATTGTTAGCTAGAAGACAGCTTTGTGTCACATAAGCTAATCTTAGGTAGTAAAGAAGTACTGAAAGGCTAGGAATAACCATAGAAGAAAACACTATCATTTCAGGCATGTGAAATCTGATATAACACTTATTTAGGATACAACCAATAACGACAATGGTAGTAGTAGTAATACATAACGTTTGTTTGAGAACTTACCATGTGCCAGGCATTGTCTCCAACAATCCTATGAATTTGGTATTATTATAAACATATAATCAGAATGTAAGTATCTATCTACCAAATGAAGAAATGGAGATACAGAAGGTTAAGTAACATGACCAATGTAAAAAACTACCAGGTCTTAAGGAACTAAGGTGTATTAAATATCATATTATTTTAGATAACCATGCAAGTTGGAGAGAAGTTACCATAAACACACTCATTGTAGTATTTGATCACATTTACTATTTGATTAGCCAGAGATGCAAAAAAAAAAAAAAAAAAAAAAAAAAAAGTACTGGAAATGGGTTGACCACTCAGAGAAGGAAGTGATACACTGTGTCACAGCAAAGCCTTTTTTGGCTGGCAAAATCTCTACTGGGTACACAGTATCTGTGAATACTATATGAGTAAGGAGGGAGACATTGGGATATGAGAAATCTTTTTCTTGCTGTGCCCAGACCTTGTATCATCAGGACATACATTACCATTCAGAGAGAACTTAGAACAATCTATACCTCTGACCATCTATATTTACACATATCATCCAAGAACTTTTTGGTCCTTGCTTTCTATACAGATCAACAAGGTTGTGTCCTTGCAGAAAACCTATTTCTCTGTCGCAAATCACCTCCCTCTGATTTAATGCCCTTTTATTAGGGAGGTTTCTGATACTGAATCCTGGGACCCCACTCATCAAGCCATTTCACTGTAGATCACACTCAAACTTGGACGGAGAGGTCATGTGGTCACCTCTGCAGCCATCACTGGTCATATATTTATGTTGTTGAAAATTTTTAACATAAAATAACCCATACTTTCTGGCAGAGTTTATACTGTTTATTCATTTTGAGCTTCATCATGAATTTATAGTTGTTCTCCACGTCAGTTGGTTCCAATAATTGAACTCTTTGTTAGGTTTTCTCATGGTACCGCCCTGTGTTCTAGTTGTGATAGTATAGCAATGGAAGCCCGTTGGATCTAGATTCTTAGTTTAGCCATAGAAAGCTGTGGAAGAATCCATGTTTCTTTGCAGTAACAAAATGTGATAGACTAACCTCAAGATTTTGTGCCCTGATTGAGTCAGCTATTCTGCAAGGAGTCCTGATTCCTCTTAGGGGGGGAATGATAAAAATGTACATTCATATAATGATTTCTAATCTACTCCTATCTTTACTAGGTTTAATTTCTTTTGGTCTTGCTTTAATATGAGGCTTTATTAATCTAATAGTCCTTCCTGCTCTCTTCCCATTTTTCTCTTTGATCCAGAATTTCCTTCACACTCCTCACACCCCCCACAAAACAACATGGGACAGTAGTTTATAACTGTTCTCTGGAGTCAAACTCCCTCTATTTGTTTTTCAGCTTCGTTGTTGGGCAAGTTATCAATCTGTGCTTCATTTCCCTCTCTATTAAGTACCTCATAGGATTGTTGCTTAGTGCATGTAAACCTCTCAGAGTCATATTTAGTTCTAAGTGCTAAATAAACAGTAGTTATCATTAATTTTGGAACTACATGTTTTACATTATGATAGGAAATCATGGCTTCAAACTGAAATATTGCCTCCAAACTTGAAAATATTCATTTCATTTTTTATTCTCATACCCTTGGCATCCTGAAATCGACTAAAAAAATGTACTGACCTAGATGATTTCCTTTGTCAGCATCACATTCAAAGAATAGTTGTCTAACAAGAGAAAAGAATCCTAAACTTTTTATAAGAGGGCATCCAAGCTGCACAGTAACAGTACCCCTGGATTCTTACAAAAATGTTAATAAAAAATAGCAATAACAAATATACTCTCTCAGGTCTTTATTAAAATTCTATTTTAATGACTTATTTTCTTGGCCATTTAATTATCAATTTTCTTTTACCACAAAAAGCTTCACTGTTAAATGCAAAATACTTAACTTTCAGCGGAACTATAACCATAATTCATTAATTCTATAGTTTTCCAAACGTTATTGACAAGTATCAAAATACTGCTACAGCAAAATTAATATAGAAAATCACTGGAAATTTTTAAAATTTCGACTTCAAACGTTTATGGGGACCCATTTTAGTAGGTTCATAAAGTTACATCTTGGAGCCACACCTAGGAGCCACAATATCTGACCGAAAAAAAAAAAAAATCCTAGGGGCATCTGGGTGGCTTAGGCGGTTAAGCGTCTGACTCTTGATCTTGGCTTAGATTAGATTATTTGAGCACTGCGTTGGGCTCTGCACTAATGGTGTGGAACCTGCTTGGGATTCTGTCTCTCCTCCTGTCTGCCCCTTCCCGGCTTGTGTGCACTCTCTCTCTCTCTAAATAAACAAACATTAAAAAATTTTGAAAATCCTAGATATAGAAAAAACTAAAATTTCCTTTATATTATAAAAATTTCCTTCATATTGTTATTTGCTTGTGTTCTAGTGACAAAGCAGCCTTAGACAGGGTCACTTAAAGAGCCATTCTTGTGAATTCGGTTCATCATTTGCTTCTAGTTGGTGCTATACAATCTTTCTACTACCTTTAAGAACTTGTGATGAACAACATCCATTTGGTTCCAGCATCTTTCTTAACTTTCATCACCGCATCTTCTATGCAAATCATATGCCCTGACAAAACTAGTCTTTTCATTTTTTCCCAACGATGCCTGTGATTTCCTACCTCTGTGTTTGTTCACATAGGTCTTTCAGCCAGATGGCCTCTCCTGAAGTCTATGCCCACTTGAAGAGCTGAAAATAACCATTTTCCTTAAAGATGTCCCTGTTCTTCCCAACTGGAAATGATCCTCCTCTATTATTATATGTGCTATGCATTACTTACCATTCACTGTCTATTCCATTTGTTCCCTTTCCAATTAGATTTTATTATTTTTTAACGTTTATTTATTTTTGAGAGAGCGATTGCCCCCATGTGAGTGGGGGAGGGGCAGAGAGAGAGGGAGGAAGAATCCAAAGCAGGCTCCAGGCTCTGAGTTGTCAGCACAGAGCTCAATGGGGGGCTCGAACTCACGAGCTGTGAGATCATGACCTGAGCCGAAGTTGGAGGCTTAACCGACTGAGCCAACTAGGCTCCCCTCTAATTAGATATTTAACTGTTTTGCATCTGTGGGCAACAAAAGCTAGTTGGGTATTTTACACCAGGCATGGCCTTCTAGGTGTTGAATGGGAATAAACCTAGATTTTATTTCCTAAGAATAGAGACATAAGCAGTGAAAGAGGTTGCATGGAATCGAGGGTCCACTTCCAGTTCTGGCTCTACTCTTTGGAAACGTCACCTTCTCTGATGTCCCTGTTCTCAGCTGTGAAAGGAATGGAATGTACTTGGTAAACTCTCAAGACTCTTCTTCCTCTAAAATTGCTTTGCTTGGTAATAACTTCCGGTTACTCTTTACAAATGAAAATGCACTTTGATTGTTCATCCATAACAGTTTTAAGTTTGAAAAATATTTTGCATGTATCATTTTTCATTTGACAAGAAATTATTGTTAGCAACTGAAAACAACTATACTAGGAAGATATATTTAAAAATATTTGGATTCCTGGGGCACCTGGGTGACTCAGTTGGTTAAGCATCGTGACTTCAGCTCAGGTTATGATCTCATGATTCATGGGTTCGAGCCCCGCATTGGGCTGTGCTGACAGCTTGGAGCCTGGAGCCTGCTTTGATTCTCTGTCTCCCTCTCTCTCTGCCTCTCCCTAGTACTCTCTCTTTCTCTCTCTCTCTCTCAAAAATAAAAATATAATAAACATTAAAAAATTAAAAATATTTGGATATCTTATAAAATGATTGAATTATCAGAAGTATCAGGAAAATTTCATTTTATTGTCATCTGTTCCAAAGACCTCAAAGATGCTGGTTTAGAAAAGAATCATCCAAACACTTAAAATCTATATTCAATGCCTATTGCTTAGGTTTAGTGACTTTGAAATATGACTGAAGAAAGAAGTACTCATCTAGCCCATTAACTTAAAGAAGTATAAAATATTCCTTTGATATTTTCCCAAGGTTTGTCAGCTGTGTCCTTAAAAAGAAGGATTAAATTTAATTTCTGGTAGACTCTCACTAACTTTTTTTTAATCTTTTCCAATTGGAATATATTTTAGTTCATGTGTTCAAAAAATCAAGTGAGGAAATGTAAAATTATGTTGATTTTTAATAACATTTTAAGACTTCGCCATATTTGAATTGCTTACTTTTATACAAATTTAATTCTAAATCAGAGAAGTAACTTTAATTGCAATTAAATAGAATCTTAGCTCTTAATGAATATAACATTGAAGATATGTTACCTAAATTACTTCATTTTCACGGAAATTAACATTTCAATGTGTCGTGCTCTGAAATGAAAATATCTTTGGAGAAAACAATTATTGATGAAATAAAACATCTGGTGGAGCTGACTCAGAGATTCTCTGTGGAAACAGACACCTTTATAATCAACAGTTCTGGCAAGCAGTTTTGATGAAACACTGACTAAAATAAAGATTTTCAATAGGCCATAGAGGTTTTTTTTTTTTCTTCTTTTTTTTCAGTGTTCTCTCCAAGCTACTATTACTGCAAAGTGAATTACAAGAAATTGAAACTATGAATTTTCCTCTTTAATGACTTAAGGCATCTATCTATATCTATATCTATATCTATATCTATATCTATATCTATATCTATATTTTTCCCATAAAATACCAGCCTTGCAAGGTTTTGTTTTCTAATGAGCTAAGTTTGTTTCTTTAGCTTACATGAAAAAGTCCTTCTCAAAGAGAATGGTTGCTCCTGCTCAGTTCCCTGCCCACCCTGCCACTAGTCTTCCAAAAGATTCTACAGCTCTCTATATTTTAGCTTGCAGGGAAGAAATCTTCTCTCATCTGGCCTGAGGGATTCTTGGTAATGTCAAACATTCCACTCCGATTTGCTATTGAATGAATTTCAGGTTTATGTTAAAGGTTCTCTCAACCTTGATACCACTGAGATTATATATATATATATATATATTTGATATCTCTTTGCTATAGGGTCTATTCTCTATATCTTTGTAAATATTTAGCAGCATCCCTGGCTCTCTGCCCTCGAGAGGCCAATAGCACACATCCCTTTGCCCCTCACTGTGACAAACGAAAATGTCTCCAGACATTGTTAATGTCCCCTGAAGGGTGGAGGCAAAATTATCCCTCGTTGAGAACTACCATTTTTAAAGTATTTACAGTAGTGCTAATTCTGAAGACAGAGTATTCGCACACATACGAATTTGAAGTCTCCTCTGTTGGGAAGTGTGATAAAAATGATGTGACCACCGACTGACCAGTGACCTGGACCCAGGCACTTGTTGGCTCCTTGTCCCTTCCCCATCCTTGGAATGTGGGTTCCACTTGCCTTTCCCACACTCAGAGTCTGCTCCAAGGACATAACCTTGAAATAGTGATGTGATCTTAAAAACATCTGCATGGTATATATATGTGACTGGGCACAGTTAGGGCTTCTACAAGCTTTTAAGATTTGGAGAGCTGCTGTGGGGGTCCATTTGTTTTGCTGCTGCCCAAGACGTGCCTCAAACGTAAATTCCCTTTTCTATTATTAGAACTGCCACTTAAACAACCTGGAGTGGCCTCTTTTATTCCCTTCCTACCCTCTAAGTAAGGGTGGGCTGGGGAGGGAGGGCGGTTTCAGATTACAACAGGAAAGTTCCAGAGAGGGCTGTGAATCTACACCTCCCCCTTCCCAAATTTGAAACCCTGCTCCTACACTTACCGACCAGGTTAATTGACTTCTCTGAGCCTCGCTGTCTTCATCTGAAAATAAGGATAATAATGACCTACCTCATGAGACCATTATCAGGATTAAATGAAATGATGCACAAGAACCACTTAGAAGAGGGCCTGGAACATAGCAAGCCCTTAACCAGCATTGGAGATTATTTTTATTCCAATCCCTAGAGCCTTTGAATAAAACTTTAATTTTTACAGTAATACAAGATGCAAAGGTTTTCTCACCAACTCTGAAAGTTACATAATTGGTACTAATTAGTGGATATTTTTTCTTTTTAATCCCAGTTAAAATAATTACATAGACAATTACTTTCTCTAACTAATTTTCAGAAAGGGACACGTGCCATAAGCCTCCCTAGGATGATATATTGCCCGCCACCCTGAGGATAGTATACAGATTGCATTACAGGGAAGCATTTAATTTTTTCTTTTTAATCACAGGCATCCTCAAGAAGGTCTTGTGGGCCAAACTTTTACTTTAACAGTAATTGATACAAATGCTAATAGCTCAACCCCTCTAGATTTCAAAACACAGCAGTAGATGAGGCTGCATTTAAAATCTCAGCAGGGCCTGCTTTCAGGCTTCCCATAAAACCTGAAGGCTATAATAGAAGAAGGTATGATTAAGATCAGTGCTCAATAACACTGCGGACCATGGCAACTGAACCCTTTCTTTAAATTGGAGCTCAGAAGAGTCACCCGATATCTTATGAAGATAAACACGGGTTGGGACTAAAAAAAAAAAAGTAGGATCCTATGTTAAGGACACAGATACTTAAATCATCTCCTTTGATCACATTATAAATTGCATTGAAATATAGATACTTAGCCTCCACTCTCTGACATTTGATTCAGTAATATCTAAGGTACAGCTCTGGAATTAGATTTTTATGAAGCTCTCTAGGTGATTGTCAGATTTTTTCAAACAGATTCAGAAGACACTGCCTAAAGAAACAGAGGAATGCCTGTAGAACTCAAACTAATTTCTATAAATAAAATAAAATTTTCTGATGACTCTGGTCATCAAGTGAGTGATTAATTTATTCACACATTTTACATATATTTATCGAAAGCCTACCGCAGGGCAAAAACTGAGCTAGCCAGAGGCAATTCAGACATGAACAAAATAGGTCTGGTCCCTGCCTTCATGGAGATTATTATCTACCAAGGTGGCCCCAACATGTCCTCAGCCTGACTAAACTTTAGATACATTTCTTTGTAACTACAAGCTCCTGACCTTCCTTATTAGAGCATTTATTTCAGAAAATTTGCAGTAGTAAATTTTTTTCTGCCCCTTTGAGATGAAACCTAGTCATGAAATATCTTTCTCAAGTTGCTGGGGGTCATCCCTTTGAAACGTAATCATCAAGAAAGAATTCTCTCTCCCAGTTTCTGTGGGAGGGTAGCGCCTAACTTGGATAAATGCCAATTAGCAAACACAGATGCCTTGATCACATTAACCAATCTCCTTCTTAATCTTCCATAGTACTTTTTCATGAGCTCACCCCTGCCTTTTGCTTCAGTGGAGCTGACTTCCATTTCTACCCCCTAAAATATTACTCCTGACCCCTACTACAATAGTCTTGAATAAAGTCTTCCTTGCCTGTTTTCTTCTTTTACATTATCTATGTCACTGATTTCTATCTTTATTGTTCATAAGAATCATCTACCTTTGCTAATCTAGTAGGTTTACTGAACAAAGAATTTGTAATTGTAAGCACCTAGATGATATGAGCAGGATATAGAGAGACCAGATACTGAAAAACATTGTGCCCATAGTCCTACCATACAAAACATTAAGGAATGTACCATCTCGGGAGCCAGATGCCAGCTTCAAGCATTGGCAAAGGCCAAATCTTAGACATTTGACCACAAAATAACTAAGTAGAATAATAAGTTCAGAAATACTGAACAAAATGGAAATCTATGAGTACACACTGATTGTAAATAAGTGAGTAAATAATTAGGGAGGAGGAGGAAGGCTCTTGATTGCTGAAGAAGGCTGAGTGATGATTGGCCACTGTGCAAAGAATTGTGGAATTTAAAAATCATCATTTTGCAACCATCACAGTAAAAATTAGAAGAGTCATCAATGAATGATAAATCAAGGGGGAAATTTTGATGCAGAGCAGGATATATGCATAGTCTTAAAGTGTCTCCTTATAGATTGCTTGTTAATTACAGGAGGAAAAAAAAGTACACAATAGAGAAACTGGACCATATCTTTGCCAGGTGATCGAAGTTAACACCAGGAATGAAGGACAGATGGACATAATGTGCCTTTACATGTAACACCCTGAGAAAGACAGAAAATTACTTGCATAATCTTTATACTAAGAATGTTAACCTAATCACAGAGCACCATTAGATAAACCCCAAATGATAATCTATTAAGAAAGGGCAGGGAAAGGATGTATTGTCCAAAGATGTCAATGTCATAAAAGATAAAGAAAGGCCAAGAATCTATTTCAGATTAAAGGAGGCTCACAAAGCGTGAGAATTAAACTCACTATGTGATCCCAGACTAGATCTTATACTGAAGAAAAAAAAAAAAAAAAAGCTACGTAGGCCTTTGTTCTATTTATTGGTAAAGTTGCAATATAGTTGGTAGACCACTAAAAGTTAAAAACTATATAATGATTATGTCAGAGAATGTTCTAATATTTAGAAAATACACATTGAACATTGAGGGGTAAATGGTCATATTGTATGTAACTTATACTCAAGTGGTTCTCAAAAAATGTAGACAGCAAATAATAAAGGTAAAGCAAATGGGGTAAAATACTAACAATGGATGAAGCTGTGTAAAATAGAACAAGTGTTCTTTATACTATTCTTGTAACTTTTCTGCACATTCACAATTATTTTCAAATGAAAAGTTTAAAATATGTCATTTTTTTATTAAATGCATGTTTATGTAACGAGAAAACCAATAATTCCATAAAGCAAGTTATCACAGGATCTTTACCTGGCTGCAACTAAATATTATACTCTTAGCCCTAACAGAGGATGGATTAAGGAGATGATTTCTGAATATCATTTATTCTGTTTAATTTAAAAAATGTACGCATTTCCCTAAGACTGTAGAACAAGGGAAGAGCTTGGTTAGCTTTACTAACGAAAAACCTAATAAATTTGTTAGACTTCCTTTACTTCATCATGAAGAGCCCCGTGGCCCTTTGGTATTCTTTGCCTTGACAATTTAGAGTCAGCTTTGTTAGACTGCAAAACTTCCCTTCAGCCCAGCTTGGCTGGTAGAAGAGGTAGTACCTTTTTTCAAAGCCCCACCTCCTTTCTTCTTATGTTTTTTTTGTTTTTTAAAAAAAATTTTTTTTTTTTTAACGTTTATTTATTTTTGAGACAGAGACAGAGCATGAACGGGGGAGGGTCAGAGAGAGGAGACACAGAATCTGAAACAGGTTCCAGGCTCTGAGCTGTCAGCACAGAGCCCGACGCGGAGCTCGAACTCACTGACCGCGAGATCATGACCTGAGCCGAAGTCGGACGCTTAACCGACTGCCACCCAGGCGGCCCTCTTATGTTTTTTTTATGTTAGGGTTTATACTAATGGGCTTCAACTTTAAAAAAAATTTTTTTTTTTTTTAGAGAGACAGAGAGCAGGAGTAGGAAGAGGGGCAGAGAGAGAGAGAGAAAGAGAGAGAGAATGAATCTCAAGCAAGCTCCCTGCCCAGTGCAGAGCCTGATGCAGGGCTCAATCCTATGACCCTAGGATCATGACCTGAGCTGAAATCAAGAATTAGATGCTCAATTGACTGAGCCACCCAGACGCCCCTGGGATTCAACTTTTTGAGTGACATTTTGGCAGTTATATGATAAACTGCATCAAAATGTTGAAATAACCACATTATAAATATACAAATGGAAACACTATGCTGAAATTAAAAAAAAAAAAAAAAAAGCACTAATTAGGCCTGTCCTCTGGAGGTTAAAGGCAACTTTCAGATTTGACTCAAATGCTGAAATCTGGGGAGGTTTCTGAGGGATATACCTCAAATAGCTGTGTCCTTCCCTACTCCCCCCTACTATGGTCATCCTCTCTCATTTTATCCTGCTTTATTTAATGGCTTGGAATTTGTCACCAACTTTTTACATTTATTTTTGTGTATTGTCTGTCTTCCTCTGAAACATAAATTCTATGTTCATAAATTCAGCAAGAATTTTGCCTGTCTTCTGCTTACTGCTAAATGTTTTGCAAATATGTGAATGGGAGGGAGAGAGACATATACAGAGGGAGACAGAGAGAGACAGAAACAGAGACAGAAAAAAAGTTGTATGTTGCCATTAATTCATTCTTGTCTTTTTATTTAAGAACCAAAGTAAAATTTCCCATTGTATCACAATTTTTACCTCTGTAACAAGATATAAATATTTAATGGACTTATGCACACATATGCATATACACACATATTTGTCTATGCGTATTTCAATCTTTGCTGATTTACAAGGCAGGTATTGCCTATCTCCCCATCCTTACCCTCGAGGGCGTGGAGATTGAAGAACTGTGTCTGTATGTGTGTGTTATTATTGTACTTATCTATTTATTTTCTAGAAAAGCTCCCCACCCAGGTCTCATCCCTCTGATTCTGATGATTTGTTTTGTTGTTGATGTTTTGTTTTGTTTTGTTTTGTTTTGTTTGTTTTGTGGCTGGTGAAACAGGACCATAGAGGGATGTGAGAAAGAACAAGATAAGGAGGAAGGGGAACAGGAACACAAGAGGACTCAAAGCTCCAAGTGTGGACAGAGAGTGAGGCTGTTGTCTGGGAAGTGCTGGGCAGAAGCGCCTAAAGAAGGGAGGGTGTATGAGTCCTAGAGCTGCGTTGGTTGGGGGTCCTCACCAGCTGATGGCCCATCAAACAGTTATCAGGGGAGACGGATATGTTCATTGGCTTGACTGTGGTAATTACTTCACAATGTGTATGAAGATCAAAATAGCAAATTGTATGCCTTAAAAATAGGCAATTTTTATTTTTCAAGTATATCTCAATAAAGCTGGATTGGGAGCGGGGTGGGGGGAAGCTGTCTGGTGGCAGGATGGAGAACAGTTTGGAGAAAAGGAAGACCAGAGGCAGGGAAACCAGGCTATTGATAAAAATCTAAGGTATTTTAACCATGGCAGCCCTTTTGTATACACATGACTGAGTTTTCTGAATTAAAAAAGAAATTATAGAAAAGATAACCAAATACAGATTTTTCTCTAAGTGGAAAAACACATACACGTTTTAAAAAAATCAATAATGTTAATATCTCTGTGTGTTGGGTTCATTTAGAAATTTTTTTGTTTCTATCCATGGATCATTAAAATAGCCAAATTTATTTTTAATTTACTAATGTCTAGGATACTAATCTCTTCTACCAAGCTACTGATAAATTTGGTTTTAGATCCTTTTCCATTTCAATTGATGGCATGATAAAATGATGAAATATCAGGCTGTGGCTGTTATTTTCTTCTGAAGAGTTAATCCATTTTGTTATTTGCTGTGAAGTAGTGAATCTATAGCTATAATATTTCATTGTTCTGTTGATGGTGACAGCCACATTCATTAGAAGCAGCCAGTAATCCTACAATGCTTCCTTCAGCTCAAGGATCAGTAAGTTCATCAGACACCATTCTGGAAGCCTGACGTTTGTAGCAAGCAGCCATGTTAAATGGGAACACAGATGCATCAGTTGAAAATTTGACTATTTTTGTAACAGAATTCAGAGCAAGCAAATAGAACTGGGACACACCGCCCAGTATATTATTAGGTAGTGACAGTGTATAAACCGACTAAGGAACCTAAGCATGATGTGAGGGGAGGACGGAGACTTTCCAAAATGAACGGTAAGCAAATTCCAAAGGTAGTGATGAGCATCTGACTAGTCAATGCATGATAATGATCTCAGGATGCCTACTGTTGTCTGTAGTGAAGCTTTTACCATTTTCTCTCTGAAAAGTAGGGAAAAAAATGTTCAACTAAACTATCAAGTCTCAATACTAACAAATGAGGAGTAACCAGAGGGTTAAAAAATATCCAAATAATTACTTTCAAGACTTTTCTTCAGTTATTTTGAATACTAAGTGCCTCTTGCTCCTTTCGAAGTTTAACACTAAATTTATGTCCTACGTGCATCTTAGTTTATTAACTTGTTTAAGGGCATCGACCCCACACAGTCAAAAATCTGCATGTAACTATTTTTTTTAAATTTTTTAAATGTTTATTATTTTTGAGAGAGAGAGAGAGACAAAGAGCAAGCAGGGAAGGGACAGAGAAAGAGGGAGACACAGAATCAGAAGCAGGCTCCAGGCTCTGAGCTGTCAGCACAGAGCCTGATGTGGGGCTCGAACTCACAGACTGCGAGATCATGACCTGAGCAGTAGTTGGCCGCCCAACCGACTGAGCCACCCAGACTGCCCCTGCATGTAACTTTTGACTCCCCCACAACTTAACTACTAACAGCCTACTGTTGACTGGAAGCCTTACCCATAACATAAATAGTCAATTAATGCGTATTATGTGTGATGTATGTGTTGCATACTGTATTCTGGCAGTAAAGAAAGCTAGGAAAAGAAAGTGTTATTAAGAAAATTATAAGGAAGAGAAAACATTTATTGAAAAAAATCTGCATATGAGTGGACCTGAACAGTTCAAACCTGTGTATTATCCATAACACATTTTATGAATGTTTCCTGTCATTACAAGGTACTATTAACCTACATTAATTGTGCTTAGCATATCTTATGGGTTTTATCTGTCCCATTTGTTTTCCTTATCCTCTGTCAAAACTGCAATTATTAAATAATGCAGCAAACACACATTGCAGTAGTTATTAAAAATGAGGTTTCTGATCATGTTATTGTAATTATTAACTGAGTCATAGCAGCAGTGACTAACAAGTTTAAGCAATTTAGATAATAAGCCAGAAAAGGGAGAATTATAGGATCCAAAAAAATACCCTTTTAACAAGATTTAAAACAATTTTGCTTCTATATAATTTCTCTTACCTAATGGGAAGGCGGCCTTATAATTTTTTTTCCATCTATTTCTTCAATTTTGTTTTAGTTGGAACTAAGTTAGCCTGACTGATGGTAAATACTCAAAATGACAGTGGCCTAAATAAAGTAAAAGTTTATTTCTTTGTCATGTGTGTGAAATAAGTCTGGTTAGCAGGAAAGAGGGAAGAAGAAAAGGAAGGCAAACCCTCTTCTAGAAAGTCAAAGTTTATGTCAAGTCAAAGTCAAGAAGTTTATATAAACGGCATCAGCTAGAACTTAGTCATATAAACATACTTAACTCAAGGGATGCTGGCAAATGTTGTCTTTTTTCAATTGGTTATGACTAGCTAAAAATCAGATTTTAGGGAAAGAAAGAGATAACATATATTGGAAGAGGAATATCAGGCTATGTCACAAAAGTCTCTGAACAAAAACAAAATTTCCATTAAAGTGTAAAAATGTGATTGACCTGAAAATTGGACAAATGTCCCGCCACCTTATCATTATCTCTACGATCTAAAACTCAATGTAAATCCAAATCTATGTTATTACAACTCCTCCTAAAATATGCACAATTATGATCAAGTTAGCATATGATTAAACATTTTTCTCTAAGACTTTAGATTCAAAACAACCAATAATTATCTTGTGCAGCACACTTAGCAAATGCATCTTATTACCATAATAATATCAAGATCATATCATTAAACCAAATATAAATCTTTGGAAACAATTAAAAATGAACCCAACACTCCCTCAACAGGTGCATGTTTTTCTTCTGTAAGTCTAAAGAACACTACACCTTTCTGTTTGTTTGGGTTGTTTTTTCCCCGTACTGCATTTTCAGAAAAGTAAATTACTTATCTGTCTTTAAACATGGGCAGAATAATCTGTTATAAGCAAGGGCTTCATATATGTCTCTTCTAATTGTTGGCTCTAGTCAATTTGAGGAGGTTGATCTCTAGATTTCCTTTGATCGTCTTCAGTAAGAAATGGCCTCCAGAGGACTTTTAATTGGTTTCCATGTGAAATTTTCATTCACTGAAGTTGCAGGCATTTTCTAACCTCTCAAGTGATGATATCTGCCCCAGCTGCTTTGGGAAAAAAGATCTAAGGTGGCTGTGTAAGGGGAGCTGGAGAGCTGTCTTCTTTGCACCTATAACCCCTGAAGTCTACAGGGAAGGATCTAATATTCATTGAAACAATTATTCATTGCTGGACACCATATATTAAATTTTTATTTGATATACATGAGCTGAATTTTTTTCTGAAACACTCATACACATTTCTTGTGATTCATATTCTTGGGTATTTTATGATTAGTTGTCATTGAAGTCTTTTCTCCATTATATTTTACACTTGATTATTCCTGGAACATAAGATAGCTATTGACTTTTATATATTAATTTTGTGGCTAGCTATCTCATATACACTTGCTTACTGTTTTCAGTGATTTTTTTCACTTGGTTCTCTTGGGTTTTCCAAATACACAACGGCATGATCTTCAGAGATTAATGTCCCATATTTTATTATCGTACCTATTTTGTTTTATAAATTTACTGCTAAATATCATGGGGAAAGAGAGTTCTTGGTTTCCAACCTCTGACTCTGTCTGAGATGTTGGGAGCTTCACCCTCGTTTGCTGAATTAGGCCCCACAACTACTTGCAAGGTGGGTATTATCTGTATTTCGTGAGGAAAAAATTGCCTAAGGTCACAAAAGTAAATAAGGGAAGCAAATATTTTTTGAACCCACGTTTGTTCTCAAATTTCATATATTTTCTACTATTTTACAGAATAGCCCCTAAAAGAAAAATCAAAGATTCAGTTAAAAGATAAAATTTGTTCTCCAGCTAATGCTGGAGATGGTCATCATTGGAAAATCACAAATCAGAAAAGGGCCTCTTCCAGTTATATATTGCTGTGTAATATGTAAGTCCAAACTGAGTAGTGTAAAACTGTATACGCTTTATTATACTCATAGATTCAATCGGACAGATATTCGGACAGGGCACCATGAGGACGGTTTGTCTCTCTGTAGGGGATCGCATAGCATGCCACGTTCTGCGAACACCACCGTTTGCTACAGCTGTTGTTCCAGGGTGTTGGTGGCAAGATGAAGGCTAAACACAAAGTGAGTTGATAGACTTTGGAGGATCTTGCCTCTCAGGCCATTATGTTTGGATGTTATTCCGCAGGCAACTTTTAAAGGGACATGAACAGATGAGCATTTCAGTTTATTCTAGCAGCCTTTTGAAAGCTACGTTGAGGTGGTTGAGGCATGAGCAGGAAATTGTGTTAAGAGAAGTGATGAAGGCTTTTACTGGGGCAAGAGAAATGAGAACTGCCGTGACCCACTGGTGGATTACGGATGGAAGGTTGGGAGAAAGCTTGAGTCCAGGAAGGTTGGGAGAAAGCTTGAGTCCAGGGAGATTCCAAGATTTCAGAACTGGATTTTCTAGCACATGGTGATGCCATGCAGGAGGCCAGAATGACATAGGGGAAGACAGAATGCCATGGGGGAGGGGGGGCCAGAGATGATGGATTTTATTTGGAGACATTCGATTTAAAGCTTTTTGTGTGTGGAAGATTTCCCCTGTTACAACAAGGGGAATGGCCATGTAGGTCGCTGGGTTGATGAGTCTGAAACTCTTGGGGTCAGTCTGTGCCATGGCGGGAAGGGTCAGCCAGCACATGTGTGGAAGCTGCAGCCACACGTGTGGATGGGATGGTCAGGAGAGGTTTTAGAGTAATAATAAAAGAGGAATAAGGACAGAGCACTGGAAAGTACCAATATTCCCATCCCAAGCTGAATGGGAAGGCCAGAGAACCGGGAAGAAAAACCGGGAGAAAGTGCTATCTCTAAAAGTAATCGAAGGAGAATTTAAAGGAATTTGGTTGGCGTTTTACTTGAACTCTATGGCTAAAGCAAAAAAGTATTCTCTCTCTTTATAACACGAAGGTTCCTTAAGTCAACAGAGGAAGAAATTTTCAGTGATGGCAAAGGATGCTATACTGGTTCTTGCTTTTGTCTGCCCATCCCTTTTCCTTCTGGGAAGCCAGCCTGCCTGGCTGCATTGGTGGAGTTATGTCCTAGACTGAGTCAATCACAGAAATCCATCTTGCTGGCTGTAGTGAGTAGTTCATGGTATATGGTATATGCCCTTGGAAAATTTAATCTTGAGAGATGATATACAGAGGCAGAAAGCAGTTAGAATGAAGTCATCTTATGGCAATTCCCAGAGAGAAGTTTGAAGATCTTTTGCTGCTATGACTCCTACACCTGCCCTTGTTCCGGTTCTCCAAAGGCTTTCTCATTCAATACTTGTTTTATTTTCTTGGCTGTGAGCTACCTTATTTTCTCTTAATTTTATTTTTTTTCCTCTTCCCTCTCCTCTTTTTCTGGAGTTGTTTCCTATTGCTTGCTATTAGAATTGCTATCGGCTGGTTTTAACAGCCAATATATTTTTTTTACCTGATCTGTTTCAATTGGCTAGTTGTTGAATATGTTGACACTGACTCTTGTTGCCACCAACAAATATTAACTGATTCAGATGTTTTGGTTAACTGAAAAGCAATCTGATTTGAAAGGAATCTGTAAAGTACCACAATAGGCAACTCTTCACTGATGACCCGATTATTTTCCAGAAATACTGCCCTAAGTTGAGGCTTTGTAAATTGGAAAATGCTTGAGATTTCCAGGGCTTCTGCATGAGAAGGGAAAATGAGTGAGCAGGTTGAGGGTGTTGTCCAGGTAGTTGTTGAAGTGATGTTTTCGGAGAGAAGTAGAGTCAGACAGGGGCTCTTTGATTTGAAAACAAATGTGGAATCAAGGGACTTGAGATTTCTATGTGGCCATAGTAAAAATAAGGGGGTACACGGATGGGAAAATGACCATGCATGGCCTGAGCATGAGGGGCTGGAGTGCTAGTATTTAAGGTGCATAGTAACCCTGGTTGATGATAAGTTCTAGGATGTGAGTAAGGAATGAGTTAATGGAATGGCATGAAGGAGAAGTTCACAGTGTCTAGCATAGCGAAAAACGGAGAGGGTGGGACTTTGGATGACTGACATGTGGATTCCCTACATCTTTTAGGATGTCTTGAGGAGAAAACTGAAATGAAACAGACATGTGAACTAAGAAATATGCATCATTACTGTTGCATCCTATCTCACTATGTTTTTACAGATTAGATTTCAGTTGTTTAAGACTATGTCCTGGACTGGTAACTTTCCTGAAGACGGGTCTCAATGTCTAGTTCCTCACTTATTCATATCATTAAAGTTATATTAATGGGAAAAATGGGAGAAATATAATGTGAATCTTGATGGTCGGATATTTTATAAATAAATATGCTTTTTCTCTTTTTTTAAGTATTTATTTTGAGAGAGTGCAGGAGAGGGGCAGAGAGAGAGAGAAAAAGAGAGAATCTCAAGCAGGCTCTGCAATGCCAGCATAGAGCCCAATGTGGGGCTGGAACTCACGAACCGTGAGTTCATGACCCGAGCCAAAACCAAGAGTGGGATGCTTAATTGATTGAGCTACCCAGGCACCCCAATAAACATGCTTTTTCAAGATTGAAGTTTAATGTTTCTGAATTTGTAATATGCTATAACAACAGTCTTTCAGAAACGAGGGTGAATGGATTGTCTGATGAATTATTAACTTTTGAATAAATATTTTTCCATTTTCTGCTCTAACTTACTTGAAATCATTTTCCATTGTTTTATGGAATAGTAGTGCAAGTATTTATAAGTTATGGAGATAGCAATTTCGTTTTGTGATGTAGCCACAAATTAACATGTCGAAGTGCTAAAACTGAGAACATTTTCTAATTTAAATAGTAACATCAGTATTTATTCAGGAAATACTGTCTTGAGGAGGCAATTACAATTGTAGTTGAAAGAATAGGAGTGAGTATCCATACAAAATGGAAATACAGTAATTCGGAGATAATGGGTAAATGTCCAGAGTAAACTAAGCATGCTGACCCAAAAATATTTGAGTCCTTACCCTAATGTTCTTTTTAACAAAGGCAGTTTAACATAAAGTCCATAGCTTCCTTTATGGATTAATAAACCCTCAAGAGATCATATACTTTTATGTTCCTGTTTCTGGGCTTAGCACTTTAGATTTTTTCTCAAAGTTTTATTAGGAAATTCCCAAGTATTTATCAAATATTTTCCTGTTTCCTCATAAGAAATTCTTCTTCCATTCTGTTTCAAAGTTTTCTGGTGTCATTTCAGGATATGGAAGGAGTTAGACAGATTTAGTGCTTACTATGGGACCAGTCTTTAAAATCTGCATAACTCATGGTACTGATTCAATAAATTAAGCAAAAAATGTTGAGTTTGCCTCTTGGTCCCTAAAAAGTCAGCAAATGAAGTCATTTATCTGGGTCCCTGATGAGCTGAGTGAAAAAGATGGAAAAGACCCGGGCAGGTATTTAAGGGGCAAGCACTGTAGAGCTACAGGTCTCTGAATAATGCTATTCTTGTGATGGCCTTTGTTTCCCAGGTCTGTGATCTCTTGGCACAAAACTCTGTGAAGTATTCATTCATTCACTTCCCTGGGCCAATTCATCCTCTTGCACACACCTTTTCATATATATGCATATGTAATCCATTGTACTGTAATTATTTAATGTTTCTCAGGCCATCTGGAGAGTGAGGTTTCTCAGGAGCCCTTTGTGTCTGGTTCAGTACTAGAAAAGCTAGATTCATAATAAAAGACTTATTATCATTAGAATGGTTACTTAACTCAACACATTAAAGAGCCAAGACAGCATACTTTCTTCAAGTGGTAAAAGGATGTGGGTAAAATTAGATGTTAAAGAAATTAGATATTCTTTACTGTAATGTCTTTTAGTCCACCTGTCAGAATAAGGCAAGGGTGGACATGGTCAGCTGACTCAGATATTGAGATTTAGGACTTCCAGAAATCACAGGGAGAGAGACTGGTATGGGCCAAAGATATATAATATTAGCTAGATTTTATAAAGGAATGGTAATCTGGGAAACATTTCTGACATTTTCTTGAGGTTAGGAATCAATACAGTTGTATGTAGTTTGGTATTTCCAATCAAAAGTAGTACTGTCAACATTTTAGCGAGTGTTTTTGTGGATAGAAGATTCTCATGGAATAATTTAAGAAATAAGAACCAGGAGAAGGAGCTAGCCTGGCGAAGTTAGGGTAGGTCATGGGCTTTAGTGTCAGATTCTCTCTCAGTGTGGCCATTTCCCAGACATGTGGATTTGAGTGCATGATTAATCTTAGCATCTGCGAAATAGGGAAAATATTTGTTTCAGCGTTCTGTTTTGATTATTAAATGAGACAGGTATATACAGCATATAAAGAACACAGTAGGTGTCAATAAACTTTAGTCTCCGTGTTTTATCTAAAATGTAACCAATATTTACTCCATAACCGAATAGTTCTCACCTTCAGTGTGCATAAGAGTAGGCTTGAATTCTTCTAAAATGCATATTCTTGATGCATGGTTTATACGGCCCAGCTTTCTGGTTTCACGAGTCTGCTGGGTGACTCTGATGCAGGTGCACTTGGACCACACTTTAAACAAGGCATTACCCAAGAGCCATTTAGGCAGACTGGTGGATGTGTAGTGTAGGGTGCAATGCATTACTAACTTTATGTAGGTTACAGTTCAGTGACCGTGTTATAAGTCTGTAGCGAAAAAGGAGAAGTATGGGTTTAGCTGAGTTCAAAACAATAGACAGTTTTTCAAGATTCTAAAGTGCAGTCATTTTTACTGTGACAAGTGTTCCCCCAGCTCTCATGTTATATAAACACAGCCATACTAGCCAACCTAGTTACCCTGGCCTGCCTTTAGCAAGAATCCTGTTTAGCAAGTATTTCCCCTATTCTTGATGTCTCCTCTTGGTAATTTTTTATCCACTGACCTCTCATTCTTTTCCTTGGCTGTAAATCCCTATTTTTCCTTGTATTTAGAACTGGGCTCGGTTCTATACTGAGGTGTCTTTTCTCCTAATCTGTTTTTTTTCTTTCTTTCCTTTCCTTTCTTTTCTTTTCTTTCTTTCTTTCTTTCTTTCTTTCTTTCTTTCTTTTTTTTTTTTTTTTTTACTGCTTTAACTACTGTTCAGCTCTGGTTCTCTTTAACAATATATAAATGTTAAATCTATTTTTGTACCCACAGAATGCTGCTCACCACAGTACCTACTGTGCTTAACACATGTGTACATTTTTATGAGTAAGTAATCCAGAGAAGGTGACTTCTCCAGAATTCTGTGTGGGCATTTTAAAACACCTCAAAACATTTAATTCTATTTTTTGAAACTGCCTCCCCCATGATCTCAGCACTTCTGAATGGCAAGAATAAAGTTTTCCTAGAAGTCTTTTTTTTTTTTCTTAACGCATTCCCCTGCGTCCCTCACTCCACATCCCTTGGCAACCACTTTTCTGCTGCCTGCTCCTGAATTTGACTTTTTAGTTTCCACATACAATTGATACCATGCATTATTTGTGTTTCTCTGTTTGACTTATTTCACTTAGCATAATGCTCTCTAGGTCTATCCATGTTGTTGCAAATGACGGATTTCCTTCTTTTTCAGGGATGAATAATATTCCAGTGTGTGTGTATATGTGTGTGTGTGTGTGTGTGTGTGTGTGTGTGTGTGTGTTCCACAACTTCTTTATCCATTCATCTGTTTGACTGACACTTACCTTACTTCCATATCTTGGCTATTTTGAATAATGTTGCAATAAACATGATGATGTAGATACCTCTTTGATATCCTGTTTTCATTTCCTTTAGATACATACCCAGAAGTAAGATTGCTGGATCATACGATAGTTACATTTTTACCATTTTGAGGAACTTCCATACTGTTTTCCATAGTGGATGTACCAATTTACATTCCTACCAACAGTGCACAAGGGTTCCCTTTTGTCTGTATTTTTGCCAACACTTGATGTCTCTTGTCTTTTTGATGATAGCCATTCTAACAAGTGTGATTTTGATTTTCATTTCCCTGATGATTAGTGATGTTGAGCACCTTTTCCGTGTACCTTTGCTATTGTATGTCTTTGTAGAAGTGTATATATAGTTACTCTGCCTATTTTTAGTCAGGGTTGCTTGTTTGCTTGTTTTGGAAAATGAGTTGTATGAGTTCTTTGTATATTTTGGAGATTAACTCCTTATCAGGTATCGGGTTTGCAAATATTTTTTTCCCATTCTACAAGATGTCTTCATTTTGTTGACGGTTTCCTTTGCTGTGCAAAAACCTTTTTAGTTTGATATAGTCCCACTTATTTGCCTACTTGATTGTTTATTTATTTTTAGCTTTTCTAGTCTTTTCTCTTGGTGTCAAATTAAAATAATCATTGCCAAGGTTTATATCAAGAAGGCTACCCCCTATGCTTTCTTCTTGAAGTTTTATGGTTTCAGGTCTTATGTTCATTTCTTTAATTCATTTTGAGTTGATTTTTGCATATGGGATAAAATAGCGGTTTGTTTTCATTCTTTTGCATGTAGGTGTCCAGTTGTCCTAACATCAGTTAGTTGAAAATTAACTATCCTTTTGTCATTGTATATTTTTACTTCGTTTGTCATAAATTAATTCACAATATATGTGTGAGTATTTCTGGGCTATGTATTCTGTTCCATTAATTTATTGTTCTGGGTTTATGGCTGTATTAGGCTGTTTTGATTACTGTGGCTTTGGAATATAGTTTGTAGAAGTCTTTTTGGGACACTTGCCAAGTACCATCATAATTTATAATATAATATCTGATAGTTCTTTCCTTGAACACGATATATTCTTTATAAAAAAGACTTTTTGGCTGGCAAGTGATAGAATATCAAGTTCAATGCCAAAGCGAAATTTATTGACTCATGTAGCTTATAAGTACCTGACTAAGGTCAGCTTCAGACAGGATTTTATCTAAGAGTTCAAAAATAAAGACCAGCTTTCTACTTTTCCTTGTCTTTGGCTCTGTTTGTGTTATATTGTTTTCATACCCAGGCTCTGCATAATGGCTTCCGGGAGTTCTAGGCTCACATTATCATAGCTACTGGCAATCCCACTGAAGAAAGGAGACTATCTCTTTTTGATAATTTTTACACAAGTCCAGGGAAATACCATGATTGGATAATTTTGAGTTATTTACTTATTACTCTACGGAAATAGGAACCTTTAATTGGTCAGGCTTAGGGTACATGTTCCATTTCTAGTCTGACATACATGGATGAAGAATGGGAAGAAAGGTTTTTCTAAAGGAATTTCAAGGTATCATCAGAAGAGACAATGGGCATTAGGTGGTAAGACAAACAAGCAAGCAAACAATCAAAGAAACAAAACTTATTTCTTTTGTGTCTCTGGGACTTTTCATTCCTTATTTTCTACGTTTAGAAATTACTTCTCTGCTTCTTTTTCTGATGACTTCCTATATATATATATATATATATATATATATATATATATATATATCCTTTTAAAACCAAGTCAAATATCAGAGCCTACTTGAATATTACCTTATCAAGGGGGTCTTTAACCATACTGTTTTTTATTTCCTTACTCAACTTTTTTATTTTACACAGCACTTGTTGCCACTTGACATATTATATATATTTTCTATTTCTCCCTACTAGAATGTCAGCTAAAAGGGCAGAAATGTTCTACTGTGCTGCTCACCATTGTATCCCCAGTGCCCGTGAACAGTACCTGGTCCCTCATGGGCACTTAGTAAATATCTGTAGAATGAATGAATGAATTCTTCACCTATCTCATTAGTGAAAGTTTGCAGCTCTTTTTTCTATGTCCTGTTAATACTTTATATACATTTCTTTTCTAGTCCTAGCACATTATACTCTATCTATGGTAATATATGTGTCCCTGGCTGTACTCATCAAACATTTGCTTCATCGTACCAACCCCTCTCTCTATTCTGGGGCCCTGAGGCTTCATGAGTTATACTCTGACTATGTATGAGGGCAACTGTCTTATTTTCAAGATCATTTTTCTTAATTGGCATCATTAGCCTGACTATCAGCTTCTGGAAATGTTGACATTTTCAATTACTTTTTGTTAATTTATTCCTGTTCAGTTGGTATTTATTGAGGCTATGGGAGAAAGTTGGAAGAGTTTAAAAGTTTAGATTACCAGAGAGAAAGCAACATTTGCAGCTATGATATATAACTGCAACACTTACATGTATTTTGGATTTTGTTCTAATCTCACATTAAAAACCAATCACCACGACAAGGTGATTATTAGCTTAATTTTTGAGACCACTGTTTTTCTATCACCAACTTTGCTATATAGTTAGCCAAAAAGGGGGGGGCGGTGACTAAGAAGGCAGACGACATGCATTTTAGTATGGATTCTACTCTGAATTAGCTTCATGGTGTACAATGTCACTTCATTTGTCTGAGTTTTCAGGTGATTTCCATCTCATTCCTCATAGCCCCTTATGCTTCGTTTTTAAAATTCCATATAACCCCTGCATCCATCTCTCCCTCCACCTTCTAATTTGTGCACCCTCTGAAGTAAATTCCCCTGTATTATCAATCTATTCCTTGAATGCTTACCAGATGTTCCAGCCTTAAACTAGCAGTCAGGGAATACCATTTCCCCAAGAAGATGGAGTCTGGAGAGGAGAGGCCTCCTTACTTCCTAATTCTATTTCTAAACCATTAGTCTTTCATTCATTTAAAACCCCTCTTGCCTTGAGGCTTATGGCATTTGGCACTCAAAACCTCTGACTTGCTTCTGTGCCTTCATTAGATACCATCTGTCAACTTCTTTTGATTTATGGGAGAACATGGCTCAGAACAAACTGTACCACCAAGTTGCATGTTGCCACCATCCTGGATGAGCTCATCATCCATATGGAAATCTCCCTTGACATGTGGTCTTTAACGTGTCACTCATTCATTATTTATTCGAAAAGTATGTACTGATAAGCCCTGAGGGTACTGTAATATAGAAGATGGATAAGATATTCAACCTCAAAGAGCTTACATTCTAGTGGAGAAGATAATTATCAAATCATCATACAAAGAAATGTAATATTGCTATTGTGATAAACACACAAAGTAGGTGTGCCCATTTGACCTGGTCAGGGAAGATAGGAAATAGGCCTGGTAAGGGAGGAATCTTTATTGTAATGAGTCAAAATTTGTTTCTTTGAAATTACCACCTATTGGCCTTTGTTATGTCTTTGACAATCACACAGGAACAGTTTTCCTGACACACATGGCAACAAGGAGGATAATGTGCTGATTTGACCTGGTCAGGGAGGTTAGGAAAAGTTTTTCTGGAGAAGCAACACTAGAACTGAGATATTGCAGGATAGAAGTAAATTCTGGGAAGAGGAGAGAAGAGTATTGCAGATGGGTGTAATGACATGACAAATTATTGTGTGACTACATGTGTGTGTTTTGGGAAGAGTGCATGATGAGTACGCAGAACTACAGGGGTGCCAGGATAGCTTCTTATTTCTTGACTTTTCTTCCTCAGATAGGTTCTTCATGCCGAGTTGCAAGATGGTTTCCAATAAGTCCTAGGTTGTAACATTTCTCTTTCACATCTAGTTGGTGGGAGTCATTTCTTGGTAGTCTTCCAAGACAAGGAGGTTCTTTCCCAGAAGTCCCACCAAACTTTCCTTGGGTCATTTTATTTCTGTGAGATAGTGTGTTCTGAAGGTAGAATAGACTAATGACCAGAATTAGTAATGGATGTGGTATCAAGCTTTCAATATTTGAGGAGTTGCCATGTGTGGGAGGAAAACTATGCCTGTGTGATTGTCAAAGACATAACAAAGACCGATAGGTAGTAATTTCAAAGAAGCAAATATTAATTCATTATAATTAAGATTTTTCTCATATTCTAAGCTGTCAACATGGAATGGGACCTCAAGAAATTGTGATGTTTGTAAAATTGTAAGTGTTTATGTATTAATGTAGGTAATTACATAGAAGCTGTTGGAGAAGGATTTTATGCCTCACATGAGGACTGTACTAGTGGACGTGTTTGTTATTCCCCCTCGACTCTGACATCCAGCTAATCGTTATGGTGGCCTCTGTGTAATGCACTTCTTAAAAGTTCTTTTTCTTCCATGGTTCAACCATAAGCCACTTACCATTCCTACTTTTGATGTTTTTATCCCCTGCAGCTTTCATTTTATCTTCTAAATTTTGACCATTTTTGCTTATTGTATTCTTTTTTCAGACCTTGTGCTTGAGGATGTAACCACTTGAAAACTTATAGATATTTGAAGTAAAATTCATTGCCCACTTCAGGAAAGACACATGGAATAAAATCCATGGTTAAATTATAAGTGCTGGATTCTTGCTTGCCTAAAATACATATTAATTATTTTCAATAGAGGGTCTGCATGCGGCCATGATTTTATAATATTCTGTTCTTTATTTTAGTTACAAATATCATTAACTTAGCAAGGACAGTGTCCTTCTAGTTTTGCTGCATTGGACAAAGTTCTAAAAAGATCTTGCATGCATATGTTGAAAAGCTTTAGAAGTGAATCAAAAAGCATATTGCTTTAGGGCCTATATTAGTTTTAAGTTAGAGCCATTTCTTCTGTCATTTCTAATAACTGATTAGCCTGCAAATATTTGTTGTAACTTCTGCTGTAGGCTAGGGACTTTAGAGGATTCCATAACAAATAAAAACAAAAACTTAGGAAATTTGTATACTAGCTGTTGAGAAAGAAAATCAAGTGGAAATTTGAAAAATTAAAATATTTAACCTCATTTAAAAATGTCTTTTGCTTTTTTTTCTCTGAATAACGCAGAAAGATATGATCTTACTTTCATCAGTGTTTGGGAGTATTATGAAGACCAGGACAGACTGAGCTATTTGTATTGGTGTTTGCCATCTGCTACTGTGTCTTTGTCTTTATTAGTGTAATTGGAGAGCAGTGTGTATCTAAGTTAGAGACTAGTTTACCCCCAAAACCTGTTTTGTAATATCTTTGGAGACATACATATTGCTGAACCCATGGTAAATAGTGGCAATGAGTTTTGGGGCTCTGATTTTGTTTAAAACTCCATTTGTGCTGACATCCATCAACTAGCAGAGGGAGATATTTTAGCTCGACCTCTGACAAATTTAGAAAAGAGACTGATTTTTTGTGTGTTGATCTGTCATTCTTCACTTTATCAACTAGCTCATACTTGACGGAAAAAGAATGATGTCCATTTTTTGGATTGGGGATCTCTCATTTCCATCTCACAAAAGGAATAATAAAAACTGAACTTTCTAAGTGTCTGTGCTATTACTGAGCCGACATCAAATTTTCTTATGCATTTGAAAGGGGGAAAAAAATCTCCAAGACAACGTGTTCAACCAAACTAATATACCTTATTTCAGAATAAAACAATTCAGAAACACTAGTATGGATTAATTATGCCTCCTTTTGAGGCTTTGCTATTAATAAGCCTTTCACATGGGGTTCAATTGGTCTTAATGAATGTATACCAAACTATCAATTTCAGATCTGGCATAAACAAAATATTACCACGATTATGTATAAATCAAGCAGATCCCTCCTCCACAGAACTCTAAATTCATCAGTTAGAACCCAGTACCCTGGCTACATAGGGTGTGCTTTGGGATCACTTAGACTAACTCAGGTTTAGAGCAACTGAAGACATGGTTCAGGTCCAAACATAGAAGATGAGAAAGAAGATGGTGTCTCTCAGATTAAAAGCATATATCATAAGCTGCAGTTCATGGGATTCTATATCCATAAAGACGTATAGTCATTCATGCCATTGAAATTTTGACCAATGTTAAAAACCAGGATTTTTAAACACAAAAATCTTGATTCAAGATTATCTTGGAAATCAGTAACATATAGCTTAGCAGGGCTGTTTGTTATTGAAACTTTCCTGTTGGCCCCATTTTAAACAACTCATAAATGTATTCACATGTTCCTTCACCTGATCTTGTGTGAGCATTTAGAAATGTGATCCCTGGCCTCGGGATGTGGGATTGGGAAGGATGGCTAGTATATTGCAGGTAATGCTATAGGACTGTTCATCTTGACAATGATTCTGTGGGTGGAGATGGTTCTCTAGGATAGTTACAGCTGTTTTGTAATCACCTAGATAGGTTTGTGAAGTTACTAATTTTTAAGTCTTACTCCCAGAGATTCAAAGGAAGTAGATGCCTTTGAAATGGTGGTGGTTGGAAGTAGGGAGAGTGGATAGGATCTGAAATGCTTAAATTCTCTCCAGGTCTATCTAAGAATTATTTAGACCGGGAAGGTACTCTGTATTCAGCAATCTTAGCATTTCCTTATGCCTTAATGTGCACAAGGAGGTCAGAAACTATAAAGAAAGTCTATAAATGGGAATTGGGCTCTCTGGGTCCTTGTTTGTCATTGATTTTAGTGCCTTGTTTACTATTTATTATTTATGGGACTTTGGCCGTTCACAGAACCTAAGTCTCAGTAATTACACTTGTAAAATGAAGTCAGGAATGTAAGTGTGTTTTACAGTGTTCCTAAAATGTCTATGAAAATAACAAAACTGTAGAAATGCAATTAAAATGAATCGAAAATTATCTATAAAAAAAAATTGAGAGTTTTGGATTAAAAAATGACATTTTCTTGTTTTAGAAGTTCTCATAGAGCCATAATGTAACATAAATATTGAACTGAATATATTTTTCCTGACTGATCTGTTTAAATGATTCTGGAATCATAAAGATTACTAAAAGGTCTTATATGACTTCTCTTATATCTCTTTCCCCTTCAACTTTATATCAGAAAACATGATCAAATTGCACTTCAACAGATTAGTATAAAAGCAAATACAATTGAAAGGAAAGATAAACATAGAAACTATCATCATGTCAAAATACATCTTAAAATAAATAGCATTAAGAGATTTAAAAAGTCTCTGGAAAAGATGTATAAGCTCTGTGAATACATGGTTTGTTTAAATTAACCAAAGGCAAAAGAAAGTATTGAAGACTGAAAAAATACAGTCAAACCACAAGAACAAGAAAAATAGGTCTAAATCTTAGAGGATTAAAATGTATTAATCCTTCCTTGCTAACATTGCCAAGTGCAATGATATAGAAAATTAGGAGTCACTCAGGGACACACAGTCAGATAGACAGAATAATTCAGTCCCCTTAATTCCCTTTCTTTTTTGTAATTGAGAGCAGTTATAGATTAGGACATGTGCGTATCATGTCATGTGCATTCCAATTTTTGATTAGATATTGCCCATTTTTAAATATTCTGTGATGAAAACTACATTAAGAATAAGTAAGTGACAAGAGCAGTATTTTTTAAAAATACACACCTGAACCCAATACCTTGGCATCTAATTTAGTTAAATGTAAATAAGATGGAATTTAATTAATACCTTGTAAATAAAAGTATGCCTGAAATCAGTGACAATACTCTTAATTTCTATATGCTAAAGAAAATGGGGGAAAAATCCAGGTCTCCTTGTAGTGAAAAATGTGTTTTTTAACTAAGAAAACACAAATTTGCAATTACAACCTTGCTGCCTATTAGATGTGTAACTTTCAGCATGCTATTTGCTCCCTCTGAGATGCAATGAAGAACAAATAGTTTTGAGGTGGCCTGACAAAAGAGGACAAATGGAATTGGTGATAGCTGTACTTACGAACTTAAGAGGTACAAATATGCTCTCACTCTGCTTTGGTATGTGTTTTTCTTTCATGAGAGTTTTTGGGAAGAGCGTAAAACATTTACAAATATATTGCATTTCCCTTATGTGCGAATTGTGAAAATTGCATTCCTTATTGTCTTGGAATATTAGTAACAAACAATGAAAATTATTCCACTTGGGTTCTAGGTCTTTGTTTGCTATTAACTATGCGTGGGACTGGGCAAATCACAGGTAACTAAATTATCCATAATTTTGTACCTTGGACTATTGAGGGAAAAAATGGTACAGACACTCATGGATGTCAGTGATATATTTAGCACCAGTATACACCTGGGAACTTCTTTGGTCCCCCCAGGTTGTTTCTGTAGCCTGGAACAGACCAGTTGCCAAAAATAAGAAGAAACTGCTACTGGATGAGACCTGTGAGAACAAAGATTGTGAACTGGATACAACATTGAAATTGCAGGCATACATACCTTCTCATTCATGATAGCATGAGTTATTGGGTAGCCAGAGATATGTCTGAAATGAAAAGGAATTCAGTAATTTGAATAAGAGTATACATTATATAAACCTCAGTCAGAATAAGCCTTGAGAAACTATATTAACAGGTTTTTCAATGCCTAAGGGAATCAAGTAGCTAATAATTTTTCCAGAGATAATGAAAAGTTAGAATGTTTTTGATAATTCTCTATACTACTGTGTGCAGAGAATACTATTTATCCCTATATAACCATTCTTCCACAGTAGTAAAACCCCTGATTTTTCACTGGGTTCATGACTACCAAAGTAAAGACACTGCTCAGCCAATGGAAAAGGTTGTGGAACGCAAGTGGAAATGTTTGGTAATTTCCAGCTGAGAAAATAATCTCCGAAGCAGACCCATAAATACAGAGAACAGATTGATGGTTGCCAGAGAGGAGGGGTGAGAAATGGGGAAAATGGGTGAAGGGGAGTGGGTGATACAGGTTTCCTGTTATGAAATGAATAAGTCATGAGGATGAAAGTTATAGCATAGAAAATATAGTCAATGTTATTGTAATAGCATTGTATAGCGACAGATCCAGCTGCATTTTTGGTGAACGTACCATCATATGGACCTGTTGAATCCCTATGATGTACACCTGAAACTAATGTAACATTGTGTGTCAACTATGCTTCAAGAAAAAAAAGAAAGTTCCACAATTTGGATTACCATTTTTTTCTACAAGCATGTCCATGTTTTTGCATTGTTATTACTTCACATGGTACATCCTCTTCCTTTCTCTGACCTCCCTTGGCCATCTCCAACTGTGCCCCTTCTCTCCTCCATGTCTTCCCATCTGATTCATTTTTATTCTTTTCTCTCACGGTCTATCTCCATTTCTTTTACTACTTTACTCCCCCAGTGCAGTTTTTATTTTACATTGTGATTATTTATATGTGTGTCCAAGTCCTAGCTTGTAAATTCTTTTGATACAGGATAAATTTTTGATTTGCTTTGAATTTGACAAACACATAGGTGCTGAACAAATGCCTGAGAATTTGTCCTCAGGTGGCAGAGAATTACAGGATACTCAAGCCAGCTGAACTAACCCAGGAATTCAGTAGAAAGCAATCCCAACTTAACAGGTGGGGAACAGGTCCAGAAAGAAATCAATGCCAAATTGGAACTGGAATGAAGTAAGCTTCAAGGGTGCCCTCAAAAAGATGAATGGGGAATCCAAGCAATAAACACAATGACAAATGAGCTGGATGATAGTGGTGACACAGTGAAGAAAGCATATGCTGCTTCTCTCAAAAATAAGAAATGAGACAAATAGAAAGTC
Organism: Panthera pardus; assembly: GCF_024362965.1. NCBI lineage: Eukaryota > Metazoa > Chordata > Mammalia > Carnivora > Felidae > Panthera > Panthera pardus. The sequence continues at coordinate 174,063,230 of NW_026526688.1, forward strand.
CAGGAAAAATAACAGCTAAATGTGTCTGAGAAAGTCATTGTCCAAATGTGGGATAAACTACATAAGGCATGGTTTTGAGCAAATAGTAAAGTATAATTATGGAGAGTCCATTTGACCTGAATGCTTAGGATCATTACACATTGATTAGTAGTACAGGGGTGATGATATTGGACCTACAGTGAAGGAAATAGAATCTTTGCATATTAGTTGGCTCTCCACTGAATATTTATGTAGTCATTATGTTGTAACGGCTGTTAGTGTTCAACTCTCAGAACACCTCTATAGACAAAGCATGAAGATTTAATTACGGTTATAGAACCAAACCTTAGTGTTAATAATTCTTATATAATGATGTTTCCTGATGGAAGGTAAGAAGGTAAAGGGGATGTATAGGTGAGGGCTCAATAGAAAGGGGCAAGTAATTAATTAAAATCTCAGAATTAAATAGAGGGTTAATGTATTTTTTAATTCAGAAAGTTTACCAAAATGAAAAATAAAAATTATAGAATTACTGTTGTTTTCAAGGGGGCTTAATAAATAACACTCCTCATCCTTACCCGGGTTCCTAAATGACTGAAGAAAAAAATGAGTGGCAGGGAGAAGGAAAAATACCACTTTGGTTCCTGGTACAAAATGGATAGTCTAAATAGGCTTGCTAAGCGAACCTGAGTGATGGACAGACTAACCATCCTGCAGTGTAGGGCTGGGGCAGGTCCTTCCTCACAGTAGAGAACAGCAGAGAACTTCTGGAGCAGTCCAGAAACAGAAGCAAAGCATCAGGAGAGAACCATGCTAAGTTTATTCTTCCTAATTTTACCAATTAGATATTCATTCAGTATTCCTCAACTCCCGTGGTATGGAGTAAAGACACAGAATATGACCAGGAAAGTTGCAGTCAGTGGAACCACAAGAATACGGTAAGTCATCTGAAGTGGGAGCTAAGATCATCCACTCTCCACCACCATCACCACCCTGAGCTTCAGAGGAACGCAACGAGGCTAGTGGGGTGGGGCTGCTATAAATAAACTAATTCCTCATCTTTCATAATGGAGCGTTGGTAGATATCACCTAAATTGGATAAAACAAGAAAAAGCAAATTTTCTGTTTGGCAGTAAATTTGGTTTCCTCAGAAGAGCTGGATATTTAAACACATTAGATTTACTCCATAGATTGTAAACTCTTCCACTTGAATTTTTTAGTTATTATTTATTTATTTATTTATTTACTGTATGGATTTCTTACTATGGTTACAAAAGGACGATAAAATGATGTATTCTGGTAATTAAAGTCAAAATAACACTCTCTGTAATGGTAATATTTTAGCATAATAGAATTTTATCTGATCAAAGCTCACTTTCTTTCTCATCCCCCCACCAAGGTTAAAGGCAGATATAGAATGCATTAATAATAATAATACTTTTGTAAATAGGAAAAACCCTAACACTTGTTGTATGCTGTGCTGTCTGTGAAGAGATTTCTGTGGAGGAGATTCCTATTAATCTAGACAATACCTCCCTGTCACAGACCAGGGACTGACTAGGTGACACATCACTACACTCATTCCATCCAGACAACACCAGGGAACATACTCTGGAGAACAACTGAATTAAACTGAACACTTGCTTTCAAATGGCTTCATTGGGGCATAATTTACATATCATGAAGTTCATTCACCTGCTTTAAGTGTGTGAGGGGATCTGCTATTACAGATGACCTGGGAGCAGAGGTGGATGTTCCCAAGATCAACTAAATGGCCCATGCTCTAAGTGTTTACAATCTAAGTTGGGGAAACAGCCATGAGTACAACTACTAAAAATATAATAACACAGATATGATTATAATTCACTCTGTCAATGGAGGAGGGAAGTTTCAAAATGAACACTGCAAATACTACTAAGTAGTTGAGTGAGTCACTAGGTTGCAATTTTAATTTTCAATTAGTAGTCATCTCCCTCTTTAAGAGAGAGTAAATAAATCTCAGAGCTTAAGTAAGGGACTAATTCCACTCTTAAAATTACCCACAGGAAAGCAAGAGTAATGAACATGAAATGTCTTTTCCTTAGAACAATTATATTAAATTTTTAAGATATTTCCCCACAGGCACTAAATTAGAAGAATAATATATTATGCAAATTTTCTGGTAAAGAGAGAAACTCCTTTGGCATATATTGATTCAAGAAAATGAGGAAATGAATCCTCAGATGATTTTGAAGTAATCCTTCTTGAGAACTGAAACAAAATCTACATATAGAATAAGAGAGCATGGAGGCTTAATGATTCCATGTGATTAGAACTTATGTAAATGTACTGAATGCATACATTTACTATTTAGGATTAAATGGTTGGTTTTGCTGGGATTTTCTGGGAAAGGAGATCACATGTAATATCTCTATTTTGGGAGTTGATACCAAACCATAAGACACGTCATATAGTCCCCAGAAAACTAATTTTTAAGGAAACTTATTCTAGTATTCGGCATTTTTGTTAATTTTGGTGTGGACTGAATGACAACTCATGCTGCAAAGACCGTTATTGAAGGGCTAATATTCGGGTATTAAAGTTATATCATGAACTTACTCTCAATAGCAAGTATGAACATTTAATATTGAAGAACTTAACAAATTAGTAAAAAGAAAAAATTACCATTCTCAGTACTTTCCCAGAGCAGCACACTATGCTTTGATTCATACATATCATCTCATTTAACTGGCACAGTAACACTCGAGTGACATGTTTATACTTCCATTTTACATATGAAAAAAATGAGGCTGTATGTAGTGAATCAACATCCCTAAGTTTCTATAACTTATATGAGGCAAAGTATACCGCTTGGGTACATCCTGATTGGCATATTTAGAATTCTATTAGCATTTTCTAATTTATGGTATATGTTCTTTCTGTGCAAGAGTTCCCCAAGTCTCTGGAAGATGTTTGACAGCAATCTAACTTGCTTAGAAATTTGCATGTGATGGCAGGTGAAGAAATCTATCCTTTAAAATATACTTGGATTACTAACAGTTTACCACCTAACCCTCAAAAATGAATTCTAAGGGATGCATTTTCCTCCCCAAGGAGATCAGGGAATCTCCCCAGGTCTTGAATGTGTATTTTTTGCCAGAGCACGGCAGTAGGTGCTTAGTGTGAGTCTTACCAGGTGACCACACGTTTTGATGTCATCCTCCTGGTTCAAGTGTGAAATAAGCCCAGGTAGAGGTGAATGTCAGGGCGATTGTTAGAGCAGGTTGTGAAAGAAAGGCAATGCTTTACTGAGATCTGTTCCTTCCCCTCCTCCCACCCGCCCCCAGCCCAAGCCCCCTCTGGGCTCTCTGCCTTTGATGTTAAAACCTGGTTAATGCCTTTTCCTCTGGGTTGTTCTGAGGATTAAAAGGGATCATCTGTATGAAATGATTATTCCAGTGCCTGACATAATAAGAACTCAAGAACTCTGAGTCATTTTTGTAATCCTTGTGCTTCACAAACTACTTTCATACAGTCTCCTTTAATCCTGACTATAATGCAGTGAGGTAATCATTCTCATCCCCATTTTCCAAATAAGAAATTTGAGGCTCAGGAATGGTAGGTATCCACTAATTCAACACAGCCCATCCTAAAATCACAATCTTCTAACTCAATATTGGATTTTTTCCTTCCTCATCATAAACATTCTAAAAATGATCCCACATCTTCTTTTCTGGTTAAATTCTCATATCTTTTAAAATTAAATTTTATTAAATTACATTAAATTAAATTAAATATTTAAATTTTATTTATTCATTTTTATTCCAGTCTAGCTGACACGCAAAATTACATTTGTTTCAGGTGTACGATTTGGTGATTTGACAGGTTTATACAGTATGCTATGTTTACCACAAGTGTAGCTACTATCTGTCCTGTTATGTTCCTATTATAATATCACTGAATGTGTTCCTCATGCTGTGCCTTTTATTCCCATGACCTGCTCATCCCATAATTAGAGGCCTGTATCTCTCTCTCCCCATCTCCTATTTTATCCAACCACCCACCCCTAACCCTGCTGGCAACTACTGGTTTGTTCTCTGTATTAATAGGTATGATTCTGCCCTTCGTTTATTCATTTTTTATTAGATTTCACTTATGAGTGGAATCATACGCTATTTGTCTTTCTCAGTCTGACTTATTTCACTTAGCTTAATACCCTCAGGATCCATCCATGTTGTCACGAATGGCAAAATTTCATTATATTTTTATGGCTGAGTAATATTATATGTACATATAACATATATATATCTTACAAGTTTTTTATTCATTCATCCATCAATGGATTCTTAGGTTGTTCCCATATCTTGGTTGTTGTAAATAATGCTGCCATAAACATAGGGGTTCATTTACCATTTCAAATTAGTGTTTTCATTTTGGGGGGTAAATATCCAATATTAGAATTATTGGATCATATGGCATTTCTATTTTTAATGCCTCGAGGAACCTCCATGCTGTTTTCTACAGTGGCTGTATCAATTTACATTCCCACCAACAGTGCAAGACGGCTCTCTTTTCTCTACATTCCCACCAATACTTGTTATTTCTTGTTATTTTCATTTTAGCCATTCTAACAGGTGTGAGATGATATCTCATGTGGTTTTGATTTGCATTTTCCTGATGATGAGTGGTGTTGACCATCTTTTCATGTGCCTGTTGGCCATCTATATCTTCTTTGGAAAATGTCTATTCAGGTTCTCTGTTATTTTTTAATCAGATTTTTTTTTTTGGTGTTGAGTTATATAAGTTCTTTATATATTTTGATTAACCCCTCATGGGATATATTATTTGCAAATATCTTCTCCCATTTGTAGGTTGTTTTTTTGTTTTGTTGATGGTTTTCTTTGCTGTGCAAATCTTTTTCTCTGAAAAACTAAAAGCTTTCCCTCTAAGATCAGAAACAAGAGAAGCGTGCCTACTTTTGCTACATTTATACAACATAGTATTGGAACTCCTAGCCAGAGCAATTAGACAAGAAAAAGAAATAAAAGGCACCCAAATTGGGAAGAAGAGTAAAACTGGCAGTATTTGTGGATGACATGAATTATATACAGAAAACCCTAAAGACTACATAGGAAAACTGTTAGAACTAATAAATGAATCCCTTAAAGTTACAGAATATAAAATCAACACACAAAAGTCTGTTGCATTTCTGTACACTAATAACAAGCTATCAAAACATAAATTTAAAAAAAATCCAGTTTATAATTGCATCAAAAAGAATAAAATACCTAGGAATAAGTTTAATCAATGAGGTGAAAGATCTGTATATCAAAACTAATAATATTAATGAAATAAATTAAAGAAGACAGAAATAAATGGAAAGATTTTTTTGTGCTCACAGATTGGAAGAATTGATATTGTTAAAATATCCCTACTACCCAACAACTACAGATTCAAAACAATCTACAGATTCAATGCAATTCCTTTAAAAATTCCAATGTTATTTTTCACAGAAATAGAGTAAATTATCCTAAAATTTTTATGGAATCACAAAAGACCCTGAATAGAGAAAGAATTTTTAAGAAAAAAGAACAAAGCTGAAGGCATATGCTCCCTGACTTCAAAATATATTATAAAGCTATAGTAATTAAAATAGTATGGTATTGGCATAAAAATAGACACCAAGATCAGTGGAACAGAATGGAGAGTTCAGTAATAAACCCACACATCTGTGGTCAATTAACTTATTACAAAGAAGCCAAGAATATACAATTGGAAAGGAGAGTCTCCTCAATAAATGATGTTGGGAAAACTGAACAGCCACATGCAAAACAATGAAACTGGACCATAATCTTACACCCTAAACAAATATTAACTCAAAATGGACTCAAAAATTAACTCAAAATTAAAGACTTGAATGTTGGATCTAAGGCCATGAAACTCCTAGAAGAAAATCACATAGGTGGTAAGCTCTTTGACATAGGTCTTGGCAATGTGTTTTTGTTTTATTTATTTATTTATTTATTTATTTATCTGACACCAAAAGCGAAAGCAACAAAGGTAAAAATAAATAAGTGGGACTACATCAAACTAAAAACCTTCTGAACAGCAAAGGAAATCATCAATAAAATGAAAAGACAACTACAGAATGGTAAAAATACCTTCAAATCACATACCTGATAAAGAGCTAATATTAAAAATATATATAAAGAACTCATACAACTAAATAGCAAAAATACAAGTAATCTGATTAAAAATGGGTAGAAGATTTGAATAGACATTTTTCTCAAAAATGGCCAACAGGTACGTGAAAAGATGCTCTACATAATTAATCATGAGGAAGTTACAAACTGCCTTACACCTATAAAATGGCTATTATCAAATAGAAATAATGAGTGTTGACAAGGATGTGGATATAAAAGGAAACCCTTGTTCACTGTTGGTAGGAGTGTAAATTAGCACAGCTACTATGGAGAACACTACGAAGATTCTTCAAAAAATTAAAAATATAGCTACCATGTGATCCAGTAATTCCACTTCTGGATATTTATCTGAAGAAAATAAAAGCAATAACTTGGAAAAGATATATGCCCTCCATGTTCATTGCAGCATTATTTATAAAAGCCAAGATATGGAAACAACCTAAGAATACATTGATGGATGAATGAATAAAAAGATTGTGGTACACACACACACACATATATATGTATGATATGTATATGTGTATATGTATATGATATATATATATGCATATATATGTATTTATATATCACAATTGAGTGTGTATGTAATGGAATATTACTCAGCCATAAAAAGGAATGAAATCTTGCCATTTGTGACAATATGGATGGATCTTGAGGTTATTATGCTAAGTGAAATGTCAAACAGATAACGACAAATAATGTGTGATTTCACTTATACATGAAATCTAAAAAACCAAAACAAAACAAAAACAACACTCATAGATACAGAGGACAGATTGCCTACTGCCAGTGGGAATGGGGTTCAGGAGGACAAAATGGATGAAGGCCATCAAGATTTACAAACTTCCATTTATAAAATAAATAAGTCATGGTGAGGTAATGTGGAATGGGGAACATAGTCAATAATATTGTATTAACTTTGGTGACAGGTGGTAACTAGACTTATTGTGGTAATCATTTTGCAATGTATGCAAATATCCAATCACTATGGTGTACACCTAAAACTAATGTATGTCAATTACACTTCAATTAACAGAAGGATATGGCAAATAATTTCAATTTTTCAAACATTATTATTAAAAAAATTTTCTGCCAAATACACCCAATTTGAAATTATTTTAGACATCTTTGATTCACATAATTCGCATAAGTTAAGGAGCATGATATATTCTCTCACACCTTAAATTAAAAAAACAAATAGGGTATCTTCCATTTAGGGAGCTGTGAGTCAGCATGATAATTTTATGTGTTATTCCAATAATAAAAGTGATGCTTTGTTTGTATTTAATTTTGTGTGTTGTTTACCAAAATGTTCAGGATGCCCTTCTGAACAGCTCTTTTCTGTGATTATAATAGGTAATGATCTCAAGAGAACAGACTTCTAGGCAGTGTTGCAAAATCATAAATACATTTCACACAAATGGGTAAATAATTTAAACAAGGCTAATAGTGCTCATAGTTACCTTAAGTCATTTCTTAAAATAAATATGAAGAATTTTTAGAAAGATATAAATAATATGCAAATAATTCTTCCTTCTGGTGTTTGTTAGAGGCAAGAAACTTCAGGGAAGTTTCAGACATTAATCATTCATTTACTTCAATTCAACATTCTGGTACCAATTCGATATTTACAAAAGAATAAAGGTGAAGAGTCATATTTTATGTAATTTGTTAGTTTAAAGGCATTGTCAAAAGGATACACAGAGAAAGAATACATTTGACTTCCAACAAATGAAAACCACAGCTTACAATGAGTCTGTTTATCCTACCCAATGAGAAGTCTAGAAGTAAGCTGTCAGTGACTGGAGTTGTAGCTCTGCTATGTTATCAAATTTTTAGCCTCTTTCTAACTTCTTGCTCCACTATCCTAAGCACGAAGCTTTCACGCTCATGGTTGCAATACGGCTGCCCATCACCAGGTATTGTATCTGCATTTTGGGCAGGAAGAAGGGGAGAAACAAAAGGCAAAAGGGTCTTTGCCTTTTTATTTGGAAAGGATGCCCTCTTTACTGACTTGTGTTTGTATCTCAACACAAGTTGGTTAGAAAAGCGAGTTTTCCATCTGGACATCCTGCTGTCCCGATTTGGAATGCCTTATCCAATCAAAATCTAGGTTTTATTAATAAGTAGGATGAGGAACTAGATAGTGGATAGGTTGCAATAGTGTATGGCAAAATAGTACTCAACCTTTGCTCCAATACAGGTCATAGTCATATCCTGGGATCTGATGATAATGTTAACTAGCTCTCTGTCAGCTCCCAGGGTGTTCACTTATGTTTTGCTCAAATATTGCTGCACACTAAGTATGGTACTAGACAGACACTGGAGAGGCAAAGATTAATATGATACTGTAGGATGGGCATGCATTTTAGCTAATATGTTAGTTAAATTTGTTATAAATTTGATACAATTGTATTATTTGCTCAACTGTATTCTATATTACCTATGTCTGGTTGGTGATTTCCCTTCCGATGGGAACATAACTTTTAATGCATTAAAGAGCATAATTTTAGATGCTAGTTAACACATTCAACTCAGTAGAGCAAACAAACAAATATGCAAAAAAGAGAAACTAAAAGAGTAAATAGTAAATTTTCCACTAGCTTTTTGGGCATCATAAAATTCACACTATTTTTTTATGTTTATGTATTTTTGAGAGAGAGAGAGATAAAGAGAATGAGCAGGGAAGGGGCAGGGTGGGGGGGGACAGAGGATCTGAAGTGGGCTCCGTGCTGACAGCAGAGAGCCCGATGTGGGGCTTGAACTCATGAACTGTGTGATCATGACCTGAGCTGAAGTCAGATGCTTAACCAACCCAGGGTCCCCAGAATTTCACGCTGTTACTAAAATCTGATAGTCATTCTTAGTTTTTGAAATTTTACTGCTTTCCTGTACAGGCCATTGACAATTAACTGCTTTTCCTAATTGACTTTGGAATGAATGATTTCCAATATCTCTTTCATTTCTTCATCTCAATAATCTATTGCTCTGAGTCACTGTCCAGAAACCTGTTTCTTTTGTAAAGTGTGTCTCCAAATGAGACTGTCACACTTCTGTAGTACCTTTATGAGGCTGCAATTCATCGATTCAATTTGGGAATGGAAGAGCCCTTCGGGAAATATAGAAGAAATAGACGTTTTGGTTGGCGGGTGATTTGTTTCATAAGGGAAAACTGATGTTCACAATGGCCCTTAAGTTAAAACACTGCATTACCACAAGAGCAACATCTTAAACCTTCTGTAATCCAACGGCTTAAATCACCTTCTTATGGCAGGACAGTTAACATCATTCCTGTGAACCTCTTTCTATATAAATTCAGAATTTTCTTCTAACTGTTAACAAATTTTAGAAAAACAGTTGAAAAGATATGTTCCCATTCTCTAAGGCTAATAGAAGGAAAACTTAATAATTGGCTATTCTTTCTGTCTCTACTGGTTTGATTTTTAACAGCAGGTATATTTCATATTGGAGTTGGAATTATACAAACAAAATTTCCTAGCATTTTAATAGTTTCTCAAGTGCAATAAGAACACAGTTTTATGACTGTGTATTGTATGAAGTGCTTGGAAACTTGGAGAGAAATCAAATGGCTTTTTTAAAAAAAATTAAATATAAGTTAGTTAACATACAGTGTAGTCTTGGCTTCAGGAGTAGAACCCAGTGAATCATCACGTACATATAACGCCCAGTGCTCATCCCAACAAGTGCCCTCCTTAGTGCCCATCACCCATTTAGCCCATCTCCCCACCCACCTCCTCTCTAGCAACCCTCAGTTTGTTCTCTGTATTTAAGAGTCTCTTATGGTTTGCTTCTTTCTGGGTTTTTAATCTTACTTTTCCTTCCCTTCCCCTATGTTCATCTGTTTTGTTTCTGAAATTCCACATATGAGTGAAATCATATGATATCTGTCTTTCTCTGACTGACTTACTTCACTTAGCATAATACCCTCAAGTTCCATCCACACTGTTGCAAATGGCAAGATTTCATTCTTTTTCATCACTGGGTAGTATTCCATTGTATACCATTCCATTGTATAAGATATATCACATCTTTTTTTCCCCCAAGTATGAAGTGCCTGGAAACTCTGAGATACATCAAATGGCTCGTTTTTGATGTGCACCATTTTGCTTCCTGGTGGCACCTAGAAATAAGTTACTTCCTTTGGCATCCTAGAGATTGAATCTTAAGATTGAATCTCTGGCTGCTTTAAGGCGGTTAGAACCAGTAATTTAGCCAGCACTTTTTTCAACCTGAGGAAAATTCTCAAATAACCATCAGTAGGAATACATTATTTTATGCCTCTCCTGAGGGTATTAGAATTGAGCTAATTTTAAGGAGCTTATGAGCTTTCATAATTGTCCTTGTCCACAAGAAGCTTGGCTGGATGTCTTCCGACTAGAGCACATTGTCCAAGCTCCCCTGACCTCATGTTCCTGGAGCTGGTTCTTGGGTCCTCAACTTGTTTCATGAGTTTAATACATGTATTTATCTGCAGCATTATTTTCAGCAATCATCTTAGATTAAGCATGATTCATTAATGCTAACATTAGATAACAGAGATTTGACATCTGTGAACAGGCCTCCAACTCTTACTGAGCCATATACATGTGAATCTTACCTCCTAAATGATTCCTGAGATATCAAGCACCTGACAAAGAGGAGTTAAAGAAAGGTAAACCATGCGATCTTTGGCGTTCTGCAGTAGAACATGTGAGTTGCACGTTTAATGAACCTGTGCCCCTTCAGAGCAGATCTTAAGATGATTACGTCTTATCTGGCTGCCTGTGATTCAAAATAGCCTGTTTGCAGTCTTTTTGATTTGTTCCTCTAACCTAGAACATTCCAGCACTCCCCAGCTCCAGTTAAATTCTTCCTTTCTCCATTCCCATAGCACCTTGTTCATATTGCTACCCCAGCATCTCACCTTAAATTATGGGGATTGGTTTACATGGCCTATATTCCTCATTGGAAGGGGTTCCTAAGAGTGGAATGTAGTCTGCTGTGCTTGATACTTAAAAAGTACTTCATAAATGGTGCTGATTCCATATGGTGCTTCTTTTTCTTCTCAGTGATGTAGTTATTTCTTTTTAATGAAACTGAACTGTAAAAGAAAAATTGGAAACTTATTTCCCTATAATATACCTTTTTTGGTCATAATGGAAAAGATAAATAAAATATAATTTAAAACTTAAAATGTACTTAATAGTGTCTAAAAACAAGTATATAGTTTAGAATCCAACATTAACATAGAGATAATTATTTTTCTTTATTAGCAAGAATTGGAAACATAAAAGTTGGTCTTAGTCAGCAGTTCAAAAGCCTCAGAGATGCTGATGTGTGTATTTAAAAATCTAAGGGGCGTCTGGGTGGCTCAGTTGGTTAAGCATCTGACTCCTGATTTTGGCTCAGGTCATGACCTCATGAGTGTGGAGCCTGCTTAAGATTCTCTCTCTTCCTCTGCCCCTCTCCCCTACTTTCTCTCTCTCTCTCAAATAAAAAAATAAATGTAAAAAAATGTAAAATAGTGACTTCATTATATGATCATTTGGCATTTGCATTAGCAATATATCAGCAAAACCTAAACAAAAGAAAGGAATCCCATCCATGAAAGAAACTTCAGGGAATGATTAGTCAAATGACAGGTGTTTGTGTATATCACCATGAACCAGTCACAGAGATAAACACAGAAAGGTGAGGCTCTGTAAGCAAACCGTGGATCTTAGGAGATAATGAGGTACATGTGGTAAATGTCTATAGAAAGATGTAGCAGACTAGGAGGTGTGCAGCTCAGATCTTTCTTCAAGAAAGCCCCCGGTGTCCATTTGCAAGGAGTGTGGTTTGCAGACAGTCTCCAGCTGTTGAGTCTTAGTTTGTTCTTGCTTTAGTTTTTGGACCGAAGTTACACTTTCTCATGGTGGCTTTGGGACAATGACTGAGCAAGGTGGTGGTACAAAGGCATTTCCACCCATCATGGGACTCCTGGAATGAATAATCTTCACCCTGGAACTCCCCACTGGGCTGGCAGAGACCAAATAAGCCTGCATGGCCATCTGCTGGCTCCTCTTGCCCAAGCTGGCTTCTGTCTCTTTCCTTCTACGGGGGTTACTCTCTAATGAACTTTGTGTACTTCTACCAAGGCCTCAGGGCCTGCCTTTTGGAGAAATCAATCTGCCCTCTTCACTCAGTTTCAGTGTTTTCTTCCTAGAGAATCCAAGCTGCAACAGAGTATAGTAACACCATATGACAGAAGACCAAACCTGTCCCCTAGAGGTAGCTGGCATCCAATGACTGCTCCATGTGGGAAGCACAAAAGCCTGGTCCAGACTGCTTGCCTCAATTAATGTCACTTTGAAGCATCATCCCACATCCAGAGTTCCCTGTAGGATAGAATAAGGCCTCTGTTGCAACCACATCACAGGGGTGATTTCCTCACCTCTCTCAGCTGTGGTTGTTAAGAACATTCCACAGTAACCTCTTGCAGGAAATCTGAGTCTCAGAATCTGTTTCTTGGGGAACCACAATATTAGTAATGCTTTCCAATGTTAACAAACTACTCAAGAGGGTAGATATGCAGTAAGTTGTAGATAAACATATATCCCAATATCTATAATGAATTATTTTATTTATTTATTTATTTTGAGAGAGAGAGAGAGAGGAGGGAAAGAATGAGCGAGGGAGGGGCAGAGAGAGAGGGGACAGAGGATCTGAAGCAGGCTCCTTGCTGAGAGCAGAGAGACTGCTGTGGGGCTCAAACCCATGAACGGCGAACCTGAGCTGAAGTCAGACACTTAACCCCCTGAGCCACCCAGGAGCCCCTATGATAAATTATTTTAAAGTAGGCTAATATATCACCATCCCTCCCCATGATTTTGTGCCTTCCATCTACATACAGATCCTATGCTATGCTTTGTAATAGCCATACTGAAATCCTTGCAGTTCCCCAAGCCATCATGCCATTGCATCTATTTTAGGCGTTGGTTTGAATCTTCCTGTCTACCTGGAGAACTCCTCCTCTTGATGCAAGATGAAGTTCAAACATCTTCACTGAGGCTTTCTTTGATGCCCTGAAAATAATTTGATCATTTCTCTTTTCTGCCACAGTGTACCTGGTATATGCTTCTGGGTTTGTAATTAAACACTTAAAAACAAGGAAGTCAGAGGAGAACACAATTTTAGAGAGGAAATACAATAATTATTTTTTAAGCATCTTCAATTTCAGAAGACATCTAAGTGCATATGTTTAGAAGGCTGTTGAAAATGAGAATCCCAATATACTGGTTTCATTGCTTGTTAGCACTTAAAGATCATTATAGAAGGCATAATTGGAGTTTAATCCATTGTGAAATATATGTTGGAAGCAACAGCACTATAAATAGACTTTATGCCTGTTAAGTGATTAAGATGAACCGAAAACTGGAAACATCTAGCTCTGTTCCTTGAATCTAGTGACTAGTCGCCTAGAAACAGGAATCGTGATTGACATTACTAGGCAACTCTCCTTTGAGATTACTTTTAATAATCCAACTAAATTTGCAAATGAGTTTCTTTGAGGAGGAGATAGTTAAGGTTGAGAATTCCTAAAACCATAAATGATTTCAGGCTAGGAACCATTTAAAGCAAGAGGCATAATTGTGAATCAGCCAAGGCAGTAAGAAAAAGGAGACATGTGCTAACCGCTTTATATATATTTTCATTCTATCCCACACAAACCCATGAGGAAATATAACCAGCATATTGAATGAGGTCAACTTGGTAGCGGCAGGCCGAAAGCAATTTTATTCTTTCTCCCATCTCCTCAAATTTGCTGCTTTTCTCTTTTAGAAGCCTCGTGGAAGTATAACAGATACACAATTAACTGTACACATTTAAAGGGCAAAATCTGATAAGTTTTAGCATATGTCACATACTTGTTAAGCCACCATCATGATAAAAAATGAATATATTCATCAGCCTCAAAAGTTTCCAAATGCTCATTGTTAGTTTATAGAAATGCAGCTGATTTTGTATATTTAATTTTTCACCCTGCAAACTTGCTAATCATACATATTAGTTCTATGGAATTTTAATAGATTCTATAGAATGCTTATAGAAACAATCATGTCATCTCTGAATCAAGACCTGCTTTATTTGTTCTTTTTCCAGTCTGGATACTTTTTATTTATTTTTTCTGACCTTGCTGTACTGGCTAGAACCTTTAGTGTGTGGAATATAAGTGTTGGCAGTGGAGATCTTTGCCTTGCTTTCAATCTTAGGGAAAAGCATCCAGGTTTTTTGTTTTTGTTTTTTTAACCATTAAGGGAAGATTAGCTGTAGGTTTTTTATAGATACAAATATCAGGTTGAAAATGTTCCTTTCTATTTTTTGTTTGCTGAGGGTTTTCATTAGGAATGGATATTGGATTTTTTTCAAATGTTTTTCTGCATCCACTGAGATAATCATATTTGGTTTCTTTGGTAGTCTTTTAGCATGCTGAATTACATGGATCCTCACAGGTTAAACTTGCCTTAAAAAATTGCTTGCAGTTCTGTGCTGAAGAGCGAACATCTGTTATTTCATTAATTCACATACTATTGGGGCACCTGGGTGGCTCAGTCAGTTAAGCATCCGGCTTCAGCTCAGGCCATAATCTCACAGTTTGTGAGTTCAAGCCCCACATTGGGCTCTGTGCTGACAGCTCAGAGCCTGGAGACTGCTTCAGATTCTGTGTCTCCCTCTCTCTCTGACCCTTCCCCTCTCGAGTGTGCTCTCTCTCTCAAAAATAAATAAACATGACAAATATTTTTAAAAAATTCATGTACTATTTAGTTCATCCTTGAGAATCATGTATGATTTTAGTTGCTTGGGTGGACAATAAATAGGATAGAACAAAGTCTCTGCTATAAGGGAGCCCATATGCTAGTTGGGTAAATAGTCGACAAGCAAATAAACAGATATACACTATGTAAAGTACTAGTAAGTTTTATTAAGAAAAAATAGAACCACCATACTGTTTTCCACAGTGACTCTACCAATTTACATTCCCACCAACAGTGCATGAGGGTTCCTTTTTCTCCCCATCCTCCCCAACTCTTGTTTCTTCTTGAGTCTAGCCATTTTGACAGGTGTGAGTTGATATCTCATTGTGGTTTTGATTTGCATTTCCCTGATGATGACTGATGTTGATCATCTTTTCATGTGCCTGTTGGCCATCTGTATGTCTTCTTTGGAAAATGTCTACTCAGGCCCTCTGCCTATTTTTTAAATCAGAATGTTTATTTTTTGTGTACATTTTCTATATATTTTGGATATTAACCTCTTATCAGATATGTCATTTGTAAATATCTTCTCTCATTCACTAGGAAAAACAAAAACACTAACTTGAAAAGACATATGCACCCCTGTGTTTGTTGCAACATTATTTACAATAGCCAAGGCATGGAAGCAAACTAAGTGTCCATCAATAGATGAATGAATAAGGAAAATGTGATCACACACACACACACACACACACACACACACACACTGGAATATTACATAGCCATAAAAAAGGATAAGATCATCATGCTATTTGATATGACATGCATGGACCTAGAGGGTATTATGCTAAGTGAAATAAGTCAGCCTGAGAAAAACAAATACAAACACTCTACTCATAAATGGAATATAAAAAAATGAATAAACAAAAAGCAGAATCAGAACTATGAATATAGTCATGCCTGACAACTGATGGTTGCCAGAGAGGATGGGGGTAGTGAATAGGGAAAAAATGGGTGAAGGGAAGAGGGAGATATAGGTCTTCAGTTATGCAATGAGTAAGTCATGAGAATAAAAAGCACAGCATGAGGAACACAGTCAATGAAACTGTAATAACAAGGTAATGGGACAGATAGTGGCTACACTTGTGGTGAACATAGCATGACGTATAAACTTCTCAGATCACTAAGCTGTACACCTGAAACAAATGTAACAGTGTGTGTCAGCTGTATGCATATTGAAAAAAAAAAGAAGAAGAAGAAGAAAAGAAAAATACAGAAGAATACATGAATGAGTATATCGGCAGTGAGGCTGCTGGTGTGCTCTTTTTATAGTAGGAATGAGGAAAGACCCCTCCTACAATGTGACATTTGAGCAAATATCAGCAGAAAGTGAGACAGCAAGCCATTCGGACATCTGGAGGAAGGGAAGTTCAGTCAGAAGTAACAGTAAGTGCTAAGGTGGGGGCGTTTGTCGTGTCTGTAAAACTACAAAGAGATCACTGTTGCTGGGTAAGTCTGTGGAGACATAACCCATCCCTTATCAGTGTTAATACATTCAAGTAAAAGTTGAAGATAGAAGGCAATTCAACTAGATTCAAAATTCAAAGTGATACCATTTACTGAAATTGCACAGAAATATTCAAGTTGTTGATACAAATATATTGGCATGTATTTACTGCTTCTTCCTTACCTTGATCTCCTACTTCCTTAGTCTAAAGTTGAGATTTAAGAAGCAAAATGTAACATTAATGTATCCAAGTTTATATCTGGACCAGTCTTGGTCATCCGTCACTATTTTACCTCTAATAATGTTTTATTATGAAAATTTCCCATGTGAACATTTAGCTTTACTTGTCTGACATTACGTATTATTTAATAGATTTGCTGCTTCAAATTCAATTACCAAGGCTACTGGAAGTATTGCTTTGAAGAAAGATTGCAAATTGATGGTCATTCTCATACCCTCTTTCTCCAGAAGGAATTATTTAGATTGAAAAATGTGTGGAGAATGGGAAAGGTTCTGAGGGCAAATGAATGTAAGTAATGTAGCTTTAAAAAAAAAGCTAATTATTTTTCTTAGCTGTGGAACTTTTAGGTGTTTATGAAATGCTCATGTAGATTGTAAATCTTTGAGAGGAGGACATTTTATTGACAACAGAAAATTTACTAACAGCTCAAGAAAGTTGTGCTTACCAGAACAAATCCTGTAAAAATCTTTCCTGGAAAAGGCAAAGACAGTTCAGTCTCTTGAGTTTCTAAGTGGATGGGTGTGGTAAACAGCCGGGGTCTGGATGGCACAACGTGGCATCATAATCAAAAGGTTGGAAATGATACCATTAAAAAATTATAAGCAGAAGCTTATAAATTTTTATGACTCACTGCTTTTAATTAACCTTTAAAAGCTATTCATGTAGGAATGCATATGTCTTGGCTTTTGAAGAGAGCAAGGTTTAGTACAGCTATGTTTCTGATGAGGACCCATAGATGCATCTTTTCCAGTATGGCTATGACATTTCAATAACACCATGTTTCAATAACACCATGCCCAGTCAAAGTACCACAAACTGAGCTTCAAGATGGTCACCAGGTAGAAAGATGGCATTTTGCTTTCTTAATCATGTTTCCTTTGCTCTCAGACATTTCAAAAGATTCTTAATTATTTTTTAGATATTATCGGTATAATCGCATAATCAGTCAGACAGTTCAGTTCCAAACTGTCAAGTTTTCTGTAAACTTATAGAGTAAATCTTCAGCAATGAGCTACATAACTTATCTTCAAGGAAAGAAACAACTAAAAAGGAATAGTGTGTTAATGTTCTATTGCTGCCTAGGAAATTACCACAAGTATAGCAGTTGAGAACAACACGTGTTTATTACTTTGCTGGTCAAGAGTCCAGGCACAGCTTAGCTGGCACCTCTGGTTAGGGTCTTACTAGGCTGTAAGTAAGCTGTTGGCTGGGCTCGTTTTTCATCTGGAAGCTCAACTGGGAAGAACCTCTTCCAAGCTCACTTTGATTGTTGACAGAATTAATTTCCTTGTATCCATAGGACTGAGACCCCTGGCTTCTTACTGGCAGTCAGCTGGAGGCTATTCTCCACTCCTAGAGGGTGTTACAGGGACCTGAAATCCAGACAGAAAGTCTCTAGAGCAATCCTGTTCATGAGTTAGAATTTATACGATGCAATGCAATCACAGAAATGGCACCTATCACCTTTGCCATATTCTATTGGTTAGTCACAGATCCTGTCCACATTCAAGGGTAAGAGGATTGCACAAAAGCGCAAACTCTAGGAAGCGAGGATCATGAGGGACCAAACTAGATTCTGTCCACTGCTATTAATAAACAATTTAGACCACTAGATGGACTATCAATATTGTCCATTAAAAAAAAAAAAATATATATGGCTTTGCAACTAGGTAAGACCAGGATTTAAACTTGGCTTTAGTACTAACTAGCTGTGTGCTTTTGAGTAAGGCATTTACCCTCTCTGTATCTCGGTTTCTTCACCAATGAAGTGGGGAGAAGTATTGAAAAATTAAAATAAAATGAGATCACTTATGTAAAGTGTTTAATGTAGTATATAGTATGAAATGAGTGTTCAACAACAATAGCTTCTCATGATAGTAATGATAGTAATACTTGTATTGGTGGTGAAAAGACTTAAAAGCCCTTCACCTATTGATGAATTGATAATAGAAGTCTTTTTTTTTCTTTCCCCTTTAGAATGTGTTAAAATCTATTTGATACATATTTTATATTTATTCGTTTGTATGTAACAAATATGATATAAATTATAATTCTAAGATTTATTTGTTGTGTGCATCTATAATGCCTTAATTGTTGCATTTGTAGAATATTTCATCATGTGAGTATACTATTGTATATTTATCCATTCACAATATGCTTATGTATTCTCTGCTCAGTGGGCATTTGGATTGTTTTCAGATTTTTTTTTTACCTTATTAACAATGCTGTTATTAACAGCAAGGAAACAATGCATTAAATGAATGTGTGTTCGGACCTCAAAACCTTGTATCACTTTCCTTTTTATGAACTCTGTGAAAATAGGAATTCATTGATTGAATATGTATTAAGCATCAGGAAAAGTATTATATACCAGGGACCAGAAGCAAAATGCTGCCTTCAAAGAATTTAAGAGTTTAATGAGGGAAACAGACAAATTTTAAAAACTGCCTAGATAGGGAGTCAGAGCCCATTCTGGCAGGCTGACCAACCACCTTGATTTATCCTGTCCTGGTTTTAACATTGAACATCCAGCAACCCTTTGGTCCCAGTAAACTTGAGGCTTGAGGCAGGAGCCATTTATTTAAGACGAACAGTGTTCTGTTTTTTTTTTTTTTTTAAATTTTATTTATTTATTTTTGAAATCTTTATTTTTGAGAAAGCCCACAAGCAGGGGAGAGGCAGAGAGAAAGCAGGAGACACAGAATCCAAATCCAAAGCAGGATCCAGGCTCTGAGCTATCAGCACGGAGCCCAACGCAAGGCTTGAATCCATGAACCACGAGGTCATGACCTGAGCCAAAGCTGGATGTTCAACTGACCGAGCAACTCTGGTGGCCCATTATTACACTGTTTTTAGAATGGAGGCATAAGGGACACTGGTCAGCAAACAATAGGTGTCCACCAGAAGGGACATCTAACTCAGGATAAGGCTAAGTCAGAGAAGTCTTCCCAAAGAAAATGATATATGAGTAAGGAGTGGGGAAGACAAATAATATTACCTAGGCAAAGAAGGAAACCAGAAAAAAGATTCTGGGCAGAGGGTACCGTGAGGCAAGAAAGTGTTATGCAGTATTCAAATTCAGGGTATCCAACAGTTCAGTATTGTTGGAACATAGACCTTGTATAGGAAAGAGGCAAGAAATGCAGTTAGAGAGGTCAGTTGACATGATGTGCTTGTCATGCTAAGTAAGGACTTTGGATGGTAGGTAGCATCAAGTGTCAGCACTGTGTCATGAGCTCAGATCTGTCTTTAAGACATATTCTTGTAGCAGGGGGGAGAAGCACAGGACTGGGTGGCTGGGGTCTGACAGTTCTTTGTTTCCCCATAGATTGCCTACACAGCTGTGTAGCATTTCAGTCCATGCACATTGTTTAACATTGAATAGAAATTAACAATAAAAGTAAAACAAAGAAAACAACAGTGACAACAAAGACCAAATCTACCAAAAAACCTTAGTCGCTTTTTGCTAGACAGATTAAACAGGGATGGATATATATATATATATATATATATATATATATATGTTATGTACATATGTTTTATACATATGTATATACATATGTTTTATATATATGTATATATATATATACATATATAACACATAACACATAACAGGGATATGTGTGTGTGTGTGTATATATATATATATATATATACACACACATATATATGTGTGTATATATAATTATATATGTTTTGTTTTCTAATTACATTTTTGATAAACCTAGCTGACACTCTGGGTTCACATTCTAAAAGTCACTTTCATGTTCACTGAGCATTTTGTAGGGGATAAAATGAACCACATATGCACACACCTATAGGCACATACCCCAAATGGCCTTGGCCATAAGATGTATCAGTGGTAGCAGGACTCCAGGGCCCATCAAGAATCCATGTTTCTTGGGGAGCCTGGGTGGCTCAGTTGGTTAAGCATCTGACTTTGGCTCAGGTCATGATCTCGCAGTCCGTGAGTTCGAGCCCCGCGTCAGGCTCTGTGCTGACAGCTCAGAGCCTGGAGCCTGTTTCAGATTCTGTGTCTCCCTCTCTCTCTGACCCTCCCCCGTTCATGCTGTCTCTTCCTGTCTCAAAAATAAATAAATATTAAAAAAAATCCATGTTTCTTACAGGAGGATGCAATCTGCTGTGGCTTACAGGTACTTTTTTAGTTTTATTCCTAGGTTTTTAGTTTTACTAACCACCTAGCATCCATAGTGCCATGAGAGTCTGTCAAGGTCCCTGACAAGGTCTGACTCAGACTGGGAGAATCTCACAAAAATGTCATAAGCCCATCATCTTATTATGTTCTAGTCTGCTCCCAATTCTTCCTCTTTCCATCACCAACATAATACCTTTAAAAAAAAATGAGCCCAAAGAAAGACTTTTATAATTTATCTTGCCTTGGGATCCCTATTTCATCCTGTGCTACAACTAACAGGCCATATCCAGACTCCAAACTACTCCATGTCGATATCATACAATCTAAATGACCTTGACCTTATATGCCAGATTGTGAAGCAATCTTCCCTTTTCCTCATCTTTATCATGTTCACAGAAGCTGAAGCTGGTTGAACAAAAAGTTAAACACAGACCTAAACACTAGTCTAAATCACCTTCTAAAGTGGTTAACTAGGAAAAAATGAAATCCTCTAGGTAGGCCGGCAGTCTCTTGGCTTAACAGAGAATGGGAATGGAAACTACTTTTTCCCATCTTGTTTCACTTTGCTTCTGTTGAAGATTAGTCTATTGAAATGCCAGGCTTTTGCAAACTTAGCATTTTAATATTTTTTAATAACATAAAATGGGTCAAATTTTTGAGTCAGAAGAGAAAATGCCTGTTGTCTTTGTAAATGTTTCACCTTAGTTTTATGTATACAACGTACACAGTATATTTAAAGGGTGCCTGTGTGGTATGTGCTGAAGGATGGTTTGTTCAAGCACACCTGAATGTCCCTATTAATCACTGTCTTGAGGATGCAGAGATCCTGTCCTCCCGCTATGTTCCCACCAAGCAGAATGTGTGGAAGAACATGTTTTTGGCAGTCAAGTTCAGGGGTGTGGGCGTGGCCAACCGGGAACATCTCCCTCATAAGGAAGAATGTCCACTTGGCAGGGCTTGATCTCCTTGCAACGCTGGGAGGGTTACAGATGGTTGCGAGGCTAAGTTGCTACATGATAAGAGTTTGCTGCATATAGATCTCAGCAGCAGATGCTCTGTCCAGTTGGCTGCCCCTGGACTCCTTGTGGGTAAGTCCCCCGCCAAGAAACCTGTATCTTGATTACTGTCCCTGGGTCTTTTCTTTAGTCTCACTGGACCGTCATCTACTCTTGGCTTAGAGTCTGCTGGCGTGTGGCTGCACAGTAACTCTAAAGCAAGGTGGCGGTTTACCAACCAGAGGAGCACACGTACCTCCTGATGACCATTGCCTCATGTGGGATAGCCATCCCTAGCGATACTGCCATTGGATGAAATATATTTCAGAGCCTAGTTCCGCGTGCCTCCAATGTTACAAAAGCTGAATATCATAAAGGGGGATTTGGTATTTGTAAACAACCAAAGGTCAGTCATTCAGAGCTATTTTAATTAAATAAGATAGGTGACCATGGAAAAGAACACTATGTGTGACTGATATGGAAGTAAGTTTGATATAAAACTGATTATTGTATTTTGCTTCTAAACTGTCACTGAAGGCAAATACCAAAGATGAAGTGCATGTAAATTTTGATCACTGATAGCAGTGTAGAAATGAGTACAATATGTCCCTAGTTACCCTTTCGAGGAGACAACACTTAAAGTATAATTTAGATGTATATGCTAAAAGTATATTCCATTACTTTACGGATACTTTTATGCTATGTGTTGGGTGTAGTGTTCTGTGTTAGCTTACCTGCTTGCTTGCTTTCTCATTAGAATCATGCACACAATTTAGCAGTAGTCCTTTTTATCAACCTATATTCCATATGTCCAAAGATCAAGAAATGAATAGAATAGTGTAAAGTCTTTTTTAAGAGACTAAGTAAAGTAACATATAATTGATTTAGAATAGGAATTAGGGCTCATTAAATTAGCATGTATGAGCATGGGAGATTTTACATAACTGCAAAATTATGATTTTTGCTTTCTAAGTTGAAGGAAATGTAAAAGATTTTATTATAGTTAACTTCAAGGAAAAGTACATTTTCTTATTCCTTCTTTTGTGACTATTTTAAGTCCATCATAAAACTTAATTGCTTTTCATTTGTCTTAAGAACTCCTGGCTATTACTATTTTTAGAAAATTCAGAAACTCTTTCTGTTTCTACTTTCACATATTATGTTAAATGGTTTTAAGTTTGTTAATAATAGGGGCACCTGGGCGGCTCAGTCAGTTGAGCGTTGGGCTCTTGATTTCAGCTCAGGTCATCTTACAGTTTGTGGGTTCAAGCCCCACATTGGGCTTGGTGCTGACAGCATGGAGCCTGCTTAGGATTTTCTCTCCCCCTCTCTCTGCCACTCCCCTGCTCGCACTCACTCGTACTCTCTCTCTCAAAACAAATAAGCTCAAATTTTTTTAAAAGTTGTTAATAACAGAAATATTTAAAATAAGTAAACATAAGTTTGTTAAAAATATGCCTCTGTACACAAAGCATTTGGCTCTCAATCATTAACAAAATATTCATATAGAGTTGCGTAAAATTACCTGAAGTCTTTCAGATGACTTTTCTCATTTTATCTTTATATATTGGCACTATAATCTCTACATTAAAAGTTGAAGAGGGGCGCCTGGGTGGCTCAGTCAGTTAAACGTCCAACTTCGGCTAAAGTCCTGATCTGGAAGTTTGGGTTCGAGCCCCGCGTCGGGCTCTGTGCTGACAGCTCAGAGCTTGGAGCCTGCTTCAGATCCTGTCTCTCAATCTCTCTCTCTCTCTCTCTCTGCCCCTCCCCCACTCACTCTTTGTCTCTGTCTCCCAAAAATGAATAAATGTTTAAAAAAATTTAAAAAACAGTTGAGGAAAATAATGTTCCACGAAGTTCCATGACGCTGGATCACAAGGCCAGTTAACAGTGGAGTCTAGGCTAGAGTTGGGTGCAGTTCAGGATACTGGCTTTTGTCTTCGAGCATTCTTCGCTGACCCCGTTTATACCCCTAGCACCTTCCTGACTTCTCCCTGCCACAACTGGGTTAGTAAACTAAAGACAATATAAACTTAAAGGTTATTTTTTATTTACTCCTTGCCTCTACCTTAAAAAAAAAATGACATGATGGCCAATGTGTATGAAGTAAAAAATAGAAGCCGGAAAATTGGATAAAAAGAAAGGAGGAGTAAAAAAAATAAGGTTTTACATTGGTGTAAAATGCGTGTGTTAATGCTGTGCTAGCTCATGAAATTGACAGAGTAGGGGTTGAAAATCAATCTCTAAGCTTTCTAGCAATCACTGAGAGGATCAAGCCATAGTCCGCTATGCAATTTTCAGTACTCATAAGATGAAAAATAAACCAGTGGTCAAGGAGAAACACAAAATATCTCTAGTAGGAAAAATAAAACAAAACAAATAATTTCCCAGTGGAAATAAGAATATGCCATATCTACAATCAGTGATGGTCCTAACCAGAACCAAGCACCCTTGCAGACAAGGCCAGAGGAAAGTTTCTAAGCAAACATACACAAGACTGTACTACAACCATGAAATGAATTATATCCCATTCTTGTGTTATGTCTGCTTCCTTACAATGACAGGATAGTTCTTGTTCCTCCAGTTCTCGTTGTCCTGCCTCAGGAAAAAAAAAAGAAAAGAAAAGAAAAGAAAAGAAAAGAAAAGAAAAGGAAAGAAAAGAAAAACAAAAAAGAAAAATCATTGCAATACCCAATCACTGAATAGCATCCAACCCACTTTCCTAATCTGTCCTCAGAATTGCCCAGCTTTGCTCAAACTCTTTAAGAAGCCCCTCCCATTTTCCCTTAACTGAGATTCTCCTAATGGTCCCCTGGGTGCCTTCTCCCTTGTTATAATAGGTTAAATGAAACAACTGTGTAATTTGTACTTTTACAAAAGTGTTTTGTACATTTTTGTGAGTACAGGTGTTCTCTTGTTATCATTTGATGAGTGAGTTTTAGCAGGTGTCAAAAATACAAGACTGTTTAATGAAGTCAGAAGTACCCTCAACAATATATCCAGAGCAAATAAAATAATTTTCACACGCCATTTCCTCATACAACTTCTTAATTTAGGTGAGCATCATTATATGAAAGGGCGATACCTTTGGTAGAGCAAAGCCATTTTCAGGTGACCTGACCTAATCCAGAGAAACGTTTGATATATATGCCTAAAATGTTCCTTAAGAAAACTCAAAGAAACTTGATGGATCTTAGATTTATTCACAATATTTTTTAGGAGAGTTTTTACAGCTTAGAACATATCAGCCTTTAAAGCTTTCTCCTTATAGCAGAGTAATCAACTTTTCAGAACGTTATAACCTGGTAACTATCATTATTTTAGCAGGCTTACGTCACACTCAAATTTTCAGTATATACTGAGACTGGAGGATTTATTCCAAGGCCTTTGCTGAGATAAAGTATTTTTAGAATCAGATAAACATTCCTAGTATTCCTAGATCAAAACGGTGATTTTGAAATGGAAGCCATTTGATTCATACCATTGGGAAACAAAAATCCTAATACATCACCTCTGAAAAAATTCATAGAGTTAATTGATTTTTCAAGGCTGTGTATAAGCCTGGTTTTCAACTAAAACTTATTTTTATTTTTTAAATGGGAAACCATAATATTTGCTATATTGTGGGGAGTAAAATATTAGTATAAGGTTTTTTTTATTTAAATTTTTTTAATGTTTATTCATTTTTGAGAGAGAGACACAGAGTGTGAGTGGGAATGGGGAGAGAGAGAGGGAGACACAGTACTCAAAGCAGGCTCCAGGCTCTGAGCTGTCTGCACAGAGCCCGATGCAGGGCTCGACCTCACAAACCATGAGATCTTGACCTGAGCTGAAGTCGGATGCTCAACCGACTGAGCCACCCAGGTGCTCCAATAGTATAAATTTTTTTAAAAGTGAGTTTCTCTAACATCCAGAAATATTTCTCCTCTCTACAGAATGACTGAATTTCATTCTCATTATGTAATTAATGAATTCTACCATCAAAGAAAAAAGTTTTTCTTATCTGAGTTAGTCATCTATAACAAAGACTTTTATTTTCACAAAAATACAACTCATATCGTTGATTTAAACAATTCACCATTCTGTTTGGGATAGTAAATGGAGGGTGAGACACCACAAAGTAAGGAAGCCTTGGGAAAATATACAGGCTTATGAATTACCCACAGACTGAAGTTGAAAAAGTGGTGGACATTTGGTTTTTAATTTCTTTGGAAGTGACTCCCATTTCTCAAACATGCTTTCTGCTTTCCATAAAACACTTGCTAGCGTGTTCCATCTGCCTGTCCTTGTATCCATCCGTGATGTTCTAAATGTGACTTTTCTGGCTTTCAAGAACAAGTTTCAATGTCAAAGCTATTTTCTACAAACATATTCCAACGTTGTTCCCGCATCGTGTTAGTGCTTTACGCATTTATGCAGTCTCTTCAGAGGGAGTGTGACACAAATAAGTGACATTCTGGTTTCAGAACTGAATTCTCAAAAATATTTCTCACCTATTTGGGTGAGAAATCAATCCCTGGATAAATGTTTTGTTTTGTTTTTGGTGAAAACTGTGTATTTCAGTATCCAAAAGTTGGAAGTCAGCCTTACCTCCAACTTTTAGAAAACAAGATGAAATTTTTGTTTTGGCATTAGGATGCTATTATACCCAGGGATCCAGAAACACCCAAATCCTGTATCTGACCAAGCCACACTTTCTGACAAATCTCTGGAGGGAAATTAGGCACAAGTAACAGTGTGCAAAGAAAACAAATGTATAATTTCTAGAGACGTGAATTTAGTGCAGTGAAGCTTAGTAAGTGTTGGTTTGACTCTCTCCTGAGAGCTTCTCAGGTGTAATCTGAAACCAGATCCCATAAGAGGGGGGCCGGAGAGACCAAAGAAAGGGGCAAGCCACTTCAGGTTGTAAGTGGCAGTTTTAATAAACAAAAGGAACTTCCATAAGAGGCTTGTCTTGCGCAGCAAGACTTATCCCTGCGTCTGCCCGCCAAATCTTAAAAGTTAACTGGGTTCAGTCATGTCTACCATGCAGGTGTTTTCAACACCACTTCACTATCTCAAGACTTCTTACAGCAGCCTCTGAGATCAGGAAAGCCAAGTGGAACCCACACTCCAAAAACAGGGGAGGGTGTGAGGAGCCTCTGATCACCTTGCTTCATTCAGCTCACAGGTCAACTGGCAGTCACATCTTTTTGATGACCTTTCCCAATAGTAACCTGGCCAAAGATACAGAATATTCCTTCTAAGCTACCAAGTACTTGATGGTACCTGACAGCAACAGAGGGGAAGGAAGTTTGGATAGGCATTCATTTGCAACATAAAGAATCCTATTTATTATAAGATTCAGTCTGGAGTGGGTTTTCTCCACAGAGAAATCAGGGAGTGGCTACCAGAAAATGGGTAAATGGATAATACAGGAGCAAAGCAACAGTCGGAAAAATCAGCAGTTGAATGAGGGACAGAATGTATGTCTCAGAACTTGATTTAATGCTCACAGCACTTTGTTACCCTGCTACTACAGAGAAAATTCTATAAACCCTGAAGAAATTAGAGCATCTTATGAAAATACTTGAAAACATTTCACAACTAAATTGTCATTTGGTGGGATCTGGCATCATTTTGGGCCTCCAGAAAATTCTTCAAGAATGTGATGTTAGGGGCTTCTGGGTGGCTCAGTCGGTTGAGTGTCCGACTTCAGCTCAGGTCATGATCTCATGGTCCATGAGTTCGAGCCCCGTGTCGGGCTCTGTGCTGACAGCTCAGAGCCTGGAGCCTGCTTCAGATTCTGTGTCTCCCTCCATCTCTGCCCCTTACCCACTCACACTCTGTCTCTATCAAAAAATGAATAAATGTCAAAAAATTTTTTAAAAAAAATAATAATAATAAAAAAGAATGTGATGTTAGCAGAAAGTCACCACATACAAAGTGGCCAAATGCTCTCTCTTCTGAGTTTCTACTATTGTTAGAATACTTTTGAATTTCTTGTCATTATTCAGACAAAATGTAATATTGTTGCTTTGTTTGCTTAAAAGGAGAGGGACTTCTTAAAATGCTTTAAATCCTTAGAAGGATCTCTGGAGCATTAATAATTTCTGAGAAATATTTTCCCTTTTATTAACATTTTAGAACACAATATGTACTACCACGGACTATACCACATAGGTTGTTATTTGGGGGGGAAATAAAAACAATCCAAGACAATTTGTTCAGCAGAGCGCTCGAGGACATTCAAAAACTTTTTGAAATCAGTGTGACTACCCTGAGCAGCTTGATAATTCAACTTGTTAAAGTAAATGGTCTATGGAAAGTCAAAATGTTTGTGCACATAAACATAATCAGCATGAAATGGTCAGAGCAAGAGGACCATCTATTAATTTACCATTAATGATGAGGCTGCTGTGCCTCATCATTGTTTCATGATGCTTAAGTGTACCTGCGTGTGTTGCACACACATTCAAATGGGAAGGGTTGGAGAACTCTGTAGGAATACAACTTAGATCCATAGTGCCTTGAACTTGCATGTGTGGAAGGCTTTGCGCTGGCTGTTCCAGTTAAAATTGCCCCTTTAACTCTATTTTTAATATTCCTGACTTTCAATTCACATATAACCTCTATCCTGCCACCTTTTGCATTCTCTAATGCAGACTCATTTTGTATCAGTTCTGTTTTCACAGTGGGATATGACATTTATTGGTTTGGGAACACCGACTAAATTGGAATGCAATTCCACTATACATAAAGGTACCTACAACAGCAGGATGATATGAATCTGAATAAATAAGAAATTACAAAGGTCAGTTAGAATAAAAGTCAGAGCTGGTAAATAAAAATACAATAAGTTCCAGAAATAAAAATAAAAATCAGAATGCAATTACGTTCCACACAAATGAATGGAGCAGGAAATGCATATAAAATAGAGGCTTTGATGAGAAGGAGTTAGGCTCTGGTCATGATCTCAGGGTTTGGGAGATTGAGCGGAGCTTTGGGCTTTGTGCTAACAGCTTGGAGCCTGGTTGGGATTCTGTCTTTGCCTTCCTCTGCCCCTCCCCTGCTCACGGGGGTGCTCTCTCTCTCAAGAGTAGTAAATAAAATTTAAAATAAATAAAATGAATAAATAAATATCAAAGTTGATTACTGCTAGATAATTTTTAAATTTAGCAGCTGAAATAAAGCACAAATATGAGGTAATCTGGAAAAGTAACAAAAATCAAGATAGACTAAGAAATAAAAGAATAGGTGAATTTCAAACATAGATCTATATTAAAATGTGGAAAAAATTAAATCTAAAAAATTGTGAGCATTAAAAAGCACATGCAGAGAGAGCATATAACACAAATATGGGGAATTAAATAAGAGATTTAAGAGAAAGCCAATATTCTCTTGTCCACAAGAGAAGCACAATTAGAAAAAAAAAGGAAAGAAAGAAACTGCTGAGGTCAGGGACAGAGCTCTTGGGTGGAGGTAAATTTCACTTACAAGGCAAAATGGCAATATAAAGAAAATAGTGAACATTGTCAGAATGAACATTTTAATTAACCAATGAGCACCATGTCACTTGATTTAGTGGCCAGTTTTCCAAGCTCATTTCACTTGACCCATCATAGGTTTTAACAAAGTTGATCATTCTTCCTTGATGCACTTTCCTCACTTGGATTCTAAGAATACCCACCACACATGGCTTGTCTCCTAGCTCTCTGGTTGCTTCTTCCTAGGCAACTTTGTTGATGTTCTTTTTCATTCTGACCTCTTATTGGTTAAGAGACCAAGCTTGGTCCTTGGTCCACACACTAGCTCTTGATTTTCTCCAGGCTGGTGGCTTTCAGACTATCTGCATGCTGATAACCTCCAGCCTAGACCTTTCACAGGAGCTCCAGACTCACAGATCCAATAATTCACTTGCGTCCATCCTAGATAGACTTAATGTCCAAAGCCAAACTCCTGATCTTCCTCCTCTAACTTCCTTCATGTACTTTTCCTCCATTACCCATGGAATTGTGGGACATTTCATTCTTGGAAGTGCCTAGGCCAAATCTTTTGGAGTCATTGTCGATCCTTCTTTCTAGCACATACCCTTTTTAAATCCACTAAGTCCTTTTGTTCTAACTTCAAACTATATTCAGAATTTGGCCAATTTTAAGCACCTCTCAACCATTTCCACCCCAATCTGAGCCACCATCAGCTGTCATGACATGAAGGAAACGGCCTCCTAATTGGTCTCCCCGTGTTTATCTTCATCTTCCTGTAGTCTGTCCTATATACGCCAGTGGAATCATCAGAAACCTACATCCGGGTAGATTGTTTCTCTGCTTGGAATTCTGCAATGGCTCTTCACTAAACTCAGCAAAGCAAAAGCTCATGCAAGCATTTGTCAGGCTCTATAGGATCTAGCCTGCTCCCCCGTGACCCTTCCAACCTTCATTTCTATGACCCTACTCTGCTGCCATTAACTCAGAGAGCCACAGTTATCCCCTTGCTTTTCACCAAACACATGAGATATGCTTTTACCTTGGAGCCTTTGCTCTGGATGTTGTCTCAGCCTGGAATATTCTGCCCTTAGCCACTTGCTTGACCAACTTTTTCAACTTCTCAAATCTTTGCTCAAATTTCACCTTGATGAGGCTTACCTTGACCACTCCTTTTAATATTTCAAGTTGACAACAGCCCATACTCCTACCATTCAAAATTTCAAATCGCCTTACTTTGTTCTGCTTTTGATTTTGTTCCACAGTATTTACAACTTTCGAATATGCCACACAATCATTTATTAAATCTATTATTTATTGGTTGTATCCTTCCGCTGAGCTATAAGAGAGAAGAGGTTTGGATTTTTTTTAAGCCTACAGGAAGTCACTTTATTTACAGAAAACAGTAATTTGAGGAGTCTTGTTCACAGAGGGTGACGATCCCCCTTCCTGCTGGTGCTATTGGAGGGCTTGGGAGTGACATCTTCAGTCCTCCTTGATCTTCATCCCTGAACAGGCAAGGTCTCTGAGGGCTGACTATGATCCAGGCCCAGGAGTTTTGATTTTCTTTCCTCCTGTGTACTGGGGTTCTATGTGGAGGGCAGTGATGCCCAGCCTCTTGAACCTCTGTTCCATATCCTGGGTGGCCCACATGACTGCATATGGAGAAGACTCATCTTTGCCAGCCTTCACCTTCATCCTACCAATCACATGGGCAGGTGGCTTCTTTGCCAGAAAGGTGGGTGGTGCCATAGATGAAAGTGTTGTTGAAAGATATAAAGATATGGTAGACACTAAACACTTTTTCTTCTTTGGCCACCTGAGGTCTGAGACTGTTCTTTCTCCTTTTCCTTTTCCTTGCAAGGTGCTATTTCTGTGCATCTTCTCAGACTCCATCACCAGAAAGAGCGAGAGCAGAGGGTTTTGACTGTATTATTCCCTAACATATCCAAAGCACACTGGATTGAATTACTAGCTGAACCAAATGAGCTTATCTTCATACACTGAACTTTCAGGGTTATAATCCATGTACATATATTTTTTAAGACCATTGGGGATGGCTCAAAACATCCTCCAAATAACATGCATATTCAATATGGGTTAAAGGCGCACCGCTGTCATTTTTTAAGATTCACTCAGTGCTAGATTCCAAATAAAAGATCAACAACTTATATATGCCATTACATTTGCAATAATATATTAAGTATTTAGTATTCAAAACTCTGTGTTCTGAGAAGTACAATAATATAAAAACATCATCCCTAGAAATTTACTAGTCAGAAGGGAAGAAAAACATAAATTTCATATTTATCTGACCACTGAATTTCTTCTCAGCTATAATCCTCTATTGTAAAACCAAATAAAACAGTATCTTTTTTCAGGAGCTCAGACAAAAACATTTATTCTCCCTATCTTTTCCAAGGCTCTTTAGAATTGTAGTAAATGAAACGTCTGGTTACCTGGTTAACTCTTCCCTGGATGCTAATGGGATTACACATTCATTTAAATTTGGCTTTTTAAGGAGTTCCCTGGAGGCCAGGCCAGCATGCTGAGCTCAACTAATAGACTTTCAGCATCACAATCTAGGTACACATTTTTTTTTTTTAATGCCACAGGGACCTTAAAATGGTTTAAAGTAGATGAAATATTGTCATTATGTTCTTATGTGATGTTCTGTAGTGCTGGGATATTTTTAAAATGTTTGAGTGATATTTTAAACAAAGTAATAAAATACACAATCTGTCCCTGGTTGGTACAACTCAAACTATATCTATGGAAACGGGACTCAGTGACCATGAATGTTAATCCATCTGCATTTTCACAAAGAGGTACAAAATGAAAATCTCAATTCCAACTACATTTTTTTTTTTTTTTTTGCAAATGCAATCTCCTGTCTAAGCTAGTGGGTGACTTGATGTATTTGATATGCAGGAATAATGTTTTCTACCTAAGGTGTGGTTATTAATGTCCTATCATTTTCAATCTTTTAAAATCTAGGGGGCTGGCCTTGCTCTTAATGAGTAGACAGCTAAGAATGATGTAATTCTGGCCCTTGGTTGAGGATTTATGTAATACACCAATGCTCCCACTTACATCGTGATGTTTGATTTAAACAGCAAGATACCTGCCCCATTACTGTATCTGCTCCCCACTACCTATCAATCTAAAGGACTGACTTTATTTTGTTGCTGTTTCAAAATCAAATATCCATTTCTCACTAAAGTTGCTTTTAGAATGAACATCTCTGACAGCATTTTCTGATACTACTAGCTGACAGCAGATACCCAGGAAAAGGAGAGGTTTAATTGAGAAGAGAATAGAGAGAAGAGAAGTCCTTATATAAAATAGTGTCATGAAAAGATGCTCAATGTCGCTCTTCATCAGGGAAATACAAATCAAAACCACACTCAGATATCACCTCACTCCAGTCAGAGTGGCCAAAATGAACAAATCAGGAGACTATAGATGCTGGAGAGGATGTGGAGAAACGGGAACCCTCTTGCACTGTTGGTGGGAATGCAAATTGGTGCAGCCACTCTGGAAAACAGTGTGGAGGTTCCTCAAAAAATTAAAAACAGATCTACCCTATGACCCAGGAATAGCACTGCTAGGAATTTACCCAAGGGATACAGGAGTACTGATGCATAGGGGCACTTGGACCCCAATGTTTATAGCAGCACTTTCAACAATAGCCAAATTATGGAAAGAGCCTAAATGTCCATCAACTGATGAATGGATAAAGAAATTGTGGTTTATATACACAATGGAGTACTACGTGGCAATGAGAAAGAATGAAATATGGCCCTTTGTAGCAACATGGATGGAACTGGAGAGTGTGATGCTAAGTGAAATAAGCCATACAGAGAAAGACAGACACCATATGGTTTCACTCTTATGTGGATCCTGAGAAACTTAACAGAAACCCATGGGGGAGGGGAAGGGGAAAAAAAAATGAGGTTAGAGTGGGAGAGAGCCAAAGCATAAGAGACTCTTAAAAACTGAGAACAAACTGAGGGTTGATGAGGGGTGGGAGGGAGGGGAGGGTGGGTGATGGGTATTGAGGAGGGCACCTTTTGGGATGAACACTGGGTGTTGTATGGAAACCAATTTGACAATAAACTTCATATATTAAAAAAAAATAAATAAAATAAAATAGTGTAGAGTACTAGTGACCTACATATATGCCCATGGCTATTCCCATGCCTATACTCATGCCTATGCCTACTACCCATTCCCAAGCCTATGCTTATGCCTATACCCATGTCTATGCCCGTACTCATGCGTACACCTATGTCCACGTTTGTGCACATGCCTGTGCCCATGCCTATGCTTTTGCTTATGCCTATACCATTGTCTATGCCTGTGCCTATACACATTCCTATGCCCATGCCCATGCCTATGCCTATATTCATGCCTAGACCTATATGCATGCCTATGCCCATGCCAGAGCCCATGCCTTTGGCCATGGCTATATCTATACCCGTACTTATGTCCATGCCCATACCTATACCCAGGCCTATGCGTATATACCCATTCCTGTACCTGTCTGCTTCTGTATCTTCATCTGTATCTATATTTGAATGAAAGCCAATTAAAAAATGTGAACATTTTGGGACACCTGAGTGGCTCAGTCTGTTGAGCGACTGACTCTTGATTTCGGTTCAGGTCATGGTCTCACGGGTCGTGGGTTTGAACCCTGTGTCAGGCTCTGTGCTGACATCTCAGAGCCTGGAGTCTGTTTCAGATTCTGTGTCTCCCTCTCTCTCTGCCCCTCCCCGGCTCGCACTCTGTCTCTGTCTCTCAAAAATAAATAAGTGCTAAAAAATTTTAAAAAAAAATGTGAATGTTTTTATGGGCCACATTTTTTTTTTCCATTCTAGATAAAAATAGCTATACTGAGTCCTGTAGGGAAAAATGGATATTTTAAAAATTAGACATCATTCTTATTGAATAGAAGAATGCCAACGAGAAACTTGATATCGTTTTCTAGCCATCAATATATCAGCATCTTTGGGCACATTTGAGAAGTTGTAAACTCGAGGAGTGGTCTTGTTGTTCAATCTGAAATGAGATTCAGAGTGGGCTAGGCACATGCGGTCACTGGACACTGTGCATGGAATTGAACTGGGGAGCTGGAGAGCACCGTGGACATTTGCAGAGTGGGGAAAAGGAGGCTCCACGAGCTGGAGATGGGCCATTGGAGGGTTTCAAAGGCAGTTCCCAGCTATTTCATCATTTTCCAGTGTCCAAGTGTACTGCCTAATTCATCTCCCTTTTGTTTTAATATGTAATTTTAACCTTGAAACTTCTCCATTATAAACACTGAATATGTGGTTCACAATGTACATACACAGAATGGAAAACTTTCCAAGAAGCAAAATGTATTTACTCACCTTCAAAAATATAATTGCAAAATTTGCCACTCACCTTTCATCTTAACATATTTAGAAATTCAGGTGACTCACTCTTATTTTGTGCCTAAAACAGCTAAAAAATGGAACGAACATCTTACCTTATGAGAGTTCGGTGCCACACCTTGAGAAAAGTTAGAAAGTAGGTCAAAAGGTTATTTTGGGGTGGTTTGTTGTTGTACATGTGAATTATTGTTTTTAACATAATGGGTTTCTGTAATTTTGGCTAATTTGTAATGATAGCTATTTCTATTGACAGGTGGTTTAAAACCATTTGTGAATAATCAATCATCCTGCAAAAGAAGAAAAACTACCATGGTTTAACAAATAGTCCATATTTATCATTTTTAGTTTTATATATTTTTAATTTTTATTATTTAATAAATATTCCACAATCAATATTTGAGCAATCACAGTATTCAGGTTACCAACAAAAAATGTATGATACATTACTGATTTACTTTGGGGTCATAGTATTTTGTAGAATGCAAATAATTACAGGTAAAAAATGTGGTACATAAAATACTTATGTTTTTTAATGGTCCTCATGCCAATCTCTATCTCTCTCTACCTCTATTTATCTATATTAGTATATATTTGTATCTCTGTCTACATTGATATATGCTGATATCTATATCTGTATTGATATAGATGATAATACAGATGTAGATAGGTACAGATATAAGTATTAGGTCAAAGGTATGAGTATTGTTATCGATCATTGTCATAGTCAATTAAGGATGCTATAACAAAGTACCATAGACTGGGTGGCTTATACACAACAGAAATTTATTTCTCTCAGTTCTGGAGGCTGTAAGTCCAAGATTAGGATATTACATGATTAGGTTCTGGTGAGATCCCATTTTTGACTTGCAGACTGCCAATATCTCATTGTTCAGAAGAGGGAGAGAGTGGTTTGGAGCCCCTTTATGAGGGCACTAATCACATTCATGAGGGCTGTATCTTCATGAAATAATTACCTACCAAAGGCCCTACCTCTTAAAACCATCACACAGGGGGCTAGGAATTTCAACATATGAATTTTGAAGAGACACAAACATTCATTTCATGGCCTTCACCATTATCCTAGACCATTCTACATGTAGACTGAAGTAACTGAGACTGTTTTCCTCTTGGTATGGGTCTAGTGTAATAAGTGTTGAAAATATTTATCAGTCACCTTTGTCTCCTCTAACCTGCACAAGTATAGTTCTGAGGTCTTATGATTTGAAGTCTGAATCTTCCAAAATTTGCAGCTCATTTTTACCAAACCTGGCAATATTCATTCACTCATTCCCCAAACACATAATGAGCTCTCACTCTTTATCAGACATTGTACCAAATGCTGGGAATACAGAAAATGGGACTTGGTTCATACCTTTATTTATTGTCTGGTAAGGGAAATGCAAATTCACTTGTCAACATAAAATTAAAACACAATATGGTACAAATGAGGTGCCATAGAAGGAAAATAAGGGCTGGGAACTTAGACCTGACTTTTATAAATAGACTCTTTGTGGCATAAGCTTGATGTGCTAGGAAAAACCCTTGGTATGTGGGATCCAGGATTTACCTTTCCTCTACCTGAGGAAGAAGGGGATGAAAGCACAGTCAGGCTCAGAAATCATTTTTCTTTTTTTACTGAATGTGTATAGTGATTCATCTGCTGGGTCTAAAGCTGGTCTCTGAAGTTCAGCCTCCCTGCTCCTAATAGTACTCTCTCCCCAAGTACTAGACTCTGCTCCCCAAATCTAATCACACGCTGAGAGTCTGAAGGATGCAGGCTTCAACGGGAGAGGGAAGAAATTTGTTTCCCTTCTGAATTTGCAGGGTTCGCACAGAAGGCACTCACGTATCATAAATCACAGAGACTTCTAGCACAATATAATCTCCAGAACAACTGAATGGAACCACTTCCTGGAAGACCTTTTGTCATTTCTTATGCCAGACTGGGTGGTGACCCTATGCTGATTTATCTCAAGTTGGCTATACCTCTTGATCATGATAAAACAGAGATCCTAATGTTGACCCCCCAGGGATATGTGTGAGGATTGTAATGTGTCTGCCATTTAATAGGCACAGTGGTAACTGCCATCCTTTCCCCCAAACCATCAATTCCTCAACTATTTCTCTGTTAGCATCAAGAGTAAGTGTAGGGGAAGAAAAAAAATGTTAAAACATGTATTATTTGGTTTACTTATGGGGATGCTTTGGTAAAAGATAAAGTAGGGGAAAATGTTCAAAATTACTGTTAATAACTGTCTTTTTTATTTATTTAAAAAATGACGGATTACCAGTTTATCACTGGTAATCAAGTCAGTTCACACTGGCAGAAGTGAATTACAACTATTGTGTAGCCCAAATTTCCACTATGTTAAAACATCACTTGTGCTTATATTTGCAAGTTTTTCAGTAGAATAACTTTCTTCTGATACCCCTAACCCACAGTTCTAACACATTATCAAGTCAATAAAATATTCCTAGATCAGGTTTTGTAAAGGCATTCATTTTTTTACTGGTTATGAGAAATTATCACTGTATGGCCTATTTTGTAAATAAGCGTGGTTGGCAGTTACAAAGTACACAGAGACTGTAGCTTTCTTCAATTTAGAACATGTGTGAATTATCATATTTTTACTTGGATTTCTGTATTTAGCCGCCCTCTATTAGTCTGTTCCTTGTCTAAGCTCTATATTTGCCCCAAATCCAGAGATTTGTATTCTTAGAGTATTTATTTGAATTTCCTTCTGTGGACTACCTGAGAGTCATAACTCTTTCTGATATTCTGCTTCTATTGAACATTTTCTTTTTCTGTCCTCTGTCTCCCACCTAAGTACCATGGATTGCTCTTTTGTGTGGTGATTGCTGCCTCGTGGAGGCATTTCTCTTTTTATTTCCCTGTTAACCACAAACCTTGAATGGTAAAGCTCTGGTTATTCAAGAGCCAGTGTAGTTGAAGTATTATGAGCCCAGACGTTAGTGCTAGACTACCCCTTTCCTTCCCCAGCTCTTCCCCTTACTGGTTATGTGATTTGGGCAAAGTTACTTAAACTTTCATGTCCTTAGTTTTCTTGGCTGTAAAATGCCAATAATAATCATGTCTACCACATGTATTTGTTGTGAAGACTAAATGCGTTAATAATTTACAACATCCTGTGGTACATAGTAGGTGCTAGACAAGTGTTAGATATTATTTGTTTTTGAACCTCATCACGGCCACTGTTCTAAAACAAGATCTTAATAATTTACATCTGTGAAGGCTGAGCCTCAAATTCAAATTTTGACTCACATCCTGTTATTCAGTTATCCATACCATATTCATTGACCACCCCCAGGAGGAGCCAATCGATAGTTTCTTTTGTCAGGCACTCTTGGAGGTATCATTTTGAATCTTTGCCAGAATTGCCATTTCAAACATTTTGTTCTCTTTCCCTCATCAATACATTTATACTTATTAGGTACCTCATTTCAGTCTTCATTTAAGAAAGTACAATTATATTTAAGTAGATGAACATGAGTGTGAGATACTTGTCGGCAAAGTTATTTCTTTGCTACTTCTTAGTAGCCCATTACTACGCTCAATGATTCGATCTTTAACTTTCCAGGACATCCAAAACTTTAGTATTAGGCATTTCTGAGGATAATCAAAAGTGGGAAACTTTGGTTAGTAGCCAAAATTTACATGACAAGCATATATTAAAAAACAATGTAATTCCTCTTTTAATGAGAAAAGTATCAAGCAATTGATAATTCATATGATTTAATAGAGTATTACAAGACTTGTAAGGAAGGACACTGCCTGCCATATTCCTTTCTATCAACGAAGTCCTTTCCTTAATGTCTTATATCTATCCCTTTATGTATTTCTAAATAATAAACCGATAACAGTGCTTCTATATTTACCACTTCTAGAGTTCAGTCCTATCTTCGGGCTTCACTTCTAATTCCAGTTCTCTTGCTATTTCTGCCACATCCTCACGGAAGTCTTAAATTTTTCAAAATCATCCAGGAGGGTTGGAATCAACTTCTTCCAAACTCCTGTTCATGTTGATATTTTGCCCCTTCCCATAAATTATGGATGTTCTTAATGATCTCTAGAATGGTGAATTCTTTCCAGAAGGTTTTTAATTTACTTTGCCCAGATCCATCAGAGGAATAACTATCTATGGCAGCTATAGCATTACAAGATGTATTTCCTAAATAATAGAACTTACAAGCAGAAATGACTTCTTGATCCATGGGCTGTAAATTGGATGTTGTATTAGTCAGCATGAAAACAACATAAATCACGTACATCAGAACCATTGGGTGTCTATCAGTGAAGACTCATAGTTTGAAAGGAAAAAAAAATTTTTTTTCCTGAACACTATTTCTCATCAGTAGCCTTAAAATTTGGTAAACAGGCTTTGTTGTTCCATTTACAGAGCACAGCAGAGTAGATGCCGCATACTTCTTAAGGGCCCTAGGATTTTCAGAGCGATAAATGCACATTGGCTTCAACTTCAAGTCACCAGCTGACTTAGCCCCTAACAAGAGAGTCAGCCTGTCCTTTACAGTTTTGAAGCCGGGCGTTGACTTCTCCTCTCTAGCTATGAAAGTCCTAAATGACATCTTCTAATAGAAGGCTGTTTTGTCTACAGTGGAAACCTGTTGTCTAGTGCAGCCACCTTCATTCATTGTCTTAGCTAGATCTCCTGGATAACTTGCTGCAGTTTCTACGTCAGCGCCTGATGCTTCACAATGCATTTTATATTGTAGAGACAGCTTCTCTCCTTGAGCCTCTTGAACCCACCTCTGCTAGCTTCAAAATTGTTTCTTCCTCACCTCTCTCAGACTTCAAAGAATTGAAGAGAATTTGGGTCATGCTCTGGAACAGACTTCAGTTTAATGGAAAGTTGTGGCTGATTTGATCTATACAGACTACTCAAACTTTCTCTATGTTGGCAATAAGTCTGTTTCACTATCTTATCATTCATGTGTTCACTGGAGTAGTACTTTTAATTTCCTTTAAGAATTTTTCCTTTGCATTCACAGCTTGGCTGACTGGCACTGTCTAGCTTTCAGCCTATCTCAGCCTTTGACATGACTTTCTTGCTAAGCTTAATCATTCTTAGCTTTTGATTTAAAGTGATTGAGATGAGCACTGGGTGTTGTATGGAAACCAATTTGACAAATTTCATATTAGAAAAAAGAAAAAAAATTAAGTGGGAGACATGCAGCTCTTTGTTTTACTTGAACATCTAGAGGTCATAGTGCTATCCATCAGCCTAATTTCAATATTGTTGTGTCTCAGGGAATAGGGAGGCCCGAGGAGAGGAGAGACAGGGGAAGGGGACAGGCCAATTGGTGGGGCAGTCAGAACACATGCAACATTCATCAATTAAATTCACTGTCTTACATGGGCACTACTCATGACACCCCAAAACAATTACGATAGTAACATCACAGGCCCCAGATCACAGATCACCATAACAAATACAATAATAATGAAAACGTCTGAAATATTGTGAGAATTACCAAAAAAGAATCTGAGTCAATGCTATTGGAAAAATGGCACTGAGAGACTTGCTTGATGCAGGGCTGCCATAAACCTTAGATTTGTGAAGACAATATCTGCAAAGCGTAATGAAGTGAATAAGCATGAGTGAACCATCAAGTATGTAGAAACAGGTGAACTGATTTAAAGGTTAATTGGGTTAAGAAGGCATATTTGATGTGCCTGAAGAGTGAAGTTACCTGTAGATCTTTTTTTTAAAAAAATTCTTTTTAATGTTTATTTATTTTTGGGACAGGGAGAGACAGAGCATGAATGGGGGAGGGTCAGAGAGAGAGGGAGACACAGACTCTGAAACAGTCTCCGGGCTCTGAGCTGTCAGCACAGTGCTGATGCGGGGCTTGAACTCACGGACAGCAAGATTGTGACCTGAGCTGAAGTCAGACGCTTAAACGACTGAGCCACCCAGGTGCCCCACCTGTAGATCTTTAAAAAAATACCCATGACTCAGAGAAAGAAATACCATGTGATTTCACTCAAAGGTGGAATTTAAGGAACAAAACAGATGAACATAGGGGAAGGGAAAAAAAGAGAGCGAGGGGAACCATAAGAGACTCTTAACTATTAAAACAAACTAAGGGTTGGTGGAAGGGAGGTGGGTGGGGGATGGGCATTGAGGAAAACACCTGTTGTGATGAGCACTGGGTGTTACATGTAAATGAAATCACTAAATTCTACTCATGAAACGAATATGACACTGTATGTTAACCAACTAGAATTTAAATAAAAACTTGAAATGCAAGAAACAAAAATATTCATGGCTGACTCTAGTCCTCAAACATTCTGAATCAATCCATCTGGGGTGTGGCTTGGGTATTGGAATTAATAAAAGCTGCCCAGCTGATTCTAATGTGCTGCAAAGTTTAGAAGATTACACGGGAGGAGGGCTGTCCTGTTGATGGGGGGATTGGTATTGGTCACTGGAAAGGGCTGATAGGCAAGCTTGTGTGTTTTCAGCCTGAGGTATTTTGCAGAAGTGTCTTAAGAGTGAGTTGGAGGTGTGGCTGGGTCAAAGGATGGCCTTTAGTAGCCCTGAAGAGAGGAAATCAACGATGGAGCCCAGGAGGAGAGACTCTGGGGAGTGGAAAGGTACTGGAACCCATCAATAAAATGAACAGTGTCCTTTAAGTATGGTTCAAGGTTTCTGAGACTGTGGGCATTAACTCTGTAGTTGCAGGATCATAGGGAGAGCCAAAGCGGTCCCTGGCAAGGTGGAGCACCCAGGGTGGTAGGTGTGTGAGAGGGTAGGGATAAGGGCAGAAGTTGTTTACTAACCAGTAGAAACAGATCTCAATACTTTAATGAACTTTACAGTTGTCCTCATGTATACAGGATGAACGTCAGCCATAGGACACCAGTGTATTGATCTTGGACTAGTTGCTTTTGTGGTTTATTAGCTCAAGCCTCGTTAGAAATAAGTCTTTGGGCAAATTTTAAATCTGTATTTTTAAAAAGTGTGTAGTTTATTCCTTTTTTTGTTAAGTCCAATTGAATGCTATGAGGAAAATAGGGCAGAGTGATCAATAATAACAGAGTATGTGAGGGCAGACCACCTCCTAGAGCTGCCTGGGCAGGTTCTGCTAGAAATGAGACATTAAGGCTGAGACATAGAAGTCAAGGGCTGAAGTGCTGGGAAGAGTCAAGGGAATAGTGTTCCAGGCAGAGGAAATGGCAAATTCCAGGTCTCTCTGACAGCAAAGAGTTTGGTATTTTCTAAGAATTGATACAAAGACTGAATATGGGGAATAAAATTTTCAAGATCAGAGTTCTGTGCAGCAATAGTGTCACATATAGAACTCTTCAGAGTGTATTTGCACAGTCTGGATCAAATATATTCAAGGAGAATATTTTATAAGGTGCATAATGTGCTCAGCAGGGTATAGTTGCCAAATATCTCCAGTTTTAAAAAATCAGAGATTTATTTTGAGGGGGGAGGGGTAGAGAAAGAAAGAGAGAGAATCCCAAGCAGGCTATGCAATGTCAGTGCAGAGCCTGATGCAGGGCTTGAACTCACGAACTGTGAGATCACGACCTGAGCCAAAATCAAGAGTCAGACACTAAACCCACCCAGGTGCCCCATCTCTGATTTAAAATATATTAATAAGTTGAAAATTTATGTCACCCCAAAACCAACACGTGGGTATTTATACCAGCTTTATTCATAATTGTCAGAACTTGCTAGCAATCAATATATCCTTCAATACGTGAAGGGATAAATAAGCTGTGGTACATCCAGATAATGGAATGTTACTCAGCACGGAAAAGAAATGAGCTAGCAAACCATGAACAGACATGAAAGAACCTTAAGTGGTTATTACCAAACGAAAGAAGCAGCCTAAGAAAGCTACATACTGTATGGTTCCCACTCTATGACACTCTGGAGAAGGCAAAACTACAGGGTCAGTAAAGAGATTGGTGTTTGCCAGGGGTCAGGGGGTATGAGTAGGTGAAGCACAGAGGATCTGGAGTTCAGTGAAACTCTTCTATATGATACTGTAATGGTGGATGCATGTCATTATATCATTTGTCCAAACCCAAAGAATGTACAACCCCCAGAGTGAATCCTAATGTAAACTATGGACTCCAGGTGATGATGGTGTGTCCATGTAGGGTCACAAATGTACCACTCTGGTGAGGGATGTTGATGGGGGTGGGGGAGGCCGTGTGGTAGGGTGGGCAGGGGGTATGTGTACCTTCCCTCACTTTGGCAGTGAACCAAAACTGTTATAGAACAGTGTATTTCTTTTTAAATCTGTTTATTTTTCCTCATAATTATAAAAGTTAGATCATGTTCCATGAGTGTTGCTCTGGACAAACATTTCCTG
Organism: Panthera pardus; assembly: GCF_024362965.1. NCBI lineage: Eukaryota > Metazoa > Chordata > Mammalia > Carnivora > Felidae > Panthera > Panthera pardus. The sequence goes on from NW_026526688.1 coordinate 174,106,278, forward strand.
TTTCTGTAGGTCACACCTGAAGTGAACTGGGTAGATGTTTGCACCGGTTAATGCTGAAGTTATCTAATGATATTTAGACAGTCTATGTATGACTATGTATGGGCATTTCTCAAACCTTCTCAAATGCATTTGAGTTCATTAAATCTGCCACCTACAATTACCACTCACAAGCATATCGGATTCGTAAGAGAAAAGCAATGCACAACATCCTTTAACGATAAAAAACTTCATCCACGAGTGTGAGCAGATACATTCTACCCTGGTTTATATTTTGCCAAAACAAATGGTTATCTGTAAATTCAGGGGAAAAGATAAAATTTTGTTGACACCATACATTTCAAATGGCTGCTTTGCCATTTTTAAACATAAGTAACCGAACTCAAAGAGGTTGTGTTCTGATAAACATAATAAAATTTCTGAATGGGTAAAATAATGGTGGACTTAGTGCTTTTACTTGATGACTGCCTCATCATGGATAAGTAGCCCATGTGAAAGCTACTTGAAAGCTATCAGGTGCCAGACAACCGTATCTCGAACACCTGTGCCAGGGCATCCTGCCAACACTTGCCAGGTAGTTAACTCATCAACTAAACCCTTGAATGAAAGCAAAGGTGTGCTGGTAAGTGTGTAACAACCAGCTCCCTGGAGATAATGCCTTGATGTGTAGCATTTTGCAATTTCCGTGGTAGAAATACAATAGTCTCCCCTTACCCACAGTTTTGCTTTCTACAGTTTCAAATACCAGAGGTCAATCGCTATCTGAAAGCAGATGATCCTCCTTCTGACAAACTGGCAGAAAGTCAATAGTCACAGTACCTATGTCACTCACCTAGCTTCATCGCATCACGTAGGCCTTTTTTCATCTCATATCATCACAAGAAGGGTGAGTACGGTATAAGATATTTTGAAAGAGAGACCACATTCATGTAACTTTTATCTCAGTATATCATTGTAATGGCTCCATTTCATTATGATTTATTGTTGTTAATCTCTTATTACACCTGATTTATGAACTGAACTTGATCATAGGTGATCTGCATAGGGAAGGATTTAGTGTGTATAGGGTTCTGTGCTATCTGTGGCTTCAGGCATCCACTGAGGGGTCTCAGAACATATCCCCCAGATTCGGGGGACTACTCTACTCCCACCATGCTAATTTGCAGCTACCAGTATGATGATATTGAACATAGAGTTGGGAAGAGAGGCACACAGTTGACTTCGCTGAGCAAGTCCAACCTGGTTCCAGCATAGCACTGGTAAAGAGGATCCTCTTTCTCAGCTCCACAAATAGGAAGGGGGTAATCCTTATTCTGTTTTGTGGAGACCATCTCCTTTCTCCTTCATAGACTGAAAATTCTTCGTTGGTTTAAAAAAATCAAATTTTTTGTTATTACTCCTTGAAATGAGTCTTCCTAGGAATTCCACATACTACCCTCCCTTGGTGCCCCTCTCTCCCCCGAATGCAGTGACCTGCATAATTTTATGTCCTCTGCTAGTTCTAGTGTGTAATTTAGCTGTCTAAGGTGGCTAAATGGAGCCAGTCTAATCGTGGCTGTGCTGTACATGTAACACTGAGCAGAGGGCAGATCAGTAATGACTTGGAAAAAGGGCAACATTCCCTGGTGTCTACACTGTCATCTAAGAATATTTCACTAATTCGTTCAATCAGATGGGAGAAAAACAACTTTTACAGTGCCATGGACACCGCGTATCTAGTGGGATAATTAATATCCATATTAACATGTCAATATCCATCATGTATACTATCCAGTGCAGAACAAGTAACTGATTTTTATGACATTACAAATTCAGGTTTCTATCTTCCAATAGTTGTGGCAGCGTTTGAACAATAGGTAATGGATACAGTTTAAGGTAAATAGAAGTAGAAATCAGACTTGTCTGTTCACTTCCAAACAATTAGTCACATATTTCAGAGGGAAGAATTCCCTTGAGGGATGGTGGAATTCAAATGCTGTAATGTAGAGAAAAAGGAGAATCTTGGGATTATAATATAGATAATGAATATCCATCATTTAGGAAGCCTTCCTGTTTCTCTCCACAATCTCCATTTGATTCTGCATATGATAACATTAAGTCTTGATTCTATATATTCTAAGCTTGGAAATCATAGCCCTCTTAAAAATCAGCTGAACATATTTACTTCTCCCGAGTGCATATTTTTTCTTGAAACAGGGTTAAGCTTGGCTCAAAAAGTTTTAGCACATATTTCAGAGTCTCAAAACTGGTTATGAATAATAGATATGCACTTCATAGCAAAAATATAGGATCATTTCGAAATGGCATGATATAGTGTTGATTATTGTCAGATGCATATTTTGCTTTTTCAGGGAGATAGAAAGCAAGAGAGAGAATGTGCATGACAGTGAGCGAGCTATTTAAGCATGTGGCTAGAGATATTTAAGAAACTTTAAAACCTTTAGACTTTAAAAACTTTAAAAATGTCACAGCAGAAATGTATAAATGACTCAAGTAGAAAGACATTTCTTTTGTTAAAAAGCATACGGTTTCAACATTGGTTTATTAATTAGATTTTGTAACGCTGCTGAAGTGTTCTCAACATGGCATTTTGGTATCACCTTTCTCCCTCATAAAACACTGCTAAAGACTGCAAAAATGATTTCTTAGAATCTTTGGAAAGCTATGCAATTTTCAATAAAAACACAACATCCCCCTTCACCATGTTTCAAGGATGGGACTAACAAGTGATAAATAGGGTTCATCAAAAAACTTAAAAGTCTATAAATTATGAGAAAGTATCAAATTCCTTCTGAATTTCTGGCAATTATCATACAGATGAATTCAGTGGCTGATTGGTAAGAAAAACTGTAAGCAAATAAAACTTTGATAAAAAGAAAACATTTCCTTTATAATTGCTCTCTCTCCATGTTAATCATTATGACAAATGGATTCATTATTTGGTTCAGATGAACACATTTCCAACATGAATTCTTACTGACCTTATCCAGTCAACTTTCAGGAAGACACAAGGCTTAGTTCTAATGAATATTTATGTCCTACACAATCTCATGGGGTGACTATGTCATTAGTGAGATCATGTAACTTTCTTTGGCTTCCAGGATAAATGTCAATAAAAGTAACAGCCCCATGAAATTGGAAGGCACATTAACTGATTTCCTGGAGGAGGCATATAAGAGGTCATCCTGGGGGAACAGCAGCCCTACAGTGGCCTGCACATAATTCAAAGAAAGTATGAAAGTTTGGGCCGCCCTTGTAGGAGACCACATCAATATTTCATTGAAACTAAAGATTGAATCTGTTGTTATAAAGGAACACTGGAGCAGGAGACAGGGAAGCAGGTATCTGTGGCCTGGGGGGAGAGCGTGGTAATGAAAACAAAAGATGAGGGTTAAGAAGACTGCTAGGCATGACCCATATTTTCTATCAATTGCCTCTGCTTTGAACCTAAGCCTCCAATATTCTATATAGGGAAGGCCAGCGTTATTGCTTTCTCTGCTCCATCTGAAGCTGGTTTGCTATAAACCATACTTCCTTATGAAGAGCAATGACTTTCTTTCAATTCTTCAAGGTCTCGATGAAGTAGAATTGTCGGTGGGGATATGGCTGTCCTGATTCTCTCTTAGCAATTTTTTTTTTTACCAGACACATGTCTTGATTTGAGTTCCTGTAAAAGCAGTGCTTGGGACAGGATTTAACACAGGTTAAAGCTAGTGTGCGGAGAAGGCAGAACTGAGAATGGGGGGGCTGAAGCAGGGAGGAGAAGGTGGAGGGTATTAGTGTGCAGGTAATCACAATGGATCCAATGGCTCAACTCTGCAGGTGACCTTCTAGAACAATGGGAACCTAGGCATCTCCTTTTTTTTTTTTTTCCTTTCTCTCGTTTTTTTGAACATTGCCTATAGGGGCATTACCTTTCTGGCCTTTCCAGGTTGCATCTGAGTGCAGGCTGGACACTCATGAGGTGCTGGAGAGAACTCTCAGGCAGAGAGAACAGGCCCTCATTGTGGGAAATCATCATTGACCCAGGAAATATCTGCTACCCTGAGAGAACTCAGGCGGGGAGAGGGGCTATGAAGTTTCAGCCATTCTCCTAAAGTATGCACTCCACAGCTCTGGTCTCAACTGTCTGGGAAACAATTAATGTTGGACCTGTAATGCACAGTGCTAATGGTTCTGTGATGCTTTTTTATTTTTTCCAATTTTCTCATCTGCAACATGGAGATGATAACATCATCTCCAACAACATCAACAAATAGGGCTGCCAGGTAAATTACAGGATGTCCAGTGAAATGTGAATTTCATATAGACAACAAATACTTTTTTTTAGTATAACTACCACAAATATTACATGGGACTTACACGAAAAAAAGTATATGTTGTTTATGTGAAATGCAAATTTCACTGGATGTTTTATATTTTAATTTGCTAAATCTGACGACTCTGTAAACAATCATGTAATAAACAATGTATATAATAATGTACAATAATGCTATAAACAATGATATTATAATAGAATTAGTGTTGTACACTTAACGTACCGTGCTCTTCCTTTAGTTAATTCTGTCACACCAAGCACATTCTTTTCCTATGCTTCCTATGCTTTCCTATGTGATCTGTAAAATGAAGATGAAAAATGAGTATTGGGAGTTCATTTGCTAATTTGTGTAAAACTTTTAGCATAATATGACTTTAGTGGACACTACACAGTATTATTGAATGTCTGGCTCATGGCCATCACAGAAGCCATCCCACAGACCATAACTTCTGTGTTTCTAATTTTCAAATGTTTTTGAGGGTGTGGATTGGGTGGGGGGAAAGACTATAGTTAGATCTCATAAAAACTTTAGGACAAGGCAATCCCACTCCACCAAAAGAGAGAAGGATTATGTTAAATGTTTCTTTCTGTTCTCAGTAGAAACAGATCATATCGGGTCAGTAGTTCAAGTTCATCAGTGCAGATTTTCACTTGCTGGCTGAGAAAGTAAGAGTTGGAGAACAGAAATTTCTATCCTATTTGCTTTGTCAGATATGGTTACCTGCCCACAAATTAATGATCAGTTTATTTTCTAGCTAGATGGTTAGTTTTAATAAAAATTGGTTTAGTGGCTTTGATAAAATAAATAGGCATAGATGAGCAAAAGCAAATTTGCAGCATGGCTTTTGATTTAAATTTTGTTAGAGTATGGATTTCCAGGTCAAGGCCCTGTATTATCAATGTTTATAACTGCGTGCTCAGTTTGTACAGAGGAGTTCCTAATTTTCATAATAGTTACCACTTTGATTCAATCTCAAGCACTGCATGTGATTCTTATACCTAATGGCATCTGACCTTCTTTTCCTGAGTTATTCTTAACCACATCACGGTTCTCCATGCATAAGCAGTGCACAGAATTTATGTTGGAGACTTTACACTGTTCTGAAATGATGAGCAAGGACTTCAGTGGCAGAACTTGGTGACAGCAGGCATAGATCAGATAGCACTTATGCCCACCTGGATCAGATGCTGGCACGAGAGTCATTGAACTTAATTCTGTTCTCACTACAGAATAGGACAGCATTACAAAAGGAAATGAAAAACTATACTTTCAGCTCCAACATATAAAGAGCTTGGGAGTCATCACTCTCCCTTTTACAAGAAGAAAAATCTGTACATACTGAAAACCAATGACTTTTCTTGGACATAAAATCGAGATCAAAGACTTCAATATGAGAGGTGGGGAAAAAAGAACTACTTTATAGTGGAGAAATCCAACAAACCCTACCTCAGCCAGGTGATCAAGATTGACATGGACAATGTTAAATCATGTTGATAGCATGTAATTTTGATATAATGTGATGAGAATGTCACCTTTTGTGGTTCTTCCTCCCCCAAACCCATAACCTTGGTCTTATCATGACAAAAACATCTGACAAACCTCAAACACCTGACCAGTACTCCTAAAATCTATTAAGGTCATCAAATCTCAGGAGATTCTAAGAAACTAAACTAACTAAGGGGAACCCGAGGAATCATGACCACTAAATGGCCAGGACAGCAAAGGGGCATTAAGGAAATACCAAGAAAATATAAATAAGGTATGGACTTGAATTAATAATAATGTATTGGTCTATTAGTTATGATAAAAGTATCATACTAATCATACTAACATCAGGTGTTAATACTGGGGGAAACTGGTGTGGGACGTAAGGGAACTCTTTATTATTTTCATGATATTTTTGTAAATCTTAAATTGTTCTAAATACAAACATCTACGAAAAATTAGAAACAAATGAGGGAGTGAAGCAAATGAAAAAGTATATGTGAATGAAATTCAGTGCAAAAATTAACAACTGTTTTCATATCTCAAATAAAGCCAATTACACCAGATACAGATTGAAATACACACAGATAATATTAAAAAAAAAAAATAAAAGAACAAAATAAAGAGGAAATGAGGCACCAAAAAGAAGAAAGCAGACTTCTTTTAGAAGTAAAGATAAGTACTTTTAGGAAAAAAAAAAAAGGTGATTACTGAGGTTAAGAACTTTATATTTTATGAGTGCATTTCATAGCATATGAGTCAAAGCTGAAGAAAGAACATAACTCAAGAAGTTTTCCAGAATTCAGGTCAGGGAGACTGAGGAGATTGAATATAAGAAGTTGACATAGGGATAAGAGAATGAGAGTGTGAAATATACAGTTACTCTGATTTCTGGAAGCATAGAAGAGACTGTTCTAAAAGAAATATTTGAGGAGCTAATGGTTTACATGAAAATGTTATCACTTTATTTATTTATTTATTTATTTATTTATTTATTTATTAAGTGTCTATTTTTGAGGAACACAGTGTAAGCAGGGGAGGGGCAGAGAGAGTGGGAGACAGGAGAAAGAATCCCAAGCAGGTTTCACGCTGTCACTGCAGAGCCCGATGGGGGGCTTGAACTCGTGAAGAGCAATATCATGATCTGAGCAGAAACCAAGAGTTGGACGTTTAGCTGACTGGCCCACCCAGGCACCCCAGTTCTATCACCTTTTAAAGCATTAATCAGATTCATCCATTAATGGCTATAAGCAGTATTAAGCATCATTTGTATTAGTGCTAGACCCGACTATAGCTGCCATGTGTATTTTTTTGTGAATACAACACTGATTCCTAAATGTTACTAGAACCACGTGACCTAACAACATGCAAAAAATGAATGCTTAGCACTTGTGAAAATGACATTTCTTTGTGCAAGAGACTGTTACATTCATGCCATCTAACCTGTCAAATTGTGTTTTCTCTTAAAAAAAAGTGTTAACAGGCATTGGCTAAGTTTAGGTCTCTCTGAGTTGACTCCATTGAATCGTCAACAATTTTTTTAATAGCTAATGAAAATGAGAAATTGCTCCAAAATGTCAATTTAATGCTTCTTGACAGTGAGCAATTTACCTGGAGGAAGTGTCAGAAAGATCTCCCCCCCCCCCCCCTTATATTTTCAGCATGTAATACTATTAAATGGGGGCTGCACAGATACTACTTAACCTGGTCTCTTGTCAGGTCCAGAGAAAAGAAGAAACAATTGAGGAATTACGATTAGAACCTATGAAGAAAGGTTGAAGCATGGCTAGAGCAAGCCCTGAGTAAAACTGAGATAGAAGATATTATATTAGGGGAAATTGGGAACATTGTTGTTCTGCGTCATTTACCAGCCATCCTTAGTATCCAGTGTTCAGGGAGGAATCACCTGCATCTTCCTACTAAGGCACTTGCATTTTAACAATCACCTCTATAAAGTGTTGCCTTTCATCCTTCCAAGGTGTAATTCTGTCAGTGTCGATTTCAGAAAGAACAAATGGAATTGCTAACTAGACCTGCAGGGTCAGCTCAGCTGTGCAATTAATGTATACTTCTGAAGGGACTCTTTGGAAGGTGAAGAAAGAATTAAGGTGAGCAGATGAATTTTTTGTTTGGTGTTCTCATCAAAACAAACAAAGAAACAAAAGGAGTAGTTTGTGGAATACTGGAAATGTTTTCAAGGAAAAGCTAGTTAATTATATTACCTGAATATTTCTGAGAAGAAGTATCTTTTTTTTTTTTTTAATGGTTATTTTTGAGAGTGTGAGTGGGGGAGGAGCAGAGAGAAAAGGAGACACAGAATCCGAAGCAGGCTCCAGGAGGCTCTGAGCTGTCTGCACAGAGCCTGATGTGGGGCTCAAACTCACAAACCACTAGATCATGACCTGAGCTGAAGTCGGATACTTAACCGACTGAGGCACCCAGGTGCCCCAAGAAATATCTTTTTTTAACATTTCTTTATTTTTTTTTTAATTTTATTTTTTAAAATGTACATCCAAATTAGTTAGCATATAGTGAAACAATGATTTCAGGAGTAGATTCCTTAATGCCCCTTAAGCATTAGCCAATTAGACATTTAGCTAATCCTCCCTCCCACAACCCTCCAGCAACCCTCAGTTTGTTCTCCATATTTATGAGTGTCTTCTGTTCTGTTCCCCTCCCTGTTTTTATATTATTTTTGATTCCCTTCCCTTATGTTCATCTGTTTTGTCTCTTAAAGTCCTCATATGAGTGAAGTCATATGATTTCTGTCTTTCTCTGACTAATTTCACTTAGTATAATACCCTCCAGTTCCATCCACGTAGTTGCAATGGCAAGATTTCATTCTTTTGATTGCTGAGTAATACTCCATTGTATATATATGCTACATCTTCTTTATCCATTCATCCATTGATGGACATTTGGGCTCTTTCCATACTTTGGCTATTGTCGACAGTGCTGCTATAAACATGGGGGTGCATGTGTCCCTTCGAAACAGCACACCTGTATCCCGTGGATAAATGCCTAGTAGTGCAATTGCTGGGTCGTAGGGTAGTTCTATTTTTAGTTTTTTGAGGAGGCTCCATACTGTTTTCCAGAGTGGCTGCACCAGCTTTCATTGCCACCAACAATGCAAAAGAGATCCTCTTTCTCCGCATCCTCACCAACATCCGTTGTTGTCTGAGTTGTTAATATTAGCCATCTGACAGGTGTAAGGTGGTATCTCATTGTGGTTTTGATTTGTATTTCCCTGATGATGAGTGATGTTGAGCATTTTTTCATGTGTTGCTGGGCCATCTGGATGTCTTCCTTGGAGAAGTGTCTATTCATGTCTTTTTCCCATTTCTTCACTGGATTATTTGTTTTTTGGGTGTTGAGTTTGGTAAGTTCTTTATAGATTTTGGATACTAACCGTTTATGTGATATGTCATTTGCAAATCTCTTCTCTCATTCTGTAGGTTGCCTTTTAGTTTCCTGATTGTTTCCTTCACTGTGCAGAAGGTTTTATTTTGATGAGGTCCCAGTAGTTCATTTTTGCTTTTGTTTTCCTTGCCTCCAGAGACATGTTGAGTACGAAGCTGCTGTGGGCAAGATCAAAGAGGTTTTTGCCTGCTCTCTCCTCGAGCATTTTGATGGCTTCCTGTCTTACATTGAGGTCTTTCATCCATTTTGAGTTTATTTTTGTGTCTGGTATAAGAAAGTGGTCCAGGTTCATTCTTCTGCATGTCATTATCCAGTTTTCGCAGCACCACTTGCTGAAGAAACTGTCTTTATTCCATTGGATATTCTTTCCTGCTTTGTCAAAGATTAGTTGGCCGTACATTTGTGGGTCCATTTCTGGGTTCTCTATTCTGTTTCATTGATCTGAGTGTCTGTTCTTGTGCCAGTACCATACTGTCCTGATGGTTACAGCTTTGTGGTATAGCTTGATGTCCGGGATTGTGATGACTCCTGCTTTGGTTTTCTTTTTCAACATTGCTTTGGCTATTCGGGGTCTTTTCTGGTTCCATACAAATTTTAGAATTATTTGTTGTAACTCTGTGAAGAATGCTGGTGTTACTTTGATAGGGATTGCATTGAATATGTAGATTGCTTTGGGTAGTATTGACATTTTAACAATATTTGTTCTTCCTATCCAGGAGCATGGAATGTTTTTCCATATTTTGGTGTCTTCAATTTCTTTCATAAGCTTTCTATAGTTTTCAGAGTATAGATTTTTCACCTTTTTGGTTAGATTTGTTCCTAGGTATTTTATGGTTTTTTTTTGTTTTTTTTTTTTTTGTGCAACTGTAAATGGGATTGATTTCTTGATTTCTCTGTCGCTTCATTGTTGGTGTATAGGAATGCAACTGATTTCTGTGCATTGATTTTATATCCTGCAACTTTGTGGAATTCATGAATCAGTTCTAGCAGTTTTTTGGTGGAATATTTTGGGTTTTCCATATAGAGTATCATGTCATCTGCAAAGAGTGAAAGTTTGACCTCCTCCTGGCCGATTTGGATGCTTTTTATTTCTTTGTGTTGTCTGATGGCAGAGGCTAAGACTTCCAATACTATGTTGAACAACAATGGCGAGAGTGGATGTCCCTGTCTTATTCCTGACCTTAGGGGGAAGGCTCTCAGTTTTTCCCCATTGAGGATGATATTAGCAGTGGGTCTTTCATATATGGCTTTTATGATCTCGAGGTATGCTCCTTCTATCCCTACTTTCTTGAGGGTTTTTATCAAGAAAGGATGCTGTATTTTGTCAAATGCTTTCTCTGCATCTATTGAGAGGATCATATGGTTCTTGTCCTTTCTTTTATTGATGTGATGAATCACGTTAATTGTTTTGCAGATATTGAACCAGCCCTGCATCCCAGGTATAAATCTCGCTTGGTCGTGGTGAATAATTTTTTTTTAATGTATTGTTGGGTCCGGTTGGCTAATATCTTGTTGAAGATTTTTGCCTCCATGTTCATCAGAGAAATTGGTCTATAGTTCTCTTTTTTAGTGGGGTCTCTGTCTGGTTTTGGAACCAAGGTAATGCTGGCTTCATAGAAAGTGTTTGGAAGTTTTCAATGTTTATTTCTTTTCAAGTGGGGACAGGCAGAAAGAGAGAGAGAGAGAGAGAGAGAGAGAGAATCCCAAGCAAGCTCTTTGCTGTCAGTACAGAGCCGTGCTCCATCTCACAACTGTGAGGGCATGACCTGAGCAGAAGTCAGAGGCTTAACCAACTGAGCCACCCAGGCGCCCCAGAAATATCTTAATAATGGAAGGACCAATGAGTTAGTATCTTTATAAACATTGCTGAGATTATTTCCTCACCAAGGACACAATGTGAGGTAATAAGATTTGAATACCCCATTTTTCTTTTTGAAGTCTAAACAAAAAACAAAGACACAGAACAAAAACGGGGGGAAAAACTACAGTATGCTTCATCTCTTCATAGTTCACAAGTCACAAAGGTTTCCACAAATTTTCCAAGAGGATATTACTGTGAGACCAGACACTTGGAGGTGCCTGAAAGGTTTTGAGGAGGCAACTGTGGTTTATGTTTCAATCGTTCATGCAGTTGACTTTTGGTGGTGGATACAACAAAGCATAAACATGAAGATACCCCATTTATTCAAAATAGTCCGCGTTCTAATTTTTCATTGATAGTTTGAAAGAAAATTGCAGCTGAAGGAAAAGCCAGGTTTATTCATGTCTTTATTTAATACACATTTATAGAGAATGTTCGTGCCACGCATGTGCTACCTCAGGCTTATAAGGATGATTAAGCACTCTTCTTCCCTCAAAGGATTCCTAGTTTAGTGGGAGAAATGGTCTCAGAGACAAGTGAGGTGGGAAATGCAGTGTGAGACCTTAGCACAAAAGGTTTAGGTGGGTTGAGGGAGGTAATGCCAGAGCTGTGACTAAAAGAATAAGCAGCAGATAAATATCCAACCTAAGGAGAATAATGGCAGCAGGAGGGAGGACCTTCCAGACTCTTTGACCTCTAAAGGTCCTTTCTGGCTCTGCACTTCTAAGCACATCAACATAATTAATTCATTTCACTATTCCCCAAAGTCCTACTGTTTAATAAGAAAAGTAGGAAGAAATTTTAAAACAATCAATTAACAGCTAGAGAACTGAAAAACTAAATTAGCAAGAGTATTAATAGATGTATGCCTCATTTAGCTAACTTCTTTGGAGAATAACATAGACTGACAAATGAAAATTTCCAATTAAATGAACACTTCTCTTGAAATATCAGCACTTTTAACATTTAAATATATTTATTAGGATATATTTTGAAAACGTACAGCTTGATTTCTTACCCACTTACGTGGAAGGTAAATGACGGCATTTTTGGCTTTGTGGATGTCCCAGGATCATAGTTATGGACTCCTGCCAGTTTCCTAGTGTGGACACAGCTTTATCCCTTCTCTCAGCAGCAGAACACCATCTCTATTTCTATTGGGTTAGCAGGCTTTAAACACTCTCCCAACACCCTTCCCAGTTTGCTGCTTCTGATCTGGTGTAGAGTTGCAACACTGGCTAAAGCATTAATTTAAGTTTATAATTTTTGGTAAGAAGACCTAACATTTCGAAGAATGAGGAGGAAAGGAGCACTGACACAAGTATTTATTGGGTGTCTAATATATGCCAGGCCTCATGCTTCGTACAGTAAAACCTTGGATTGCAAGTAACCTGTTCTGTGAGTGTTCCGCAAGACGAGGAAACATTTCTAATAAACTTTAACTTGATAAACAAGCGATGTCTTGCAATACGAGTAGTACGTGATACCGAAAGTCACATGATCACAACTGAGTCAGTGGTTCTTCTCTCTCTCTCTCTCTCTTGCTCTCACTGCAGGATTGTGGATGATCATCAATGCAATACCACATTTCCACAAAATCCTCAAAAGGAGGCCAAATCAAGTGTCATTGGATAGGTACCTTGTTAAATTAGAATGAAAAAAAGATTCCATTGAGCCAGTAGACTCCACAGTGATATAACTATAACTCCATAGTGATAGTGAAAGTTGCCTACACAGTAACCCTCGTCTCTTGTCTCTCTCACCCCAGCCAAAAAAGTTTTCAAAGGCAAGTGCAGGTCAATTTGTTTATTTTTCTTTATATATTGTATTTTCTTTATTATTTTGTATTATATTGCAGTATTGTAATCATTTTTATATGAATACATTTGGATTGTGGAACAAATCATCTGAGTTTCCATTATTTCTTATAAGGAAATTCACTTTGATTATACAAGTGCTTTGGAATGAATTATGCTCACAAACCAAGGTTTTACTGTACTTGTGTCTTAATCTGTTCAGGCTGCCATAAAAAAAATGCCACAGAATGGGTGGCTCAAACAACAGAAATGTATTTCTTACAGTTCTGGAGGTTACAAATCCCAGGTCAAGTTCCCACAGGGTCAGTTTATGGTGAGAGTTCTCTTTCCGGCTTGCAGATGGCCTCCTTCTTGTGTGTCCTAACATGGTAGAGAGAGAATGGGGCCTCTGGTGTCTCTTTCTATGAGGACACTGATCCTATTGGATCAAGGCCCCATCCTTATGATTTCATTTAATTAGAAACAAATTTAGATGGGTATTTATTTATTTATTTGCTTACTTATTTATCATGCACCTTAATTACCTCTATAAAGGTCTTGTCTCCAAATATGGTCACATTACAGGTAGGGGCTTCAACATGAGTTTGGGGGGGAACACAAATACCTTGTTATTTCACCTAAGCCTTATACTAGCCCTGAGATTCAGTTGTTATTATATGTATATTCAGATAAGGCTCAGAAAGTTGAGAGGCTTGCTTATGTCCTAAGAGCTTGTATGTGTCAAGGTTGGAACTTTAATCCCAATGTTTCAACTCCTTATCTGTCTCTTGCTTTACCATTCATTGTGACCTCCATGAATAGTACCACTGCTTCCAGTTGTTCATGCCACTAACCTCAGTCTCATTTTGAACTTCTTTCTGTCGCTTACCACCCTCCTCAATCCAGTCCATCCTTGTATATCAGAAATTCTACCCTCTAAATCTCTCTCAAGTCAAACCCATCTTTTCAGATACGTTACCTACCTTAACTAAACCCTCCTTTCTGTGGATTATTACAAAAGCTTTACAACTGCTCTTGCCACTTTCTACCTTCCCTACTTCCTATTAGCCTCATATCTATGACCAAACTGATCTTTCTAAAATGCAAGTGATAGAATCACTTCCTCTTAACCACTCCTCAATGAATCAATACCTTTAAAGTGAAGGTAGGATCCCTTTATTTAGCATATGATCAAGCTCTCATGCTCTACCACTTGGGGACATTTGCGCATGCTGCTTCTGCTTTCCAGAAACTCTGTTCCAAGTTCTTCATTTAGATAGCTTCCAATCATCTTTAAACTCGTCTTCAATGTCTGTTGTTCTAAAAAGTCTTCCCTAACATTGGCTAGATTAGACATCTCTTCTCTGTATTTTTGTATTTCATTGTTACAAGAATTTCTGTATTATATAGCAATTTTACTGACTGACCCACAGAATTTAACACTTTGATGTGGAAATCCTAATTTTAGAATACTTAAATTTTGTTCTCACTGTATGTAATAGAGAAACACCCCCAAATAAAAGTGGCTTTAAAAAAGAAAGACATAGATTTCTTTTCATCTAAAAGGTATGTGGAGGTTAGGAAGTCTTAGGGTTATACACTATCCTTTCCATTGTCAGGATGTAAACTTCCATATTCTCACTTTGCTCTCTTTTTCATGGGTTGGCAAACTAGTGCCCACTGGGTGGCTACCTGTTTTATAAATAAAGTTTTATTGGAACATGTCCATTCTATTAGGCATTGTCTGTGGCTGCTTTCTTGCTATGATGGCAGAATTGGGTAGTTATAATAGAGACCTTGTGGCCCATAAAGCCTAATGCTATTGATTGGCTTCCTTTTAGTATCTTAGAGAATGGTTTCATTGGTCTTAATGCCTCTTCATATTCCAAAGTGGCTGCTCTTACTCCAGCCACTCTTTTATATAATTGAAAGCAGGAGGAAGGAAATGGAGAAATGCCTGGCCTCTCCCTTTTTAGAACATTTCTCAGCAGTTCTCTGCAACAGTTCCCTCCTATCTCATTGGCCAGAATTCAGATACATGGTCATCCCAAGCAGCAGGGGAATCTGGGAAATGTAGTCTTTTCTTGTGGACAGCATTGCATTCATTAAATGTTGGTTAGGAGGAAGGATTGGAAAGATGGTGTAGGAAGCAATGATAGTCTCTGCTATGATTTTATTAAATATTTTCTCATTGGCATCAAGTACCTAATAAGTGCTCAATAAATTTGTGATGAATATTGTTTCCAGTGCTCAAGTCAGTGACTTCTGGCTTATGCTACAGGAAACCAAATTGTCAAAAGGTTGATCTCTGGATAAGTGTATTGTGGCAGCCCTGAAAAAAAAAGTTTCATTTGCTCCAGAGCTTCAGTTTGCCTTTTTATAGGGTACATTATTTTTGTTAGTGACTTTACTTATTTAAAATTGTATATTTCAGCCAGTAGTCTATAATTTAATGGCACAAAATTTAACATAATTACTCATTTGCTTCCAAGAGAAGCTCTCTTCCTTTCTCCTCTAAGTTGGTGATGTAAGGTGAATTTAGCAAAGGTAATGTTTCTGTGTTAGGCATGCAGAAGTGAGAGAAAGGACTAGCTAATGATTGTTTTCTTTAATCCATAGTGGAAGCAATATTACTGAAGGGTAGGAAGATGTCTCACTGTTGTCGGCCCTGTGGTTTCTAGAGTCCTCAGAACTCCATTGATGTTTCTGTAGATGCTAAAGGTGGCTCTGATCTTTAACTCAAGCAGTGTGGTGGTCAGCAATCAGCTCTCACAGATGGGATAGAAAACTGGGTTGTGTGCAAGGCTGTAATCCCACAGACATCTCCCACTGTTGTATTTCTACATCCCCTTTTCACTTATCCATCCTCCTTCTCTTCGGCCTTTTTCTCTCATAACTTTGTGTGGGTCCACCTTCTGGGGCAGTAGCAGATGGACTGAAAAGAGACCTGCATGTGATTTTGTCTGAGACTCCCCTAACTTCATGAGTTCCTATTGTCCATAGACAAGGACTCAGCTCTGGCTTCTTCACCTGTCAGCTTTTTTAGTACAGTTCTTCATGTAATGACTGCCTATACCGATAGGGCATTTTGCAATGATTACACGGGAGTGTTACTCTCTTTTCTTCACATGAGTGAAGGAAAGGTCACTACTGCACTACTTCATGAGTGCGGTAAAGGTCATGCTAGTCAAACGAACAGTTGAACAAAAGGGTGAGTAGTGCTGGGCTAGATAATCTAGTCTGGCTGTGGCTAGAACACAGCCTGCCAATTCATTCTTTTCTTGCTCTAAATGCACTGCATTGAAATTTTCTTTTCCACATTTGTAGCTTCTAATTAGCTTTGAAATGATTCTGTGATTCCGTTTAAAGTCTGCCTTCCCCCTTCAGTGATTCCTTTGGGACTGGTTGTTCATTTTTTTTAAAAAAAAGAACATTTTGCATTTTTATAGTTCTGTGTGCTGGACCATGGAGGGGCAGCAGATGTTGCTTGAATTCTCCCACCCACGCATCCAAATGCGAATAATCTTGGTGCTCCTGGCAAACTTCTACTTCACATAGCATTACTCTTCTAGCACTGGCAAAGACTGCATCCTGCAAAATGTTCACGAAGAACAAAGTCAAACACTAGCATTTAATGGTGAAATGTATATTATGTAGTTGGGGGAGCTCTCAACTTGAAATTGGATAACTCTTGATCTGCTAGAAAGCTCTGTGACCTTTAGGTAAATTTTAAATTCTTGGGGCACCTGGGTGGCTCAGTTAAATGTCTTACTCTTGGTTTTGGCTCAGGTCGTGATCTCATGGTTTCATGGGTTTGAGCCCCACATTGGGCTCTGTGCTGACAGCGCGGAGCTTGCTTGGGATTCTCTGTCTCACTCTCACTCTGCCCCTCCCATGCTCTTTCTCTCTCTGCCTCCCTCCAAAGTAAATAAACTTAAAGTCTTTTTTAGGCCTCAATTTTCTTATATATAAACTCAAGATAATGCTGTTCACATTATAAGATTGTGCTTGACACACATTGGCACTAAAAGGTTAATTTTCGTATTTAATTGGGACATACAAAATGCTTGGAATCACTTCAAAACTGCTGAACTATTTGGTATTGTGATATTGCAATTCATAGGAAGAGCTCTCTTCTGTGTTTAGTAGAATATCTTATATTTCAATAATGTGGATGATTCCTCTATTTTCTATCTTGATCTTTTTTAACATACTTTTGCTAGTCTGTATATTTCCTTCAGATCCTCGTATAGTTTATCCTTAGCCTTATTGTCTAGCACTTGACATTTCCATTGTAAAATAGGATCAAGATATTTATATGTTTTCCATTATACTTTTATGCCTCATTTAAACTCCAACTTTTATTCTTTTCCTTTTATCTCATTTTCTGTGGTAATTCTAACCCTCTGGCATTGTCTCTACCATTGCACACCTTGATCAATGAATTGCCAGTTGGTAACATTTGCCTGTTTTTTTCTATTATATTTTTCTGATTTTTTCATCTTTATTTTTGGGAATTCCTTATATAATCAATGCAACTTTTTCCCCCTCAGTTTTAGAGGTCACATTTACCTTATATTTGACTTACAGAAAAGTTGAGCAGATGATACAGGTAATTCCCATTTACCCGCCCCCCCCCCCCATCCAGTTTCCCCTGTTACTAACATCTTGCATTATAGTAGTTCTTTGTTACAATTAATGAATCAATATTGAAACATTGTTATAAAGTCCATAGTGTACGTTTAAATTTCACTGTGTGTTGTAGAGTTCTACAGTTTTTGACAAATGCAGATGTCATTTGATACCCTTATAATACCAAACAGAATAATTTCACTGTTCTAAAAATCCCTTGTACTTCATCTTTTCTTCCCTCCACCTCACCCATTGAACCCCTGGCAACCACTGATTGTTTTACTATTTCCACAGTTTTGTCTTTTCTAGAATGTCGTATAGTTGGAATGATATAGTATGTAGATTTTTTCACTTAGCAATATGCATTCAATGTTACTGTCTTTTGATGGCTTGGTAGCCCATTTCTGGATATAGAAACAATTTGTTTACCCATTTACCTGTTGAAGAACATCTTGGTTGGGTCCAGTTTTGCGAGGTTATAAATACAGCTGCTATACATGTTTGTGTGCAAGTTTCTGTGTGTACATGAGTTTTCAGCTCAATTGTGAAATACCTAAGAGCATGATTGCTGGATGATATGGTAAGACTATGTTTAATTTTGTGAGATATTCCAAACCATCTTCCATGGTAAGACATACCACTTTGTATTCCTATCAGCAATGAGTAAGATTTCCTGTTGTTCTTCATGCTCACCAATAATTGAGATTGTCAGTTTTTTAGGTGTAACCATTCTAATAGGCAGACAATATCATTTCATTGTTCTTTTCATTTGTAATTTCCTAATTACATATAATTGTCCTTTCATATACTTATTTGTCATCTATATATCTTTTTTTTGTAGAAAATCTGTTCAGAATCTTGACCATTTTTGTGTAGGGTTGTTTCTTATTGTTGAGTTGTGTTTTTTATATATTTGGATACAAGTCCTTTATAAGGTATGTGTTTGGCAAATATTTTCTCCAGGCCCGTGTCTTGTCTTTTCATTCACGTATGAGTATCTTTCACATAGCAAACATTTTTAATTTTATACAGTCCAATTTATCATTTTTTCTTTTATGAATCATACTTTTGATGTATCTAAAAAGTCACCACTAAAACCAAGGTTATCTGCGTTTTTTTCTATTCTATCTTCTATAAAGTTTGTAGTTTTGCAGTTTACATTTAGGTCTATGACCCATTTGAGTTAATTTTTGAAAAACATGTAAATTCTATGTGTTGTTGTTTTTTTTTTCATATGGTTATATAATTGTTCCAGCACCATTTGTTAAAAAGACAATTCTACCTTCATTGAAATGATTTTGTTCCTTTGTTAGGGATCATTTGACTATACTTATGTAGGTCAATTTCTGAACTCTCTGTTCTGTTCCAGTGATCTATGTGTTTATTCTTTAGCCAATACCATTTACTTTATCTTTACAATTTATAGTCTTTTACTTTCCCCTATAATGTTTAGATTCAGTTTGTCAGTATCCACACAATAACTTGCTGGTATTTTTATGGAACTGAATGTATAGCTTAAAGTGGGGAAAAATTGGCATCTTAACAGTATTGAGTCTTCTTATCCATGAACATGGATATCTACCCATTATTAAGATCTTTTAAAAATTTTGTTGTAACTATATATGGTGACAAATGATAACTAGACTTATTGTGGTGATCATTTTGTAGTATATATCAAATCATTATGTTATATACCTGAAGCTAATATAATGTATGTCATTAATACCTCAATAAAAAGTCCTTTAGAGTTTTATTGTCTTCCTACATATCCTGTATACATTTTGATAGATTTATGGCTAAGACTTATATCCATTTCACTTTTTTTGTGTTAATGTAAATAGTATTTTGTATTTAATATCAATTTCAATTGGTCATTGCTGGTATGTAGGAAAGTAATTGACTCTCTTATATTAACCTTGTATTCTGCATCCTTGCCAAAATTGTTTATTAGTTCCAGTAGGTTTTGTTGTCATTGTTGCTATTGTTGATTCTTTGGGATCTTCTACACAGACAATCATATCATCTCTGAACAAAGATAGTTTTATTCCTTCCTTTCAAATTTGTACACATTTATTTTCTTTTCTGGTATTCTTGCATTAGGTGGGACTTCCAGTACCATATTGAATAGAAATTGGGGTGGGGGCAGCAGGATTCTTGCCTTGTTCCCAATCATAGGGAGAAAGCAGGAAGTTTTTCAGTAGAAGATGTGATTTTTATCTGTAGGTTTTTTGTAGATGTTTCTTATCAAGTTTACAACATTCTTTTCTAATCCTGGTTTGCTGAGAGTTTTTATCATGAACAGGTATTGGATTTTGTCAATTGTTTTTCTGCATCAATGATATGATCATGTAGTTTTTCTTCATTAATGTGTTGAGGTGATAGATTACATTAATTAATTTTCAACTCTTTAACCAGGGTTACATACTTGGAATAAATTTTAGTTGGCCATGGTGTACAATATTTTAATATATAATTGGATTAGATTTGCTAGTATTTCATTGAGAATTTTTGCACCTATATTCATGAGAAATTTTGGTCTTGAGTTTCCCTTTTTTTCACGTCTTCCTTCTGCTTCCATTTTCTGAGTTTGTAGAGAAGTTGTATCATTTATTGTTTAAATATTTGGTAGAATTAATGAAATCATCTGCACCTGGTGCTTTCTTCTTTAGAAGATTATTCATTGATTCAATTTCTTTGAAAGATATAGGCCTGTTCAGATTATACTTTTTTTCCTTTATGAGTATTGATAATACGTTTCTTAAGGAGTTGGTCAATTTCATCCAAGTTATCAAATTTGTGGTATAGAGTTGTTCATAATATTCTTTTATTATCTTGTTTGTTTGCTTGTTTGTTTGTTTGTTTATGAGACAGAGAGAAAGAGCAGAAGAAGGGCAGAGAGAGAATCTCAAGAGGGCTCTGTGTGTTGGCAGCACAGAGCCTGATGTGAGGTTTGATCTCACAAACCTTGACATCATGACCTGGGCTGAAATCAAGATCAGACAGTTAATATTATCTTTTTAATGTCCATGGGATCAATAGTTATGACCTCTATTCCATTTCTGGTATTAATAAATTGTGTCTTTTCTATTTTTTCTTTTTAGCTTTGTTTGAAGTTTATAAATTTTACTGTTCTTTTCAAAGAAGAAGCTTTTGGCTTCGTTGATTTTATTGTTTTTCTGTTTTCAATTTCATTGATTTCTGCTATTAATTTTTATTATTTCTTTTATTTTGCTTGCTTTAAGCTTGTATTGCTCCTCTTTTTCTAGTTTCCCAATGAGGATGCTTAGATTATTGATTTTATATTTTCTTCTTTTGAAATATGTGTATTCAATGAACAGTAAGCCAAAGAATGACACGTTTATGTCATTTGACTAATTTGGATGAACTGTTTTGTATACAGTTGTATAGCATCTGACCCTAACATTAATTGCAGAGATCTGTTTTCACCTTAAGACATTGCATCTACTGCATAGATAGCCCTAGGATTTTGAAGGGTTTAGGTCAGATTCTTACCATATTCTGATATCTGATTTGCTTTATTGCTTTGGGTTAACTGCCTTATTGGTACTTCTGTGATGGTGTGGATGATGTGGAACTCACTGCCTTTCTTTTCCTCTTCCTTTTATATTTTTGATTTATGACCTGTAGCCTTCCAGTATGATAGGATTCTATAACCAACTTTGATTTATAGCTACTGACTATTCTTACCTTTGTACAATTGAAGTAAATGTAAAAATCATAAATTTTCTTTGAGATTGCAATTCATATTGCTAATCTTTGGTTTAGAGTATGACTCTAAATAACCTGACACTTATCAAATGCTATTATTGAAATTATATAATTCAAAATAATATGTTATTTTTACCTAGTGCAGCATGTGTGCACACA
Organism: Panthera pardus; assembly: GCF_024362965.1. NCBI lineage: Eukaryota > Metazoa > Chordata > Mammalia > Carnivora > Felidae > Panthera > Panthera pardus. Next base: position 174,127,676 of record NW_026526688.1, read on the forward strand.
TGTGAGTAGTGTATGTATGTGTGATTTTGACCTACTACATAATGTTAATGTAGGTAAACCATTTAGCACAGAGACGTTTTCTTCTTAATTGCCAGTGGTATGTATCTTTCAACTAAGATTCTTTCAATATAACAATTCATTGAAATATACTACTTGAAAAAATGTAAAGAAAGTTTATTAGTTACATTATTTTTCTTCTTAGGTGAAATTTCTTGGGAATTAATTCTTCATTCTATTAAGAGTGAGAGATGCATTTACTTAAGGAAAGAGTCTCATGAGATAATTTCCTTATAATTTGGTTCTAAGATCAGGCTCAGTTGATCACTTTTCCAGTGTTGATTTAATGGCAAGTCGCAGGTACAGAATGAACCAAAATCCTCCCTGATTTTCCTGGGCCCAGCGCGTTGATTACGAAGTTAGCCTGGTAAGAGTAAGCTGGAAAATAAGACATGTTGGAAAGGCTGATACAAGAAGCCACTACGTATGTCATCCTCTGAATCTGAGGGGCACAAACTTGAGAAGGCTCATGGGGAATATTAATGGAATAAGTAGCAGCTGCCCTCTTGAATTTACACTGTTGTTTCCTGCAAGATTTTGCGAGCACGTGTGATTAAAGTATCCTTCTTTGGGGAAGTTGCTTTTAATAAGAAACACATGTAGCAGATGTACAAAAAACATCTTAAATCTGTTTGTTCACAGGGCCACTAGAAGATCAAAACTGATTATCCTATTAGGAAGTACAACCTTGTGCAGAAAATGTCTGAATACTCTCTAGACTAATTGATTTTGCCAAATACATGAATATATTCTGTCCAATTTACATTTACCACTGATAGATTTTGTCAATGGTCTTGGAAATGACATTATTGATTTACCTAGTGCACAGTTTCTGGAAGGGTAGGCAAGTACAGTTTATTGCCAAAAAATAAAAATAAAATTGTATTAGAAGTCAAGTATAAAAATATGAAAAGTTTTAGTTATCGGTATAAAATAAGTTTTTGCTCTTTTGGTGGTAATATTTCAGTCAACACAGAGTCACTTTGGTTGGATGCTCGGTTCTTTGGAATTTCTTTATTGTCTGGCCTCCCATAAGATTTCCTTTTCTAATTCCCCTCTGTATGTCTCTGTTCCCTGGAGTCTCAGCTGCATCCTGCAGATTGTCTTTCCTGTGGGCTTTATCTTGGTATGGTAACAGTGGATCTCTTTGGATAATAATGATCATAATCTTATGTAACAGTAGATTCTTTAGAATGGAACATCTGTGAGGCAAATTGTCATTTATCAGTGTTTAATGCCTTTCATAGGATACCATCAATAAAATTTTGCACAAACTCTCCACTTTCATCAGGGGTTAGGAGAAAGGAAATGAGGTGAGAGATACAAAATCTCTCTCCTGTTGCAATTTAAAAAAAAAGCCCTTAGAAGGTTGTCATTACAATCCACACCTTTTAAAATATTAATATACAAGGCATTTGTCAAGGTATGGGTTTTGTGGAATAACGGAAATATCCTATTATCAGCCTTTTTGACCCAATAATGTAAGAAACCCAGAATGTTGCCAGGAGCTAGATATCATAGAGGAGTAAAAAGAATAAAAAAAGAGATTGGTGTAAGCAGGCAGGAATGAAAGAGTCTAAGCATTTTAAAAACTGTTTTACATGGATAGCATATTTCAGAAGTACAGTACCTTATAATGAGATTCTTATACATAAAACCTTTCAATAACAAGCTAATTTTATGATGCTTTATTTTTTATTTATTTATTTATTTTTAAAAAAAATTTTTTAACGTTTATTTATTTTTGAGAAAGAGAGAGACAGAGCATGAATGGGGGAGGGTCAGAGAGAGGAAGACACAGAACCTGAAACAGGCTCCAGGCTCTGAGCTGTCAGCACAAAGCCCAACGCGGGGCTCGAACTCACGGACCGCGAGATCGTGACCCGAGCGGAAGTCGGCCGCTTAACCGACTGAGCCACCCAGGCGCCCCTATGATGCTTTATTTTTTAATTGAAGTGTAGTTGGCATATAATATTATTAGTTTCAGGTGTCCAACAATGATTCAAAATTATATACATTATGAAATGTTCATGATAAGTGTAGCTACCATCTGTCACTATAAAAAATTATTGCAATATTGCTGACTATATAAGCACAGCACTTTTCTATGATAGAATATGCTAGCCTCTCCTGCTCATTTTTTTTTCTGAGTAATGTTGATATACATATTCTAAAACACATGAATATTTTAGCTCAAGATACTTTTTTCCCCGAGAATAAATTTATGAGCTAATGCATGTGACTTGCCAGAGATGACTTCCTTATATAAAGAAATATAGTATGTCTTTAGGTTTGTTAGCAAGCATTGGGATTAACTGCTTTTTGACTAATACAGATCACATATACTGGAGAAATACAGAAAAAATAGAATGGGAGGAGGGGGGAAGGAGGCACATGGGAAAGACTTTATAACTAATGAAAAAGTGAATTTTAGTATATATTTTTAAATATAGCAAACTTTGCTCATAACAAATCAGCAATGTAGCGAACATGAGGCGTATTATTACAATATACTTCAGTTAGAGATAAGGAAGGATAAGCAATGAAGCCCTCCTGAGCTAAATGATTAATTCATTTAACTGCGGAAGAGGCAGTTTGTTAATGAGTAGCTAAGATTTGAGAAGTAACTGTATAAATCCCAATTTTATTCGTATGTACAGCTGATAATCTCATTAAGAAATGGTCTCACAGGGTCAAAGAGGTGGATATATGAGATTGAAGCAGATTACTCCATTAGTTCACTATACTTTTTTAATATGCTGTCAAAACAGTGTGAATAAGTGGGTCTATTGCCTAATTAATACTTACAGGGAGGGGAAGGGAATTATGATGGCTTGTATTAGAAAATTTAGGATTAGAAAGAGCTTTAGAACTACAACGGCAGTCTTACTCAAGAACAATTCAATAACAAATAGTTTGTTGGTTAAGCAGTTAAAAGTGCTGAGTCATTTAGTAAGCAGTAAAAATGAAATCTTGGAATAGTCCCTCTTGTGCTGTTGGACTAACAGGCATCTCACTTCTCAAGATTGCAACTGAATTGAGTTTACTACTCAGGATAACATGGCGGTGAGAAAAATCCCATTGCAGAGACCACCATGTATGTAAATAATCTTAGAGTTGGCTATGAGTTGGTGGGTATTATTTATATAGGCTCTCACTACTTAAGAAAAGAGTTGGCCCTAACTCTGGCATGGCAGGGACAAGCTACTATCTCCTTTGCTTATCTCTCATTCACACATGTATTGAAGAGGTATTTATTGAGTACATTCTATGTGTCACAGACATTGCTAGCAACTAGAATGATCAACCAGAAGATGGCAAGTGGAGGTAGGAAACTAACATTAGAGCTTAGGCATTTCTGCAATGTCTCCAGGATGCAGGCTTTTGTTCTGAGACAGTTTTGATAGGCCAAATGCTTTGTTTCCTCTGTATTTGAAGAGAGTTGAATACTTTTTTTCCTACCTAGATTTACTATTTTTACTATTGATATATGCCCAGATTGGCAAGTTCTGACTCTCTTGTAGTCAAAGAATATTGACCTATAGCAGTTATTTGTTTTCAGCTTAGGTACATATTAACTGAAGGTGTGGCCTTTTGTAAAATTCACAATGTAGGGACGTCTTTTGTTGTCCTAGAGGTTGTCTTTCCTTGCACAATATTATTAACCAGACATAAATAAAACTTTTTATAAGTAACCCAGAATCAGAGAGTTATAAATCGCTGTCATGTCTCTCCTTATTCGTTTTCATTTAGCTTCATTTCTTCTCTTGGTATAACCTCTTTGTACAAAGACTACCACATAACACTGGAGACCTATAGTATTTTCAGTGAGATAGTGCCGGCAGAAATATCATGGGTGATTCACTCATAAAAGCCTCTTCCTTTTTATCAAGGCAGAAGCTGGGGTAAGCAAATAATAGGTACGAAACAGAGGGTGTATTTAATAATCAGAAGTTTAGCTATTTCCTATCGTTGGTATGATTTTTACATTCAGTTGATGGAACATTTAGAACCAGACTTCTGATATCAGGTTGATGATGAATGTGCATGGCATTTTACTTCAGAAACAACGAATAATTTAAGAAATGAAAAACTTATGATTAAAGAGCTGCACAGATATTTTAAGGACTAATTCTTCTCATCAAGCAAATGACCGGCTATCCTGATCACGGTAAATGAAGGCTCCAGTAGAATTAATCAATTACAATTAGATGGATCATTTGATTCCTTTAGTCCATTGGTCCTTAAATTTGGGAGGGTGTTAGGGAGCTATGTGAGAATCTGATAAGCTACAGCTCTCCATCCCAGAAAAATAGCAAAACACTCCACGTTTCATGTATAATTTAGGGGATTCTTGATCTTCCAAGCTCAACAGCTCTAAGAATTACTGCTTTTTTACAGATAGATTTGGAGAACTGTCTTTTTAAATTTATTTATTTATTTTGAGAGTGACAGAGACAGTGCAAGTGGGGGAGGGGTAGAGAGAGAGAGAGAAAGAGAGAGAGAATCCCAAGCAGCCACAATCTGCCAGCACAGAGCCCGACATGGGACTCGAACCCACAAACCGAGAGAGATCATGACCTGAGTCAAAACCGAGTTCACTTAACTGGCTGAGCCACCCAGGTGCCCCGAGAACTGTCTTTGAAATAAAAACAGGACCTTCCTGAGAACCAGTGGGTCTTTATTTGAAATCCCCAGTGGAGGAGGAATCAGTAGAGATTTTGACAGTCATTCTGAATGAAACTAGGAATCTGCATTTGAAATTTAGCGTTTCTCATGTAGATTGCATGCGGGCCACATCTTGAGAAACACTGTCTAAGCTTCACTTGGAATTTCTTCAAACCACTGGCCACCAAGGCATCTATCTCTCAGCACACCACCCTTGGAGCTCCTGTGTGTCCCGCTTTCCAGTGAGAGCTCACTTGGGCTGAGCACTTCCACGCTGAGCAAAATATAATTTTATTTTTCACTCTTCCACAGTGAACAAAATATAATGTCTCATTTGGAATAGCCTCTTGAAATAGCTAACTGTCTGGCTGAACTAACTCAGCCTGCCATTGTCAATTGCAGAGGAAATCATTCCCGATCATCCTGATAAGTTTCTTAATTAGCTATCAATCACTGGCAGAGCTTTCATCAATGTTTGAAAACACTAGATGGCACCAAGTAATGAGCAGGATGACAAAACCTCTAGGGGAGACATGTAAAGATGAATCCAGTCCTTCCCCTACATTACTGTTTCTTCCCTTTTCCACATGTATCTTTGGGGGTACAAATTGTGAAAATGGAAAAATATATTAATATTTAAATATGGTGAGAGGGGAGCCTGGGTAGCTCAGCTGGTTGAGCATCTGACTTCAGCTCAGGTCATGATCTCGTGGTTCGTGAGTTCGAGCCCCGCAACAGGCTCTGTGCTGACAGTTCAGAGCCTGGAGCCTGCTTCAGATTCTGTGTCTCTCTCTCTCTCTTCCCCTCTTCCACTTGGATTCTGTCTCTCTCTGTCTCAAAAATAAACATTAATTTTTTTTTTTAAATATGGTGAGAAGCCCATAGCTAATTTTCATTTTACCTTCAAATACAAATTAGAATTTCTATCTTCCAACAAAAGTTTCTTTCCAATAATTAGATCTCAATTAGTTTTCTGGCCCCAAGAGAGTATGCATATGTCCTTAGGCCAGTCTTTTAAATAATAATAATAATAATAATAATAATAATAATAGCAGCAATAATAATATATTCATAATTATTATATTAACTATTACTCTAACATATAATATAAAAATATAAAAATAACAATGCAGTATTACATTATGTAGTATTATAGTATTATAAACATTAATGCATTATGAATGCGTTGGTAATATTTTAACATATTAATAAATATATTATTAATTTTCTTCCCATTTTACTTGGTTCATCTGTTATCTTGTTAAAGAGATTTATAGAAGAGTTTCCTCAAAATAAAAACAGCATATAAAACAGATATTTTGTAAGGGTCTAAAGTTGAAACCACAGGGTTCTTTTATTTGACAGAAAGCATCTTCACAATTTCATGCTCTTCCTATGGAACTAATTCACCAAAGAATTTCCATCTGATAAGTCCTTTATCAAAATCTAATAGTCTCTTGATTGTTTAAATGTGCAAGCTGTCAGACTGTGGAATAAACAAAACTTGCTTTATACATTTCATTCTGTTTCATATGTCCAAAATAATCAAATCTTATTAACAGTCCAGGGGAAAAGCAAGTTTGTCTTATGAAAAAAAATATACATATTTTTTTTGCTAAGCATAAATGATGGAAAACCGCCAGAAGCTGAAAAGATCTTTAGTAGAAATATTGGAACACATTTAAGAGGCAAGGTTTGGTAAACCATTCTGGATAAAAGCTAACAAAGATAGCCACGTAAGGGGCATACAATCTCAAAATTGTATTGTTCATGGCTGCTGCTACACTCCAGCCGGACAGAGTTGAGCGGTCCCGACAAGAGCTAAGTGAATCTCAAAGCCTAAGTGGTTACGATCTGGGTTTTTATACAAGAAGTTTGCTGACTTGTATTCTAAAATTGAGTGGATGTTCAATTTTTGAGAGCAATGTAAGTAGAACAAAAACTCAGGGTTAAGTTACTTTAAAACTATACCTTTCGAAAAAATTAATTTATTTTTCAATGGTTATTTTTTTATTTTGAGAGAGAGAGAGAGAGAGAGAGAGAGACAGAGAGAGAGAGAGAGAGGAATAGAATGAGTGGAAGAGGCCCAGAGAGAGAGGGGGAGAGAGAGAATCTAAAGAAGGCTCCACACTGTCAGTGCAGAGGGAAGCAACACCTTTTTAAAGTTCAGTATAGTCTTTCAGGTGTGGAGTTTGGTGAGCTCTTTATAGATTTTGGATACTAGCCCTTTGTCCGATATGTCATTTGCAAATAATTTTCCCATTCCGTTGGTTGCCTTTTAGTTTTGTTGGTTGTTTCCTTTGCTGTGCAGAAGCTTTTTATCTTCATAAGGTCCCAGTAATTCACTTTTGCTTTTAATTCCCTTGCCTTTGGGGATGTGTCGAGTAAGAGATTGCTACGGCTGAGGTCAGAGAGGTCTTTTCCTGCTTTCTCCTCTAAGGTTTTGATGGTTTCCTGTCTCACATTCAGGTCCTTCATCCATTTTGAGTTTATTTTTGTGAATGGTGTGAGAAAGTGGTCTAGTTTCAACCTTCTGCATGTTGCTGTCCAGTTCTCCCAGCACCATTTGTTAAAGAGGCTGTCTTTTTTCCATTGGATGTTCTTTCCTGCTTTGTCAGAGATGAGTTGGCCATACGTTTGTGGGTCTAGTTCTGGGGTTTCTATTCTATTCCATTGGTCTATGTGTCTGTTTTTGTGCCAATGCCACCCGAAAAACAAATAACCCAGTGAAGAAATGGGCAGAAAACATGAATAGACACTTCTCTAAAGAAGACATCCAGATGGCCAACAGGCACATGAAAAGATGTTCAACGTCACTCCTTATCAGGGAAATACAAATCAAAACCACACTCAGATATCACCTCACGCCAGTCAGAGTGGCCAAAATGAACACATCAGGAGACTATAGATGCTGGAGAGGATGTGGAGAAACGGGAACCCTCTTGCACTGTTGGTGGGCATGCAAATTGGTGCAGCCGCTCTGGAAAGCAGTGTGGAGGTTCCTCAGAAAATTAAAAATAGACCTACCCTATGACCCAGCAATAGCACTGCTAGGAATTTATCCAAGGGATACAGGAGTACTGATGCATAGGGGCACTTGGACCCCAATGTTTATAGCAGCACTCTCAACAATAGCCAAATTATGGAAAGAGCCTAAATGTCCATCAACTGATGAATGGATAAAGAAATTGTGGTTTATATACACAATGGAATACTACGTGGCAATGAGAAAGAATGAAATATGGCCTTTTGTAGCAACGTGGATGGAACTGGAGAGTGTGATGCTAAGTGAAATAAGCCATACAGAGAAAGACAGATACCATATGGTTTCACTCTTATGTGGATCCTGAGAAACTTAACAGAAACCCATGGAGGAAGGGAAGGAAAAAAAAAAAAAAAAGAGGTTAGAGTGGGAGAGAGACAAAGCATAAGAGACTGTTAAAAACTGAGAACAAACTGAGTGTTGATGGGGGGTGGGAGGGAGGGGAGGGTGGGGGATGGGTATTGAGGAGGGCACCTTTTGGGATGAGCACTGGGTGTTGTATGGAAACCAATTTGACAATAAATTTCATACATTAAAAAAAAATAAAAAAAATAAAGTTCAGTATAGTCAATAATATACATCTACTAGAATTTTATTCCTGAAAATTTTAAAGTAACATGTTACTACTTACATATTTTTTCTAAGTATATACCTTGATTAATACCTACATTGATGTCTCGGGGGAGTGTTAGTTTCTTCCAGGGAGACTGAAGAGGGAGTTACAATAGCCTCTAAATATGCATGTCATGTGTGTGAAATGAAAGCCTTGATCACTGGATAACTAAAAGGTCTATTTCATTGGATGGACAGCAGCTATTTGAATTTGGTATTATCTGCCTTTGAAACCAATCTAATTTAAAGTAGTGATTTTTAGGTGATTCAACATTTGATGACTCAAATAATGCAATCCGTGTAAGTAAATAGAGAGACAGGGAGATTTGTTTTCATGGAGAAGGGGAAGGATTCTAATCAAGCAGTGTTATTTGCAAAGGATTAAAGGGAGAAATGAACAAATCTCATGCAAGAGACAGCAAAGAGCCAGCTGGACAGGATCAACCCCCTGCTCCAGGGCTTCTAGGTTGAGGGGCGTGCTATTTTGTTTTTTCCATTTCTGGAGGGAAAGTGATTTCCATTCCCCTCCTCAGCAGAGAACATATTGAGGGAACATTACTGTCCCTCCCTTCCTCAGAAATTCTCCCCCAGCAGGTGAAGTGATTGTTCTGATGACTGAGATTTGGGAAAGGGGCTGTGTCCAACTGAACTGTCCATTCTTGCCTCCCATTGCTTCTGTTTCCAAACCACCTATCTGTAGGATGAATAGGTTCTCTCTGTCCTGCCTGCCCCCCGCCCCCGCTGTGAGTTAAGCACAGAGAAGCATTCCATGAGGTACAAGGAGAGAAGGGTATGAGAGTCAAAAGTCAGTTTTTGCCTCTGCCTTAAATTATAGTCCGCAACTAGTTTTGTGAACAATAAAGCTTATATTATGATACTTATCTGAATCAACTATCACTCAAATGCTTTTGAATTCAAAGAGAAGCTTCATGAATTGGCCTCTCAAATCCTCAACACCTTTTTGTAAGGCTGTAAGGTTGTAGTTGAATGATGATGGCTGGTTTTATGTAGATTTGTAGAGATTTATTTGGTCCTGAACTGCTTGTTTACAAGGCTGAGGCAAGGAAAGGGTTGGCTCTGATTGTCTCACAGAAGAATCTTCCCCTAATGGCTGGTCTTCACAATATAACCAAGATTTCAAATGACCTTCTGAGTCTGGATTGATGATCTACCACCAATAAGACATCACTGAACAGAATTAATGTTCTGTTTTAGGCACAAAAATTAAGCCACCATAAACAATAACAACAAAAAATACTAGCAGGCATGAGAAAAGTTAATATGAAAATAAAGATGCAAACTCAATATAGGACAAGAATATCATATTAATGTTACCAAGGCTGACTAAACCTCAGCCAGCCTTGATATAGTAGAATGTGTGAATTAAAGGAGGTAATTACCCCAAAGTATTTTATGCTGGTTAGATTTATATTAAGTTATTTGCGATATTTTTTATAAGAGCTCCACATGCCTTGAATGTTCTTAATAGGAATGATCAAGATAAAGGATTTGATAATCTGCCATTGGCGAATAGTTGAAGTTATTTACCTTGTACAAGAAAAGACTCATAGAAGGACTAGCTAACTCTTCTCTAACCTTCGAAGGGCTATTGTGGGAAAAGATGAAAACATTCTTTTTTTCCCTAGACTCAAAGATTTAAGTAGCATATTTCAAATTAGAACATTTTATAAAAGTTAGAACAATCTAAAAATGGAGCAGCTGATTTTTGAAGTAATAAGATCCTGACCCATGGGTGGGTATAAGCAAAGGCTGAGCAAACCTTTTATTTATCTATTTATGTTTAATTTTATTTATTTATTTATTTATTTATTTATTTATTTATTTATTTTTTTGAGAGGGAGAGAGACAGAGCCTGAGCATGGGAGGGGCAGAAAGAGAGGGAGACACAGAATCTGAAGCAGGCTCCAGGCTCTAATCTGTTAGCACAGAGCCTGACGCGGAGCTCAAACTTGCAGACCGTGAGAACATGCCCTGAGCCGAAATCAGATGCTTAACTGACAGAGCCACCCAGAAGCCCCTATTTATTTATTTATTTCGAGAGAAAGAGAGAGAGAGTGAGTGGGGAAGGGGCAGAGAGAAAGGGAGGAGAGAATCCCGAGCAAGCTCCATACTATCAGCATGGAAGCTAGCATGGGGCTTGAACTCATGAACTGTGAGATCACGACCTGAACCAAAATTCAGAGTCGGACGCTTACCTGACTGAGCCACTGAGGTGCCGCCTGAACAAACCTTTTAAAGGAGATATTGCTGAAGTGATTCTGCTTAAAATAATACTGAGCAGGATGATCGCTCAAGACCCAACTGTTTCTTCAAGTGAAGATTCCTGTGTACTGACCCCGACTACACCACTGAAGCCTGGCGACCTTACCCTTCAGCTTCTCTAGGCTTCAGTTCTTACATCTAGAATGGGAAGCAATGTTACTGCTCCTTGCCTCACAAGGTTATTATAAAATTAAATGAGAAAAGTGATATTAAAGTATTTTGGAAAGGACCCAAATAGAGGCAGTCTACTATTATATTTGGAGTGGAGACTAAAATAGCAAATAATAAAATGATAAATGCAAAGTGAGGTAGAATAGAATTTCTTAAACTTTAATGCGCAAACAAATGTCCCGTGGAATCTCTAAATGCAAATTCTGTGTCAACAGTTCAAGAGTAGGGCCGGAGGGTGTACATTTCTCATACGTGCCAAGGTAAAGATGATGCTGGTCTATGGACTAATCTTTGCTTGGCAAAGGGCTAGAAGACGAGGGTCATGCCCTCGCATGCCCATTGAAGAAGCTCTCAGCCTACTCGATCTTTTAGGAATTCTACCCTGGCAAAATTTTCAATGAAGCAATAAACAAAATTTATGGTTCTAGCTTGGGCTGACAGTGAGGAGGTTGCAAAGACACCCACCTTCTGTATATATTCATTTTCAGAATGACTCTATTATGACTCCTGTATCTTAATTAGCTGTTTGCTATGATAACATATATGTGAAGCAGCAGTTCATGACATTTAAGTGTGAGAGCTATTTGCACAATGATTCAGAGGATTTAGAAGAAAAGTGAGTTTTAAAATGCCATGAAAACATATAGGTGTGATTATAGTTGTTTGCATGAGGACAGTAAAAATAGGTTGGCTAATTTAACTGAAAAGAAAATTTGTTACATATATATGGGGATTCTAAGTTAGGCTGAAGACAGACTGGCAGCTGCAGGAGGTTTTAAAAGCATAAGATACTCAGTAGTCATTGTTACGATGAATAAACTGCAGCCATTTCTTCTGTCCTTCTGTCATTAAAGTCAAGAGCCAGACTCACAAGAATGAACATTTGGTTGGCCAGCTTAGGTCATGTGCTTACTTCCTGCTGTACTGTAGAAGGCAAAGGAAGCATCTGGTGTCCTGCCAAGAGGAGAATGTGGGAAATCGGGCTGCTTCCAAGGGAAGGGACTATTGATGTTGAGAAGCCAAATATTGACATAAACATAACTCTCTGAATCATATGTGTGTGTGTGTGTGTGTGTGCGCATGCGTGTGTGTGTTTAAACATATAAACACATATGTATAAATGTAAATATATAATGTATATCAAGTAATCTTATATCTTGTAAATAAATATTTTAGAAATTCAATACTCAAATTAATTTTTCCTATTTATTTAGAATGTTAGTTCCTCTTTTGTGAAATGTTTACATTTTCCCTATTTACCTCCTAAACTTCAGTGGTTTTACTATCACTTGCCATTAGTTCTTTATATAATAAGTCATTAAACTTTTGAGTGTGAAAAAAAGAACTAGTTGTATGTAAATACTCATTTATGTATTTACTTATGTATTTATGTATTTATAGAAAGAGTGCACATGTGAGAGCAAGTAGGGAAGGGGCGGGCGGGCCGGGGAGAGAGAATCCCAAGCAGGCTCTGCACTCAGCACAGAGCCTGACATGGGGCTTGATCCCATGAACTGTGAAATCATGACCTGAGCTGAAACCAAGAATTGGATGCTTAACTGACTGAGCCATCCAGGTGCCCCTGTAAATACTTTTAAAAGGTAGAACCTGTTATTAATCATTTTTTGCTTTTGGAGGGGAAGAAGTGGCCAAAGAGACTGTTGGAAACCATTGCTTTCGAAGTTACCAGTACAACCAGATATAATGGATGGTTCATGTAGTAAGAGTTCTTATTCATAGAAACAGTAATCAGACAGAAAAATATGATTAAGAGATGTTTAAATCTCTACTAGGTATCTCAAGAAAATACCAGAGGAGACAGAGTGGGGTTTGGGTAGCTATAATACACTCTTAATGTTTAGCAAATGTCTTAAAATTTCTTCCACATCAAACATTCTATTTCTAACCAAGAGCTCTCTCCAAAGTATAGATAAGGTACTGTGTGTTTTTCCTAAACTTTCGCACTTACACTATGACAAAAAAAAAACATTCCCTTTGTCTTATCCATGAAGTCCCATTGCTGGTCCCTGGTCCTGTCACTTCCAGCCTAACCACCATACACTGTGTATCAAAACAGAACCCACCTCCCTGTGCTTAATCCCAAGGGAATGTGGGTTGGTCTTCAGCTCTACTTCTCCTGATCACTTGTCTACATAACAAAGACTAACCTACAGCTGACCCAACTGGCTAGAAAACAAGAGTGTGGAATAGGGAAGTTCTGTATGTTATTTTTATAACTGTGGACTATTGCATTCTTGAGATTATTTTAAAAGCTGAGAAAGGAGGTGTCTGGGGGGCTCAGTCACTTAAGCATCTGACTCTTGATTTCAGCTCAAGTCCTGATCTCACGGTTGTGAGATTGAGCCCACATCTGGCTCTGAGCTGACAGCATGGACCCTGCCTGGGATTCTCTCCCTCCTTTCTCTCTGCCCCTCCCCTGCTCACTCTCTCTCCCTCAAAATAAATAAACATTAAAAAAAAGCTGAGAAAGTTGGCAGAATAATTTGCTATTGAATAGATGTTAGTTTAAATTAAACTTCTAATGGCTTTAATGTCTCTAATGGCTTCTCTAGACTTTGGACATATCCGCTGTGGGCAGATGAATTTGCCTAGTTTTGAAAAAGAATATTGCTAAGCATGGGTCTTTTTGGAGACATGTTTCATATTATTGTTATCATTGTGGGTGTGTGTCATTTTTATTGGTTGGGTTAACTTCAATCTTTGAACCTCAATCTTTGGAAAAGAGGACAAAGTTTTTTTTTTTTTTAAACGTTTATTTATTTTTGAGACAGAGAGAGACAGAGCATGAACAGGGGAGGGGCAGAGAGAGAGAGAGACACAGAATCTGAAACAGGCTCCAGGCTCTGAGCGGTCAGCACAGAGCCCGACGCAGGGCTCCAACTCACGGACAGTGAGATCATGACATGAGCCGAAGTCGGACGCTCAACCGACCGAGCCACCCAGGCACCCCAAGAGGACAAAGTTTTAATTTGTTAACTCTCAGAAAAGAAGACACTATGAGCCATGCACTTAAATCTCAGTGATGTTTATACATCTATGGGCCATAGTACCCACATTATTCCTTTCAGAGATTCCTTTCTTTTTCTCTAGCTGAAGAAGGAAGGTCTTGGATATTCCCAACCAGTCACTATCCAGTCAGCCTCAAACTTCACTGAATTGTTTAGAACAGAAGAGCCATATTGCCTTTACAATCTCCCAAAGGATAAAAGAACTTTGAACCAGGGCAAAATAAATTCTATGTAATGCTAATACACAGGTAAATAGTATTTTATTTAGAAAGGGTATATTTTCATGGTAAATAAAATAAAACGTGTGTAGTTTACACACTATGCCCTGGTTTCCTTCCAGTTGGGTGAAAGATGATTTGAGTTGGGGTTGTCTGGGGTCATAGTTAATTTACTCTTTTTTTCCAGCAGTACACTCTGAAGCAGAAGGTGCTGAAGTCAAAGAGCTATTTATAAACAGTTTTGTCCGAGGTATAGGTAGCCTAGAAAGTTGTCTGAGTTGCAGCAAAAAAAAAAAAAAAAAAAAAAAAAAAAAGGAAATACCACAAAGACTTGTAAGCATAGGAATTGCAATTTAATGAAAGAAATTGTCATAAAAATGTGGCCAATTACAGATACCTGGCAAAGTCATTCTGAAGGCTATTGGAGAGAGAATAAAATATATTTGGACCACATTTCTCTCTAATTGAATTTCCCCTCTTCTACTGAGGATAAATTTGGTTGTCCGACGGGAATGTAAGCTATATGCACATTGTTGAGGATATAGATTTCTCCAAAGCCGTGGTCTGTGTGGATGGAATGAACTCTGCACAGTGGGTCTCTGACACACTTTTACCTCCTTAGAATATCTCTGCTGTGTAGCCTTGGGCTACTGAATGCCCAAGTAGGGTGGAAAAAGGAGACAAATTTTGATTTCAGGAGAAAAGTTAGCTTCACCTTTCTCCAACACTTCTCTCTGCTCTTCTGCTGAAATGTAATGACACTTTTCCTCATCCCTAAGCAAACAAAAGTCACCATATATGCAATCCCCATCCGATGGGGTGGTGAACTATGTACTGTCTGTTGTTTGTCTCAGAAACAATCCCATAGCTTTTGACAAATTTTTATCCTAAGGGATTTGGTTGAATTTTGCACATTAAATTTCTCTTCTGTGCATGTATTGCAGATGTATTGCATTAGTGATTCACCGTGCCCTTGTATGAAAGAGATACAGAGATGAAAGGTGTTTTGTTTTGTGTTTTTTTGAAAAGAATAACATTTGAGGAGGAGCAGAAATGAGAGGTAACAGGGATGAGAGTGTTATTTCAAAATGTACACCAAGTGATTTCTTAACTTGCACAGATACAGATTATAATAAAGAGACATAGATGCCAAGTTTTGGCAACGTTTCTTTCTTTTGCTATGGAGAATAGTACTGTTTCCTGTCTGAGCAAATGTCTGGCGGCAAAATCAGATATGGATGGGGAGCAGAATCTGGTAACTGATTGAGTATCTCTCTTATCATTTTTAATGACTCACAAATCCATTGGGAGTAGCTTGGGTTTGTAATAAGAACAATTTATCAGACTCTGGAAGACATATTGTATTTTAGACTGACATTTTCCTATATGGTGGTTTCTCTCATATAGCCCTAATGTGGTGTGGGTTTTGAAAAGTCATTCGGGAAACTTTAATTTAGAATTGTTCATGTTTTTTTCCTTGTAATATTACAGAATACTATTTGCTTAAGTCCAAAAGAAATAGCACTGAGCTGGCTTTTAATAAAATCTCTGCTATTTGCTATAGAAACTTGGGCATATTTCTCATCTTCTTGCCTTAGATTCTTAATATATATAACATATACATACACACATGCAAACATGTATATATATGTATATGCACACACATATATACATACACATATAAACACATACATACATATGTATGTGTATATATGTACATATTTGTATGTATGTATACATACATACATGCCTGCTGCTTTTGAAGGAAAGTTAAAACATTGTTCTGCTAAATTTTGGTTCCTTTTCACTACTAGCAGAGTTTCTGGTATTATTAAAACATGAATACTAATTAGTGATAATAAAAGTAACTGTAATTTAATAAACATTGACTCTATGCAATGTCTTGAACATACATAGCAAAGAAGCCATTATTGAATAAATGATGGAATGAATACAAGTCTTTATTTGCATTCCATCAGTAAATCCTCATAAAAACAAACAAAACAAATAAAAAATCAAAACTATTCTAGGTAGACAGTAGTATCATGATGCCCATCTTAGAGATGAGAAAATTGAGGCTGAGAGAGGTTAAGGCCAGTGGCCCTGGACAACACAGCTAAAATATTATGGCATTAGAATTAAGACCCATATTTGTCTCATTTAGATGAGGAAAGGATGGTGAGATGGAGAGAAGGGATAAAAGTAAAAAAAATTTATATAAGAACTGGAAACCAGCAGCAATAATAGCGTAGTAGTCATCGAGCACATGCGGACTATTTTTTTCTTCCCAAATGGATCTCCTGTCTTATAAATTTTCCTTGACTGGCATTATGATGACTGACAGATAAGTCTATGTAATGTCCAATTCACAACCCGAGTTAATGGCAGCTGCAAAAATGATTTGTGGCAGCATTTCACTTCAAAAATTATTACAAAGCAGAGCAAGCAATTTAATTACCTTCTAAGCTGACCCAACATCAGAAGTATCACGGCTTTATCTCTGTGCTCTAAGTGATAGACTGTCCATGATCTGTAAGGAGACCCTTGGACATGACTCTCTAAGTGGAAGGATGGGGCAACACCTTGGAGCGTGAGATATAGCAGAGCAGGAATAACACTGCCTAAGACAGAATTCTGAAAAGTGGCCTGTTCAGTGTGTGTGTCCATTGGGTGTGTGTGTGTATATGTGTGTGTGTTTGCATGTGTGCCTGTGCACTTCATATTAGGCAATAATTCCTAAATCAAATAGTCAAGATTTCCAGTCTGGGTACCTTCTGCTGATGATGCTTAGCTACCTGGAAGATTGATCTCAGGATTTGGGGATGACAAGAGAATTTGAAGGAAATGACAGTTACGACCATCTGGAAACAGGGACAACATGATACTTTTCCCAAATTACAAAGATTGTTAATAAAACATCTGTTTGCTAAATGTCAATTAATTTATCCTACTTCAAAGGGCTGTGAATTGGATACATATTTGAAAAATAATCACACTCTTAATGATTAATGCAAATATTTCACTATGTAGGTAGGACCTGTGCCATATTGTAAAGTTGGTAAAATCACAAGGTGTTGTGAAGCATGGAAACTTCAGTCTTCAGTGTTTTGGAAAAAGTTCCTGATTCCTTCTTTTGTATGTATAGACATTATTCTTATCAGAAATGTAGATTTCTGGCCCTTTATGTGGCTGGAGCCTTTTCTTCTTTTTTTTCCAACTGTTCACCTCCTTGGCCTGGCTCCCCCATTTTAAAAATTTTTTTTTTTTAATTTTAGCATTTATTTATTATTGAGAGACAGAGAGAGAGAGAGAGAGAGAGAGAGAGAGAGAGAGAGAGTGCATGAGCAGGGGAGGGGCAGAGAGAGAGACACAGAATCCAAATCCAAAGCAGGCTCTGGGCTCTGAGCTGTCAGCACAGAGCCGATGCGGGGCTCGAACTCACAACCGGTGAGATCATGACCTGAGCTGAAGTCGGATGCTTAACCGATTGAGCCACCCAGGCGCCCCCCAAAAAATTTTTTTTAATGTTTATTTATTTTTGAGACAGAGACAAAATGTGAGTGGGTTAGGGGCAGAGAGAGAGGGAGACACAGAAGCAGGCTCCAGGCTCTGAGCTGTCAGCACAGAGCCCAACGTGGGGCTCGAACTCAGAGCTGTGAGATCATGACCTGAGCCGAAGTCGGACGCTCAACTGACTGAGCCACCCAGGCGCCCCATGGCTCCCCCATTTAATCTACTTGATGGCAGTGTTCATTCATTGTCTTTTTGTTTGCAGATCTATTCCAACTAGAATAGTGCCTGGAATACAGTGGATCTTAAAAAATATTTGTAGAATGCATAAATAAATCTCAAAGTTTTACTTTTATTTTTTTTAAGTTTTTATTTAAATTCCATTAGTTAACATACAGGGTAATATTAGTTTCAGGTATAGAATAAAGTGCTTCAACACTTCCATACATCACCTGGTGCTCATCACAAGTGCACTCCTTAATCCCCATCACCTATTTAACCCATTCCCTCACCCACCTCCCTTCTGGTAACAAGTTTGTTCTCTATAGTTAAGAGTCCATTTCTTGGTTTGCCTCTCTCTCTCCTTCTTTCCTCTTTGTTCATTTGTTGTTTCTTAAATTCCACACATGAATGAAATCATCTGGTATTTGTCTTTCTCTGATTTATTTCACTTAGCCTTATACTCTCTAGCTCTATTCATGTTGTTGCAAATGGCAAGATTTCATTCTTTTTTATGGCTGAGTAATCTTGCATTGTGTGTATCACATCTTTTTTATTCATTCATCAGTTGACGATATTTGCAACTGACATACCTGATAAAGGTTAGGATCCAAAATATACAAAGAACTTATAAAACTCAACACCCAAGAAACAAATAATCAATTAAAAATGGGCAGAAGACATGAATAGACATTTTTCCAAAGAAGACATCCAGATGGTCAACAGACACATGAAAAGATGCTCAACTTCACTTACCAACAGGGAAATACAAATCAAAACTACAATGAGGTATCACCTCACACCTGTCAGAATGGCTAAAATCAACGACACCAGGAACAGCAGGTGATGGCGAGCATGCAGAGAAAGGGGAACCCTCTTGCACTGTTGGTGGGGATGCAGACTGGGGCAGCCACTCTCGATGTTTACTTTTATATCTCAAATGCTTGTGTTGCATTACAAATTCCCTTCCTTATTTCTTCTTATCCTTTTCCATTATTTTCTGCCAAATATTTCATGGTTCTTTCCTGAGAGTTTTCTCTTTCTTTGCACAGTGTTATGTTTCAGTTGTCTTGGTTTCTGCCTGTGCTGCTTTGTAGTTTTATGTTCTTAGCCCGCACAGAGCTTCTAGGGCTTTGCCAGCCTTCACAGGAGGCTGCTGCTGCTGCTTGTCAAACTATGTCCTGGTTTCTTAAAGTACCATCGGAGTCTGTGTTTGTTCGTGGTACCAGATCCTCAGTTCTCAGCATGGGACCCCAGTCTGATCTTCTTTTTGTATCAGGAATCCCAATTAAAGTAATATTTCTGAATCTGGGAGATGGTATTTGAAAGTTGCTAACCGTGTTCTGACTCTAGAGTTGAAGGCATCCTTTGCCCTTTAAAATACGCAACTTTTACGTCGAAAAAAATAATAGAAGTTTCCCTTAAGTTTCAAGAACAAAAATCTATTGTTTTTGGAGAAACTGTGATCAAAACGAATGAGCAAAGTGTCCTGCCATAAGCATAGCAGTAACGTAGTGTAAATTGGGTGACCTTTAGCAGATTTGTGTGTTTGCAGCAAGATAAAATATTACTTATTTCTTCTAAATATTGATTTTGACTGAATTCTCTTGGGAAACAATTCTTTGTATTTTGGAGAGGCATTTATCTTTTTATCCAACGATTTTCTCAGAAGTGATTATATGGCCACATTTCCCCAGGAAAGATACATATGCCTGATGTGCTTTGTGTCTTCTACTGTAGAAAAAACTGTGAAAGAAACAGATAGGGCTTACACAGGCATTTTGGTCTGCAATGCTACTGTCCCATCCATGGCCTTATATCAGCATACATAAACCATTCTTTGGCCAATGCAGTCTTGTGATGATCTGGTTTAAGGTAGGTAGGTCAGTCCACACCGATGTGCGGGTGAATAAACTTTTACTTCCACCAACAGTTACTGGGTTGAAGACTGAGGGGAACCTTACACTGGGAGATTGAAACTTTTATCTTCTCTCAGAGACCAAAACACAGTTGTGGGATCAGGATTCTGAAGTATAGAAATAACTTATAAGTCTATCCATCTATTTTATCTATTTCTATCTATCTATCTATCTATCTATCTATCTATCTATCTATCTCTCTATCTTTGACATTGAGTTAGACCATCATGGAGGGGCTGTTAAGAATAGCCATTTCTTTCAGTGCAAATGAGCCACCCTCTGTGTCAAACTTTTATTAGCCACATGGTTGCCATAAAGGGGCATCTGGGGGACCATTACCCAGAGAGCAAAAAGTCTTCCTGTGTATGGAGTTGGTTTTCTTTGAAGTACCTCTGCTAGTGATGACAGGGTCAAAGCAAAAATCCAACCTTCAAATTCCAATTCCACCAAGATCAGTGAGCATGTGCAGAATACGTGGCCTCATTTGCTTTTTTCCTGTTTTGCTCTCTCTTGCATATTTCTCTTTTTGCCTCCTTTCCTTTTGCACGGTTCACTTTCCTCTTTCTATTGTTTTCTTTTCCTTTACCTCCTTCCCCTCCCTCCCATCCCCCTTTCCTCCTGTGTCTGGGTCTTCTCAGAAGACAAAATTAGATGTGCAAGAAATGTATTAGGAGAAACACTTGGGAAGAATAAAGCCAAAAAGAAGCAGAATTAGTAGGAAAACCTTGAGAAAGCTGCGCCAGGATAGAGGGAAAGGAGGAGGAGCAGATGAGAGGTAGAAGCCACAGACTACAGCAGGTGTCTGGGAAAATCTTGGCCAGGCTAACAGAGAGCCCAGAGCAAGATCTCCCCAGTAGAGGAGGCTTAGGTGGGGTGGGAATGGCCCGGCTGTCATATCCCCACCTTACTTAATCACTGGCTGGGAGTGGCTAAGAGAGCTTGGCCAGACAGTGTGGACGATGCAGCACATCCAGAAATGAAGCGGTTGGAGGCAATTAGCCAACTGCCCTCTTTGCAGCAGTTCTCTCTCTTTAAAAAAAAAAAAAAAAAAAAAAAAGGTTATTTTTGAGGAGTGAGTGGGGGAGGGGCAGAGAGAGTGAGACAGAGAATCTCAAACAGGCTCTGTCCTGTTAGCACAGGGCCTGGCGTGGGGCTTGAACTCACGAACCCGTGAGATCATGACCTGAGCCGAAATAAAGAGTTGGATGCTTAACAGACTAAGCCACCCAGGGGCCCCTTTGCAGGGGAGGAGGAAAGGACACCTGAACAGCACAGTGTCCTGACTACGACGCCATCCTCCCTCCCTCCCTGCTTTCCTCCCTCTTCCTCTCTCCTGACCTTGTCCCCTTGATTAAACTGTAGGCAGGTTTCTTCCTGACTCTAGGCCCCTGACCTCTCTTTTCTTAGAGCACTTGCTTTAGAAAACTTGTAATGGTAAATTAGTGCTCTGCTCCTATGAGATGTATTTTGTTTTTAAGCTACTTTCTAGTTTTACAAGCCAGGAATGCCTTTTGCAAAGACCTTGGGACCATTCCTTTGAAATGCAATCCTGCCCCTATCTCTCTGTCTCTGTGAGAAGGTAGGGGCCAACCTTCAGTGGGCACCTTGCTCCAAACTGTACGAGTACCTCCTATTATAAAGATAGGAGACCGTGTATTTTTCTTTTGGGTAAAGCCAATTAGAAAACCATTCTTCCCTCATGCCAGCTCTTAAAACTGCTCCAGCCCTTGTCACCTTCACTGAGGTCACACTGAGCTGTGGCTTCTCTTGGTCCTGTCTGCAGTAGCCTTGAATAGAGTTTTCCTTGTGTGTTTAACTTTGGCACAGCTTCTGCTATGGCAGTTCCTTCCTTCCTTTCTTCCATCCCTTCTTCCCTTCCACTAAATAGTTCTGGGTGCCAGCTGTGTGCCAGGAATGAGGTTAGCACAAGGTATGTTGGTGGGAAAGATAGTTGTAGTCATGTTCCTGAGGGTAGACAGAAAATAAGTAAAATGAGAAAATAAGAAAATGAGTAAACAACAAATAAATGCAAATTTTAGAATGTAAATTTCCTTTATAAAAGGAAACCAAGTTTGTGGTGTGAAAATGAGAGGCGGGCCTACTTTGCAAAACATATTCTGGGAACTCAGAGGCATGGCCTTTTTTCAGGTTAGAGCCCATATTTTTGGGTGTAGCAGTTTGTTAATATATCACATACAGCATCATCTGCAGTCATGATTCTAGCTCTACAAATATCACCTTTCTCCACTCTAAAATGAAGATAATAGTAATAATTGTTTCATGGAATTATTTGGAGAATTAAATGAGATAATACATCAGACACTTGGTGTTCTGCCTGGGTACCATAAACGTTTGATAATATTGCTGATAGTGAAATAGTTTGCCAAGATAGTATTGGAGCAGGAGATATTGCATGGCTTTCCAATTTCTTTAAAACCAGAACATTAAAAAAATCAACTCTTTTTAAATATTTCTTGCATCACAGTCTGGGAGATTCTGGTCTATAGTCTTCATCTGGGCACTTATTCGTGTGCTGCCCAGAATTCTGATTTAACAGCTTAACATTTAGATGTTTTGTGTCTCTCATGAAAGTATAGTTTCCTTGAAGGCACTGATGATCACTTACGTGCTTTCTGTGTTCCAACACTTAGTATATTAAACCCATAGAAGGTACTCAATAAAAGTTTATAGAATTGAAATTCACAGTAATAGTGAAAAAATAGTTATTGGTGTGAGTTGCTAATTCAGAATTCTTTCTGTTCTTATAAATGTTTTTTTCTCTGTGAAAGAAAGCAATGTGGTCTTAGAATTGCTGGTTGAAATTAATTCTAGGAAACAGAGTTTTCTTTTTTATAATAAAGGATTGACATTCAGGATTTAAATAAAACACAAAGAGCTTGAGAATTAATTAAAAGCATTTTTCATATTCCAAAAATCCATAATACAAAATGTTTCGTACTGGTGAGGGGTTACACGGAGCACCGAATAGAGACATTTATTCCATTACATAATTTCACATTTCTTTGTCTAATGCGGCTCTAATTCTTCTCGATTCTGGGAGATGAAATCCTGTGCTCTTTATTGTCTTCCTTGTAAAAAACAGATACTGAGTAGGCTGTCCCAAGCAATATTCTGCATTTTTGCTTTTCGGTTTCCTGCTGGAAGTTGCATTCTCTGGAACAATTTCCAACTGCTGAGGGCAATATAGATAGCAGGGGCTATGCAATAAGGCTCACTTGGGTTAGAGTTCCAGCATTTGGTGCTTGAACAAATCACCCACCTCCCATGGTCATCTATAAAATGGGAAGGGTAACAGTTTCATCCTCATGGGGTTGGTGTGAGGGTTAGTAGGTTACACGTGTAAAGTAGCAGCAGATTACTCATGTAAAACACCCAGCTTATAGGAAACACTCCAGACACCCTGTGGTTCCATTACTTTCCTATTATAGATGGCACTGTTTGCAGTCAATTTGCTTTCTGTCCTGTCTTGCCATCAACGTATTTTATTGCATTAATTTTGCTTAAATATAAACTTGGTCCTGGGTATTTGGCCAGTTTGAATCTAGGATCAGCGTGGTAACAAAATTACTAGAGTGTCTGTTACCTGTCTTTTTATAATTAAAAAGGTCGATTTGATTTAATTCACACATTTTCCATGTATGGCAAGACATTGTTGTGCCCCTCCCCCAGGCATTGGGTGGTAAGACTTTTAATTAGCCTTACTTCAGTAATGTGCTCTGATGAATAACATCTTCTTGTCTACTGGAAACTGACCCTTAGAGCTCCTTCAATGGGAGAGTGAGATGCAGATACAGTCTCTTGCCAGCATCTGTCATCATCAATTGTTTATTAATTTTATTGCCCTCTTTTTGGAAACCAATTCCTTCTAGGTCATCTGACCTCTTACTTCCTGATTGTCTTCCTTACTAAAGACTGATTTTTCAAGGTGTCTGTGTGGCTCAGTCAGTTATGCATCCGCCCTGGGCTTAGGTCATGATCTCGTGATCCATGAGTTTGAGCCCCACGTCGGGCTCTGTGCTGATAGCTCGGAACGTAGAACCTGCTCCGGATTCTGTGTCTCCCCCTCTCTCTGCCCCTCCCCTGCTCCTGCTCTGTATCTCTCTCTCTCAAAAATAAATAAACATTAAAAAACAAAAGACTGATTTTTCCCCCCTATCTTTTCTAAAAACATTAGTCCTACAAAGGCCCTGAGGAAAACAGCTGATGTCGTAAAATGTTTGGAAAATGTTATTTCTATGTTATCCTTCTGAAAATTTGTTGTAACAGAAACAGTATGGCATAGATGTGTGTAAACTGATTTTAATCCAACGTCTAGAGGGGGTTAGTGAGCACAGCCTACTCTGGTCAGGAACCCACACTCCAGTGGAGGTTTGACACATTAGCATAAGATGTACTAGGGGTGCCTGGGTGGCTCAGTGGGCTAAGCGTCTGACTTCTACTCAGGTCATGATCTTATGGTTCACGGGTTTGAGCCCCACATCAGGCTCTGTGCTGACAGCCCAGAGCCTTGAGCCTGCTTTGGATTCTGTGTCTCCCTCTCTCTCTCTCTGCCCCTCCCCTGCTCATGCTCTGTCTCTCTCTCAGAAATAAACATTAAAACACAAAACTGTACTAGAAATATGTTTTCATTCATGCATTTACAAATTTTCCAAGCTCAACTAATCCTTTACAACAGTGCTCAAAATGAAGAGACTTAGCTCTGTGCACTCCCGCTTCATAAAGATCTCTGCCGACAGATCTGATGTGATGGTTGCTGAAGCCATGATGATAGCTCATTTGGTCAGCTTGCAAATAAATGTCTGTGTGTTTGGCAGAATTTTGTGTCAGACTTGCATTTCTTATAATGATCCTCTTGGTATTAAGGTAGTGAAGAAGGAATGTGCATCTCCTACTTACCTCTCATAACTGAATTTTATCAAAAGAACCCTAAAAAATTTTAAACAGCCAGAGTGACATAGATTAGTTAACAATAGTTGCAAAATACATCCCTCCTTTGGGAATTCATAATGTATATGAGACTGTCTCAGTTAAAAAAAATTGTTTAAATTTGTTTCTTGGTTAAATTTTTCTTTCAAAACTTATTTTAGCACAGTTTTCTTTTTTTCCTCAGTAAATGTCTATTTACATCTTGAGTGACAGTGTGGTGCCAGTGATCAAAATTTGGAAAATGTTTTTTAAGCCTATCCCCTCTTCTGCTTCTTCATCAAAATTCGCCAGTATTATAGTCTTTTTCTTTCTTTCTGAGGTCATTCGCTCTAAGGGAGTCCAACTGCCATGTCATGAAGAAACTCTAAATGTCCTGTGGAAAGGTTCATATGGCAAGGAACAGAGACTTCCTACCAACAGCCATGTGGGTCAGCCAACTCGGAAGTAGATTTTTCAGCCCCGGTCAAGCCTTCATTAACTACAGCCCCAGCTGACATCTTGACTACAACCTCATGAGTGACCCTGAGCCTGAACCACCTTGCAAAAACTCTCTCAAATCCCCAACTCACAATATGCCCGTTATTTAAGCCACAGAATCTGAAGTAATTTCTTATGTGGCAATAGATAAGTAATACAGATTTCAATGGTTTTATTTTTTTTTTTATTTTTTATTTTTTTAACATTTTGCAATTGTTTTATTTAAATGATGACATATTTTTCCCCTTCATATTGATCTACCTTTCTTTTTTTTTTTTTTTTTTTTTTTTTTAATATATGAAATTTACTGTCAAATTGGTTTCCATACAACACCCAGTGCTCATCCCAAAAGGTGCCCTCCTCAATACCCATCACCCACCCTGCCCTCCCTCCCCCCCCCATCAACCCTCAGTTTGTTCTCAGTTTTTAACAGTCTCTAATGCTTTGGCTCTCTCCCACTCTAACCTCTTTTTTTTTTTTTTTTTTTCCTTCCCCTCCCCCATGGGTTTCTGTTATGTTTCTCAGGATCCACATAAGAGTGAAACCATATGGTATCTGTCTTTCTCTGTATGGCTTATTTCACTTAGCATCACACTCTCCAGTTCCATCCATGTTGCTACAAAAGGCCATATTTCATTTTTTCTCATTGCCACGTAGTATTCCATTGTGTATATAAACCACAATTTCTTTATCCATTCATCAGTTGATGGACATTTAGGCTCTTTCCATAATTTGGCTATTGTTGAGAGTGCCGCTATAAACATTGGGGTACAGGTGCCCCTATGCATCAGTACTCCTGTATCCCTTGGATAAATTCCTAGCAGTGCTATTGCTGGGTCATAGGGTAGGTCTATTTTTAATTTTCTGAGGAACCTCCACACTGCTTTCCAGAGCGGCTGCACCAATTTGCATTCCCACCAACAGTGCAAGAGGGTTCCTGTTTCTCCACATCCTCTCCAGCATCTATAGTCTCCTGATTTCTTCATTTTGGCCACTCTGACTGGCGTGAGGTGGTATCTGAGTGTGGTTTTGATTTGTATTTCCCTGATAAGGAGCGACGTTGAACATCTTTTCATGTGCCTGTTGGCCATCTGGATGTCTTCTTTAGAGAAGTGTCTATTCATGTTTTCTGCCCATTTCTTCACTGGGTTATTTGTTTTTCGGGTGTGGAGTTTGATGAGCTCTTTATAGATTTTGGATACTAGCCCTTTGTCCGATGTGTCATTTGCAAATATCTTTTCCCATTCCGTTGGTTGCCTTTTAGTTTTGTTGGTTGTTTCCTTTGCTGTGCAGAAGCTTTTTATCTTCATAAGGTCCCAGTAATTCACTTTTGCTTTTAATTCCCTTGCCTTTGGGGATGTGCCGAGTAAGAGATTGCTACGGCTGAGGTCAGAGAGGTCTTTTCCTGCTTTCTCCTCTAAGGTTTTGATGGTTTCCTGTCTCACATTCAGGTCCTTTATCCATTTTGAGTTTATTTTTGTGAATGGTGTGAGAAAGTGGTCTAGTTTCAACCTTCTGCATGTTGCTGTCCAGTTCTCCCAGCACCATTTGTTAAAGAGACTGTCTTTTTTCCATTGGATGTTCTTTCCTGCTTTGTCAAAGATGAGTTGGCCATACGTTTGTGGGTCTAGTTCTGGGGTTTCTATTCTATTCCATTGGTCTATGTGTCTGTTTTTATGCCAATACCATGCTGTCTTGATGATGACAGCTTTGTAGTAGAGGCTAAAGTCTGGGATTGTGATGCCTCCTGCTTTGGTCTTCTTCTTCAAAATTACTTTGGCTATTCGGGGCCTTTTGTGGTTCCATATGAATTTTAGGATTGCTTGTTCTAGCTTCGAGAAGAATGTGGTGCAATTTTGATTGGGATTGCATTGAATGTGTAGATAGCTTTGGGTAGTATTGACATTTTGACAATATTTATTCTTCCAATCCATGAGCAGGGAATGTCTTTCCATTTCTTTATATCTTCTTCAATTACCTGCATAAGCTTTCTATAGTTTTCAGCATACAGATCTTTTACATCTTTGGTTAGATTTATTCCTAGGTATTTTATGCTTCTTGGTGCAATTGTGAATGGGATCAGTTTCTTCATTTGTCTTTCTGTTGCTTCATTGTTAGTGTATAAGAATGCAACTGATTTCTGCACATTGATTTTGTATCCTGCAACTTTGCTGAATTCATGTATCAGTTCTAGCAGACTTTTGGTGGAGTCTATCGGATTTTCCACGTATAATATCATGTCATCTGCAAAAAGCGAAAGCTTGACTTCATCTTTGCCAATTTTGATGCCTTTGATTTCCTTTTGTTGTCTGATTGCTGATGCTAGAACTTCCAGCACTATATTAAACAGCAGTGGTGACAGTGGGCATCCCTGTCGTGTTCCTGATCTCAGGGAAAAAGCTCTCAGTTTTTCCCCGTTGAGGATGATGTTAGCTGTGGGCTTTTCATAAATGGCCTTTATGATCTTTAAGTATGTTCCTTCTATCCCGACTTTCTCAAGGGTTTTTATTAAGAAAGGGTGCTGGATTTTGTCAAAGGCCTTTTCTGCATCGATTGACAGGATCATATGGTTCTTCTCTTTTTTTTTGTTAATGTGATGTATCACGTTGATCGATTTGCGAATGTTGAACCAGCCCTGCATCCCAGGAATGAATCCCACTTGATCATGGTGAATAATTCTTTTTATATGCTGTTGAATTCGATTTGCTAGTATCTTATTAAGAATTTTTGCATCCATATTCATCAGGGATATTGGCCTGTAGTTCTCTTTTTTTACTGGGTCTCTGTCTGGTTTAGGAATCAAAGTAATACTGGCTTCATAGAATGAGTCTGGAAGTTTTCCTTCCCTTTCTATTTCTTGGAATAGCTTGAGAAGGATAGGTATTATCTCTGCTTTAAATGTCTGGTAGAACTCCCCTGGGAAGCCATCTGGTCCTGGACTCTTATTTGTTGGGAGATTTTTGATAACCGATTCAATTTCTTCGCTGGTTATGGGTCTGTTCAAGCTTTCTATTTCCTCCTGATTGAGTTTTGGAAGAGTGTGGGTGTTTAGAAATTTGTCCATTTCTTCCAGGTTGTCCAATTTGCTGGCATATAATTTTTCATAGTATTCCCTGATAATTGTTTGTATCTCTGAGGGATTGGTTGTAATCATTCCATTTTCATTCATGATTTTATCTATTTGGGTCATCTCCCTTTTCTTTTTGAGAAGCCTGGCTAGAGGTTTGTCAATTTTGTTTATTTTTTCAAAAAACCAACTCTTGGTTTCGTTGATCTGCTCTACAGTTTTTTTAGATTCTATATTGTTTATTTCTGCTCTGATCTTTATGATTTCTCTTCTTCTGCTGGGTTTAGGCTGCCTTTGCTGTTCTGCTTCTATTTCCTTTAGGTGTGCTGTTAGATTTTGTATTTGGGATTTTTCTTGTTTCTTTAGATAGGCCTGGATTGCAATGTATTTTCCTCTCAGGACTGCCTTCGCTGCATCCCAAAGCGTTTGGATTGTTGTATTTTCATTTTCGTTTGTTTCCATATATGTTTTAATTTCTTCTCTAATTGCCTGGTTGACCCACTCATTCGTTAGTAGGGTGTTCTTTAACCTCCATGCTTTTGGAGGTTTTCCAGACTTTTTCCTGTGGTTGATTTCAAGCTTCATAGCATTGTGGTCTGAAAGTATGCATGGTATAATTTCAATTCTTGTAAACTTATGAAGGGCTGTTTTGTGACCCAGTATATGATCTATCTTGGAGAATGTTCCATGTGCACTCGAGAAGAAAGTATATTCTGTTGCTTTGGGATGCAGAGTTCTAAATATATCTGTCAAGTCCATCTGATCCAATGTATCATTCAGGGCCCTTGTTTCTTTATTGACTGTGTGTCTAGATGATCTATCCATTTCTGTAAGTGGGGTGTTAAAGTCCCCTGCAATGACCACATTCTTATCAATAAGGTTGCTTATGTTTATGAGTAATTGTTTTATATATCTGGGGGCTCGGGTATTTGGCGCATAGACATTTATAATAGTTAGCTCTTCCTGGTGGATAGACCCTGTGATTATTATATAATGCCCTTCTTCATCTCTTGTTACAGCCTTTAATTTAAAGTCTAGTTTGTCTGATATAAGTATGGCTACTCCAGCTTTCTTTTGGCTTCCAGGAGCATGATAAATAGTTCTCCATCCCCTCACTCTCAATCTAAAGGTGTCCTCAGATCTAAAATGAGTCTCTTGTAGACAGCAAATAGATGGGTCTTGTTTTTTTATCCATTCTGATACCCTATGTCTTTTAGTTGGCGCATTTAATCCATTTACATTCAGTGTTATTATAGAAAGATATGGGTTTAGAGTCATTGTGATGTCTGTATGTTTTATGCTTGTAGTGATGTCTCTGGTACTTTGTCTCACAGGATCCCCCTTAGGATCTCTTGTAGGGCTGGTTTCGTGGTGACAAATTCCTTCAGTTTTTGTTTGTTTGGGAAGACCTTTATCTCTCCTTCTATTCTAAATGACAGACTTGCTGGATAAAGGATTCTCGGCTGCATATTTTTTCTGTTTAGCACACTGTAGATATCGTGCCAAGCCTTTCTGGCCTGCCAAGTTTCAAAGGAGAGATCAGTCACGAGTCTTATAGGTCTCCCTTTATATGTGAGGGCACGTTTATCCCTTGCTGCTTTCAGAATTTTCTCTTTATCCTTGTATTTTGCCAGTTTCACTATGATATGTCGTGCAGAAGATCGATTCAAGTTACGTCTGAAGGGAGTTCTCTGTGCCTCTTGGATTTCAATGCCTTTTTCCTTCCCCAGTTCAGGGAAGTTCTCAGCTATAATTTGTTCAAGTACCCCTTCAGCACCCTTCCCTCTCTCTTCCTCCTCTGGGATACCAATTATGCGTATATTATTTTTTTTTTAGTGTATCACTTAGTTCTCTAATTTTCCCCTCATACTCCTGGATTTTTTTATCTCTCTTTCTTTCAGCTTCCTCTTTCTCCATAACTTTATCTTCTAGTTCACCTATTCTCTCCTCTGCCTCTTCAAGCCGAGCCATCGTGGATTCCATTTTGTTTTGCAATTCGTTTAAAGCATTTTTCAACTCCTCGTGACTGTTCCTTAGTCCCTCGATCTTTGTGGCAAGAGATTCTCTGCTGTCCTGTATACTGTTTTCAAGCCCAGCGATTAATTTTATGACTATTATTCTAAATTCACTTTCTGTTATATTATTTAAATCCTTTTTGATCAGTTCATTAGCTGTTGTTATTTCCTGGAGATTCTTCTGAGGGGAATTCTTCCGTTTGGTCATTTTGGAGAGTCCCTGGCGTGGTGAGGACCTGCAGTGCACTTCCCCTGTGCTGTGGTGTATAACTGGAGTTAGTGGGCGGGGCCGCAGTCCGACCCGATGTCTGCCCCCAGCCCACTGCTGGGGCCACAGTCAGACTGGTGTGTGCCTTCTCTTCCCCTCTCCTAGGGGCGGGATTCACTGTGGGGTGGCGTGTCCCGTCTGGGCTACTTGCACACTGCCAGGCTTGTGTTGCTGGGGATCTGGAGTATTAGCTGGGGTGGGTGGGCAAGGTGCACGGGGGCTGGAGGGGCAGGCTTAGCTCGCTTCTCCTTAGGTGATCCACTTCAGGAGGAGCCCTGTGGCAGCGGAAGGGAGTCAGATCCGCTGCCGGAGGTTTGGCTCCGCAGAAGCACAGAGTTGGGTGTTTGCGCGGAGCAAGTTCCCTGGCAGGAACTGGTTCCCTTTGGGATTTTGGCTGGGGGATGGGCGGGGGAGATGGCGCTGGCGCCTTTGTTCCCCGCCAAGCTGAGCTCTGCCGTCCGGGGGCTCAGCAGCTCTCCCTCCCTTTGTCCTCCAGCCTTCCCGCTTTCCGAGCAGAGCTGTTAACTTATGACCTCCCAGACGCTAAGTCGCGCTTACTGTCGGAACACAGTCCGTCCGGCCCCTCCGCTTTTGCCAGCCAGACTCGGGGGCTCTGCTTGGCCGGCGAGCTGCCCCTCCGCCCCGGCTCCCTCCCGCCGGTCCGTGGAGCGCGCACCGCCTCGCCGCCCTTCCTACCCTCTTCCGTGGGCCTCTAGTCTGCGCTTGACTCCGGAGACTCCCTTCTGCTAATCCTCTGGCGGTTTTCTGGGTTCTTTAGGCAGGTGTAGGTGGAATCTAAGTGATCGGCGGGACGCGCTGTGAGCCCCGCGTCCTCCTACGCCGCCATCTTCCGGAACCCCCCAGATTTCAATGGTTTTAATAAAACATCAGATAAAAGATTATATACAAGGGTTCTAATAGAAAGTGACTCTATCTTGCATCCTAGGAATAATTTGCTTTTTAGCTGTGGCACACTCTGTAAAAACGGGTAATGAAAAGAAAATTCTCAGACTGGAGAATCAGTGAGTCCTCAAAGCGCATCATAAAGTTGACTGGCTAGTCTGTTCTCCCCTAAGGCTACCCTGCTAATTCCCGTGACTTCCCACTCTCTTCTCTTCTCTCTTCTGACTCAAGTCTATACCATTCCTTCCAGCCTTCTTTGTCCCAATTCCTAATGGAAATATTATCAACTAATACTGCAAATAAGTTTTGATGTCTTTGAACAACTCGAAATGAAACGGAGAGGATATATGGTGGGTAAATATATTTTTGTGACCTAAAGTGAAAGAAATATTGTGAATCCAATGTAGTAGATTCAAAGACAGGTGTGTGGGGGGTTGGAAGAAAGGGTGAAAATGATTAATCTCCTCCATTGCCTCCGTCGGCCTCCCCCAAGCCACTTCAGTAACACATAACATCCTTGTACATGCACGCATACACACGTGTAATACATACACATACTTCTTATACAAATGAAGCCTCAGAACAAGTTTTCTAGCCCCTATTCCAAAAGGAATTGCCACTCCTAACCCCTTAGTTGTAGAAATTCCACGCTATTGTTAACCGTGATCATACTTATTTAAAGGCATTCCTAGGGGCGCCTGGGTGGCTTGGTCGGTTAAGCGTCCGACTTCGGCTCAGGTCATGATCTCATGGTCCGTGAGTTCGAGCCCCGCGTCGGGCTCTGTGCTGACAGCTCAGAGCCTGGAGCCTGTTTCAGATTCTGTGTCTCCCTCTCTCTCTGCTCCTCCCCTGTTCATGCTCTGTCTCTCTCTGTCTCAAAAATAAATAAACGTTAAAAAAAAAAAATTAAAAAAAAAATTTAAAGGCATTCCTAAAATCAGCACGAGTGTTAGAATACTTATAAATAAGTTAATAGGATGCTCAGCCTCTGATAGTCATTAATATTTTGACCAACTTAGTTGCTGGGTCAATGGTAAGTTTAATTTTCTGTGATCAATTAAACTGACTAATGCAAGAATCATCCCCCAAATTTTGCAGTAAACTATGATTTAAAATAATTAATGTACAAGAATGGCTTATTTCCAAGGAACTTTAATGATCTGAAGCTCTTTAAAAGTTTTGCTACTGATTACAAATTAATTGGCATCTAACCTTGAGTTATACAGAATCAAATAAAAGATATTAATTATGTCTCTGTGACATAATTTATAGCAAAATCACCATCACTGAATATTTCTTTCATTATGATATAAAACCTATATGCTAGGCTAAATCAGTAAGTGATAACTTTTAAGGAGAGCTATAGTTTCTGTCGGCTGTTTACCTGGACTTTTTCCCATGTACCTAAATAATTTTCATAGGAGTTAAAAATTTTTACTTTGATGGTAATTACTACCTGCTGAATCTTCTCATTAATACGTTTTCAGGCAATTAATTCTATCACAAATGGAAAGTATTGACCGAATTAAAGGCCATTTCCAGAATTAGACTATGGTAATTAATTTCCTGGTTTCTATGCTAATAAGTTTCACATACTGTTTGGCAGACATCGATTAGAGTCTACATCAGCCATGCAAATTAACACAGGTCTATTCGCCTCCCTGTTGGAAAAAGTAAGGCTGGGTTTTAAAAGGAAACAGACAGGAGGTAAAATCAGAACCAGCCACACTGTCCAGGAGGCTATATTTTCTCATTCCCAAAGATATATTATTCCTAAACACTGTCCAAATCCTTTCCAGGTCTCCACAAATTCAGAATATTTTCTTGGCTGCCCTGGATTAAACCAAAGATACTCACATTTCTAGTTTAATTGCAAGGTGTGTAATATTAAGCATGGGAAGATTTTTATGCCTGGGAAATTTTTGTGCTCTGATACAGAAAAGTTAGTACTATTTGAATAAAATATATTAAACTATTTGAGTTACATTGTATAAAATGAAAAATGTGAATTTATTTTTAAATTGTATTCACTAACATAGGCACTCTTATATAATAATTTTTTCAGCCATGTCTGTATTTTTGCCAAAAGAAGGTATGCAATATTTCTTTAGTTCCTTAAAAGTGGTTTGTAATTCATGGTTGTAATATATTTTCATGTACAGAGTATTTTAAACAGATGATAAAATCCAGAGAATAGGATAACAGATAATACTGTGTGTCTCATTTAGATTTAACAGATATAAACATTTCTATCTTTCTACTTCTAACCTTCATTTAAAAATAATAAATATAGGGGTGGCTGGGGGGCTCAGTTGGTTAAGCCTCTGACTTCTGCTCAGGTCATGATCCCACAGTTCATTGGTTTGAGCCTGTGTGGGCCTCTTCGCTGACAGCTCAGAGGCTGGAACCCGCTTTAGATTCTCTGTCTCCCTCTCTCTCTGCCCCTCCCCACCTTGTGCTCTATCTCTCTCAAAGATAAATAAACATTAAAATAACAATAATATTTAACGATACAGTTAAAAGTAGCCTTCATTCTTTCTCTACCTCTTTTCTCTCTTTTTCTAGAGATTTCAGTATCTGAAGTTGGTGCACATTATTTTTACAAACTTTTTACACATTCTTTCTAACTGATATGTACAACTGTTAGGTTTTCACATATTTGACTCTAAAAGGTACACATATTACACACTAGCTTTATTTTTTTATTATTATTATTTTTTTAATGTTTTTATTTATTTTTGAGACAGAGAGAGACAGAGCATGGGCAGGGGAGGGGCAGAGAGAGAGGGAGACACAGAATCTGAAACGGGCTCCAGGCTCTGAGCTCTCAGCACAGAGCCCGACACGGGGCTCGAACTCACAGACCGTGAGATTGTGACCTGTGCTGAAGTCGGACGCTTATCCGAGTGAGCCACCCAGGGGCCCCCACACTAGCTTTATATATGCATTTAAAAGTCTGTAGTCTGTTATAGGACCTGGGTGGCTGAGTCAGTTGAGCTTCTGACTTTGGCTCAGGTCATACCTCACGGTTCGTGAGTTCAAGCCCCACATTGATCTCTTTGTGCTGATAGCTCAGAGCCTGGAACCAGCCTCAGATTCTGTGTGTGTGTGTCCCTCCCCTAATCATGGTCTGTCTCTCTCTCTCAAAAATAAAAAATAAACATAAAAAAATTTAAAAAAATAGAAAGTGTGTTATAGGACATAGGATTAAATATATTAAATATATAGGATTAAATATATTAAATATATATAAATATTATATATATTATATATAATATATTATTACAGGACATAGGATTAAATAAATATAAATATATAGGATTAAATATATGGGTGTGTGTCTTTGTATATGTCTGTATATGCACGTGTATATGCAAATAAACATAGGATTAAGTATATATGTATGTGTCTGTCTCTCTCTGTATTTATCATCTATGTCTCTAGTCCTATATCCTATGTCTTATAACAAACTTTGAGAGTGTTGCCAATCCAATGAGTATCACATGGTCTAAATTTGTATTTTCAGTAATGAATTTTAGCATTTTTTCAAATATTTATTGAATATTAATTTTGTTCATCTGTGAACTGTTCATTTCTCTTTGCCCATTTTTATAGAAATATTTTCATCACTGATATTATAGCTTTATATATTCTGAATGCTAAGTCTTTGTTGATTTCATACAATGCAAATCCATATTCAGGATCTCCTCCAGGCCAGACTGTGATTCACTTCTTTTTTATGTCCTGAAACAAAGTAGAAATTCAGTAATTGTTTGTCAAATTGCCCAAATATCTTCCTGTGTTTGTCCACCAAGCCTTGAAATGTCACTGTTACAAACTCATTCCTGTGTGATTTAGGGTTTATTAGTTTTTAATAGCCTTCCCGGCAAAAGTAAACACCCTTAGTATGTTGTTATTTTAATTTACCATCCCTACCCACAAAGCATACCTCATACCTGCTTCTTATTCTATCCTAGTACTGGTACAGAACATTTGGTAAATTATGCCTGTTTTCTCATCTATTTAATTGGTATAATTAAAGCACTTTATAGTGTTGTTGTGAAAATTCGATGAAAGCGTATAAAATTTTAGGACAGTGCCCGATCTACAGTAAGCAATAAATAATTAGTACTTTTATTAACAAGTGATCACTATCATTGACCTCAAAATGCTTAGGGAGAAAATAATTACTCATTCTACATTTGCCTTTCCATTTATATGTAGTATAATATACTATCAAGACAAGTAATTTTCCTATAAAATAAGAATGAAATAGCACTTTGTACAAATAAGAATAATAAATAAAATAAACAAACACAAACATACACATATAGTATAGTAAAACTACTTTTTAAAGGTTATATTTAAAAGTATTTATGTAAAATAATGGATTTCCATCTATAACTCATTAACTTAAATCAGAACAGTTTTTCTGAAAAGAACAACTAGAAAAGCTGAATAAATTTAAAAAATACATATTTGAAGAAATTAGAGTGCTATCAAGACAGCGGAGTCCAGTGCTAAAGAACATAAGATTTCGGAGAGAAGAGAAAAGCAATGAAATGAGTCTGACATTTTACATTAATTTGCTCTGTAAGGATTTTGCCTATTTTGAAGTGTCAAGTCTGAGAGAATGAGAGAATAAGCAGAAAGGGGCAGGCAGAGGTCGAAGAATCTGAGCAGAGTTTTCAGCATTTCTACAAGGCTTAAAAAACAAAATTCAATTCAGGACTGAAAAGGCAACCAGTACTTATAGCAGGAGAAAACTGCAAAGAGAAGGAATGTAATGAGAAGGGAGCCCCACATTTGGACTGCTTTTTCCACGGAGGTATTTTTTGATTCTGAAATAGAGCAGATCAAAAGTCAAGAACTTAACCAGAAAGCAGAATCTAGGGGCACCTGGGTGGCTCAGTGGGTTAAGCATCTGACATGGTTTCGGCTCAGGTCATGGTCTCATGGTTTATGAGTTTGAGCCCCACATTGGTCTCTGCGCTGATGGTGTAGAGCCTGCTTGGGATTCTCTCTCCCTCTCTCTCTCTCTCCCTTCCTCCTCTTTCCCTCCTTCTCTCTCTCTTCCCCCTCCCCTGCCTCCCTCTCTGTCTCTCAAAATAAATAAGTAAACTTAAAAAAAGAAAGCAGAATCTAAGCAGGTGAGAAGCTGAACTAAAATGTTAGAAGTCTTACAAGGGTTGGAGAGACTAAATTTATAGTTTAATATGCACTAAGGAAAACAGACACTTGTAAACATCCTAAACTTTCAACTGAGATACTGAATAACTAAATTATATGACTACAAACAAACCAAAAATAAGTCCTCATAAAGACTAAAACCACATTTCATTTTGAGGTTGAAAGGGTCTGCTCCTACCTTTAATGTTCTCCGGAAGCAACACTAAATCCTCATTAAAGGAAAATAATGCCACCCAAATCCTTAAAAGTTTTTCATATGTCTATCAGATAGTACAAAATTACATGACAGGAGACAGGACCAAGAGAACGAACAGACACTAGGAAGAGACTCACAGATATATATATATATATATATATATATATATATATATATATATATATATGATATATATGATATATATGTGTGTATATATATATGTATACACACACACACACACACACAAAATTACATATAAAGATTAACCTATGCAATAAAATAAATGTCTAGATGAAGAATTTCAAGAGAGAACAAAATAGATCTATGAAAATATCAAATGTAAGTTCTAGAATTCAAAAATATAATAATACCTTAGGAGAAGTTTTACAACAGATCAGAGGAACTAAAGACAGGACTAGTGACCTACCTACGAGATATATAGAAAAAAATATTAGTCTGAAGCATGAACTAAAAATAAAGGAAGAAAATTCAGACTAGTGAATAGGAGACAAATGGGACATGGTAAAAATGTCTTAGCTATGTATAACTGGAGTCCAAGAAGAAGCAAGAGAGAAAAGTGATAGAGGCATATTTTATATGATGACCCAAAATTTGTTTTAATTAAGTAAAATCCAAATTCACAGAATTGAGACATACTATAAATTGGAAGCAGGGTAAATATTTAAGAAAACATTTCTAGACATACCATAATAAACATTTTTAGATAATACAATGCATATTCAGTTTGGCACATTCAGTATCTATTTTTCCAAAAATGCGTTATGAAAGGCCTTCTGTTCCTAAACTAGATATGTTTCATTTGTAGTTTATTTGAAATAGAAATTATCCAATTTGGAAGTAATCTTAGTTGTTATGCAATTAAACCTGCTCACTGTATCAGTGATGACACTGGAGTCGAGAAAAACTTGTGTGATTTACCTAAAAGTATTTCATCATAAAAAGCAATATTTTTAAAATAGAAATTTTTGTAACTATTGAAAATAATGCAATATAAGAAGGATATTTAAAATTTTAATTCAAGTCCTAGTTGTCACAGAAACCGTTATTTGTTTACCAACATATCCATTCCAATCTTCATCCTAAAAGGACTCTGATTTTTGTCTGTGCTCAACTGTTGGAAGACAATTGTCCATGAATATTTTTATATGTCTGCATGATTAGAGACTTCTGAGTAATAACTGACAAGGTTTGTTAAAGGATGATCAAAGAGCTTGTAAGTCTTGAAAGCTAGAAATAGTTTATCTCCTAGGAGAGATTTACAGATATATCTTTTCAGAGATAAGATTACCCTTACATTCCAGGGTAAGAAACCTAGAGAGATTTACCCTATCTCTCCCCTCCCCAGAGAATATTTGTTTATATTCTAGAGTAAAAGTCTATTTCTCTTTGAAGGAGAAGATTGGAAATTTTCCAGAATTCTTTACATAAACTCCGAGCCTCATGATTTTGGTGTTCTTCTCCTGTGATGTAAATGCACTGCATATTCAGATGTTATTTTAATTCTTAATCATATTGTCTTGTAAGGAATTGGGTCCTGGGGAACTGAGACAGTGTGTGAGTAATTAACGGTCTGAAATTATAATACAGAAATCTTGAAGCTCCTATCAGTACTTATATATAAAGCTTGGGCAAGATAATTTGATAGCTTGTACATATGGTACAATTTTCATCATTTTAATTTAACAGTGTCAATGCGCAACTAAAATACTGCATTTCCACCCTCCCTTGTGCTTAAAAGTAACCAAATGACTACATTCTAAGCACTGATATTAAAGTAAATGTCGATGTTTCAGACTTTCAAAACATGCCCTAGATTTTTTTTTTTTTGACCAAAAGAACACCTGAATTTGTAATCTCAGATGCTATATATATTGCAAGTGTTATTTTAAAATGTATCTAATTTGGGGGGCACCTGGGTGGCTTAATTGGTTGAGAGTCCAACTTTGCTCAGGTCATGATTTCCCAGTTCGTGAGTTTGAGCCCCACATTGGGCTCACTGCTCTCAGCTCAGAGGCCACTTCAGATCCTCTGTCCCCTTCTCTCTCTGCCCCTCTCCAGCTTGGGCTCTCTCTCTCTCAAAAATAAATAGAATATGAAAATGTATCTAATTTTTGTTATAGAATTTGGAAATTTGACAAAAAGTCTTATAAACTTAAATCTCAGTGTGAAAATGATTCATCAAACCACTGATCCAGAAGTAAGATACACTGTTTAAAGGTTCAATAAAGTGTACTTTAACAACAATAAGTGAGGAATCATATAGTACATTGGCCTCTGGGAGGATACTCTAATCAACAGATGAAGTAATGGGGCTCAGCAGGTGCTTAGAAAACCAGAATTTCATTGTGGTGCCTCATTGTACAGAAGTTAAGATGCAAATCAAGCTGGATTCTTTCAATGCCCATTTTAACTGATACTAAATATGTATCCCAAAGGGGAAATTTCAGCTAACTAGAAGTTTCACATTCCGAAATCCTGTCTTGTTTTTACGTAATCTTAATTATTGTTTTTGTTTGTTTGTCTGTTTGTTTTTTACTTCTTTGCTTGATATAACCTTAAACAGAATGCAAAGATGTTGTGTACTGTATGGTACATCCTTATCTGTTCAAGATCAGTGATTGTCTCTTTATTCCCCAGTGTCCAGAAACAAGCTTCATTATATGCTTTCCTTTATCACCTGACTAGTTTTCACAGCTTGATGTGCCGTCAATTTCAAGTTTCTTCTCAATTTAGAAAATGAGTTTGACCATAACTTGGTGTTGATGAGATCCTTTTCCTTTAGTTTTTAGAAACATGACTACTGAAGCAAATAAAGTACTATCCTATTTGCTTCTAAAAAGAGATAGGAAATAAGTGGAAAGTACATTGACTATTTTGCTTCCTCAAAAATATACTCTCTTGGGGTAATCATTGGGCTGTCTGCTAATGAGTCTGAGAGCCTAATCTGACATTGATGTTCTTTATGCATCATTTAATTGTTTCATGTTTAATTGCATTACAACAAAGCCAACATCTGTGGCAATGAAGATATAAAGGATATTTTGTAAACTCAGAAAAGTGGAGTGGAGTCACAGAGCAGACCTTCCCCTGAAAGAAAATTTCCATGGAATAGACTAACCATCTCGATTATATTAAAGACAGAGGAAGTCATAAGAAAACAAAAGCCAGGAAATTGGTAAAAGACAGAGAATTTTAGAATTCTTTAGAATTCAATAGATCTTAATTGATTGACAGCGTAAAGCATTCATTTCCTTTGTTTTAGAATAAGAAGAGGTTTTTAAATTTTATCCTCATTTCTTCTATCATTTGTTATATATCCTATTTAATGAGGTACCACAAAAATTTCAGGTAATAAAATGCAATAAAATGGACAGCTGATTGATGTTCATTCTTGGAGGTTACAGTGGTTTAATTTCTCCTTCATGAAATGAGGAATTCATTTTTAGATGACCTACATATGGAAATTCTAAAGTTAATACATGCATTTTCATCATGTGGAAATAAGTTTTATTAAAATGTACAGAAAAGAAATAGTTGGTATGTAGTAGAAAGATAATGTAGGTTTGATAAATGGAAAAAATAAATTCATAAATTGTCTTAAAGATCGACATGGGGTATGTAAGGAATACACTAGACCAAGATCCTGAATTTGAAAAGAAGCATTAAATCCTGAAAATCAAATTTTGATTACTCATATTTTTACAAGGACAAGAGATCTTATGAAAATTCTTCTAAAATAGCTAGTGGTAGCCCCAGGGAAATGATTTAAGGATAAATAAGTGATTAAAGTCTCTTAGTCTCTTAGACAAAGTTATCATTTTGGTGGGCCTAGAAAATAGGATCTCATATGAACACACTTCCGTTGGTGGCTCCTATAAGTTATTATATTATTTTTAACACCTAAATTTCTATACTATCAAGAAACCAATTTATTTGAAGTATCTCCTCTGGTGCATATAAACACTAAATTGTTGATTTTAGAGAAAGCTACAACACACGCAGGAATTCTCGACTTTGAACAAACAAGTCAACGAAATTGTACTCTCGGCTGGTAGGTAAGCAAATACAGAATTCTGCCCTAGGTGCAGCTTAAAGCTAAAGCAGAAGACAGATGTGGAATAGAATGTAAAATGTGCTGCATATATGTGATTACACTTACATGATTCATGAGGTTGTGTACCTGTCTTGCTGGATTCTCTTTCTCCATCATTGTCTTTGCAGAGGCCCGCTGCTATGAATACTACAGATGTGAGGAAATGAATATTGCCTACAGCCATGCTAGTGGGCAAGTGGGGCAAGTGTTCAGGAAGGGATTTTCACTGGTTATGGACAAACCGTGAGCTATTTTAGTAAGTGGCAAAATATTTGGTAAAACTGGGCCTGCTCTTAATTGAAAGACAGTATATATAGTGAATAATCTTGTAACTTTGATCTAGGTGCTATTGAGGCAAAATAGTGAAAGTGATAGCTGGTTGCAACTAACTGCGTTAGACAAGGTATTCGAGAAAAAAAAATAAGATCAGAGAAAAAATTTAGAGGAAACATAAATATTTCAGAAATTGCAGTATTGTAAATGACACTACCTCTCAACAAATCCAAAATGTGGCCCTTATGACAGTCTCAGTTTAAAGACCAAATCAAAGGTGTAGCTGAAATAGCTTTTTATAGGATCTGGGAAGAGTTTGAGACTAGATTTGTAGATTCTTTTAAAGAATTAGTAGAATTTTTTAATTGGAGAAAATTAAAACTTCCAGAAAAACTAAGGATATGGTCACACAAAAGGGAAAAGTGTCCAAAGTACCCTTAATTAAATCTACAGAAAGAGGCATGCCTGATAAACCACTGTGGGGAATATTTTGTTGCATATCATTGACTAGATTCAAATATGTGGAGAGCTGTGTTTGAGACACAAACGTTGGAGAGAGCTGTTGTGGCAAAACCTTTGCCAGCTTACACCAAGAGAAGCAGAGGTGTATTTGAGATACGAAAGGATTTCTTGTTCCCACCAAAAGACAAATGTTCTCCCGTGACCTCTTCAGAAGTAGATGTCCAAAGTGGGGAAAAAGGAGAGCAGAGCCATGAACTATGGGAACAATGGACCCGGGAGCTATCCCAGGTAGAATAACTGGCACCTAATGGAAGAAAATTACCCAGCTAAGAGTAGAGGAAACTTACATTTTCCGGCAGTACTTTAGAAGTCTCGGGGAGTGGAGATTGCTAACAAGGGAGTCTTCCGCTTTTTGAATGGCAAATATTATCATAATTATTCTGTCCGTCTTCCATACTGGATGTTGGGATTATGGAGACGTATCACTTGCCCCTTTAGTTTCCATGCTTCTGGATCAAGAAAAACTGAATTTGGATTTTAAATATATATATATTTTTAAAAAATGCTTGTGTGTATTTGTGTGCGTGTGTCTTACAGCATTCTGGACTTGAGGTCTGATGCCATAATTGGATTGTGACATTCAGGGTGTTTTTTTTTTTTTTTTCTTTCCTTTCCTTTCCTTTTCTTTTCTTTTTTTTTTTTTTGCTCTACAGTGGTATTTTGCATGGGGAAAGCACATAAATATTTTTGAACAAGAAAGTGGAGTACAGCAAAGTAGATTATTTAGTAAATATTCACTTCTTTTCACCCCACTTTCTTCAGAAAAGTGTATTTCCCTGCTCTACCACTGTTGGAGTTGGCGTTGTAACTCAGCTTGGCCAAAAGAATGTAAGCAGAGGTGGCAGTGTACGAGTTATAGACCTAGACTTTAGGAGGCACCAGATGTTTCTGCTAGTCCCTTGTGGAGCTCCAGAACTTTCCAATAAGAAGAATATGGCCCTGAGAGGCTGTTGTTCCTTCAGCCTAGGGCCAGAACAAATATACGTGAAGCAGAGCAGACTTGCAAGTGTAAGAATTAATGTTGTTGTTGTGGTTTGTTATCAGAAAAAGCTACCCAACACCATGCTTGCTTAAATTCCTTGATTACATTCTCGTTTATTCATATTTTGGCCCATGTCCTAATTGGAACAACCAGTCACCTAAATACTTAATTAATGCTTAATGTTTTATACATAGATTCAAAATGATAAACTATTGTTCTTTTATCCTGAACATTATTTATCATTACTCCCCTATATGTATTAAGTATATAGGAGTAAAGGGTTTATGTATGCGACCAACTCTGAAAGGGTTAAAAAAATGTGTGTGTGTGTGTGTGTGTGTGTGTGTGTGTGTATATAAATATATAAATGTGTATGTATATATATATGTATGTGTGTGTGTGTGTGTGTATATACATATATATATATATATATGTATATATATGCATGTATATGAGATGGAAAGGGAGAGGGAAGGAGAGGGAGAAGGAGAGGAAGAGATAGAATTTTGGCCACCTAAATATTGTTACCATTGCATCTCTCCATGTGTGCAACTCTAGGGGTGGATGGGGAAGAAGAACAAAAAGGTACAAGGAATTATGAAGTAAAAAGTTTTAAAATTGTAAACCGGGGAATACACTTGTAGTTACACTTCGAGCAACTGAAAACGGTCCTCATCTTTGTGTACCTTGGAATGAGGAGAAGTACACAGATTCAGTCTGCTCTGACTTCTTTTGTTAATGTTGTTAGTGTACTTCCTGAACAGGAGGAAAAAATTTTATCTCTTCTTGTCATGTTGACAGCTTTTGCTACATAAATAGATAGCTATGTAGGCAGATACCAAGGTGTGAACTTCCCCCATGCATTTTAATTGGATGTTTGAAATGTGGGATTGAGTGTTTAAATGGTAAGGGTGCCCATCAAATAAAGTCCAGATATCTACTTTAAGTCAGTAAAGTGGCTACTGCATAGTTAACAGTGGGACTAGTTTTTTGCATGTTAGTAACTAGCTTGAAGATCCCAGTAGCAGTCCTAAAGAGGGGTGTTTTTGTGGCCTACAGAGAAAACACTTCTCCCCACATCATTTTTTCCCCTTAAATCATCCCTGGAAAGGACTGCTTTGGAAAACAAACTTTGGACATCAAGTTTTCAGCAGACCAGAAATAAAGCCCTTTAATTAATTTTTCCCCTATGAGCTTTTTTTTTTTGACACTCATGAAATATTAATTAATGTTAACTTACTTGTGAATAATGAATTAACAGATTGAACACATTTTTATTTAGTATTTATAATGTTACAGGCCCTGGAATCACCAGGTAAAAACCGCAGAATTGGTCTTTGCTATCCTGAAGCTTACATTTAAAAAACCAATGCACTAGTAAAAGAGCAAATATGTGAAATGATTATAAATTGCAATGTTTTATAGAAATAAGGGATTACAATGAGCCGAAAAAGTTATCCCTGAAAAGGTGAAATTCTGACATTAGAGAAAGGAACTCTATGTGCATATTGGAGGGCAGAACATTTCAGCAGAAAGTGGGGGAAAGCATGATGTCTCCAAGGAAAAGCAAGGAGAATGATGACTGGGGCCCAAGGAGGAAAGTGGTGGGATTAAGGTGGGAGTAATACCTGGGGGCTAGGACAAACAAAATCCCATAGGCCATAGTAAGGAGTTTTAGTCAGTGTGTAATAGACAGCCTTTAAAAGGTTGGATGGGGCGCCAGGCGTGGCTCAGTCTGTTAAGTGTCCAACTTTGGCTCAGGTCATGATCTCACGGCTT
The DNA here is from genome assembly GCF_024362965.1 of Panthera pardus. Lineage (NCBI taxonomy): Eukaryota > Metazoa > Chordata > Mammalia > Carnivora > Felidae > Panthera > Panthera pardus. Next base: position 174,172,138 of record NW_026526688.1, read on the forward strand.
GTGAGTTCCAGCCCTGCTTTGGGCTCTGTGCTGACAGCTCAGAGCCTGGAGCCTGTTTAGGAATCTGTGTCTCCCTCTTTCTCTGCCCCTCCCCCACTCATGTGCGTGCACGCTCTCTCTCTCTCAAAAATAAATAAAAACATTAAAAAAATTTTTTAAAGGTTGGATAGTAACATAATTGCTATGTGTTTTAAGATATTTTGGCCACTGTGTGGATGTTGTATTGGTGGGTCAAGGATGAAAATGGGGAGACCAGTTAGAAGGGTGGCTGGTAGGGGATGGTGACTAGATTAAAGGAGTAAAATGGAACAGAAGACACATGGATTCCAGGTATGTTTCAGAGGGAGATCTGATGGAAGCCATTGATGGATTTGTTTATCAAGGGTGATAGAGAGAGAAAGAGAGAGAAAGAGAGTATGCCTCATGGGTTTCAGATTTGTCAATTACTTAAATGGAAATTATAATGAGCAGCATTCAAAATTTCCATTTTAAGATGTCTGTGAAGCTTCTAAGTATTGAAGTCAAATAGTTGTGTGTTTCTATTAGGAATTCCAAGGAGAAGATCAGACTGAAGATTTAAATGTGGTAGATGTCCCATTAATCTGTATGTAAAACTATGGGCTGGTAGAGATAGTCAAGAGAGTAAACAGGTAAGACAACACCTGTGATGGAGCCCTGAGGAACCAGAACATTAAAAGTTTGGTTTTAGAGTGATAAACTAGCAATGGAGATGACATGGCTGGTGTAGGAAAAGGAAGGTAGTCTGGTGTGTTCAAACACATTCCTTTAAGAGAGTAAACTCGTGGGCAGCTGGAAAGTTACTGTATTTACAGAGAAGACACAGGGAAAGACAAATTCACTCTGAACCATAGATTTGGGCCTCAAAGAATAACTTTCTAAAGCTTTAGCTTGGAAACAGTCTAAGACATTTCTTTTCATGTCCACATGTAAAACTTTTCCTTTCCAAGTCTTCCTTTTCTCTTGAGAAGAGAAACCTAGAAGGGAAAGACTTTGATAGGCTGACCATAAAATTTATGGACCAAATTAGGACCCTTCTGAGAGTGAAATGGGAATTAATGATAATTAAAACTGGTGCAAACCTGGACTGTCCTGGGCAAACCTGAACACGTGCCCATACATATCTTTGGCTGTATTCGCATTGGGTATTTGTTGTCTGTAGTGCTCTCCTCACTTACTTTTCCACATTTTGGTTCTTCTTAGGGTGCTACACTAAACTCTGAGAGTTTAGTTTTCCTCTTCTGGACTATGGAAAGCTGTTTTAGAAGAATAATTGTGCCTTGAACATCTCCTCTGTGTGTGTGTGTGTGTGTGTGTGTGTGTGTGTGTGTGTGTGTGTGTTGAGATGTAACTGACATATATTAGTTTCAGGTGTACAACATAATGATTCAATATTTGTACATATTGTAAAATGATCGCCACAATAAGTTTAGTTAACATCTGTCACCATACATAGTACAGAATTTCTTTTCTTGTGATAAGAATTTTTAAGGTCTACTCTTAGAACTTTCAAACATATAATACATTATTACTAACTATAGGAACCATGCTGTACATTCCATCTTCCTGACTTATTCATTTTTAACTGGAATTTTCTACCTTTTGACCACTTTGACCCATTACCTATGTCTCTTTTCTAAATTTTATAAATCAAAGAGTTTATACCCAAATCTATCCTAATCTGTGGTTACTAATTGGTTAATGTATTTCTTTTTAAAAACAATAAAAAAATTTGTATTGTAAAGAGGACATTCATAGGCAATGCACTTAACGCAGGGTATGATTCATTGTGAAACATTCAGGAATTGAAAAGGATAGAAGATAATTTTGAGCAACCAGGCCTACTCAGGCTTCATTATTTCTACTGGAGAGTTTGCTGCCTATTGAATGTCCTTATAGCATCAGCTCTGGGCTACACAAAAGTTAGAGGAGACATTAAAAATGTCAAATTTACCCTTAAAGCAGAGATGTCTTTAAGCACATTGATATCAAACTATATTCTTTGTGAAGCTGGATCCTTTACTTATTGCAAGAAGTATTCCTGTTACTTCTTGTCCCATAACGATAAGGAACCCTTGGAGAGAAGAGCATCCATGCCCATAGTAAAGGTCTAACCTTCCGCAACAGGACATAGAGATAATTGTGTGGCCTTTTCACTGTTTCATTCCATCCTGTGATTCTCATTGTTGGCTATTGTCTGCCATTTCCTTATGCAGTGCTGCCTAATCCAAAGACTAAGGCTAAAGCCATTGTCTGGAAGCAACTTAATTTAATTCCTTTCCTTTGTATTCTTAGAATTCGCCCTGGACCCTCTCCTGATAGGCAATTTTTTTTTTTTTTTTTTTTTTGGCTGGAGGGGGGTGGTGGTGGTGTATTTTTCCTTTTGAAACAGCTGACTCTTGGTTTCTTTCATTGTCAATTTATTCTACACTCATTCTGTTTCCTCCCACTCAAGGGGAAAACATTCTGAAAGTTCAGGAAAGAAAGAAAGCCCAATGAAATCTCTATAGTTAAAAATGTTTAGGCTCCAATGATGAGGGTTTAGATTTGGGATAAGGCTTTAACTATAAAGTTTGGATTGGGGCTTGTGTATTATGTGCATAGAATAAAAGATTATTAGTTATTTTTCTAACAGTTCTCTAAAACACATGCCAAGTGATTAGGCAAAACTCTTGCATTTGTTCATTGTAACTAACTTTCCAGAATAGAATAAGCTTAAAAATAATTCATGTGTAGGCAAACCATTAGGAATGATGAGAGAGATTATAAAGTAGGTTAGAAGAAAATCTCTAACAACTGCCTTTGTCACTCGAGCCCATCCTAAACCTCATCATTAAAAAATAACAACAACAAAAACAAAAAAACCTGTCCCTTTTTGGATTGAGAAAATATATTAAAGTGGTATCAGCTGTGCACTGGTTTCTTTCTCTCTGTCTTTGGTCCAGATGCAGTCATTGTGACCATGCCACATAAGGATGTATTATTAGAAAGAAAGTTCATAAATCAAAAGAGCTGACTCTAGAATTTGTTAATAAGTATGGTGAAAACCCAGCCGAAATAATGTCTTGGAACTGAGTGTCACATTAAGGAAATGGAACTGTGCATAATTATGAAAAGTAGACAAGATAGAACTTCTAGAAAGACGCATCTCCATTTGAGAGGGTCTCAGGAATGCTGTGGTTACACTATTAACGAGGGAATTTAAAACCAGATGACAAGTTCTACGTGAATTTGATTACTGAGTGCATTGCAAAATCAGCAAGCCCTCCTGTCAGTAAAAATCTACAGAATGAATGCATGCTCATAAAAATGGAATTGAGATAGGAGTATTTAAATGTGGCTAAATGAGTGAACCAAGAGTGGAAAGAGCAAGTACAAGTTCCGGATTTGAAAATGTAAATCCTCCCTCTAAACCACAAATTGCTCGTACATGGTTGAGTTTAGAGGTCAAAAAAGCAGCCAGAAATTGTGTCAGTATATGTGTGATATTTTATTGTTTGGAGCAGAGGTCTATAGCCGTTATCAGATTGTCAAAGAATTGTTGTGATGTAAAAAAGGTTTGAAGTCTATTTGAGACTATAGATACATATACTTTTAAAATTCTGTGGCATTTAGAAAATATTTTGGGATTTAGGAAATATTTGTTTCAGTGCAACTCTCCTGTTGCTTAAAGACAAATTACTTCAGGGATAGAACTTCTATTACTCCAGTCTCGAAGGGGCACGTCAACTAAGGCATACCGGCGGTGGAGCGATTAGATTCGACACAATTTGACTTTGGGTAAGAAATGAAATTATTGTCTATATGCAACTGATTTTGCAGGTACTCTCATCCAAAACTTCTAAGAGTCTTCTACTGTCTATGTACCTCCTAAGCCATTCCCTTGCTCGGTGTTCACTGGTAATTACAGAAGGCAAAGAGCACTTCATATTTGTTTACACCTTCTCTTTATTGTAATACCAAATGACCCATAGACGGGAATGTGTAAAATGAGCCCTGGTGGTCATTGAAACCAGATCTTGCCTGTAAGCAAATGCTTCCTCTGGAAAATATAACTGACCTAGAATAACTTGGCTCTGGGCCCTTCTCCTTCCTACTCATAATGCCTTAGGGATGACCCTTCATCAGTCATTTAAATTCTCATATTCAGGAACTTTTAATGAAGGGCAAACTCTACACTGCATTTTCATCTTGCTGCATGTTATGGTACAGCTAGTCTTGTTTTATAAATGTTTATCAAAACTGTCAGATACTAGAGATCGAAATTGGCATTTCTATTCTTTACTCCCCAGTGACTCACAGAAACTTATCCTTTGACTCATCCATACACTTAAATCTTTTCACACATTAAAAAAAAATGTTCTGGAAATAAAAATGTAGGCTATTTGTGTTCTTTCCAAAATTAGTCCGAGAAGTAGGTACAAGAAAGCTGCATGTATCAGCATTCCCCAGATGGTAAAAGGAAAATAAAGTGCCAGATCCACATTCCCCCCTTCTTCTCCCTTTTCTGAATATATAGTATAATGATGGTTATTGATCTGAAAGTCAACAATATTTCATTCACCTTTAGCCGTTCTGAAAACAAGAATTCAATAAAAAATAGTATTACTTTGAGGGGCGCCTGGGTGGCTCAGTTGGTGAAGCGTCCGACTTCAGCCCAGGTCACGATCTCGCGGTCCGTGAGTTCGAGCCCCGCGTCAGGCTCTGGGCTGACAGCTCAGAGCCTGGAGCCTGCTTCTGATTCTGTGTCTCCCTCTCTCTCAGTCCCTCTGTCCCTCACGTTCTGTCTCTTTCTCTGAAAAATAAATAAACGTTAAAAGTTTTTTTTTTTAATTAAAAAAATATTACTTTGAGCTGGCTTTTGTTTTTTCCCTCTGTAACAAACTCATCCATACCCATTCATTTCAGTGACTTCTTATAGGGCAATGAATTCCAAATTTTGTTGCAAAATTGTCCTCTCTTTTTGAGTTGCAGACCAATACGTCCAAGTCTTTTCCTGATAGCCATATTATAATTAGAGTGATCTTGCACAAGTACAAATTAAATTACATCATTTAAAGTCATCCATTGATTTCCTATTTTTGGGGTATAATACAATATATTAGCAGACTATGAGACTTTATATCATGTGATACCTGCTTAGCTGTCTCTGGCCTTAGTTTTTATCTCTCTTCTCCTTTTGTAGCAAAGACTGTGTAGACGTGTACCTTTTCTAAGCATAAAAGGAAGATTATGTTTCTCATTCACTTTTCAGCTAAGTTGGGAACAAATGAACAGTTTTCATCAACAGAATGTGACTGGGAGGGATGTACCCCACTTGCAATACTAACTTTTCCCATTTGATCTACTTTGTCCCTTGGAAGACAATTCTGAAATGATAAATACACCCAAGGTGAAGAGTCTGTATGTTTGAATCACCACCTGGAGGTGAGATTCCTGAAGCAAAGAATAAACATTCATTAGGTTAAGTTGCTGAGACTTTGTGTTATTTATTAGAGCATTTGGATTTTTTATTCTAAATTCAATAAGCTTCCATTACAATATCTTTTAACATTTAGTTTCTTGATCACTTGAAACTCTTTCTTGCTACAGGGTCTCTGCACACATGAATCTTACTGCCAGGGAATGACCATTTATTTTCTCTTCATTGATGAATTCCTGCTTATTTTTCAGCTATCAGCTTAAATCTGAAATCTATATTGTTTCCCTATGACACTAAAAATATGTATTTTCCTCCTGCAAAAGTCATTAAAACTCACATCGCATATTTTTTTGCATTGAGACAGAAAACTATAAGCCCCTATTTTCTTTGGTTTAGCCCTACCTAGTAAAAATTCTGCTGATCCCAGAGACTGCAACCTTAAATAAGTAGTTGTTCACAAAGACTTTGGGGAAAATAAAGAGTTGTTGATTCAGCTACTGGGAGGAGACAGGATTTTGAGAGAAAGAAGCATTAACAGATAGTTGATAAAAATAAAGGATGAACTCTCAAAGCCCTTTGATTTAGATGTTAAGACTGCACATGCTTTTCCTGGTATTAAAGATCTCTTCATATCAAACATATACCTGTTCTGTATCTTGTAATCAAAAAAGTGTGCTAGATAATTTTTAAGAAGTCCGATTGAAACATCTGGAATTTATAAATTGAATGTTATTTTCTGTGAATATCAATATGCACTAAATGGTTGTATTGAAATAAAATCTGCACTTGACCAATGAGCTCCAATTTCATATACATGAGCAATTTCAATTCTTTTATTGGGTGGAAAATAGAAACTCTATCTAAGAATGCTTCCAGGGTTATTATAATAATATGGCATGTCCTTTAACATAAAGCAGTAGAAGCATGAGAAGTGTTTCTGAAAGTGGTTCCTTTGATCATGGATTTCTAAAGTCTCAGCAGATGGGAGTCAGGATCAGAACTTCTTCAGTTGAAACATACATTCACAAGGTAAGGAGACATCCAAAGCCATATATAGGCTTTAGTGAGAAAAGTTCTAATCTCTTATGCCTCTCCTGTTGGGCATCATATCAGTGTGAGACCACTTTCTCTTTGGGAATCCTTTTTACTCCTTAAATCAGTCAAGAAAAGAATATGCTTCTGCCTTGGAAATGACAGAGAAATACTGCCTCTTGAAATGGCTTACAAATACTGTATTTTTTTAACTTAATGGAAAAAAAAAAATTGGTCCATCCTCCCAGTGTGTCTATTTTCCTTTCTATAAGTCAAGCATTGTTGAGTCAAAAGATTTTATCTGATTGATTCAGTGGGAGTATGGAAAGTCTTTTGTTATCGAGTGGGTTGAGGTATAAAGCCTATGAACCAAGGTAGAAAGGAAAATCTTCAGGCTCTAAGGGATGATCCATACTCCAAGAGTGGTTATTTATCCTCTCAAGGGAATCTTGCCCTTTGAGAATGAGTTTCCAACTAAAGACTGTGATGTACAGGGAATACCCATGTTCTGAGTGTGCATGCTTTTCCTAAGATTCAGTTAAAGAAGGCATAAAGAAGAGAACATTATCTTTGACTAGAAAGAAATATCTGAATATGAGCAGAAGTTTCTTTGGTTAGAGTTAAATTTAGATATATACAAACTAGAGCCAGTTCACAAAATACAAAAGATAGAGTATGCTCATAAAAGAATGATCACCTTTTCAAAAGCTGGCTCTCTGAATTGAGTCCTAGCAAATAGCACAGTTTACTGGGCTGAGTTGATGGCACAGTCTTCTAACTATTCATTCATTCATTCATTCATTCATTCATTCATTCATTCAATTAATGCATATGAGTAACTCCAGGTATTGCTTTATGTATTATGTGTACAAAAGCATAGAAAACAGATGTAGTCCTCTGCATTCATGGATCTATTACTCTAGTAGTGAAAGACAATAAATAAAATAAAATAAAAAAATTATGACTAAGAAGGTAATAAGTGCCATAAGTAAAAATAAAAAAATAGAAGAAAAAGAAAAAATAAAAAGGAAATAATAATAACAGAGGTTTGTTGGAGGAGTTATATGTGAAATTTAAAAATCATAGCCAGGGGAAGGCCACACTAAAAGGTAAAATATAAGTAGGACTTCAAAGGGGTGAGGCAGTCACCTGTATAGATATATGGGGAAAGACAAAACCAGGTAGAGGGAATAGGATTTGCAAAATCCTAGTAAGGATACAAATTTCTGAAAAAATTATTGAGTGTCTTTTTTTCCTCAACAGGTTCACACAGAGAGTTAAAAAATATTGTGGATGTTCCTATTCAGAAGTTGATTATGGGACTATGGTTGTTCATGTTATAATTACCCTTCCTAATTTATATGTATATTGCATATGTTCTATTGCCTTATGTCATATATCTATATCTATATCTATATCTATATCTATATCTATATCTATATCTATATATATCTATATATATATCTCATTCCTTACACACACCCCCTAGCACACTCACTTATCACACTCACACTCATATTTCAATAATGCTAGCTGCTAAATATATATATATATATATATATATATATATATATATTTTTTTTTTTTTTTTTTTTTTTTTTTTTAAAGAGTGAAATGTGATGAGGGAGCATGGGGCAAGTTGAGAGCAAAGTACATGCTACAGCACTCCCACCCCACCCCTACTCCCGCCCCAGGTGGGATATGTGTGACATTCCTTGGACACCCATGGCTACCCAAGAACAAAGGCAAGGGTTTTAAGTGCTTGCCATGGTGATGTGGGAAACAAAGGCAGATGAAAAGATAAATTCCCTTACTGCCTACAGCCCATTGACAAGTCCTTAAAATAGGCAGAGTGACCTCCCTCTAGGAGCTCAGCTGTCTGCATGATGACACTTTGCTGGGGGCAAAAGAGAATCTTAGCTTATCATTATCCTGACCCCTCAGGAACCTGTAAGTCTGCTTTAACATAGAAAGATTCCTTTGGAAACTTCCTTTATCTCAACTCCCCCAAGATATATGCTGGCAATCATAGTCCAAGTTTATGGCCCCTAATATACATCTGATGGATCTCATGACTGAGGTTTTACTAAAGGGTAATAAATGGTGTTTCCCTAGCAACAGCTAACCCCTTAAGGTCCTGGAAACCTTGCTTCCAAAATTCCTTGGAGAAGACTTACTTTATTCCTGACTCCCTCCCAACCTGAGGGTACATAATGAAATACCATCATGACCTCAGTGCAGCTCTTCCTGCCCATGGGTCCTGTCCCCCTGCTTTAATAAAATCACCTTTTTGCACCAAAGATGTCTTCAAGAATTCTTTCTTGGCCGTTGGCTCCAGACTACCCTACCATCACCCCAAAACTTCATCAGTCACATCTACTATGTTAGTAAATCTCACCAATCACATTTTATAATAGGATTTAAAATTCTACTTTTGTTCTGTTGTATAAGGAACTTACTTCTTTTTCCACATATGCTCAATTCCTTAAAACTTCTTGAGAACAGAAATATACCGTTTACATTTATATTCAAACCTGGAGGACTGGGGTACGTGTACATGGTACATGATGAAGCAAATTTCTGAAAGAGTAGCTCCCTTTAATTACTGTCCTTAACTTTCTTCTTCTCACATTTGTTACTATAATGACTTGTCACTATGATCTTAACCACACTAGATTTCTGAATAAATATTAGTTTAATCTTCGAATCCTCCATGGTCCTCAAGATAGGACTAAAACTAGTAGACACCCAATATTCTTTTTTAAAAATAAATCTGTATCATTTATTTAAGTTTTGATTTTGAACGGAAAATACCTAGAACACTGAATTATTACTGAGCATAGAACATTAACTTGACCCTTTTTGTTCTTATTTATAAAGACTCATTTTACAAGTTCTGTCGTATGAAAAGTGCCGTCTTCCTTCATTATGTATTTCTGATCCATTTTATGCCCTCATGTCTGCTTTTTGACATGGCACTTCTGTTTTTCTTCCCCTACACTTATTTTCCTCTTTATCCAATTTACCTAAACATTTTCAGCTTTTCAATGATAATAAGAAAACCTCTACATCATCATGAAGAAATTTATATCTTGGAAAATGACCTTAACATTTTGACTTGTGCTTTTCTGTCACTCTAGTCAATTGCAAACTTTATATTAATCACTGGAGGGGTGGGGGTGGAATGTCGAGATTTCAAAAGCTCAGAAAGAAATGTGAGCAGTTTCTCTTCACTTTCGGTGCTGACAAGAAGCTACAACACAAGCTGCCTTTGTTGCAGGTAATTTAAATCTCAAACACCTACCGTGGTTACATTTTGTTCTGAATAGCAGTTTGTATTTTGAAACTATTTATAGCATGCCATTTCATTTCTGGGATTACCACCACAGGGGACAAAATGCCAGAAGAGGAAATGTATTTAAGAGGGTAAAATATGAGAGAAGGATGAAGCTGGATGGACTCAAATGGCTAGACTATTTAGCCTCGATTTAAGCAAACCCCTAAATCACCCAGATCAATGTTGAACTTCAACCTTTGTGTCCTCACAGTCTTCCAGCCAAGGTGAGATGTTAATCATGCTGCTGGTGAGGACATCCATGTTGGAGCAAAAATCAACTTGCTCTTACTCTCGTTTTGTGCACTAGAAACTAACATTATTTCTCTCCCATTCAATTTGGGGAGCTAGAGAAACAAAATGTAGTCACTCTCAGATTAATTTAAAACTTTTACATGCGGGGCGCCTGGGTGGCTCAGTCGGTTAAGCATCCGACTTCAGCTCAGGTCACGATCTCGCGGTCAGTGAGTTCGAGCCCCGCGTCAGGCTCTGGGCTGATGGCTCAGAGCCTGGAGCCTGCTTCCGATTCTGTGTCTCTCTCTCAAAAAACTTTTACGTGCATTTTGCCAGGCTTCCAAATCACTGTGCTTTGGAAATCTTGGTCGCTGCTCTCTAGACAATCTCCAGGTCTTTCACGTTTCTTCTAAGCAAGACACCAAATTTTATGCATTCCTTTAGAAGACTAGAGAATTCTTTCTGCCTTGATATTGCTTAGTCTGGTCATATCATATCACTTTTCTATTTTTTTTTTTTATGTTTTCCAAAAGAAATATCCAGTTATTCACTTAATAAAGTTATGGGTTTCAAAGTATTGTGGTCCCGTCACAAGGCAACTGAAAATATCCTTAAATGTTTGTAAAGAACCTAGGCCTGATAATCAAGAATTAAGTCCCTGACTACAAAATTCATTTTAACCAGTATGAGATTAAAGGTTCAGCCAGTCTATCTGGAAGATTAATGAAGATGCCCAAAACACCAACTCAGCCAACTAGCCCACTGGAACTGAGATGTGAACACAGATTTTTTTAAACTGAGTTACATTGTACACATAAAAGTAAGTAATATATATTTACATACACATACACAGGCATACACACACATATACACAATCCATAAATATAAATATTCAAACAATGTAGCATTGACAATAGAATTTTTGGATTCTGACCATTACTGGGATCTATTTTTGATGGAGCTAGCAATTAATTTCATAACTTAGTTATCAGATCATTTATGTTTGAGTAAAGATGATGCCAAACACAGCTCTGAACAGGTACTCCAAATGATGATGAACTGTATTACTTATTTACTTAAACAGGAAGTGTGGTATTTTGGAGTTGAGACATCTGAGTTTTAGCTTTTAGTTTTGAAAATGCTAATAATGTGTGAAATTATGCCAGGTCCCACGTTTGAGACCCATCCTATATCTTCTACCTGTTTGTCCTCAGCAAAGTCACTGAACATATTTGTGTTTCAGTATTTTTAATCTTAAAATAAGGAAATTAGACTATGTAAGTTTTTTTTCTAATCTTACACCTTTCTAATCTTACATGCCACTTGCTAAATTTAGGAATGTCCGGGGGCACCTGGGTAGCTCTGTCAGTTAAGTGTCTGACTCTTGATTTGGGCTCAGGTCATGATCTCATGGCTCATGAGATCAAGCCCTGTGTTGGGCTCTGCTTTGACAGTGAGGAGCCTGCTTGGGATTTTCTCTCTCCCTCTCTTTCTGCCCCTGTCCTGCTCACATGCTCTCTCTCTTTCTAAATAAATAAATAAATAAATAAATAAATAAATAAATAAATTTAGGAATATCTGAAATATTGGGCTTTATACTATGAAATGATAAACTGTGTTATGGTTGAAATGAACAAGCAAGGCAAATGAAAGTATCTTCAAGATATTCATTAAATGAAAAAATCATTACCTACTTGTTAGATTCCACATTTTTATGTACTTCCTCAAATGTCACCCCATCAGAGCAATTGTCTCTGACTCCACTATATTAAATACAAATATTCCAAACCCTTTGTGCAAGTCACTTTCTACCACCAATCCTGGTCTTTTCCTTCACAGTGAATCCCATACCACTTGATGTCATATTAAACATTTATTTGCCTTTTTCTTTATTTCTTCCTTTCCACGAAAAATGTTTCTTATGAAAAAAATAAATTCCAAGAGGCTAGACTATTTGCTTTGTTCACTGCTGAATTCCTAGGACTTAAGAACAGAGTAAAACCTTGACTTGTGAGCATCATTCTTTCTGGAAACACGCTTGTGATCCAAAGCACTTGTATATCAAAGTGAATTTCAAGAACCATTGGCTTGGTTGTGATCATGTGACATTCGGTGTCATGTACTACTCGTATTGCAAGACATTGCTCATTTATCACGTTAAAATTTATTAGAAATGTTTTCTTGTCTTGCAGAACACTCACAGAACAAGTTACTAGCAATCCAAGGTTTTACTGTAGTGCTTTGCATAAAACAGATGTTCATTGTGTGTATATATTCATTTTGAGACATGATGATTTTTAGAAACAATACATAAAAGTTGTTTACCATTTAGAGTTTGATGAAAAAGAAAAGAGGCTTAATGAAAAAGAAGGGAGCTTTTCATTTTTTATCCTTTGTACCATTGGAATCTATCTTGTGCCTGCATTATATTAATAATAAAATAGACATGAATGAAATACATTAGACACGCCACCAAAACCCTGAGACCTAGTGAAAATCTCAGGTGTGCTGTTTCTAACCCGTCGATGTTGTTGAAGACTTCAAGGGCAGAAATTAGATCCTAAATTTTTAAAGCCAAGAATGTGATAGATTTAAAGAGTAGACTAAAAATAAATATTGGAGATAAAATCCTAAATATAAATACTTGTTTCTTCATACTAGAGACAGTTTAGATTCACTATTAATAACGTGTTGATAATCTGGATAAATTTTGCCACTAAAGCAAAACTATGAGATGGTTTTGCTTTTCTTGGATTTTTAAAGGTACTCTACAAATTTTCTGTAAAAATCATTACATAGTTTGCAATTACTTAGGGATGCAAAGAATAAAGCATACTTCATCCCCCAAAATAAGCAAAAAGAGCCTAATGGCTGAAACACATTAGGGATGTTTGTTTGTTTGTTGTTTGTTTTGGTCTCATGTAATAGAAATTTGGACATAGAGGGTACGGAGGCTGGTATAATGGTTTCAGGAAGTCTTTAGGGACTCAGGATGCTTCTAACCTAGTCCACAGTCCTTAGTAGGGGCTGCTAAAGCTCCAGCCCATCACATCCACATTTCAGGCAGTGGTAGTGAAGTAGGGGGAAAAGACAAAAAGGGCACATCTCCATGAAGAATCAGCTTGAACCTGCATGGAGTGTTCCCCAATTTACCTCCAAAACATCTGTTTATATCATTGTCATTTTCTGGCAGACATTAGTCTCATAACTATATCTAGACAAAAAACGGTTAGTAACGTATTCTTGTGAATTGTCATATTAGTGGTCTGAATAAGTCTGATATGATTACAGTGAAAGAAAGGAAAAGTAGGTGTTTGAGAAGCATAGAGTCTCTGTCATAATCAATTATTGTTTTTCAATCAGAAATATATGATATGCATGTTTATGTAAGAAAAATCATCTGTCTCTCAAAAGTAAATAAACACTAAAAAAATAAAAAAGTGGCACCTGGGTGGCTCAGTCAGTTAAGTGTCCGACTTCTGCTCAGGTCATGATCTCATGGTTCATGGGTCTGAGCCCCATGTGGGCTCTGTGCTGTCAGCCCAGAGCCTGGAGCCTGCTCTTGATTCTGTGTCTCTGTCTCTTCCTGCCCCTCCCCTGCTCATCCTCTCTCTCTCTCTCTCTCTTTCTCTCTCTCAAAAATAAATAAACACTTAAAAAAGAAAAAGAAAATAAAAAAAAGAAAAAGCAAAGCAAGGCAAAACACCCTCATGATATTCACTACTTTCTGGAAATTATTTTTTTTTCAGGTATCCATTATGAGCCATGAAAACATGTTTTCCAAGAAGGAAAATAGTAGCTAATACTTGGGACAGTGCGATCTGGTAGTGACTTCTCTGTTTTTGAGAGCGGTAAAGTTTTTGTTCATATCTCTTCATGTTTTAGGAAAACAAGATGAGGAAGGAAATTACAGTACTAGGATGGACCAGAAATGCTTTCTGTCTATGGAGATTTTGGAAGATTGAAAGACAAGCTGTCAATTTTCTCAGTGTTTTATCATGAAGCCACTAAGAAAAGAAGCAGTGAGTTTAAGACAGAGTCTGGCAGAGGTCTTGGAATGGGGAGAGGTGACTGTAAGTGATGAGAACGGTTCACACTTGATGTTTACAATTTTCACGTGCAACTCAAATATTTCATGTTTGCAATATTATTTTTTAAAATTATATCTATTCATATAAATCATGCTTAGCATTTTTTCAGCTGGAGTCTTCTAGGAGACAACTCTCCTATATTTCTGTATGTCTTGCAATGAAAGGCACTGCTTGACTTTTTTGCCGGACTGTCCTTCGAAGATGTTTGTTTGGTGAGCAACTTCGGAAGACAGAGATACTCTTTCTCTGTGGAGCAAAGTTCAGCTTCATCTTCTCTCCAGTGTGGTCTTAGTCTGTTCAAGCTTCTATAATAAGATGACTACAGACTGGGTGGCTTATAAATAGCAGAACACAGTGTTGGAGTCTAGTCCAAGATCAGGGTGCTGTTGTGGTCTGGTGATGGTCCTCTGGTATGTCACAGACTTGTCTCCTCACATGGTGGATGGGGTGAGGGACTTCTGTGGGATCTCTTTTATAATGGTCTCTCTACCCTCATGACCTAAGCATCTCCCAAAGGCCCACTTCTTGTTACCATCATATTAGGCATTAGGATTTCAACATATGAATGAGGGGGCCACATACATTCAGACCATAGCAGGTATAATAAAGATCATATTTCTCCCTCTGGAGAAAAGCTCAGGCAAGTTTACAGTCCATTTAAAGAGATTCAGGCTCCCTAAGCTTTGGACTCCTCTTGTGCAGGTAACAACTTGCACTCTTCCTGTTGCCCTGTGGGAATTGTGGCTTGGCACAGTGGTACAAAATAACGCTCTGGCTACTACTACTACTGTACGTAATAAACTGTCCATTGTCTCTGACTCAGGAATCTCTTATGTTCTGCTGGCAACCATGAAACCGTGGCAGGCTGACGTATTAGTTAGAAGTAGATCCTTTATAGTTCTTGAGAGGCATTAAAGGGGGACTTACTGGGTTCATAATGCCTATAACTCCCCTATCTCTAAGGAAAGCTAATGATGTGACCCTCCCTTCCTGACACTGGTTGCTTGAAGCAGGAATGGATTTATGCCCATGAGCAGCCATATGTAAACACTCATGGACTGGCACAAGTTATGACATGGCCTAATATGGGAAGGCTGCCCAGCTGTCAGCGTCCATCTGACCTAATATAATCCTCTCTTTTGGAGACATGACTGTGAGACAGAGAAAGAACGCCAACGTTGGCGTGGTGCATAGGCTAACAGATGCACTGGATAAGCATTAGGATGGGGAGGCACAGTCATGCGTCTTTAATAGCCACTTTCTTCCACAAGGACACCACAGCTGCTCTTGGACACCTGGGGAAACTGCTAATTCCCAAGCAGTAAACTTGCTTCTAGGGTGTGATTTTCCTTGTTCCTCTATGTTTACTTTTAATATCTCTCCCTGACTGAAAGTAACCAGAATGTGCTTCTGCCTCATTTACCTGGAAAGAGACAAGCTAACAAAGGGGAGAAAAATGACTTCCCCAGACTAAACCTGGACTCTTAGGGTAAAGATTTATCAGACACAGTTTTAGCTAAACTATGCTTCTAATATTTTCTGGATGAAAGGATTTAGAAATCCTTATCTGACAATCAGGTATTAAATCTGCCAGCAACAGATGCTGCTAAAACATGAATTTAAACAGCTTATTTCTGTTGGTACAACATTAGGATCATTTCAGAATAACTGATTATGACGTGCTTTAGATTTTCTACCTGTTGTATTACAACAGCTGTCGTGAGAGTTAGAAGTGAGGGGCATCTGGGTGGCTCAGTAGGTTGAGCGTTAACTTAGGCTTAGGTCATGATCTCATGATTGGTGAGTTCGAGCCCCACATAGTGCTCGCTGCTCTCAGCAAGGGCTTGCTTCAGATCTTCTGTCCCCCTCTCTCTCTGCCCCTCCCCCACTCTCTCTCTCTCAAAAATAAATAAATCTTAAAAAAAAAATGTGATATCCCTGATTGATTAGGTACAATGGAACAACCTCAAAAGTCTTCAAACACAGTGTCAAGAAAGCACAATGTTCATTATTTTATATAAATTATAGTTTTTCAGGTGCAATTAACTCAGATTAAAAAAGAATCAAAATATATGGGTTTGGCAATAGCTCTTACTTTGGTTATCTAGATATTTCTAGAAAATATTTACTCAGATAAAACTGTAGTACAAATTAATAAATGATAGTCTACACTGGGAAAAGTTTCTCTGTGCTAAAGTGAACATTGAGCTTGAGCAGGGAGGAAAGCTTACTTCCTTTTCTCACCTAACGTTAACACAAGATTCAGAACATCTTACTATAATCAATAGCCCTCAGATGCCATGTGTGAGACAACTTTCCAAGGGGAAAATACAATCTCACTATCTAGCACAAAATGAATATATGATGCAGATTAGTGTAATAAGATTTCCAGCTGATAATTTTCACTAAAATATTAGTAAGTAATTTTATAATACATCCAAGGAGATATAGATCTCTCTTACTCTGTGTGTGTGTGTGTGTGTGTGTGTGTGTGTGTGTGTGTGTGTGTGAAAGAGACTATGTGTGAATAACTAACAACACATATCCCAGATCTGGATCTCCTGTTTTTGTTTAATAATCACAGTGATCCTTTATATTGAGCCTAATCATTGTTTCTCAAAGAGTGCTTTGTGAAATACTAATTATATTAAATGGAGGATTTAATATGGGGAATTTAACATATAAAAATTGGGGGGAATAGTACATTTTAATACTTGGCATTGTATATCTGCTCTCCTATGCTCCCAAAGCTAATGACCCTAATTGAAGTTTCTGAGATTTTGTCCACCATAGACACAGGTTTAATTTTCAAACTCATATTTCCAATCATATATTGCAAGGAAATATTTTTTAATAATATTTATTAACCTCACGTAGAACTTGTGTTCTGTGTAACTGTTGCTTGCAACAGAACACTCTGTAAATTGGAGTGGGAAAACATTTCTCCATTTTCTTTTTTTATAAAAAACCATTTAAAAAATTTTTAAAACTTTATTTATTTTTTGAGAGAGACAAAGACAGCATAAGTGGGGAAGGGACAGAGAGAGAGGCAGGCAGAGAATCCCAAGCAAGGTCTGCACTGTCAGCAGGGAGCCTGACGTGGGGCTCGAACTCATGAAACCATAAGATCATGACCTGAGCTGAAACCAAGTTAGACAATCAACTGACTGAGCTACCCAGGTGCCCCTTAAACAACTGTTTTAATCACCATAATCTTTGTGCTTTGCTGGATGGTGGGGTATGATGGGGTAAGGGTGAGAAACCAATTTAAAAGTGCCAATTCACTGTACCTTAGCCCTTTCCAGTTTAAAGAAACTTCTGGCAGACGTAGACTGTTTTTGGTAAATGCTTAGAAGCTCAGAACTCTTCTTGCCTCCAGTTGCAATCCTAGATGAATCTGGAATCAACTGGAAATTTACTGTTACCCATGGTGCCTAGGGATGGGAATTGTGACCTCAGACCCATCAGTGGACTTGAGCAGTTGTCTTGGCTGTTTCCTTTGAAGCTTCTCCAGGGAATTGTCTGCTAGAATTTACTGTTGTCATCTGCACTGGCGTACCCATGGTCTGTCCTACTGGTGTGGTGAAAATCCTTGATGACTTGGCCTTACTTTGGTTTTCAGTGACATTGCAGAGGTCTGGGTCTCAGGCAGCATTTGGTTTGCCAATCCGTGTATCAGAGCAGTCCTACGGTCTTTTTCTGAACTCTTCTCTGGGTCTCTGGCTCTCAGCCAGCAATTGCTTTCCCAACCCTCATGCCAGAGCAATCCTGTGGCTTTCTTCTGAACTTTCAACTCGGCTGACCTTATCTTCCTCTCCAGCACATGCAGGGTTTCCTGGACTGATTTAACACCACCGAGAATTGTAACACAAGCCGTCTCTATGCCTAAACACCGATGATACCATTCACACAACACTGTGGCTGCCCGTGAAGGCACAGGGGCTCTTGTTTCAGCTGATCTTCCAGATTTCCAAACATGAAACCAGGTGTATGGCTTCAGCAGCTTTTGGCAGCTTCTTTACTCTCTCCGAGACCTCTATTGTATTACCTTCTCTCCTTTCACCACCAACCCCTCCCCACCCCCATTTCCTACCTCTTCACCTAAACTTTGACCCTGTGGAGGTGAGGTTGTTGGAAATGAGGGAAACTGAACTCTCTGTAGAATAACAGAGGCAGTAGAGTAGAGTTTCAAAAGCATCAGCTCTGCACCTAGTATTCTTAAGTTGAAACCACCCTCCACCACTGAAGACTATGTCAACTTGGACAAGTTACTCAAACCCTCTTAGTTTCCATATGTCCATATCTGCAGAAAGAAGATAATGCCAGAAAGTTGCCATAAAGATTGAATAGATAATGTGTATTAAGTACTTGAAAAGCACCTGTGCATGGCGCTGCTCAATCAAAGCTATCTATTGATGTTATGAGTCTCCCCTTTTCTGGCCAGAGCCTACTGTTTCTATTTGTACAAAGATGCAACTTCATATTTGAAATTCTTTCTAATCACTTCTTACAGCAAACTGCTATGACAGGTTGGCCCAGCTCTCCAGGCTGTTGTCTTGCTTTGGAAAAACAACAGCAATAACAACAAACTATCTAAATTGAGAGTCAAAAATGACCAACAGCTTTGTTGTTCTACCTAATATTTACTGTTCTCCTGAAATCTAGAAAAACATTGATTTAAAATCTTAATACCACCAATTGAAGTGAAATTTAAAAATCCATGAATCAATATTATCAGAAATATATCTACTATACGTGGAACACATACTGGGAAATGCTGAATTAAACTAACATTTGAATATTAAGTAGGAAACATACCTCTTTGTCCTGCTTTTCTATTTTTTGAGAAGTCTCTATCCCTCTGCTCATCTACCTTTCTAACTCTTCCTCCAAGGAAGCAAAAGTTGCTGGTCTAGTCCCTGGATCTCATTATATCATCAGGCTGGGTAAGCATGCCTTACACATAGAAGTCAATTTCATTTTAAGCACAACCTGGGTATGGATGGCCTTTTTGAAGCAGCTCTATCATCCCTAAGTGCTCTATTTCAGCTTCTCTGTGTTTGGTGAGTAAGGCAGTCCCATCATATGCAGTCATGTCATATACAGAATAGAGTCTATTCTGCCAATACAACCGTCCACATTTCAATAATCGGTTCTAAGGCTGCTACCAAGGACAGCCATCAACCAGCCTGTGGGCAGAGCCCCGCTTTAGGGAAGCAAAGAGTGAGAGAAGTTAAGAAAGTGCTATGTGCTTCTTTCCCTTCATTATTAACCAAGTCGGGGTCTTAATACAAAGTCATAGGATGAGAAAGGGCATAGATTCATTACTCTTAGAATTTTAAAATTCTGAAAAGCTAAAAGTGACCTGATTTTACCAATGATGAATCTGGCCCTGATGAGATTGCCTGGAAAAGGAAAATTTCTCATAAAGTGGATACATTTATTTTCAATATAAATGTAAGGGATTTTTCTTTCATTTTTAGCTCCAAGAGTAACTTCCTATGTTAATTTTTTCTCTAAAGTTGTACTTTCTTAACCAACCTCAAGGTGAATTATAATGGTATACTTGACCCAATGATGAGTTTCAGAGAAATGAGTGTTATTTAAGGCAATACCTTAATGGTAAACCTATTTACATATCCTTAAGCCAGTGATTACTGACTTTTTAGAACTACAACATGCTCTCATGTTTTGGCATAATTTCGAAAACTGCTAATGTGGCCACCTCTCTTTTTAAGTGTTTATTCTAATTTAAAATATTATGCACTTGATTTGCTGTTTTAAATCTTTTCCTTCTTCAAATTACAAAAACATCCATCCTTTTAAAAGGAACATATTCTTAGTAAGCACATTATTTTATTTCTATAATTGCTTTGAAAAAAGCTGAATGTCAGAGAGCCTCAAAAAAAAAAAGTCAGAAATAAAATCTGAAGAATGTCTATTTTTTTAACATCTACCTTTTCAGTTTCAGGATTTATGACAGAATATATATATATATATATATATATATATATATATATATATATAATGATCGATGTTAACATACTTTGGCAGTACCTTTTCTCTTAAAAGCTTCTATAAATAACTTTTCATAAAACGGAATTACTGAATTCAACATGGAATGACAGAACAATTTTGGGGTGAAAAATGGTCAGTTTCATCTCTAAGCCATATTGCCCTTTCCCTTTGTGAGGAGGCAGCAAAGGCAGTTTTTAGCACTGCCTTCTGTTAAACTTTATTTAAGAAATCAGCCTCAGGGACTCAATTCTGTCCGTATCCACAACATCCACACACTATAGTGACCACAAGAAAGGAAGGGAAATGGAGAACTCAGTCAAATACCTACTGGGATAAATCTGTATAAAGACAGAGATTGAGTGTATCTTCAAAATGGTCATTTGAAGGTGATGCTGTAAGATCTTCAAGAAATTCCTATTCTGTGGTTAAAATTAACAACTCAGGAAACAACAGATGTTGCTAAGGATGTGGAGAAAGGGGAGCCCTCTTGTACTGTTGGTGGGAATGCAAACTGGTGCAGCCAGTCTGGAAAACAGTATGGAGGATCCTCAAAAAGTTAAAAATTGAACTACACTATGACCCAGCAATTGCACTACTAGGTATTTATCCAAAGGATACAAAAATGCTGATTCAAAGAGGCACATGCACCCCAATGTTTATAGCAGTACTATTAACAATAGCCAAATTATGGAAAGAGTCCAAATGTCCATCGACTGATGGATGGATAAAGAAGATGTGATATATATGTGTATATATACATAAGTAGTATTCTATTGTGTGTGTGTGTGTGTGTGTGTGTGTGTGTGTGTGTGTGTGTGTATAAAATGAATGAATGAAATCTTGCCATTTGAAACAACTTGGAACTAGAGTGTATTATGCTAAGCAAAAAAATCAGTCAGAGGGGTGCCTAGGTGACTCAGTCAGTTAAGCATCCAAATTCGACTCAGGTCATGATCTCGCAGTTCATGTGTTTGAGCCCCGCATCAGGCTCTGTTTGACAGCTCAGAGCCTGGCGCCTGCTTCAGAGTCTGTGTCTCCCTCTCTCTCTACCCCTCCCTTGCTCATGCTCTGTTTCTCTTTCTCTCTCAAAAATAAATAAATGTTAAAAAATTTTTTTAAATTAATCAGAGAAAGAAATATCATATGATTTCGCTCATATGTGGAATTCAAGAAGTAAAACAGATGAATATAGGGGAAGAGAAGGAAAAATAAGATAAAAACGGAGAGGGAGGCAAACCATAAGAGACTCTTAAAGACAGAGAACAAATTGAGGGTTGCTGGATGGGAGGTGGGTGGGGGGGTTTGGTTAAATGGGTGATGGGTACTAAAGAAGGCACTTGTTGGGATGACCACTGGGTGCTTGTTGGGATGACGGATCACTGGGTTTTATTCCTGAAACCAACACTACACTGTATGTTAACTAACTTGAATTTAAATAAACACATTAACAAAAAGAAAGTCCTATCCTGAAATTTCCATTTTCATTTAACACATTGGTTATCATGCTCTTTGCACAACACTGTGCTGGGCGTGGGGTAAGAGTGATGGAGAAATCAAGAATTGACAATATGGTTTGTGAAAGAGCATGGGACAGTTTTATAACACTGTGAAGCTATAACTGTTTGTGTCAATTTAAGGGAAAAAGCAGAAATCCAGTGAAGGGAGAGTTGTACATCAGTAATAAGGTGGAACACAATGTAAATCACCTCCCTCCTTCCATCCTTTCCTTCCACCTTGATACCAACCTCTGCTGCCCACCTTACTCTTGATTACACATCACTACAGTCATTTCCTCTTGACTATCTTCCTTGACACGTTGTCTTCACTGCCGAGTTAGATGCCCTTTTAAAGTTTCATGTTTGTATACCCTGCAAGACGGTTGAGGCCCAAGTTACAGATGTTCTCTGGAGGCAGGCAATTTATCTCACAATTCATTTATCCTGAAAGTAGATAGTCATATCTACTATGTAGTAGGAGGTCTTCAATTGGCTGGAATGAATAGGAATGACTTTTTGGATGTGGGACTTGAGACAAACCTCAGAGAGGGAAGTAGTGGGAAATTTACTGTGTGCTCTCATGGATCTCGCTCACTTGCTCTTAGGACTATAAAAATGAATCAAATCAAAACACTGCATAAGATCATTCAAGCAGAACTACTGAAGCATATAAATTCTGTTCTGTGGAGAAACATTGATGACTATCATTGAATATATATTCATAAGAACTCCTCTGAAAATATATTGAGAATTCATGACTTTCTGTTATTTGTCCTTATTGGGGATGATACTTATGGGGCCTTGACCTCATCTGTTTTGTTAAAAAAGTTACTGTAGGGGCGCCTGGGTGGCTCAGTCGGTTAAGCGTCCGACTTCAGCTCAGGTCATGATCTCACAGTTCGTGAGTTCAAGCCCCGCGTCGGGCTCTGTGCTGACAGCTTGGAGCCTGCTTCACATTCTGTGTCTCCCTCTCTCTCTGTCCCTTCCCTGCTCATGCTGTGTCTCTCTCTGTCTCAAAAGTAAATAAACATTTAAAAAAAAAAAAGTTACTGTAAATAGTGTGCTCAAAGAATTTGGTTGAACTCAGACTATTTTGACACTCCTAACCATTTGGTTGTTTTCCAGGACTGATAAAAATGCTGTTAGGCCTGTCCACTGTGGTGCTAATGTTAATGATGAATCATATATTGGTTTAAAAATGGCATGGTGCAAGATGAGTCAGGTAATTCATCACAGTAGGTTATTTATCGAGACTTGTATTTTGTCTATTAACAACTGGTTAATTCAGGAAAAGAATCAGTCAATTATACTGACGACTGTCACTAGGTGAATCAGCTGACATCAATGGACAATTTTTTTTTCTTTCATCTCTTTGCCATTTCGTCATTTGCACTTGGGTTTAGCAATGTGAATATTAGTAAAATGTCAAACAATGAAAAGAATTCATGTGTGAAATAATGTATCTGTTTAATAATGAGTAGAAAATTGTGTTTGGCAAAGAATAGGATTTAAACACCTTTCAAGATTATTACTAAGGTAACAGAAGAGACCAAAATAGATTGCTGCAAACTAATGTAGTCATTTCTTTTCACTTTGTGCTTTTTCATACTATTTTATCATCAACTCAGACCCATCCAATCTTCAAAGGGTAAGTAAGTAAGAAAAAAAGAGTTATAGCCACCCTTGAAACTTATCAAAGTGTTCATTCCTCTTCAAATGATTATCATTGGCTTAACCTACATAGGACCTAAATTTGGAGTTTAACTTTTAGTTAAAATATTTTGTAAATAGTGGTGATAAGTTGTGTGTTTTGGGACACTCACCTTTCTTATTACTGTCTTCTAAATAACATAACGCTAATCAATTAGTCTTTAGATTCTTTTTCTATTAATAAAAAAAAATCTCATGCCCTTCAAAAGCTCTGCTTGAATGAATATACAAGGTTTTGAGTTGATCCCTTCTAGGACTGTGAGATTTTTTTTCCCCTTCATTTTCCACTGTTATCTTTAAGGCAGATTGGGACCACTTGCAGGGAATACAGAGGGTGATAGAGGAAGAAAACAGATTTCCAAAAAAGGAGACTATTTCTATTTCTATCCCTTTTTTTTTTCTATCTACTGACCAGAATTTTTAATGAATTGTCATGCTCTTGACCTGAATTAGCCAAAATGTTTGCCAGGCAATGATCATGGAAAGATCAGTATTTCTTTCTAGGTTCCAGTTATAACCACATAGCAATTTTCATAGTTTCCAGATCACTTTTACACTTACCTACTTTGAGCAAATCAGGGTCACACAAAATCTCTATGAGTTAAGTATAACTATGCCCATTTTACAGATGAGAAATCTGACTGTCAGAGAAAAAGAGACTCAGTTTAGATCACCCAACCAGTCATCTCTGACAGAACTTAAATCCAAGTTTTTTGTCTAGTCTTTTTGGTTTTTGTGTTCTGTTTTATTTCCTTGGTGTGCCTCAGATCTCCATTAGAATGTAATTGCTTTGTGTATGAAATGTTTTATTAGATTAACTGGACTCAGCAGGGTGCAAGCAGAAAATTACCCATCCCTTCTGGACACCACCACGCCCACAGCCATCGTCCTATTGATTCTTCCTCATCCAGCCCTGGCAATACCTTGGTAATTGTACAGTCTTTTCTGTCACATGCATGTAAATTAGGCTTCAACTCCAGGTTTAAAAATCCATTATAGGGGTGCCTGGGTGGCTCAGTCAGTTAAGCGTCCAACTCTTGATTTTGGCTCAGGTCATACCTCACGGTTTGTGAGACTGAAACCCAAGTTGGGCTCTGTTCTGACAGTGTGGACCCTGCTTGGGATTCTGTTTCTCCCTCTCTGTCTTTCTGCCCCTCCGCTGCTTGTACTCTTTCTCTTTCTCTCTCTCTCTCTCTCTCTCTCTCTCAAAATAAATAAATAAACTTGAAAAAAAAATTAAAAATCCATTACAACCTATCATCAAAGTTCCTATCTTTTAATCAGTTCAAAGCTTTTCTCTTCCCTACTTTGTACGTGTCTCAAATAAGAAGGCTAAAGTTATAGCACAGAAGAGGTAATTTAACATAAACAAAACTAGTTAGACAGCAGGCACATACTAAGTGTTAGAGATATTGCAGTGATCTAAACAGAGATCTTGCCTATGGAGAGTTTATGTGCAGTTCACATGTCATGGAAAACAGAAATAGCTGAGTAGAGTAAGAAAGAGCATAAGTACTCAGCATGGTGGTGAGTGAATATCAAATTGCAGCATTAAATAGGGTGGTCTTGGCAGGACTTGTAAAGATACTGATATTTGATAAAAGTTTTGAGTAATGTTAAGGAGTTTGTTGTGCTCATATCTGGGGTAAGAGCATTCTAGACAGAGGGAACAGAATGAGCTGGCATATTCAAGGCATGGTGAGGAGGTCAGGGAGGGTAAGGCAGGGTGAGTGAGGTAGAGAGTAGGAGCGATAAGGTCAGAGAAGTACAAACAGCCAGATCACATCCAGTCTGAGTCTTCCAGTAAGCAGATACTGAGATAAAGTTATGAGTGCAAAAAGTTTGTCAGGGTCGGAGGCAGCATCCTATAAAAGCAAAAGGAGGTGAGGAGAGGGAAAATTGGTTAGGGAAAACCTTTACACTGCAAAGCAGATCTATTATCTGTGGAAGGCAAGAAGAAAAGAGACAGAATTGGGCAGGGACTATCTTAACACTGATTCTTATTTGACATCGTCTTGGCCAAACCAATGGTTCAGAGCAAAGATTTCCTATAAGACGAGTCTTGCACTGGCAGGAATAGCTGGGTCTAGGACCCTCGCTCTACTTAAGTCATTGGCTGGGGGCTGTCTGGAAAGGGTGCGTCCACAAATCCTGCAGCAGACACTAGGATAGTGTGACTAGAATCTACCAGCTGACTGTAGTCTGAGCACCGGGATGTCTACTTACTTTCTGAAGATCTGAGCAGCCACCCTCATGTCTCCTCTAGGCTTATAGGTCATTGTTTCCTTTTGACTTTCAGTATAAGAGAAAGGAGGTCCAAGCAGGGGAATATATGATTTGACTTAATTTAAAAAGGAGTCACGCCGGTGGTATTGAGAATAGACTGTGGTGGGCAAAGACAGAAGCAGGGAGGAGATTAATGAAATAATCCATATCTGGTAATGGACACCTGGACCAGGGCAGTGGTGGTAGAGGTGGCAAGAAACGGTCATATTCTGGATGCAAAATGTCATCTATCCGCTCAGCGATGTCTCTGGATTCTTCAATACTTACCTATGCTCGTCTATTCTGTTCCTCATCCTCAATCATTTCCCTGCTTCAGATCCTCAAGTGTTTAAGTTAAAGGAGAAAAGATACATAAAAGTCAGAAAAATGATGCTTGACTCCTGGAAACGTAATTTGGCATACCGTGCTCCATAGATATCAATACTCAGATTCTATATGGGCGATTTTTATTCTTTTGGTTGTTATTCTTCCAAGACCAAACTATCAGATTCCTCCAACTATAGTTTTCTAGTGGGATCCCAAAACCTCTGCTATCTGGCTACTTATATTTTCCCCTCTGCTCCTATTTTCCAGCAATCCACTCCACAACAGACTTACCTGAAGGAAGTCTTCTGGATAGAGACATTTCAGCATAACTCAGCATCTCTGCAAGGTTTACACATATCCCTCAGGAAACATGAATATTTTTCCCACATGTATTATAGTACAGTTTTCTTCCTCTATAGCCCTCTCTCTTCCTCTTTCTGTAGACTTGATTTTATTCTTGTCATCCGTAAATCATGTGCCAGGCTCTGAATTGACAACATTTCAAAAGATGTAGGCCACACTCTTCAGGCAGTTCTCTCAGAGTATGCTTCACTTGATGGGGTCAAGTGCAAAATGCCCCAGATTCTCCATTTATTCCTGTACCTACCTACTTGCAACGTGATTTTGTAGCTCCTCCCATCAGTGGGTGGGGTCTACCTTTCCACTCTTACTTGCAAACTTAACCTGGGTTGGGAAAGGCAAAATTGGGGCTGTTGCAAGGCTCCAACTCAAAAGAACTTGCACATTTGTACTCGACTACATGGGAGCCCTCTCCTTGCTGTCATGTGAGCAAACATGGGCTAAGCTGCTGGAGGATGAGAGGCCACATGGAATCTAGATGAGCCATCTTGGCTGAAGTCCCACTTCTGATCTAGATCAGCCGTCTGCCTCGGATGGGACAGTTGAATGCGGAAGCATGAGCCCAGCCAAGACCAGAAGACTGCCCACCTGAGTGCAGTCCCAATAGTTTAACTGGAAAATTGTGGGCTAAATCAATGATTGTTACTTTTTTTTTTTATCAATAATCAATTTATTTATTTTAAGTTTTTATTTTAATCACCTGGTGCTCATCATGACAGATTCACTCCTGTAAGAGGTGGCATAGAATTAGTGGTAACGTGTATAACTTCAAAGTCCTAGTCCCAGTAAGTCAGAAACAGGATCCCCCACTTATTAGATAGCCAGGCAAGTTATTTAACTTCTCTGATCCTCAGTTTCCCTATGGTAAAATGGGAATAAAATTGTACCTATTTCATGTGTTGTGTGGATCAAATGAGAGGTAGTATCTAAAACACTTAAAACAGTGTTTGGATTAGCAAATGCACTCAATGAATACTATGTATCATTAGTAAAGTGTATACTATAGTATAGAGTAGCACAGTAAACATAGTATATGGCAAATATGGTATAGTATAATATAGCACAGTGGAGAATATGACAAGAGAGCACTAAAAAGATACTGAAAGACTCAGCTTTCTGGAATTACTGTATAGTTCCATGTAGCTGTAGAATTCTATGTAATTCTACATAGCTACTATGATATTTCCATTTGCAGTAATTAGCAACATTGGATATCTATGATAGTGTATGGCTTAAGAATCACTTAATATAAAATATCAAATAACGAACATAGCCAAATTCATAACAAACTATTGATGTCCCTTGAAATATAATTCCATCAGTTACGCCAAGCTTGAGGCTCTGAGTCATGGTTCTAAATTCTGCAAATGACTGACTGAAAACCTCTACCAGTAATCTTTAAATTTTTCTGTTATATCTTGTTTTCCCCTACCAAAGTAAATTATATATAAAAAAATCAACTTTGTGGTCAGGAATTTTAATAAACTAAAATGTGATAAACAAAGATTGTTAGTATCTCTCTCCCTATTTATACTTGTTAGTTTGTGTTTGTGGTTATTAATTATTTGCTTGAGTATATTAGATTTCCTACTGGTAGATCTAATATTGATGCTGTTCTACATCAACAATTTCAGTTAATGGAGCCTGCCATCCAATACTATAGAACTAATTATTTCCAGGATTACCCGGCCCAGTGTCCATAGGATAGAGGGTAGGATAATGCCTGCAGACGCAAAGTTATGGATAATTGTTACTCGTGAATGTCTCAGTGGTTTTAAAACATTTTTAAATCAACTATCCCATAAAATGATCCCACAACTACCGAATTAACAGTTTTTTTTTTAATTTAAATTGATTTTTGAGAGAGACAGAGATAGAGACTGAGCAGGGAAGGGGCAGAGAGAGAGGGAGACACAGAATTCGAAGGAGGCTTCAGGCTCTGAGCTGTCAGCACAGAGCCCGATGCAGGGCGCGAACCCACGAACCGTGAGATCATGACCTGATTCGAAGTCGGGCACTTAACCGACTGAGCCACCTAGGTGCCACCTAATTAACATCTTTTAAGTGAAAAAAATCATATGGAAACTCTCTTATTACATAACTCGCAATTAGCCAAGCACGTAATCATCCGTCAAAAGCTGATAAGATCCAAACAAGTAAGGTTTTCAGTCACAACTCTGTCACCTGCATGTCTTTAGCACGGTTAGAAAAGCATGGTGAGAGGGGCGCCTGGGTGGCTCGGTAGGTTAAGCTTCCGACTTCAGCTCAGGTCATGATCTCACAGTCCGGGAGTTCGAGCCCCGCATCAGGCTCTGTGCTGACAGCTCAGAACCTGGAGCCTGTTTCAGATTCTGTGTCTCCCTCTCTCTCTGCCCCTCCCCTGTTCATGCTCTGTCTCTCTCTGTCTCAAAAATAAATAAACGTTAAAAAAAATTAAAAAAAAAAAAAAAAAAGCATGGTGAGAATGACGATGTTTCTTTTCACGAAACTTTCTTCCAATGCGAACACTGAATTCCTCTTGCGTTATTTTCCCCACAAGGAGCATTCACATAATTTCAAATCTCATTATTCTCGGCAGCATCTTATCATTGATTAGTCTCAGAGTTGGATAAAAGCTGCGACAACGTGTAAGAGACACAACCATTCAGACAACACTTGGTAAGCTTGTAAGTGTTTCTACATACTTTTGCAAGTCCTTTTATGGTTGAATTTTTGTTAAGGTGCAGGTTTAAACCCTTGCTGTTTTGACACCCTTTTCCTTTCCCATTCAGAGTCACTGTCCCTACCTGATGTGCTGAAGCTGTGAGGTACTGTCGAAATTGATGTCATCATCACAGCATATTAGAAAGCATGTGGAGTGTTGTCTTGTTAAACTGACGATTTGCCTCAGTAGCACTCCATATTGGTGCTTTTCCAGCTCCCAATGCCAGAGCTTAGTACATCAATAAAGAATTCATTCCATTGTTAAGACTCTCATTGATATAACTTTTTTTTTTTTTTTTAATTTGCCAAGAATCTGTCACTGGAGAACCGTGGTAGGTAAAAAAGGTAGCTTCCTTTATTTTTAACTGCGGTAAATTTCTACCACAAACTCTTATGATGTCAAATGGCAGAAACTTTATCTCAATCAATTCGGCACCGTCACTGGTTTTTCTGTGTTCTGAGGGACATAAGTATTGTGAAGGCTCTGGGAGTCGGGGAGCCCCCACCGATGCCCAAAGATACCCTTGTATTCCTATAGGGTGTTTGGTTCATGAATGTCAATGTTACGTCCTCTTGATCTCAACTCCTAGTGGCCTTCAAGTGCCCTAGATCTCTGGAGCATCGGCACTCTGTAGAAGAAAATGTTTCAGTTTTCCATGAGTCCTGTTCATAAGACAGGCCCTTTATGATGCTGACCTACATCCATTTTCTTAGAATCTCTAGTATATATCTTTTATTCTTGAACTATGCAGACATCTGGAACATTTTGGAATCTTGCCTCCTTTCTGGACTTTAACTCAAATAAAGAGGGATAACGGTCCCTATGTCTGCATTCCCCAAATTTCTTCAGCAGACACAAAACATTTCTGTTCTTTATGTCTTTATTCTGTCTTTAGTTATACATTTTTTTAATGTAGTGTGTGATATCTTGATATTTATGAATGCTTACAAATCTATATTCTTTCATATTTGAAGAATTACATTTTCAGATTATCTGCCATACTAGTCCTCTCTTGCTTTAATAGAAATTTCTAAGTCTAATCTAATTTGATGAATGACTAGAACCTCCAAATGAAATGCCAAGAATTAATTTCAAACTTAATCATTTTATTACATTGATTTTTTGAGTCCATAACCACATGTAAGTAACATTATGCCTATTATTTTCTCCAGATAATTATTACATAGCTTTGCCAACAATGGCGATTAGTCGGTTGATTTTTCTGTTTTCTCAATTTTCCCCAAGTCAGCCTTTCCTTTAAATTTTGGTTTGAACTTCTGTGTATAAGTACATGTCAAATATGTACTTCCAACTCTCCAGAGGACCTCTTAGATTCTTGCCAAGAGCCTGCTTATCATTGTACAGTAATGTATCTTGGCTAAGAAACCAAAATCCTGTCTTTTCACGTCATCAATAGAACCATCTGTTTTCTTCTCATTCTTTCTTCACTTTTAACGCCATGACTTTCCATTGTATTCCCAAACTGTTTTGTGTCACAGATAGGATATTTACCTTCATTCATTCATTCACTTTTTCTTATATTCTCAAGTCTGCTCATGGGAGAGCCTTAGTATCCACTAAGATAAGGCCTCTGAGTCAAATAATTGAACATATAATTATAGTTCTATTAACTGAGTGCTACGATTAAATATGTAAAGGCAGAGTATGAGTGGTGCCAAGGAAAGAATCTTATAGGAGTTCGTATCTCAGCAAAGTCTGGAAATAGATAACAATTAAGGCCAACTATCAGGTAGGAATGACTGCAATGAAACATGTCCAATATAGAGGGGGAAAGATGAGAAAGACACACAGGTGCACCTAGAAAAAAAAATAAGTTGGCTTGTATTAACAAATAAAAATTTGTTATGAAAGTTATGAAACTGGGAACCAGATCATAAGTGCTTTTGTGGGCCATACTATAGAACTGTGTTTATGGTGAAGACTAGTATTTATTGGGAAGGTTAGTAGTGGAATACTGAATATCCATAATATGTTATTTTACATAGTTTTTTACATGCATGATATGAAGGAACTGATATTCAGCAAGGTTAGGAAACTTGTTTCAAAACCAGAAGCTTCTTCCATTGTGTCTCTTTGACAGCGGTCAAAATAAAGTGGCAGCAAGAGGAATGGAAATATAAAGTCAGTAAAATAACAGGGCACTAGGGCTGAATAACTGTGGATTTCAAGGAGCTAGAAGATAAGCAGTGGTGCTAAGTGACTGATTCCAGTGACTAAAGAGGCATGCTCTTGATTAGCCAGAGAATTCAGAAACTAGTGATGGAGATGATAGACTATGTTTTAGATATGTCAAGTCTTAAATCCCTGAGGGCTATCTAGGCAGATGTAAATTAAGAAGTTGGCTATATGATTTGTTGTCCAGGAATGGAAATCCAGGGTAAAGATGCAGATTTGGAAGAATAGGTCCTGGCTGATAACACAAAAGTGAATTAAAGCACTCATGTAGTTTTCAGTGTGAGGATAGGAAAGAGATAAATATGGGCCCTGAGAAACACCAGCATGTAAAGTATGGGTCAAAACTGAAGTCTGAAAAGAGATCAAGAAGAAGCAATGAGAGGGAGGACTCAGAACAATCCCTGTTGATGGTAGGAAAACCTAGACAGGAGGACAGATATTGCTACTGATTACTGGTTAGGGCAAGAGAGGACTAAATTGTGTCACTGTCTTGTGCAATGAAGAGGTAAGTTGCTATTGTGGTAAAAGCAGGTTCTATGAAGTTGTTGGAAACAGAAGGAAAATTTCAATGGTGTGAGCAACAACCAGTGGGAAAATCTCTTCTAACGCATTCTCTGGGGACAAAGACCCTACCTTGCGCAATGCCCCAGCTCAGGTTTAGGACATGAGTGAGGTTTGAGGAAATGGAAAGGGTAATAAGGATTGTCCCTTGGAGGAAAGCAAAGAGAAGAGAATGAATAGTTTAAGTGTTTGCTTTGCATTTAAGTACAAGAGGGACTTGAGTGCTTTTCTGGCCCAAGAAAGAAGAGCTAGCAGAGGGGAGATGGTTGTATATAAAGATGAGAGAGGAAACATTTGATTGAGTGAAGTTGCTGAGGAGGAAGAATGAGTTGAGAACGAGAGGCTATGACTTAGAAAGTCATTGTCCAGCCTGACAAGACACATTTGGCCTACTGCCATATTTTAAATTCACACTCTAAGAATGAACTGTCCCATATGGTAGCTATTGGCCACATGTGGCTCTTGAACACTTGAGAAGTGGCTGATCCCAATTGAAATGTGCTGAAATTATAAAATGCACAATTAAAAAAAAATCTTTCATCATTTTTACTGAATACAAATTGAAACGGAATTGTTTTAGATAGACTGGGTTAAAAAAATTGTTTCATTAAAATTAGTTTGGCCTGTTTCTTTTTAATGTGGCTGTTCAAAAATTTTAAATTGCATGTGTATCTCATGGTAAATTTATTCAATTTATTTACTTTAAGTAAATTTAACTTTATTTATTGCTCTAGGAAGACCCTGTATCCCAGTTAGAACCTAAGACTTTCCTTGGGTGCAAAACATGTGCTCAGCAAGCTGTCAGAAACCATCACCACAGATTTATTACTCCAAAGACCGGCCCCAGAATTCTTCCTGTGAATCCTTCTTTTAAATTTTGTGGGAACTTCTGCAGGAGATCAAGTCTGACATAGTAAGGTCAGGATAGAGGTCTCTTCTGTTATTTAAATCTCCAGTGGCATCTAGTTCCTTCCCTTTGTCACATGTCATGTTCTGTTACCAGTTTATTTTGCTCCAAAGCAATTATTTTTGTTGTTGTTGGTATGACGTCCTTTATTTTTATCCTTCCTTGAGGACTTATTCTTGCTTAATAATTTGCTCAAGGTCTTTCTCTTCCTCTCAAGCAAAGAGAGTAACCATTTTTAGAGCAAAGATAATTTGTCCGAGGCTCAAGTAGGAAAGCAAATGCAACTTATTGATTATATTAGAGTCTTTAAAGGTCTTAGATCCCAGGTTGGTCTACCTCCCTTTGCCTCTCACCATGAACATTTTCCCTGTAAGCTGCTAGGTAAGTGGCCTTTTTGTTGTACCTTAGTCCTGGAGCTCCTGATCAAGAAGACACTCGTAGCAATTCTTATTTGCAGCCTGTTGACATATCATTCTCTTTCGCCATGCTGCCCCCACTCAAATGCCCCCATAGCCCCTTGCATACCTGCTGTGTGCTAGGAATTATCAACCATTTTTTTAGTCCGCTAGGGGGTCATCCTCCTCCAGAAAACAGAAATACAAATCGGTGACCCAATTCTAAATTTCTTGCTTATCACTTCTTGTTCCTTGCTGGGCCTGTTAACTGACATCTGGTATTGAAAAATATTGTATTTTATCTTGTCTACGGAAGAGCCAATGAAAGTTAGAAAGATTGCATGAATGTCTATAGCTTAACTTCAATGACACCTGCTATGGTGTCAGTCTTAGTGCTCAATCTCAGTGCTAACTCAAAGATTTTAAATATAAACTCAAGGTCTTTCCGAGGCTCTGTGTAGAGTCTGAAAATTAGGTCTAACTTTTGGCAAAGGTAGTTTTTAACTTGTGTGATACAATTGATTTATAATAATGAAATTTTACTTGGAAACCCTCTTTATTTCCTCTATTTGTCAGCACTCCCCTCAACAATATTCTCAGCCATGAGAGAGAAATGATGGATTTATTTTATTACTGTTATCTGGAAGACAATATGTTGCCTTGGTTAAATTCCTTCACAATATAAGATAACTCCATTACTGTCTATGCACTCCTTCCCAGTTCTCCTTCATTACATGATATTTCATTGCCAATATCCTGTTTCTATAAGTTTCCTGTATGTCCTGGAAGAAAAGAACAGTTGTCTAAATGCCTCTTTGCTTGCTTATAGAATAGAAAGAAAACTTGAGGAGAACTTTTTCATTCAGCTAGCTCTTAATTAGAAATCCTTTTAGGATAGTAACTTTTCTCCTAACTAGAATTTATATTTGTACAGTCACATGGGAATTTCAATTCCAGATTGTCTCTATCATTCAGTCATTTAAAAACTGGTAAAAAATCAGTTCTTTAAAAAAATAAAAATATAAAAGTTAATTATTTTCTTTCTTTTTCAAAAAAAATTTTTAATGCTTATTTGTTTTTTGAGAAAGGGGTGGGGAGGGGCAGAGAGAGAGAGGGAGACACAGAATCCGAAGCAGGCTCCAGGCTCCAAGCTGTCAGCACACAGCCCGATGTGGGGCTCAAACTCACAAGCTGTGAGATCATGACCTGAGCAGAAGTCAGACACTTAATTGACTGAGCCACCCAGGCGCCCCAAAGTTAATTATTTTCAAGAATATCTTATTTTTATTGGTAAATACAATAACACATAGGTTTGAAAATCTCAGAGTTTGGCAATGATTCTTCTTTGAATATATATATTATAATATATTATGTATAAATATTATACTATATATAATCAAGATACAATTGACCTATAATTGTGTGTTTAAGGTGTACAAAGTGATGATTGAATAAATTGATATATTGCCATATGATTACCGCCCTAGCATTAGCTAGCACCTCTATCATGTCATATAATTATTATTTCTTTTTTGTGGTGAGAACATTTAAGATCTCGTCTCTTAGCAACTTTGAAGTATGTATTACTGTGTTGGTGACTCTAATCACAATGCTGTGCATTAGATCTTCAGAACTTATCCATCTCCTAGTTGCAAATTTGATTGTACTTATCCACATGTTCAACAAATCATACTCCACTTTCTGTAGAGATCTAGTCAGTTAAAAATGATTTCAATGTTCAAGCAATCTTTCTGCCTGTCATGGTTTCATCGAAAACCAATATACGTGTTTCACAAACTGAGAATGTTCTGAAATGCATTAACTATTGGCCGCTAACAGCAAACATCTAAGAGTGAAAATAGATTAACGCTATTAAAAATGCATCAGCAAATTATTCTTCAATAGGTGCCTTTAAAGTGAAAATTGCCTCAAATGACTTTCTCTCTTACAAAAAGGCTGCTGTGTCTTTCTTCTGTAACAAGCCATGGTCAGTTTTAGTTCTAACCCTGGCACAAAGGTTCCTAAGGGTGACTAATTTGCATGGTGCAAAAGTGTCCTTTGTCATTCCTAACCAACAACTGTAAAGAAAAATTTAAGAACAATTTCTTTTTTTTTTAAGATTATTATTATTTTTTTTTTTTGAGAGAGAGAGAAAGAGCATGAGCAGGGGAGGGGCAGAGAGAGAGAAAGAGAGAGAATCTCAAGCAGGCTCCATGCTGTCAGTACAGAGCTCAACATGGGGCTTAAACCCATGAACTGTGAAATCATGACCTGAGCAGAAATCAAGAGTCAGATACTTAACCAACTGAGCCACTCAGGTACTCCTTAAGTAAGATTTCTTTTACTATTATGGTCAGAGAAGTTGTTCAGAGAAGACAGAGGTAGGACAAGAAGAAATTCTTTGGTGCCAAATGTTGATATTGAGTGCTGATTATGCCTGTGTCTGTTCTAAGGTCATAATGTTGTGGTCATTTGCTCCTGAGAAGAGAAGGCTATTCAGTTCAATTCCACAGAAAGCACAAAGAAACGATAAGTCTTTCAGAAGAAATTCCTTAATTGTTACAGAATGGTCTCAGTTAATTCTAACCAAATTTCACTGCTCTACATAGTCTAGAAATACCCAAAAGATGCAGACATCAGTATTGGAACACAAGGCTCTCTGGTTTATGTAGCAGAGGAGGTCTACTGGAAACATCTGGAATTTCTTGAACCATAGATCATTATCTGCACTTCCCTTTGCCATCCTAATGCCCAGAGCAGTGGATTTTACCGTTCCTTATTTCTGAGAGATTTGTGTTAGGAGAATAAATGTAAGTTTATCTATTTTTCAGAGTTTCTTTTAAAAAATTTTTTTTAACGTTTTATTTATTTTTGAGACAGGGAGAGACAGAGCATGAACAGGGGAGGGTCAGAGAGAGGGAGACACAGAATCTGAAACAGGCTCCAGGCTCTGAGCTGTCAGCACAGAGCCCGACGTGGGGCTCGAACTCACGGACTGCGAGATCATGACCTGAGCCGAAGTCGGTCGCTTAATCGACTCAGC
This sequence comes from Panthera pardus, assembly GCF_024362965.1. Taxonomy (NCBI): domain Eukaryota; kingdom Metazoa; phylum Chordata; class Mammalia; order Carnivora; family Felidae; genus Panthera; species Panthera pardus. The sequence goes on from NW_026526688.1 coordinate 174,208,251, forward strand.
CACCCAGGCGCCCCATCTATTTTTCAGAGTTTCAATGAAAGCCAAGAACAATACAAAAGGTTTCAAATATTCTAGATCTCATGGTAAGCTGCTTGCATATCAAAGTGGACCATGCTAGAGGGTGTGAAATGAGTTCTACCAGTATTGACTCATCAGTCACCTCAAGACTACTCTAAGAGAAGACTAGAGATTCATTAGAAAGTTCAAAGAAGACAAGAATATTAATTTCTTTGGAGAATAGAATACTGTTAATTCTTAGCCCCTCCATGTGAGGAAAGAGGATGAGAGTGCTTTCCTGCCACTTTGAGTCTAGAAACAAACACTTAGCAAAAGCTTGACCAATGTAGTAGGTGCTGTTCGCATCCTGCCCAGGGTCCAGTAACTGGGTGTATAAGACTCAGCCCCCAGCTGAGGCTGCCTGCAGCTGAGGATAACTGATATGAAGGGTGTGTGTACTCCTTTGCTTTACATTGATACCAGTTCTGTTCTTGCTCCAGAGGCCCTCATGGGATCAGCTGAAATGATACTTCAGTTATAAATATGTCCTTTCTTACACTATCCTGCCTTACTTACTCCCTTTCTTCTGAGAGTCTCCCTGAATAAATTAAATGTTTCTCAAATCCACTTGAAGCTTTGGTTTAAGGAACTAGCCTAATAAGCATATGGGACATCAGGTCTGGTACCTGATTCATACCGAGATAAGTCCAAGTGGTGAGGCTGTGGCTTGGACAGCAGGGAAATGAGTCGTAAGCAGACCAACTACACGTTGTGTTGGAAAACACCTTGCCTGAGCAGGTCTTTTTAAAGGAGTGAGACCACCTCTATAGGGACTCTCCAGTGTCCAAGAAGAGAAGGTATCAATGGGATCAGATACGTGTGGTCTCACATAGTCAGTGGGGATAAATATCCCTAAGAGACCCCCAGTGACATCTCTTGTGAGAAAGAACCAGGCTCGAAAACCCATGTGGCACTACTCCCACTACTGTGACACCGTTACTCAATGGCAAGATTTATTTTATCATTGTTCTTTCTCCATCATGTCTGGTCCTATGCTAGATGGACCTATGAAATTCTCTACAACGCATTTCCCTTACTGCACGTCTCCTTTACTCTTCCTACAAGGCAGGTCTAAGCTGAGTAACTAGAGACATTTCATATTGGATGAGAGTGGGAAAATTTGCTATCAGATAGGACTGGATGCTTTATTACTTGGAACTTAGTGGGAAAGCCATGGAAACCTTGAAATTCATACAAAAGACAGAGGGGGACAGATTCACATAGCAGGATAGTCAAATGAATAAAGTTACCCTTTGCTTATACCTTACAGATTCCAGCTTGTTTCTGAAATCTGTGGCTTCCCCCTACATGCTTACCAAATGTAAGTAAGGACCTCTCTGCAATTTGCTATTGAGGGAATTATTTTGAAGCCTCAATTCTGTTACCCGGGTATCTACAAAGTCCTTTCCCAGATCTCCACAGATTCCCAGAAGGATGTATATTCTCATGGTCACATTTGTCTCTGGAAAACTCCTTTTCACTTACATCAACATTCCCTTTCCACATGTCTTCAACAAAATTAATTCCATGTCAGAGAGGTCTAATGGACATTTTTATATGTTGTCCAGGATATGACCTCTTTCCTTCCTTGATAAAGAGCTTGATTCCACTCTACTAGTTTTTCTAGCATTTGGGGGAGCTAAAGTGTGGGCAGCATAAAGGACAGTTTGCCCAGTTAGTTGTGTCTTCCCCTGGAGCTCCCCAAAGAAGTGGAGACAGTCGAGAATTTATCTACTTTGTTAGTGGCGGTAGAAACACCTGGCCACAGGCCTGGCATCATCATTATATAACTAATGTCATTCAAAGTTATAGTATATATAATGGTTATTATGGTGTTATTTAGGTGTATTTTAGCCAAAATTCAGACAAACCAATTCAGGGACTTCAATTTCAGAGAGTGATGTGAAAATCTACAAACAAGTGTTTTTTTTTACATGATATATGGACTCAAAATTTTAAATAAACCATATTGAGAAAAGTCAGAAGACATTTATAGCCTAAAAATTACTATAAGAAATAAAGTATCTGATAATAATAGCTAACATTGATTGAGAGCTTAGTGTATACAATATACATTTCTAAGTGCTCAACATGTATTAACTAGCTTCTAGGATGTTCAGGATAGGGGCACCTGGGTGGCTCAGCTGGTTCAGCATCCGACTTTGGCTCAGGTCATGATCTCATGGCTTGTGGGTTCCAGCCCCGCATCGGGCTCTGTGCTGACAGTTCAGAGCCTGCAGCCTGCTTCAGATTCTGTGTCTCTCTTCCTTTCTGCCCTCCCCTGCTCATTCTTTGTCTTTCTCTGTCTCTCAAAAATAAATAAACATTGAAAAAAATTTAGGATGCTCAGGGCATCCTGTAAAGTAAGCAGTGTTATTACTCCCATTCTATAGATGAGAAAACTGAGGCACTGCCCTGATGTTTTCTAGCTCATGCATCTGGAAGGTGGCAGAGCCAGGCTTCAAATCCTGAAATTTGGCCATCTGGCTCATTGCTCATCTTACCAGTCATGAGCAATGGTGTTTCTTACACTAAAGTGACATGAGTATCATACAACAGATAAAGCAAGCATGCAAAAACTGTGTTTTCCTTATTCTTTTGTCTCCTTTAGGATAAAGTTTTATAATTATCAAATATACCATTTGTTATAAATTGAGCAAGCGTGAAGTACCGTCCACTTTCTTAAACCTAGAATATGATACAAGCAATGTGACCACAGTGCAGTTTCAAATGCTTAAAATTTCCAAGATTCTAAGTCTACACTGTTGGCCTGACTTCCTCAAATCTACACTACTGACTTTAGTTTCCATTTCTCTATCATTCACTACATTTGAACCAAAAATTATATAGCCTCTTCTCCTACAAATACATTGACTGATAATATTTTAGTCCCATTGAGCGGGTTCTGTCTTCCTCAATGACACGGTACCATTTTCGTTCTTCCTTTCAGATTCCTTCCCTTCCCTACATCCATATACTCTCAAATCTTTTTGCTCATTCAGTGCTCCTCTCATCTATTTATGTATTTGCTTCTTGGCTTTCATTTCCTAAACGTCCTTAAAAGTTCATTCATTGGACCTATACCCCTGCTTCCCTGCCAGCTCGCTCTCCTGGTCTCCTCTGTCTCTCTTGCTGTTTCCTCACCAGTAAATCTCTTCAGCCATCATTGTAGCTCAGTTATGTTTATAATAAAAGTTGCCCAAGGACACACAGCTAGAATGGCACAGATGAGAACTGAACTCCTTACTCTCTGCCTTCTCAATCTATGGTCTTAAACTTTATATCATCCATTTCCAGTCTGACTTACAGGACCCCTCCACTGGGATAATCTACAGTCACTTTAAATGTAACACATTTGTCCTTGCTTGATTTTTATCTCCATTTCCAAAATGCCCTTCTCTTTTATGCATTCTCTCTTAGTATGTAAAATATGCCAGTATAGTCCCCACAGTTTTTGCTATGATAATTCTTTTAATTCTTTACTGTCCCCACATGGCCTATAGCCCAAGCCTAAGGCAAGAAGCTCACCTTTAGTTTATTTACTTTTCCTTGCAACCCACAATATTAAAGGGCTGTGCTTTTTAAAATTTAACTCTTTGTTACTTTTTTATTGAGATATATTTGACACATAACATTGTATAAGTTTAAAATGTACAATGTGTTAATTTGGTATATTTATGTGTTGCAAAATACCTCTATCATGTCACGTAATTATAATTTCTTCTTTGTGGTGAAAATAATTAAGATCTAGTCTCTCAGCAACTTGGAAATTTGTAAATACAGTTTTGTGGACTATAATCACTATACTGCAGTATGCATATACAGTGGAATATAATTCAGCAATGAGAAAGAAAGATATCCTGCCTTTTGTGACAACATGGGTGGCCCTTGAAGGCATTATGGTCTTCAAGTCTGTCTAAGATAAGTCAGACAGAAAAAGGCAAATACTGTATGATATTTGAACTTATGTGCAGAATTTTAAAAAGCTGAACTCATAATACCAGAGTCAAATTATGGTTACTAGTTACTGGGCATGGGCTGGGGAATTGAAGAAATGTTGTTTAAGGGCATAAACCTACAACTAGTAGATCAATACATTCTGGAGCGCTAATTTTCTCAAACACAACTTTCTGGATGTCACACTCTTTCTGAAGAATTCATTGTCTATTAGTTTTATGCTTAATTTCACAGCACTGTATCTAAAATCTCTTCTTAATGCCTCTATTTTATTTAACCAAAATTCTGAGACTATCTCCAGCACAGATCCTCCACAGAATTGAGGCAGTTTTTTCCCCCCTCCTTGTCACATCCAAGTTCATTCCCCTCCTTTTCTATCCAAGTTTCTATGACTTGCTGGAGTCTAGACGTCAACCCATGTTTATCATAAATAAAATGACCTCCTCTTCTGATACCTTGCATTATCTTACGTATCTGATTAAAAATTGGTTTGTGTTATTCTCTTTTTCTTTCGCTGAACTATAAACATTTGAAAGTGAGGCTAGGGATGGAAGAAACTTAGAAACTACAAACTACGTTACATTTTTAAGGGTCATGTAGTTAGGTTGCTCTATTTTACAGATAAGGATACATTGTTAAGAGAGGTTCTTTTGAATCCTGAATCCTTAAGGACGCATGATGCTCCTTTTGGGTTTTTTGGCATTCATCAAACAAAATTTGGCCTCAAGACGTGCTGAATAAAATGTGTTCAGTTTATTTTTACTTAGAAATAGGAAGAATGTTTTGGTAAAATTTCACTGGGAAATTTAGTTTTCACTGGGACTGCTTAGGCAAACCAATTTCAAACCAGCATCTGGGAACTTTTCAAAGAGCAGAGTAGTGACTCATTAATCTACCTTCCAGATCTTGCTAATATACAACTATGACTTTGGCAAATAGCTTTCAATACTGCTGATACCATCTGTCAGTCTTTTCTGGTAAAGTCATCCAACGTTGTATTTCCCCCCTATGTAATATGAACCCAAGCAGTGCATATCAATCTTGGGCCTGAATGAAAAAGGGAAAGCAGCTTATTAAATGGAAATTATTTACTATAGTAAGTATTACTGTGAACTTCGTATTTTAATTTTAACAAATTAAGTTGCCTAGCCTTGGCAGTCTATATTTTCACTGTTTACATGCTCTAGTGTTTGATTTCTAAATCACATTTTCTAAAACACATACCCCTAAAATGAATATTATTCAGGACCAATACCAGGTAACAGCAGATTTGATTTCTATTAGCTTCTCTGTTGATAAAATATTATTCATTTTTTCAAAATTACCTCTCTTAAGCCTTCCAGGGTGCCCATTAGGTAAAACAGGTGTATCTTCCATATGCCTTGTTATGTTACTCTATTATGTCATAGATAATTTCAAATCTATCTAAAATATAAATTCCTTGAGATCAGGGACTATGACTTATTCAACTTCCTTATACATTTATTCCACATTATACATAGCAGATGTTCAATAAATGTACACTTGACTTCTTTCCTCATTGAATTTATGGCAATTCAGTGGCCTCCATACAGTATAATATTTATAAACTTTAGTACAATAGAACCTTCAGATTTTCCTATGCTCTCCATGAAGTCTAGTCTGCATTCTCTGTTAATTTTTATACCACTATTCTCCTGTCTTAAGTACTGACATCTTAGAGTGTGTCTTAAAATCTTGAAGTAATAGATGTCCTCTGATTGTTCTTCATGATCATACTATCCACTCTAGGTTCTCTACACTTTTATATGCATCTTTGGAGTTAGGCTATGAATTGTTACAAAATGGCTTGCTGTGATTTTGTTTTGATTGCTTTGCATCTTGACACGGATAATGTAGCGATCAATATCAGAACAATAGGCACCTTCATATCGAGTTTTCCAATCCATAAACATGCTGCAGCTCTCCATTTAACGAAGTCCCCTTTTATCTCACTCAGCAGTGGCTTACAGTTTTCTGTATGGAAATCTTTCACACGTTTTTTAAAAATCTGTGTCTTGATTTTTTTTGGATGCCCTTCTAGATAGTATTTGTTTCACTCTCATTTTCTGATTCTTTCTTCCTAGGATACAGAAATACCATTGAATTTTGCATCTACTGACCGTCATACCATCTCGCCAAATCAAATATTAGAGAACTTTGTATTTTCTGTGTATGTAATCATGCAGTCTGAGAATAAAGACTGCTTTATTTTTCCCTTTCCGATATTCGTGCCTCGTATTTCTTTTTCTTGCATTATTGCACTGACCAGACTTCCAGAACAATGTTGAGAGAAGTATCAATAGTGACATTATATTCTGTGCCTGATTTCAAAAAGGAGTCTTTAGAATTTTACATTAAGTATAGTGTTAGTATAGGTTTTGTGTTTCTTCCAATCCCAGTTTTTCATGAACTTTTTTTAAATGAAATTCTTGTTTTGTATCTATTGAGATAATCATATCATTTTTTCTCCTTTCTTTTGTCAGCATAGTAAATTACGTGATTGATTTTCACATGTTAATTTAGACTTATCTTCCTGAGGTAAACATGAGATTCAATATATAAATACTTGCTTATCAGTTTTGCACCCATGCTTACGAGGCATATTACTCTGTAATCATTTCTAATATCTTTCCTAGGTTTTGGTGTCATATTCAGGGTTCTACAAAATATTTTGTTTTATATTTTCCTTACATATTCAGCAGAATTCATTAGTAATAATTTCTTAATTGGTGTATTCTGTTTTTAAGAGGTTTATTTTTATTAGATTCAGTTCCTTTAACAGGAATATGAGTATTTGGGGCTCCTGGGTGGCTCAGTCGGTTGGGCATCTGACTTTGGCTCAGGTCATGATCTCACGGTCCGTGAGTTCGAGCCCCGCTCGGGCTCTGTGCTGACAGCTCAGAGCCTGGAGCCTGCTTCAGATTCTGTGTGTGTGTCTCTCTCTCTGCCCCTCCCCCACTCATGCTCTGTCTCTATCAAAAAATGAATAAATGTTAAAAAAAAATTAAAAAACCATGTGTCTGAGTATTCAGATAACCTAATTTTTTGGTTAGTTTTAATAATTTTCAAAACATCTAAAACGTTTCACTTTAGTTATATAATTTGTTGGCATAACTTTTAAAATAATATTCTATTATTAACTTTTTAATATCTATGATATCTGGATTGATGTCCCATTTTCCCTTCTGGATTTAGCAATGTGTTTTCCTCTATTTATTTTCATTAGTCTTTCCATAAGTTTATCACTTTCAAAAACCAAACTTCTGCCATTTTGTTGTTGTTTATACATTTAGAAGGTATTTCACTGACTTCTGGCCAAATAGTTATTATTTCTTTCATTTTACTTTCAGGGAACTTAAATTGCTTTTATTTTCTTGGCTTTCTAGATGGAAACTTTGATCACTGATTTTAAAACATTTTTATTTCCTAGTATATGCTGAAATGCATGTTATTCTCTCCTGACTGATACTCAACAGCCACTGACAGAGCTCCATTACTCTTTCTTGGGACATCTTAAAGCCATTCTTTTAGCCATACCTCTGAATCACATTGGATAAGACACTTCATGCTCTCTGGGATGAGAAAGAAAGAAGTGAAGAGTAAAAACAAGGAAGATGGACAAAAAATGAAAAAGGAAAAACAGTTTTACTAAAACCTTTCTAAAATTTCTTCTGATAATAAAATCATGACTCTTTAAATAGCCAGGATGATTTTACTCCATTCTTTCCAATCCTCTTCCTATAAAAAATGTACAGCCACTATATGCTCATGTTTTACATCTGGAAAGGCCAGGTGAACTGCTCAAAGCCTGGCAGAGGACAGGCAGGAGGCTAGGTGTTTGCTGTGGGAGGTATAACCACCTGTCTCTTTGGATGGGTATTGTCCCATAGTGGTGAAATTTATGTGTTTCCAACTCCTTGAAGGTATGCCTAAAGTCTTAACCTGAAAGTTTCCCCACATTTTCTATGTTGAATCTTATGTAGTTTGATGAGAATATGTCTGACTCACTAATTTTTTTTTTTTTTTTTTACATAACTCAAGGTCATAAATTCAAATGCCAATAGAGAATGTGGGGGTAAATGAATGAATTCATCAAGTATAATGGTTCTGATATTTCAATTGTATTTTTTTTTTTAGTTTTTCATATTGCAACTGAAAGTTAGCGTTGGCGTAGATGAGCTAATAAGTGGAGGGGACTTCGGGGACACTAGAGAACATGTGACCTGTTGAAAAAACGATGGCAGTGACTCTGCTTGAGTAGATGGTTGCCATGCCAGGAAGGGTAACACGATATTCCAATTTCTTATGAAGTTAAGATTTTGATAGGACATCATCATATGATTATTTTATTTCTGGCACATTTCAGCAATGGTCACCTAAAATCCACATTTTTGGATGTGCACAATTGTCAGACTAAGTTCTTCTGGGGATCATAGGTGAGAAAGAATAAGATATTCTGTTCTTTCATTAGTTCATTAATTCATTCAGCAAATATTTACTGAATATCTAGTATGTGTCAGGCAGCCACCCTAGGTACTGGAGATAAAATGGTAAACAGAACCAGATGGGGTTCTGTGCTCTCGTGGTACTTTGGTTGAGTGGGGATACAGGCAGTGGTGAAATGTTCGTGAACAAAGCGTGATGTTACCACTGTGAGAAGTACTGTGTCAGGGCACTCAAGCCCTGAAGGGAGGAGCTTCAACTCAGTTCCTCAGACCTTATTTTAGAGAAGGAATGTTATAAGTACACCTTTTATGCTAGCTAGCTACCTTTAAGGAAAAGTCAGAATTAATAATTTACCTCTGTCTAGAGAGGTTTTAAAACAGAATCTTTACGTGCAGTTTGATGCAACGCTCTCCTGGGATCCCGAGAAGCAGTGCGCTTGTAGGTCTGATTTTGGTTATCTTGAGGAAGGTTTCCAAATAACCACTTCTGTTCTTGTCTCTGCTTCTTCATAACAGGTCCCTTTACATTCTCTATTTGCAGGGGGGGGATTTAGTCCCTATCTCTCTTATGCTCCAGTTCTACACAAGAATTTTGTCTTCCTCATGAGAAAATGGAAAGCTTTATAACACAATGAGAGATCATGAGAGTAAACCAAATACATATAGGATCCAGACTTTAGCACTTAATGTCTAACCCAGTTTCCAGGGGACCTTCCCAGTAACTATCCTCTTGGGTTGAATGACACGTGGATACCTTCTTGGTAGAGATCCCTTATCCTTTATGATTCTGGTCCAATCAGCTACAAATATTTAGTCACATACCTGATTTTTTTATTGTGCTCCTAGTATGTGTTAGGTATTGTTCTGAATGTCTCAGATATATTAGTTTATTTAATCCTCATAAGACTTCTGAAGATAGGTGCTACTGTTAGTTCCACTGTATAGATCAAAAAACTGAGGATGAGAGAAATTTAGCCACTTAAGAAAAATCAGATAGATATTAAGTGTGAAACCTGAATTTGAACCCAGGCTTTTGATTCCTAATGGATAGCAATAATATTTACTTTACTGCTCAATATTACTTGTTTTATCTTTATACTGTTTTTCCTTAAATAAAGTTTGATCTCTACCCATATTTGATCTCAATCTCTATAGCCCATAGCACTACAAATAACTGGCTGAAGCTTCACCAAATATTTTTAGTCCTCAGAGACTTTTAATTTCTATTTGACAATGATCTAGGCAAAGAAGAAGGATTTGAGTTACATTAAACAATTAGTGTTGCACAGGGAACTCTAAGACGTGCTCAAAATTTAAAAAGGACATGGGCAAAAGGGGACATGGGCATGTCTCTTACCGCTTTTACAACAAATAGAGTTGCCCTTTGAGGAGGGCACCTGTTGGGATGAGCACTGGGTGTTATATGGAAAGCAATTTGACAATAAATTTCATATTTAAAAAAACAATAAATTTCATAACCAGCAAAACAAAACAAAACAAAACAGAACAAAACAAAACAAAACACAAATAGAGTTGCCCAGAACTGTTAATAACAGTATCAAAAATCCTAAAGTCTCAAAGATCTGAACTCTGGAGCAATTATAATAGCAATGGGGACCATGCTGGCTTTTGCTGGGGCAAAAAAGCAAAGAAAAGGGCACAAGTTAACATAATAATATTAACAAATAGTTGAAAGGAAATTGAACAATTTAATCCTTTTGGCTTTTGTTTCTTTAGTCAAAAAGAATGAATTTCTCACTCTAAGAAGGAAGAGTAACCCACAGTAGGAAAAGAGATTGGAAAAGTAGTGGGTTGCTTTGGTAAATGTGTATCTCCTCACCCACATAAACTGTACAGAAGAGACAGAGATTTGAAATGGGAGGTTTAAATATGCTAAAAAAAAAAAAAAATAGAGATTGTTTTTTCTGTCCTGCATGGTTCTTGAGAATTGCTTCTTTGTGTTGATTCATCCTCCACTCCTTTCTCTTCTAGGTTCTTTTGATCCAGTTGAGGCAGATGTAGAAGTCTTCTAGATGACTTAACAGGTAACTGTGAGTGCAAACTCCAGGTGGCTTTTTGTACCCATCTCTCAGTTTCAGTGGATATCTTCAGGTGCTTTAGCTTCTATGGAAGAATAAGATAAGCTTGGGTTTGGAAGTCAGAGGATCTTGCTCTCTAGCTTCCTGTCCAGTAAAATGCACTACAAATTTTCTTCTTTACAGTCTATGGTGATATTTTTTTAAAGTTTATTTATTTTGAGAGAGAGAAAGCATGAGTAGGGGAGGGGCAGAGACAGAGGGAGAGAGAATCTTAAGCAGACTCCATGCTGTCAGCACAGAGCCTGACCCAGGGCTCGAACTCACAAACCCTGAGATCAAGACTCAGACGCTTAACTCACTAAGCCATCCGGGCACCCCTTGGTGATAATTAAATAAACTAATAATATGTAAGAAGTATCATGACCAAATTTATCTTTGTTATTTAGACATTAAGAAATTATATCTCTTACCATTTATTTACTTTAACCAAAATATTCCAGGGATTCAAATGAACTGCACAGGGAAATTGATTTTTCATATAAAATGAAGATTTCTTTATTTTTTTTAATGTTTATTTATTTATTTTGAGGGAGAGAAAGAGCATGTGCACATGAGCCGGGGAGGGGCAGAGAGAGGGAAAGAGAGAATCCTAAGCAGGCTCTGTGCTGTCAGTGCAGAGCCCGACACAAGGCTTGATCTTAGGAGCCATGAGATCATGACTTGAGCTGAAATCAAAAGTCAGACACTTAACCAACTGAGCCACCCAGGCACCCCTAAAATTAAGATTTCTAAATGGCAAATACTAAATGTCAGTATACCCCAAAGCACTCTGCTTTGGAAAAACAAAACAAAACAAAACAAAACAAACACAGGGCATTGGATTTATATCACACAATAGGTGAAATTGCAGTTCTGTTCTTTAATGTGTGAACTTAGGCAACTGAGAAACAAAGATAACAATACCAACATCAAAACAGCAGTCTAAGAATCAAATGTAATAAGCCTGTAAAGTACTTAGCGCAATGGGTAGCCATAAATGTGGTTGGTTCAGGAAATATAGGAGATTATTATTGCTTATCATTATTATTTGTAAAAGTTGTATTCCATTGACTTGAGTACTAGAATCTCTTGTAGCAAAAGTCTCACCTTTGCTGAAATATTTTTGACAAGCCTCTTGGGTGGCTGACCTGAGCTGCAGGGCATGTAAGGGATAGTGCCCAGACTTTAGGGAAGGAGAACTCTTTAGCAACATAGATACAACAATTTGTGAGGCAAGAGAAGGAAAAGGGAGAAAAAGACACAGATAGAGGAGGGAGCAAACATATGGGGAGAATATGAATATATATATATATATATATATATATATACATACATATATAGTTATATACTGTGCAATGTGACATCCCTTTTAATTTCCAAATCAGCAGTAAACTCTCTATTGCTTGCTGGTGCTTTGTTTTGGTGGATGAATGTGTGTGAGTGCATGTGTTTGCATGTAGCCTGTATTCCATCTCCTGAAAGATATGAGACTCCAAATGGTGGATTTAGGTAGAGAAGCGTATGGATGCCATCTCTAGGTTATATCCTTAGTGTTGATTCATGTTTTCTTTGACAGGAATGATAGAATTTTGGCACTCGGTGATAAAACTGGTGGTGAAAGAGTAGACTACCATTCTTGCCCAAATTTGTTAAATAACTTGGGATTTCAATTTAATTATCTTCAGGACCTTCATATGTAAAACACCAGTGATTACGGTTAGCAGATGCTCCCAAAACCCAATGGGCTTTCCCATCAAAGCATCTCTGGTTGTTTAACAATGTAACAGACATGACACTGATAACAACAACCAAATCGAGAGAAGAATTGGATAGCCTCCCTGGCATTTTATAGAGGCTCTCTAAAAATGATCCCAATAATTATTCATGTTTTTAAAAAAATCTTTCTCTCATAAAGAAGGCTACCATAGCTTTTCTTAACTCTCTGCAAATACATAAAGCAAAGACAAATTTCATCTTACCTTCAACTTTTTGTGTATTTTTCTCTTCTGTTTCTATCCACTTTCTTACCTGCCAATCTGCTCTGCCTCCACTTTGCCTCTTTCTTCTTAGCAAAGTACCTTGCTCCTCTGGCATCTAATGATTGAAAATCCGGTAGGTCAAAGACCTGTGGAGGATACAAAGATGACTTAGATTTTGATTCCGTTTTTGAAGTAGACCTATTGTTTGTGTCTGTCAGCCTCTTCTCCTTGGGGAAATCCTCTTTCAGGCTACAGGGTGAACATATGACCATGACTACAGCCGAGGATAGGCATTGGAGCCAAGTAAGGTCAGAGTCCCAGTGATTCACATGGAAAGAAAAACAAGGAAGCATTTTCTGCTATAGCTGTTAAACTAAGATTATGTGAGCCTGCAGCTGCCGACAGCCATCCTGCCTGCTAACTTGACTTTGTGCACAATGAATTCAAAAAGAAAGTTGAGAATTTCTTTGTTAAAGTGGTCACTCCCAGAATTCCCAGGAATATTTGGAAATAAATTTCCTTTTAGTTTAAGCTCATTTGAATTGGCTTTCTGTCACTGGCAATCCAAAGTGTCGGAATGAATACAGCCTTCCAACAGTTTATGGTCTAATAAAAAAATACAGTTAGAATGGCAAAATTGTCCTGAGGAGACCAGGTTGAACAGTACAAGTGTTTTCACTCGTGACTGAAAACAATAGCAGTATTCCAATGGTGTATTATTACCTGTTGCATCGCCTTGTTTCACCTTGATTCCTGTGTTCCAAAGTTTCAAGGGAACCTTCCGGTTTTAGTGGTGGTGTTCAAGTTATGTGTGTGGGACGAGGAGAGTGAAGTTGAAGCCTTCTTCCCAGCAACCTCAACCACCCCGTGATCTCTGTTAGTCTCCCTTACCGCACACTAACATATGGCCTAGGTGAAAATTCATAGTTAACCAAAACAGTATGATAACTATACCTGCAATGCCAGCCCCCTAACTGTTCTTTCCAACTGGATTGCCATCCCAAAGCTCTGACTATTTATTTCTGGACCTACACTAGCTGCATTAACTAGGAGCACGTTTCATACTAAGAGCCTCATACCTACCTTTGGACTCTTATTTGCAATGTGGACAGATGATAGCAAATTGTGAAAAGGCTACTTGTTATGTCTATAATATTTAACCTCCTTTTTTTTTCAAAATACTCTTTAACCTTTTTTTTAAAAAATTTTTTTTAACATTTATTTATTTTTGAGACAGAGAGAGACAGAGCATGAATGAGGGAGGGGCAGAGAGGGAGGGAGACACAGAATCGGAAGCAGGCTCCAGGCTCTGGGCCACCAGCCCAGAGCCTGACGCGGGGCTCGAACTCACGGACCGCAAGATCGTGACCTGAGCTGAAGTCGGATGCTCAACCGACTGAGCCACCCAGGCGCCCCATTTTTTAACCTTTTAAACTACTTGCCACTTTTTAAAATCATAAGTGGCAAATGGTACTCTCTCAAATTCTATTTTAGAGTGTTGATAATAATCCAGGTCAAAAGATAAAGGTTGATGAGTACAAAGCACCACAAATACCTTATTGATAAAAGATGAAAAATTATAATATTCTTCCTTCCCAAGAATTGAGCTTTCTACCTGTGCATACCATCTCACACAGCGTGTAATGATTAGAAATGGTTAGAAATGAACTCTGCAGATAGAAAAACAATCTACAAAACCTCTCCAGTTGAAACAATATGTACTTATATAAGAATAGACAGATTGACCAATGAAACAGAACAGAAAGGGCACAAATTAACCCAACTATATTTGGAAAATGAGAACATCAGACCACTCAGGAAAAAATGGGCTTTTTAATAAATGATGTTGGGAAAACTGTAGCATTATTTTGAAAAAGACAAAATTAAATCCATTTCCTACACCATCAGAAAGAATAGAGTCCAAAGAGACCTAACTGTGAAAACATACAATGTAAATATAAAATTTATTTAAAAAGAGCTAAATGTCAGGGCACCTGGTGGCTCAGTCAGTAAAGCATCCAAACTCTTGATTTCAGCTCAGGTGCTGATCTCATGGTTGTGAGATTGAGCCCCACGTTGGGCTCTATGCTGTGTATAGAGCCTGCTTGAGATTCTCTCTCTCACTCTGTCCCTCACCTGCTTGCATGGGCACCATGCAGTCTCTCAAATAAATAGATAAATAAATAGATAAATAAATAGATATAGATAAATAAATAAATAAATAAATAGATAAATAGATAGATAAAGCTAAATGTTTAAGAAAATGGAACTATAAAAATGCTATGAGAAAACATGGGGATTAAGAATGGGGATTAAGAATGGCTTTATATGGTTCAAAACCCAGAGACAATAAAAGAAAAGGCATGTAAATTTGACTGTTTAACTTACAAAGAACTTCTGTATGAAAAAAAAAAATATTCAAAAATGTCTAAAAGGAATGACAAGTTGGGAGAAAATATTTGCAACATACATTACAAACCATTTGAGAAAGAACTTATAAAAATATA
Organism: Panthera pardus; assembly: GCF_024362965.1. NCBI lineage: Eukaryota > Metazoa > Chordata > Mammalia > Carnivora > Felidae > Panthera > Panthera pardus. The sequence goes on from NW_026526688.1 coordinate 174,223,295, forward strand.
GGGGAAAACACCAAATTTTATAGAATACCGAGCAAAAAAGGATCTAAAATGGTCCTTAAACATATTGAAACATATCTAGTGATCATAATAAGAGAAACACAAGTTAAATTTACACTGAGCACTATTTATTACTCAACAGATTGGTAGAGATTCTAAACTCAAAACCAGCTTTTGTTTTGGAAGCTATAGGAAAATAAGCACAGATACACATGGAGATGAGAATAAAAGGTACAAGAAGTCTATCCAGGGATATTTGACAATAGCTAACAGCCCTTATATGCACTACTCTTTGTCTCAGAAGTTCTCCTTCTGGGAATTTATCCTAGAGATCTGTATCAAAAATATGAAAATGCATATATACAAGTATTTTTTATTTACTTATAATTACAAAATATTCGTTTCTTCCCAAATTTCCAAGCACAGGAGATGTTTGGATAAACTAGGGTACTTATGCACAATGGAGCACTATACAGCCGTAGAAATAAAAAAGGGCTTTCTCGGTGTACCGATTCAGAGTGACTTTTAGGAGATACTCAAGATCAGTTGTTAAAGGGAAAAATGCAAGGTTCAAAGAAGTAAATATAATACGCTATATTTTGTTTAAGAAATATGCACAAATAAGACATGATGTCTTTACAAAAATTAACCCAAGAAGATAGATAAGAAAACAATGAAGGAGGGGCAAGGTAGAGAGAGAGGCAAGGAAAGGACATATTTTCTGAATGTAGCTTTTGCATGCCCTTGACTTAGGAAGGTTGTTTATGTTCCACATATTCAGAAAAGAACTTGAAAGTGTAAGGATAGGCAAAAAAATTGAGAAAGTAAATTAAAAAAATAAACCCTACTTTTTAAAAGTGAATTACATAAGTCATACTAAAAGAAGGATAAGTTATAAATGGACTGATCCAAATAGCTTTTTACATGGAATTTGACTACCTACTCTCAGTCCTCTACTCGGGGATAAAGAGAGCAAACAAACCTAACTCTTTTGAGTGGATTTGTTTTGTTGTAGTGGTGTGGTAAAGCCATTCTGAAAGTATTTTAGTTGTATTGAAGGACTGAACAAATGAGTAAATGTTGACGTTATTGAGCCAGGAGAGTGTAGAAGGGAGGAGATACGAAGATGGAATAAGAAAAGGCAAGGAGGTGGATTACATAGAAAATAACAGGATGAGATAATAAGAGCATGACGTTGATAACTGGCGTTATATAACATGATCATGGTCCATTTACTTGCCCTGGTGACCTTTTTTTTCCTAGATGGGGCTGCAACTCCAGGTAAGGAACCACCCTGGGATTCCCTCAGATTCTCTGGAAGCCCTGGCAGCCAGTGGGGCTCAGTCTAACATTGACATGTGTCTACATCAATTATTGCTTTTGTCAGTATTATATGCCCATTACTGTGCTGCATTTGGTCATCAAATTATGTTCAGTAGAGATTGGTCAGTACGTGGAGATGGGACGACACCAGGTTTGGAGTTAATCAGACTTTCAGAGCTTGTGTGGCCGCTTCAATCCTCTGAGTCTCAATTTCTTCATCTGTAAAATCTGACTACAAATAGCTAGCATGGATATAGAAATTGCCTTGGAATGCTATAGACATAGCATATGATAACACGTTTTGATAATACCATTAGCATAGACTTTTTGAGAGCACAGAAATGAATGTATATTGAGTGTTTTCTGTGAGCCAGGCATTGTCTAGGTCGTTTAGCTACATATTCGCATGTACTCTTTACAACACAGTTAAAAATGCATCTTATCTCCCCACTTTACAGATAAGAACACTAGGACTAAAATGGACTAAATACATTTCCTAAAGTTCCAAAGCTCTTATTTCAAGAATCAAAATATTAAACGAAAGCTTTCTGTTGTCCCCCACTCTATTCTGAGAATTAAATGAAGAAAGGGACATAAAATACTTTATAACCTATAAAGTATTTATGCAAACATAATAGAGTATTGCAATTTAAGGGAGACAAAACAAATCATAAAACAACTAGGAAACAAAGTATCTCAAACCAAATGATACTGATATGATAGCAAGTGCAGTTGGAGTCAGGGCTGGGGAGAAATCCTGTTAATTGGTGTGGGATGGATTGTAGGAGGCTCCATGAAAGGGATGGGACTTGAATGGGACTGGAAGAACAGAAAGCATTTTGATAAATGGTAGCAAGTAGAGAGGGCATTCCAGGCAGGCGGAATGGCATGATTAAACACACAGGAAGGTGCATGTGCTTCAATGTATACTGTATTTGCAAAAAAATACAGTGGCTAGGTCAACTAGGCCAGGTTCAAGAGCGTCCAAGAAATCATTTTCTGGACTCTTCCTTAAAATCACGATTACCTTCCTTTGTGACTTAGAGTCATGATGTACGTAAATGACCATTAAAATTGTGCTGACCTCTCTATGCTGGAAGTAATTTCCCTAATGAATATTGATGCACTTGGCCCTGCACACTTTATAGAGATAAATGCCTACACAGCCCACAGTAGAGGTCAGTGGGAATTCTGCTTACCGAAAAGCTATAGAACTTGGCCTTTAACAAACCATTCTTTATTAGTGAGACCAAGAAAAGGATAGATAAAAGCTGTTTGATGATGGATTTTGCTATGCTCTATGAAACATAAAAGGAAAGATTAGCATTTTAAAGTTATTTAAACAAGGTCAGAAATAAAGCCCCTTTACTCCTGTTTAAGAAATGTTTAAAGAGTTTGTGTTTATTATTTCATATATCATACCTTGTCCTTGTTATATTACATCCTTATTTAATATGTTTCTTTCTTTAGATAAACTTTCCGATTTGAGGGCTTTTTCAGCTCTCCGAGGATATATAGTTTTCTCTATTTTGAGATTTCAGTTTGCTATGCTTTTCTAAACTCTGTGTGTATTAGCTCAATTGACCACAGAGGATAAAGAACTATATTATACACCATATATGTTTCCTTAATTGGACAAGAAATTTCCAACACAATAAATAAAACTATGTAGCCAAAATTCTGGAGAAGAAAGAATACATTGACCCGGCATATGTACTGCGTTGCATTTTTAAAAATATCGTTTTAGGAATTATAAAGTGCATGCAAATATCATTACACTGATGATGGACACTAAGCCACAGATTTTAAAAAGCACTTAGAACCTCAAATAAAGTGTGAAAAAATTTATGGCTAGCAGACCACCTTATAGGAAATACTACAGGAAATCCTTCAGGCTGATGAGAAACGATTCTAGATTGTGACTCAATTCCAGAGGAAGAAATAAAGAATGCCAGAAGTGGGGACTATGTGTGCTGACCTAAAAGACTATGAAATACTTTGCATTATCTCTTAAGTTCCTCAAAAGGCATAAAGTTGTTTAAAGCAATAATAAGGTTATCTTGTTGGATTTATAATGTACATATAAATGTAATATATAGACAATAGTAATAGCGCAAGGGAGAAGGAGAAAGCTACATCAGAGCAAAGTTCTACATTTTGCTGACACTAATTAATTTGAAGTGGATTGTGGTGGTTAAGTTTCATAGGGCAATCCCTAGGGTAAACACTTAGAAGACGACTCATAAAATATAGTTTTAAAAAAGTGAATTTAAATGTACACTAAAGAATGCTTAACATCAGAGAATGGAGGAAAGAAAGAAAGAGGATGAGAAAAGACTGAAGTCATATAGAAAATAGTAAAATGGCAAATATAAAGCTGACTATATTGATAATTAAAAATATAAATGTTTTCAATATCCCAACAAAACAGAGATTGTCAAAAGAGATATAAAAAGCAAACTCCAACTCTATGATGTCTACAAGATACATGCCCTAGGTTCAAAGACATACATAGATTAAAGGAAAAGAATGCAAAAAATATGTATATATATAAATACATAAATGGTAACCAAAAAAGAGCTGGAGTGGCGATATTAATACCTGACAAAATAGACTTTCAGACAAAATATATCAGTAGATGACTTAGAGAAGAAAACATAAGTGAATTGGAAAATAATTTGAACTCAATGAAAGTGAAAGCACCATGGGGGCACCTGGCTGGCTCAGTTGGTTAAGCATCCGACTTCAGCTCAGGTCATGAGCTGAAGTTCGTGGGTTCAAGCCCTGCATCTGGGCTCTGTGCTGACAGCTCAGAGCCTGGAGCCTGCTTCGGATTCTGTGTCTCCCTCTCTCTCTGCCTCTCCCCCACTCACACTCTGTCTCTCTTTCTCTCTTTATGGGATGTGGCTAGAATATCAATTAGAGGGAAATTTATAGATTTCAACACCTATGTCAGAAAAGAAGTCTCAAGTCAATAACCTAAACGTCCATCTTAAGAAACCAGAAATAAAGAGAAAACAAAATCCAAAGTAATAAAGAGGAATGATATAGTAATGATTACAGAAGAAATTGATGAAAGAGAAAACATAAAACCAAAAAAAATCAACAAAACTTAGAGTTAATTCTTCAGAAAGATCAACAAAATTGACAAACCTTCAATCATATTGACAAAGAAAAAAAGAAAGAAGTCACAAAATACCAAATTGATTAAGCGAAAGAGGAAACGTTACTACCATCCTATTGAAATGAAAAGGATTATAAGGGTTTATTATAAACAATTTTAAATCAACAAATTAGGCATCTCAGGTAAAATGGAAAAAATTTCTAGAAAGATGCAAATGACGAAAATTGACTCAAGAAAAAATAGAAATTTGAATAGACTTGAAACAAGTAAAAGAACTAAAATTCAAATTCTTCCCCCAAAGAAAGCCCAGCCTCGTTGACATTTATGGTGAATTCTAGAAAATATTTGAAGAAATAACGCTATTCCTTTACAAACTGTTTCAGGAAATATAGTGGGTGGGGGCGGGGGGATATGATTCAACTCATTTTATAATGCCAGTAATGCACTGGTAACAAAGCCAAAGACAGTATAAGAAAAGAAAACTATAAACCAATATGAATATTCGTCACGAGCATAGATGCAAATATCCTTAACAAAATGTTAGGAAGTCAAATCTAGAAAAGAATTAAACAGCAGAATTTATCCCAGGAATGCAAGATTGCTTTAATATATAAAAATCAACGGATGGAATAGATCACCTTAATAGATTAAAGAACTAAATAAAGACCCAAACCACATAATTAGGTCAATAGATAAAATGCAAGTATTTGATAAAATTCAACACCCATTTCCCATGAAACTCTGACCAAACTAGGAATACTAGGGAACTTGTTCCACCTGATAAAAAATTATCTACCAAAAATGAAATCAGAACCAAATCAAAACAAGAAAACAATCAGACACAGCTAGCATCATACTTAATGGTGAAAAAATGAGTTCTTTTCCCCTAAGATGGGGAACAAGGCAAGGATATCCACTCTAGCCCCTTCTATTCAACATTGAATAACTACTATACAATGCAACAGGCAAAAAAGATGTATCTCGGTGTGGATTTTTCCATCGGGGGAGATATCCCTATTAGATTTCACATCTTAGGAGTTCTTTGAGTTTGTGTAAATGGAGAACAAAATGAGATGATATTCCATATACACCAGATTGGCAACAATGAAAAAGTTGCAGTGACGATTGCGAGTTTTAATTGCAATAACTATTCCAAGTGCTGGTGTGAAGAAATGTGCTAATGGTTTTATACATTGGAACAACCAATTTAGAAACCAGTTTGTCATTTTCTAGTGAATTAAAGAAATACATTTTCTATGACACCAGCAATTACAACTCCTACATATATACCCTAAAGAAACTCTTGCATATGTGTACCAGGATAAAAACAGAATGTTTATAGAATTCTTGCATATAGTATCTAAATACTGGGAATAATCCAAATGTCCATTAACACGAAAATGAATAAACAAATTGTGGTGTGGTTACGCTTCAATGAAAATGAGAAAACCAAAACAAAACCAGAGCACACAGATAAATTTCACAAATATTAGGATGAGCCAAGGAATCAAAACCCTAGAGGATATATGCAATGCATAATCGCTTACAGGTTTTAAAATAAATCCTATTACTTTGGGATGGGTAGAGAGATGGTGAGACTGTTACCAGAGGGAGAGTCTGCCCTTGTGTGAATAGTGGTATAGATTCTTGGATTCTCCACAAGAAGATTTACCAGGATCCATGCTGGGGTAAAGACAGCTAGAGGGAAAGTAGCAAGACCAAAGCAGTGTATACTCTCAAGTTGGGAGAGCAGGCAGATTCTGTGAGCTGGAACTTGCCCCTAGCTTGTCTGGGAATTGGATATTTGTTGGGCTTCTTTAGACTCAGACACATACAGTGGGGTGGTCTCTAATGGGGGCTGCTTCCAATCATTTGGGGGACTCCTCTCACAGGTTGGGAGGGGGAGTTTTTGACCCTATGAGATGTGGAACAGAACCCTTCTCACAGCCTTTTTCCTTAGGCAGGTGGGCTATAACCCCAAAGCAAATGCATTATAATGAGTATGGGGGTTACCTTGGGGCAGAGGTGGAAGTGGTGAACTCTTGGCTCTGTACCTGTGGCTCCTGGTCTGTTAGCCCCAAGGTCTTGCAAGCCACAAGGTCTGGAGGTTGAGCTCCCCTCAGGCTTCTAATGTGTAACTTACTTATCATTGTCCTTGCCTCCAGCTCAAGTCTAACTGCCTACTTTATCATTCCTCCTCAAGGACTTGGGACTCTGCCTCAGGGTTTTTCTTCCACTGCTCATATCCAAAACTATTAATTTAAAGGTGAGGAATCAATTATCACAATATTCTAGGGAGTAGTTGCTTTTAAGGGGATTGTAGGATCTTGAGATCTTGTACAGGCACAAGTAGGACCTTGGGAAGGGTTGCTAATATTTTATTTCTTAATCTGGATTATGTTATCATCATTTTGCTGATGAAAATATAATTTTCATGTAATTGTGTTATATGAGTGTTAGCTTTATATTATTAACCTAAACATTTCCAAAAATGTTTTTTAATGTTATATTTTTAAACATGCAAAAATGTCTCATAATAAAGGAGCAGCACATTTTTTAAAAAGGCAGTTCTAACAGGTATATTTTTAAAATGTTTGAGCAAATCATTGAAGTTATATTTAGAAAAAAAGTAAAATAATAATAATATTAAAGCTATTGTCATATGATAAGAAAATATGGTCACAAACTTTAATAAGTAGGATGATATTCATTTACACATATAAATTCTATTATGTTCAATAAAAAAATGAAGCTTCATTTTATAGTCACACCTCATTCATATTGACTGGATATAAAGGGATATTCTAGGATATGAGAAATCAGTTGTGATATTCACTCCAATGTTTCTATTGTGGTTCTATACAAGATGATTAAGACTGAAATTATCCAAATGTAGGTCACTTTCAGGGTGTTAATTAATGCCTTAGAGAGTATATAATAAATCTAGACTTTTGGTAAACCAATTGGTAAAGTCACCCACACAGATGTGTTCTAATGATGTCATCATTTGGGGAGAATCTTCAGTGGTTATTCAGGTTTTGAAGTTGAACACCTCTATTTTTTTTTTTTTTTCTTGGAGTTAAAATGAAAAAGTCATAGTGATTTAGACATCATAATGCGAATTGTGTATTGGCTCCAAAAAGCATGCGATTCTTTCTTTTTACTTTCTTTTTTTTTTTTTTCTTTTTTAAAAAGCATGTGATTCTTTAGGAAGCTCTTTGGAAAGACTCTGGCCTGGGATGTGTAAGCAACAAAAAGATAGAAAATGCAATAAAATATAAAGCTCCTTCCAGATTAAAAAGAGACGCTATCTGATAATGGAGAAGAGCAAGTGATAAGAAGTAGTAACTCATATTTGTCTTGTACTTTACAATTCACAGTGAGTTTTTATGTATATCACCCACACAATAACTCTGGATCTAGACATGGCTTGTATCATGCCCATTTTACAGATGAGAATGAGGAAACTTATGGAATGTAAGCATCTAGAACAAGATGGCTCATTTACTTACCTCTTTTTTTTTTTTTTTTTTTTTTTTTTATAAAAGAAATCTAGACAATGAATGACCCAGAGGCATAGGAAAAATCTTTGGTGTGAGGCACCTTGTGTGTGTGTATGAAGAGCTTCTTATTTTATTCACTTACACAAAGATTGATATACATATTCCAGGGCTAAATGTTATATTCAGGTTAAGTCCTGAAAGGATGTTCACAGAAAAAAAAAAAAAGAACAATTCTTTCTCACCTTTCCTACTTTTGTCCTTGACATAGTTCTGTACAATGAAAATTGCTCAAGATGATGCTGATATTGTACTAATAACTTTCATCCAGGAATATAATTAAACAATAGGTAGTCATATTAGAGAAATCAATCTTGATTTTTCGAGGCTGTTTTTACCATTGTCTTTTGCAAAAGTTACCGAGGATTTTGGTATGATTAAATTTCAGAATATGTTATTCTTCTGAAATCTTTTCCATAATAAAGTCCAATAATAAAATTGAACTCTATTTCATTTGCTGACAATAAGATTTGCAAAGAATCCAACTGTTTTTTATTCCTTTTTTACTTGTTTCAGTTGATTAAAATGATTATTTTTAATACAAAAAATTCATTTCATTTCATTATAAAATATTTAGTGATAAATACTAAATAATTTTAGTAAATGTTTTAGAAGGTAGAAAGAGTATGCTTAAACATGAGTCAAACTATGCTTCCTGGCAATGCATAGTACACTATTTGTTGAAAAAAAAAATTTTCTCATTGTGTTTAGACAAATTGTTTCAATTAAGTGTGGCAAGATCATTAACCACAGTTGATTACAGTGCAAAGTAGATTATTTATAAAATAATCATAGGAGAACCATAAAGATATATATGCCTGGTTGTATAGATGGATTTTGGTAAGACTAGTAATTTTGATAATGACTATGTTTTGGGTTTCAGTCCCAAAAATATTTCTCAGAAAACCCGCAAAACATTCCATGTGCCAAGTTATTATTTAGGAGCAGAGCCTGAGACAGGGATTCTTGTTCAAGTGTTCTCAGGGGAAGGAAATGAGGTATGAGGATAGAGCAAAGTTAAGGCAGGAAGTAGTTTCAAAAGGCATTAGCTTTGGTCTGATCCCAAGGAAGCTCTCAAGTACCACTTGTAGCATAGACTTTGTCCACCACACCCCCAGTGTTTGAACCCCTGTGCCAGTCAGTAATGGACTGAGGTCAGCTCTATGTGGGTGTAGAGGATTTCCTTTGCATACGGTCATCTGTAGGGGGGCAGCTGTGAGCCAGCATTTACTTGGGCTGGGCTTGGGTTTGGAGCAGATTATTTTGGTGTGTGGCACCAGCAACATCCACTGAGTATTAAGAGATTCTGCCCTCTTGGTTCATACAATTTTGAAAGCAGTGTCACATGTTCGTATTGTGAAGTTACTGCTTCAAGATGATCTGACAATAAATTAAAGACAATCTCCACAGAATTGGAGACTTAACAGAGATCACCGTTAGACTTCTCTATTTGAAGTGAACACGTCACACAGAGAGCAGAGAGAACTAATTCAAAACTAATAGTCAATAATCTAATTTACAGAGTGTTCCCAATTTTTTTCCCAAAAGGGAATATTTCCCAAAGGGGACATAGGGAAAAATCTGTTTAATAATGGCTTTATGCTGGAGCACTTGGGTGGCTCAGTAGGTTGAATGTCTGACTTCGGCTCAGGTCATGATCTCACTGTCCTTGAGTTCAGGGCCCTCATTCGACTCTCTGGTGTTAACCTAGAGCCCGCTTTGGATTCTCTGTCTCCCTTTCTCCCTCTCTCTGCCCCTCCCCGGCTCTTTCTCTCAAAAATAAAATAAAACATTAAAAATTTTTTTTATAATGTTTATTTTTAAGAAAGAGAGAGTGCATGGGAGAGGAACAGAGAGAGAAGGAGACACAGAATCTGAAGCAGTCTCCAGGCTCTGAGCTGTCAGCACAGAGCTGGACATGGGGCTTGAACTCACAAGCTGTGAGATCATGACCTGAGCCGAAGTCAGACGCTTACCCAATTGAGCCACCCAGGTGCTCCAAAAAAACAAAACATTTAAAAACAATAATGGCTTTGTGTTTTGGAGTCTGGGGAGGTGGTCTCAGAAGAGAGAGTGACATTCCCTCACACCTCTTCACATCACCCACTGAGTTAACAAAAGCCAATGTAATTGTTATCCAGGAGACATGTACCCTCATGGTTGGCTGTATTTGCTCATGCTCTAGGCTTGCCTGGAATGCTGTTCCCTGCATTCTGCTGTGGGCAAACTCCTACTCATTCTCCAAGACCCAGCTCACATGTCACTTTTCCTGTGAACAACCCTTTCTACATCTTCCAAGAAGAATAGTTGATTGCTCAGTCTTCCATAACCCTGTACTACTTTGATCATATCTCAGATAAGCATTCTTTCTAGACAGAAAGTGTATCTTTTTTATTCTTTATTTCTTTTTTATTGAAGTATAATTAACATACAGCGTTATATTAGTTTCAGGTGTACAATACAGTGATTTAACAATTCTATACATTTCTCAATGCTCATCAAAATAAGTGTATTTTTAATCCCCTTTATCTGTTTCACCCATTCCCCACCCACCTCCCCTCTGGCAACCACCAGCTTGTTCTTTGTATTTAAGAGTCTGGCTTTTTTTTTTTTTTTTTTTTTTTTGTCCCTTTTTTTTTTTTTCCTGTCTTTGATCTTTTGTTTTGTTTCTTAAATTTCACATATGAATGAAATCAGTTGGTATTTGCCTTTCTCTGACTGACTTTTTTCACTTAGCATTATTCCCTCTAGGTCCATCATTTTGTTGCAAATGGCAGGATCTCATGCTTTTTTTTTTTTAATTTTTTTTTTTTTTTATATTTAGTTATTTTTTGAGAGAGACAGAGAGCAAGCGGGGGAGGGGTAGAGAGAGAGGGAGACACAGAAGCTGAAGCAGGCTCCAGGCTCTGAGCTGTCAGCACAGAGCCTGACACAGGGCTCAAAGTCACAACCTCTAGATCATGACCTGAGCCAAGTCAGATGCTTGACCGACAGAGCCACCCAGGTGCCCCAGGATCTCATGCTTTTTTATGACTGAATAATATTCTATTGTGTATGTGTGTGTGTGTGTGTGTGTGTGTGTGTGTGTGTGTATAAATGGATTATACACATTATATAAATGGAATCCATCTATTCATGGATTCTTGGGTTGCTTTTCTATCTTGACTATTATAAATAATGCTGCAATAAACATCGGGGTGCATGTATCCTTTTGAATTAATGTTTTTTATTCTTTGGGTAAATAAATACCAAGTAGTGGAATTACTGTGATAATTCTATTTTTAATTTTTTTGAGAAACTTCCATACTGTTTTTCATAATAGCTGTACCAATTTGCATTCCCATCAAAAAGGTATGAGGGTTTCTTTTTCTCTGCATCCTCACCAAAACTATTGCTTCTAATGTTTTTGATTTCAGCCATTCTGACAAGGGTAATGTGATACCTCATTATGTTTTTTTAATTTGTATTTCCATGATGATGAATAGTAATGTTGAGCATCTTTTCATGTGTCTGTTGGCCATTTTTATCTTTTGGAAATGTCTGTTCAGCTCATCTGCCCATTTTTAATTGGATTATTTGTTTTCTTAGTGTTAATTGTGTAAGTTCTATATATATTTTGGATATTAACCCTCCATTAGATAAATCATTTGCGAATATCTTCTTCCATGCAATCAGTTGCCTTTTTGTTTTGTTGATGGTTTCCTTTATGGAGCAAAAGCTTTTTATTTTGGTGTAGTTCCCATAGTTTAATTCTGCTTTCATTTCCCTTGCCTTAAGAATGTATCAAGACAATTTTTTTTAATGTTTATTTTTGAGAGAGAGAAAGAGAGTGAGAAGGGGAGGGGCAGAGAGAAAGAGAATCTAAAGCAGATTCCTTGTTGTCAGCACAAAGCCCAATGTCAAAGAAATTATTTCTTTTTAATGTCAAAGAAATTACTGCCTATGTTTGCCTAGGAGTTTTATGGATCTGACATTTAGGTCTTTAATACATTTTGAGTTTACCTTTGTGTATGGTGTAATAAAGTGGTCCATTTTCATTCTTTTGCATGAAGCTGTCCAGTTTTCTCAACACCATTTGTTGAAGAGAGGGTCTTTATCCCATTGTCTATTTTTGCCTCCTTTGTTACAGATTAATTGACCATGTAAGCATGGCATTATTTCTGAACTCTCTATTCTGTTCCATTGATCTGTGTCTATTTTTGTGCAAGTAGCATACTTCTTTGATTACTACTTTGTAGTAATATCTTTGTAGTATATCTTGAAATCTGGAATTACGATACCTCCAGCTTTGTTCTTTTTCAAGATTGTTTTGGCTCTTCCAGGTCCTTTGTGGTTTCATACAAATTTTAAGATTATTTATTCTAGTTCTCTGAAAAATGTTGTTGGTATTTTGATAGGGATTACATTACATCTGCAAATTGTTTTGGGGAGTATGGGCATTTTAACAATATTGGTTCTTCCAACCCATGAGCATGGAATATCTTTTTAAAAAAAATTCTTCCAAGTTATTATTTAAATTAAAGATGATTAACATATAGTATAGTATTGGTTTCAGGAGTACAATTTAGTGATTCATCACTTACATACAACATCCGTGCTCATCACAAAAGCCCTACTTAATGCCCATCACCCATTTAACCCGTTGCCTCACCAACCCCCCCCCCCCCCCCCCCCCCCGCCCAGCAACCCTGTTTGTTCTCTGTAGTTGAGAGCCTCTTATGGTTTGCCTCCCTCAGTTTTTTCTTATTTTATTTTTCCTTCCCTTTCCCTGTGTTCATCTGTTTTGTTTCCTAAATTCCATATATGAGTGAAATCATATGGTATTTGCCTTTCTCTGGCAGACTTATTTCACTTAGCATAATATACTCTGTTCCATTCATGTTGCAAATGGCAAGATTTCGTTCTTTTTGATGGCTGAGTAATATTGAATTTCATATATATACTACATCTTCTTTAGCCGTTCATCAGCTGATGGACATTTGGGCTCTTTCCATAGTTTGACCTTTGTTGATAGTGCTGCTATAAACATTGGGGTGCCTGTGCCTCTTTTAATCAGTATTTTTGTATCCTTTGGATAAAGACCTAGTAATACAATTGCTGGGTTATAGGGCAGATCTATTTTTAACTTTTTGAGGAAACTCCATACTGTTTTCCAGAATAGTTGTACCAGTTTGTGTTCCTACCAACAGTTTAAGAAGGTTTCACTTTCTCCACATCCGCACCAACATCTGTTTCATTTGTTTGTGTCATCTTCAATTTTTTTCATCAATGTTTTATAGTTTTTGGAGTATAGATCTTTCACTTTTTTGGTTAAGTTGATACCTAGGTATTTTTTTCTTTTTTGGTGCAGTTATAAATGGAATTGTTGGAATTGTTTTCTTTCTTTCTTTCTTTCTTTCTTTCTTTCTTTCTTTCTTTCTTTCTTTCTGTCTCTCTCTCTCTCTCTCTCTCTCTCTCTCTCTCTCTCTCTCTCTCTCTCTCATTAAGTAGTATCTACCCCCAACATGGGGCCTGAACCATGACCCTAAGATCAAAAGTTGCATACTCTACTGACTGAGCAAGTAAGGTGCCCCTGTAAATGGGACTGTTTTCTTAATTTCTCTTTTTGTTACTTCATTATTAGTAAATATAAAGGCAACAGATTACTGTATATTAAATTTTATCCTATGAATTTACTGAATTCATTTATCATTTCTAGTAGTTTTTTGGTGGAATCTTTAGGATTTTCTGTAATACTATCATGTCATTTGCAAGTGAAAATTTTGTTTCTTATTTATTTGGACGCTTTTTATTTCTTTTTCTTGTCTGATTGGTGTGCCTAGGACTTCTAGTATTATGTTGAATAATAGTGATGAGAATGGACATCCTTGTCTTATTCCTGATCTTAGAGGTAAAGCTCTCAGTGTTTCACCATTGAGTATGACATTAGCTGTGGGTTTTTCATATATGTTCATTATTATGTTGAGGTATGTTCCCTCTAAACCTACTTTGTTGAAATGGTAGCTTACTCATTCAAAGAAGGCCAGAAGGCATTTGAATGCCTGGAAGAGTAACAGACAAATAATTTAGATTTAGAAAACATAGTTATTTTGCCTCTCCCTTCTTAAATTGAAAAATAAAAGGAAGTTCAGGAAAAAGCAATCTATGATTCTATCACTTGTTTAATGGCCTGGAGTGAGATACTTCCCCAGTGGGGACCTAGACTCAATCTCTATATCTGTCATTTGGTCTAGTTGGGTTAATAGTGTACAAAGTTCCATTATTATGAAACATAGCTCTGAAAACATATGAATAAAAATGTGCTTGACACCTATGGGTGCCCATTAAATAATTGTTGAATGAATTAATGGATTATAGCACAAGACTTAAACATGAGGCTTCCTCTGATCTACCTTTAATAGCTGCATACTGTTGGGCATGCCACTTAACCTCCTTAAAACTCATAGGCTTGTTGAGAATTAAATAAAGTCCTTTCCCCTTCCTTCTTTTCTTCCTTCTTTCCTTCCTTCCTTCCTTCCTTCCTTCCTTCCTTCCTTCCTTCCTTCCTCCTTTCAGTTTAATTATGTCCCCATAATTAATACATTGAAATCCTAATCCCTAGGACCCCAGAATGTGGTCTTGTTTGGAAATATATTGCAGATGTAATTAGTTAAGATGAGGTCATACTGGAATAAAGTGGGTCCCTAATCCAATATAAATAATATTTTTATAAAATAGGGGAAATTTGAACACAGGCATTATTTTGTGCCAGTCTCAGCCTATTGGTGACCAATGTTGTGGCTGAGCTGGCCCTTGTGGTTCTTATTATGACTGCAAGGCATCCTCTGCAATAACCACCAGAAAACTTTTTAGAAAGAAAAGTTTATTACTTACAATTCTTGGAAATTACATGACTTACCCGGGGCTACACAGTAAGGTCTTGGGTAGAAAGAAAGAAGGAGAGCACAAGCCTGGGGTTCTGCTTTTATTAGGGCCACGGGTGGAGACTTAGGTTTGAGCTCACTTTTTGTTGGTGAATTTAAAACATTAAAGCAGGAATTTAAAGCACAGGAAATAAAAACCAAGCAGCCCAAGTGGCCAGTTATCAAAATCAACCAGATCTTTAAAAGGAAGGAGTCTGGGGGCAGGGGCAGTCTGACTCTCCAGTGTATGGCTGGTAATGTGTTTATTGGACAGAGCCATCTTTGAAGTGGATGCATCAAAAATCAAACAGGAATTCAGGAACTTGCATTACAGAAAGAAAAACCAACTTAGACCTGCATAGAGAAAGGGCAGTGAGAAAAGACACAAGGGCAAGCCTGCCATCTACAAGCCAAAGAAAGAGGTCTGGAATAGATTCTTCTGTCACAGCCCTTAGGAGGAACCACTCCTGCTGAACCTTGATTATACACTTGTAGCTTCCAGCACTGTGAGACAATAAATTTCTGTTGTTAAAGCCACTCAGTTTGTGGTACTTTGTTAAGGCAAACTAATCTATCTATCTATCTATCTATCTATCATCTATTTAATCTACAGTCCTGTATAGCATAGTGCCTGGAGTATGGTTAATGTTCAAGAGCTACAATAATACCAACCAAATAGGAACATAACAAGATGGTCTCTTGCACAGAATACAGTGGTTGACAGGTTATAGTCACTCTTAAACCAGTGCTTTTATTCAATTACTGGTAGCTTCATGAAAGAAAGTTTTTCCTCTTATTTGTATTTTATAATTTAATTTCTTACAGTTTTCTTGTAGATAGTTGATTAATATTTGTTGATATTTTACACAAAAGCTTATTTTAATGGAAATAGACTCCTGATATTTTGTGTTCCTGATAGATATAGGTGGACAGAAAGCCTTAACAACTGACCATGTATGGTGACAATATCACTCCAGATGGCTTGACAACAAACATCTCATGTTGAATGCTCGTGCACTAAAAAGAACATTCCAAGTTTAGAGGATGAATAGCTAATGGTCTTTTTTCCCCCCTCTGGTATTTAGTTGTGCCTTTCTCCCCTACCACTTCTCACATACATAGACTTTAACACCTTCCCACACCAGACACACACACACACACACACACACACACACACACACACACACACAACCTGAATGGCATTGAAAAAGAACATTGGTTACCTATTGCTGTCATGGCTCAGAATTCACCAATGCATAATACTACATAATTAGAAGTATATTAGAGCCATATTTAGATTTTCCAAACAGAACAACTGGTTAACATTGAAATCTATTTCTTCGTTTAAGTAAAATGTGAAAAAATACATCTGCTCTTGAAACAACTTATGTTAAAAATGCTTTTTGCCTTGGATGTTCTTTTTTTGGGGTGGGGTGATAAAGTAAAGTTGTGCAATCAAATGTGTCTACCAGAATGGCTTGAATTATGCCTAACTGCAGGGAAAGATAAGAATATAAGAGGAGGGGGCAGGAAGCAATGAGGTTGGCCTTATGTATGTATCATTCTATAATCTGCAAAAGTTCATTTAATAGTCCTACCTTGGATTCTAGAAACTGAGAGATTAGTGATAGGAAAGAAAACAATTGGGGCCAGAGATAAGATCACTTTGATAATTATCAAGATCCTGAGGGTAGGGATCAGGATTTGGGCAGTCCAGGCCAAATGACAATGTGAGGTACCCTGTTTAAATATTAAGAATTTTAAGGCAGGGGTGCCTGGGTGGCTCAGTCAGTTAGGCGTCCAACTTCAGCTCAGGTCCTGATCTCATGGTTCGTGGGTTTGAGCCCCGCGTCAGGCTCTGTGCCAACAGCTCAGAGCCTGGAGCCTGCTTCAGATTCTGTGTCTCCCTCTCTCTCTGCCCCTCCCCTACTCATGCTCTGTCTCTCAAAAATAAATAAACGTTGAAAAAAATTAAAAAAAAAGAATTTTAAGACAAATAGCAGAGCATTAAACTAAGCATGGGCCCTTCAGAGCATGGGTACAGTTCACACACCTGTGAAACTGGCCCTGGGAATAATCCTCAGACAATAATAATGATAGCTAACATTTCTTCTTTTCTTAGAACACAATGAACACTGCAAATATATATATATATATATATATATATATATATATATATATATATTTATATATATATTTATATTTATTTATATATATATTTATATATATAAATGAGTTTATATATATTATATATACAAATGAGTTTTATATATATTATATATATATATATATATAATATATATAAAACTCATTAGTCCTCACATAATCTATGAAGCATGGTCTATATGTATCCACATTTAAGTATTTGGGGCACCTGGGTGGCTCAGTTGGTTAAGCGTCTGACTCTTGGTTTCAGCTCAGGTCATGATCTCATGGTTTGTGAGTTCAAGCCCACATCAGACTCCATACTGACACTGAGGAGCCTGCTTGGGATTCTCTCTCTCTCTCTCTCTCTCTCTCTCTCTCTCTCTCTGCCCCTCCCCTGCTCACTCTCTCTCTCTCTCTCAAAAATAAATAAGTAAACTTAAAAAAAATAAAGATTAAAAAACTGAGGCATAGAAACGTTACAGTAACTTGCCCAAAGTTGCACAACTTTTGTGCTACAGCAGTAAAATCCTGGCATTTTATTTCAAATCCATATTTTTAACTACTAGCTATTTTGTTTCCTTTAAGATAAAAACCTTTTTTAAAGAAAATAGTGTCAAATAAATATATTACTTCTCGCAAAAGATTTAGCACATAGAAGTATTTCCAAGTCTCTACCCTTGGACTGATAACTCCCCATACTGGCAGTTAGTGCTTAGAGAAGTTGTTTTGCCATATCATAATTGGTTTGTAGGTCATTAGAACCACCATTTAAAAAGTGTTTTATGTATACCATTAATCTTATAAAGCACTGAATCATATTGTGATTGTTTCAATGGACCTTCTATGGACTGAGTTAATTTGGCTTTCTTTGATATTATTTGTAATGATTCTGTATACATTTGATCTATTTTTTAAAAGCAAAACCACATTGAACTTTTTCTAGGTGCTATGCAATTAGTTGATGAATTTTCTGTCAGTTTTGGTGCACTTACAAAGTAATCCTGATCACAGCAGTTTATCATAATACAATCCGGATGTGTTATTAATCAGAAGTAGCTGGAACCCAAAGCAACAAGGGATTCAATAGCACCCTCAAAGACCAAACTTAATTACAAAAGAGAAGGAGACACTCAAGTAGAGGCAGGCATAGTTCAGGCTGGCTTGAGTGCAAAGTATTCCGATTCCCAGGCAACGAGTATTAAGCTTCACATTCTTAAGATGGGGTGGCTGATGGAGGAAACTGACCTTGTTAGTGTAGCTCCAGAGAGAAAAGCCAGACAGACTGAGCACCATGGCCAAGGAGGTGTTCCCATTTCCATTCTGATTTGTGAAAGTGGTAGGGTCCAAAATATCCACCCTGACAGTAACTGTCGATCTGGTAGATGGTAAGATATTGTCCTCCTCTGGGACAGCTAGGTTGACAGGAATGACTGCATGAAGAGAGCAGCATATGGGCAACACTGGGTTTAAATTCTGTGCTAAATTTATTTGGTAAACATTGATTTGAAACATTTATTTAAATTGTAACCCAATCAGATAAGTATCTCACCACAGTTTTTAAAACAACGTATTCCTCTTTTGATTGGAAAATATTTCTTTCTTACAGGGTTGTTATGATTAGACTGTGAACTTTCTCATCAGCTGCCAACAGGATACCTCATAATATAGTAGGTGGTCCCTTAGTATTTGTTGACAAATGAATAAATGAGTGAATGACAAATGGAATGATGATTTGTTTGGGGAGGTGGGTAGGAAAGAAGAAGCCTCCAGGCTTATTTCAGAACTGCAGAAAATAATAGTTTTTCCTTATGAGAAAATCTGTTACATATTTCTTAGCTAAAGTACTCTGACCATCTTCTGAACATATATTCCTGCTGTTCAACTTTCCAAATATGAAATAACCCTTGCTTTTTATGTCTTGTATTAAAGCTTTTCCTTATCATTTTATTGAGAAATTTATACTAGTGACCTCATGGTCCTGTAAAAGGGTTAGATTGTCAATTTGTTTTGGATAAAAATTGCTTGTGAGACATGTCATATTTGAGGCCAGTCTAAGACAAGGGTTTTTTCTCTAGGTTGTTGGGTTTTCTCCTATTAATCTCCTATTATCTCAGTCTTGACACAACTGCCTCCGCGAGTTTTGTATGAATGTAAGATGATATGTCTTTGAATATCTATGAGAAAACCATTTGGCTTGCATATTTTATAATGTAAGCTGCTAAAGGACTATACTTTGCTCTCATTAAAAGTTCTCCAAACAATAGTCCTCATGACAAATTTTGGGGGAAAAATGGCATACATGAATATCTATACTATTTGCTGTTGGTTCTCTTGCTTCATTTAGAAATTATCATTTAGTTTTATCTATAAATGTCTTTTTTTTAAAGATATGTTTTAATCTGTATATACCTCAGCTTATTTTATGAATAGGCAAGAGCCCTACGATAATGCAGTTGATGAAAACTTGCCTTGTCATGAATGAGTTAGAGTCATGGAATAAAAAACATATTGCATAGAATGGGATGGCCTGAGCGCCATGCTAGCTGTGTGATTTTAAGAAAGTTACTCGGTCTGTCTTGGCTCCTGTTTTTCTTTGATGAAATGGGGACACAAATCCCAACATTCAGTAGTATGCTGGAGCTGGTTGACTGGAAAGAGCAGATTGCTAAATATTCGTGAATTTTATAAGCCCACTTTTAAATCATTGGTAGGTTGAAATTGGCCATAGTGGGAGTATTTATGCCACATGAATTGTTATACACTATAAATCAGGGCTTTTTTTTTTTTTTAAGTTCCAGTTTATTGGTATATCACTGCTTGCTATTATATAGAGCAAATGAGCAAATAAGATAATGTATGTAAAAGTGTTTTGTAATCTTCAAAAATCTATGCTTAAAAATTAAAGTACTGAGACAAAGAGACTTATCATTGAATTGTGTCAAATGTTTCTTAATTATTAATCCATGAATTCAAAATGTCTGCTTTTATTTTTAAAAAGTCTTATGAAAGACAATTTGAAATTTAAAAAGTTTATCTCTGAAATAATATCTTTGGAAAGATAAGAAAATAAAGTAATAGATTTTTATCTCTTGGAAGATATGAAACAATTCAAACAAATCCACATGGGATAAAAAAGGTAAATGAATTGAGGTTAATAGAGAAGAAAGCATAAAGTAGTAACTCCTAAACAATGGAAGTTGATCGGGAAACTAATCACTGCAAACACAGTTCCATTTACAGAAACTTTTAAATCATATAAAGACATTTTTTCCTAGCTTTTATTGAGGTATAACTGACAGATACAACTTAT
The DNA here is from genome assembly GCF_024362965.1 of Panthera pardus. Lineage (NCBI taxonomy): Eukaryota > Metazoa > Chordata > Mammalia > Carnivora > Felidae > Panthera > Panthera pardus. The sequence goes on from NW_026526688.1 coordinate 174,243,659, forward strand.
ATATGTTTAAAGTGTACAACTTGAGGTTTTGATGTATATTATAAAATAATCACCATAATTAAGCTAATTAACATGTCCTTCTTTTCACAGTTAATATTTTCATGTGTGTATGTGTGTAGGATGAGAATACTCAAGATCTATCCTCTTAGCAAATTTCAAATATATACAATATGGCATTCTTAACTATAGTCACATTGCTGTCCATTAGATCTCCAAAATGTATTGATCTTACATCACTGAAACTTTGTACCCTTTAATTAATAGCTTTCCAGTTCCCCTCCCCCAGATCCTGGCAACCATAATTCTACTCTCTGCTTCTATCCGTTTGACTGTTTTAGATTCTGCTTATAAATGAGATCATGCAGTATTTGTCTTTTTATGTCTGGGTTATTTCACTTAACATAGTGTCCTCCAGGTTCATTCATGTAAAATTTCCTTTTTTTTTAAGATTGAATTATATATAGAATATATTCACATTTTCCTTACCATTCCTCTGTTGACAAACATTTACATTTGTGTACATTTCACTGTACAAACAACAAACTATTTGAAAATGAAATTAAGAAAACAATCCCACTCTGGGATGCCTGAGTGGCTCAGTCAGTTAAGCTGCCCACTCTTTTTTTTTTTTTTTTTTTTAACGTTTATTTATTTTTTTGAGACAGAGAGAGACAGAGCATGAATGGGGGAGGGGCAGAGAGAGAGGGAGGCACAGAATCGGAAGCAGGCTCCAGGCTCTGAGCCATCAGCCCAGAGCCCAACGCGGGGCTCGAACTCACGGACTGCGAGATCGTGACCTGAGCTGAAGTCGGATGCTTAACCGACTGAGCCACCCAGGCGCCCCTAAGCTTCCCACTCTTGATCTCAGCTCAGGTCATGATCTAAGGGTTATGAGATCTAGCCTCATGTCAGGCTCTCCTGACAGCACAAAGCCTGCTTGGTATTCTCTCCCTTTTTCTCTCCTCTTTCTGCTTCTCCCCTGCTTGCGCTTTTTCTCTCTCTGTCAAAATAGACAAATAAACATTAAAAAAAAAAAAAAAAAAGAGGGGAAAACAATCCCATTTACAATGGCAGCAAAAATAATAAAATACTTAGGAGTAAAGTGACAAAAGCCTGTACACTGAAAATGATAAAACATTGATAGAGGAAATTAAAGAAGACACAGATAAATAGAAAGACATCTGTGTTCATGGATTAGAAGATTTAATGTTATAAAATCTCCATATTACTTAAAGTGATCTACAGAGTCAATGCAATCTCTATCAAAATCCCAATGGCATTCTTTAAAGAAATAGAATAAATAACCTGGAAATTCATATGGAACCACAAAGCCTCAAATAACCAAAGCAATCTTGAGCTAGAAGAATAAAGCTGGAGGCATAACACTTTCTGATTTTAAAGTGCATAAAAACTTGGGGCACCTGGGTGTCTCAGTTGGTTAAGCGTTTGACTTCGGCTCAGGTCATGATCTCATGGTTTGTGGGCTCAAGCCCCGCATCTGGCTCTGTACTGACAGCTAAGAGCCTAGACCCTGCTTTGGATTCTGTGTCTCCCTCTCTCTCTGCCCCTCCCCTGCTTGTGCTCTGTCTCTGTCTCTGTCTCTCTCTCAAAAATAAACATTAAAAAATTAAAAAAATAATAAAGTGCATAAAAACTTGAAATAAGATTAATTTATTTCTTATGTTATTAGGATAGCTATGCATGCAAATATAGTGACTGGCTATTCTCAGAAATATTCTTTCTCACATGTCTGTAATTGGGAGGGACAATAGTGATCAGGAATCTCATTCTCTAGGTCTCATGCTCCTTGGCCACTGGAGTAGTATTTTTCATCATTCTGGTCCATTTTCTTCTTCAATGGCTTCCATGCTGCTTTCAATCTTTTTGTTCCTTCTCACAATACATTCCCTTTCCCTTCCCATGCCCCAGCCTCTGATCTCTTTTGCTTTCTTCTACTTCTCCACATCATTCACTTATTATTCTAGTATGTTAAAAAAAAACCTTACTTCCTCTTTCCTTTAAGCGTTCCCAATTCTAAGTCTTTATTCAAATATTCCCTCTGCAAGGGACGCCATGCATCCTGTCGCAAGATAGGCTCTAAATGTCGAAATACAATCCATCCTTCATGATCCAACTCAAATGTCACCTCTGTCATAGTGTTATATTCATTTCCTAGGGCTTTTATAACAAATTACTTCAAGCTTTGTAGCTTAAAATAGCAGAAATTGTCTGTCACAAATTTGGAGGACAAAATACACAATCAGAATGTTGGTAGGGCCCCACTCTCTCTAAAGTTTCTATGGGAGAATCTTCATTTGCCTCTTCCACTTTCTGGGGCTCCAGGTTTTCCTGGTTTATGGCTGCATAATTTTAATCTCTGCCTTTGTCTTCCCATGGCCTTCTCCCTTGTGTCTCTGTGTCTCAAATCTCTCTTTTCTTGTATAAAAATAGCAGTCATTGGATTAGGGACCACTTTAGCTTCAAAATTATCTAATCTAGAGATCTTTTACTTAATTACATCTAAAAAGTCAAAATTCCCAAATCAAGCCTCATTTGCAGGTACTGAAAGTTAGGACTTGGACATATCTTTCTCAGGGGCAGAATTCAACCTGTTGGAGGTGTTTTCTTTCATTCTTCAGCCAAAAGTTTTATTTTTATAACTGTAATTTTCCTATGGCCTCATCTTTATTTTACTTAAGTGGTTGTCAAGTTCTGTCCTGAGTTGAAAATATTTGCAAATCTGTCTGATTTTCCTAATAAATGATAAATTCTTTAAGGATTGTGTTTGATTCATCTTTATCCAGTTAAAGTCTGAAACAGACTTACAGGAAGGAGTGTCTGCAAATACTCATTGAAAAAATGCTTGTAACCAAATATGTTGAATTATCATTTGTATTTATTAGGGTAGTCCTCCAAGAGCTATAATTCCAAATCTTTTTTGTTCATAAAATATACAGTCCAAATGCATGACTTTGGCCAGGATAACGTGTGGTAAAACTGTTGCAGATGAATCCACTGTGTTATTGACCAATATTTGCAAGCAAGCAGTATTTGCATCAAGAAGGAACATTCTCACTTAAAGAATTTCCAAGTGTTTATTTTTTGTTATGTCAAAGTAGACTTCTCCAGTGAATAGAAGCCTGTTTAAAAAAAAACCCACAGCACAAAGACCCAAATTTCATGGAAATTTTTACAGTCACATGTCAAATACTGGTAGAAAGGCTCATTTCTGAAGACAACTGTCATCAGAAGTGACAAGCCTGTCATATAAATTTTGTGGAGATGGAATTTAGTACTTTACAACTTGAAGCTGGAATTTCGTTTGACATGAACAAGAAGGCAGAGTAACAAGTAACCAAGTACTCAAGTAAGAAATACATTCCCATCCAAGATAACTTAATATGCCTGCTGTGTAATTTCCATAACCTTAAAAAAAAGTTTCCCCACTTAGGATTTGCTGATAGGTAATCAAATGTAATTTTCACCTTTCTAAATGTGTTTAAAGTTTATTGGTTGACATTGCTTAGTTGGACTCGATAACTGACATTTATCATTTTGCAAATGTGCAATTTATTCACTTATTACAGGATTTACATTTATTTCACATCAGATTGTTTGATTGGAATTTCAAATCTCTGAAGCTTCAATTTCATCTACTTGCAATTATGTAAAAAGCATGAGTCAATTTCCAAATAAAATCAGCCTATATTTATACTTTTACTACATCTAGTGGGAGTTGGCTTTTTTGGAACAGCTTCTGGCAAATGTTCTTGTCACTAGACATAAAGATTGTAAGAGAAAGACAATCTGCACTCTTGCTTTGTGGTTAGAAAGCTTCCCAACCATTGTTCCATATTTTTAAAAAAACAAGTCAAACGTTACAAGCTTCTGTAAGTTGTAGCCAGACCAAAGTGCTGTTGTGACAGCATGTATTACGTTGGGAAAGAACAAATTATTGGTAAAGGAAAACATGTAATTAGTCCTTCTGTAAGTGAAAGTAGAAATTTACCACTTGGGAGATTGTCATGCAACTGTCAATGGTGACAAAATACCTCTGGCATATTTGCATAAACTCCTCTTGGGGACATTATGCATTTAAAAGAATAAAGAAAAAGCTGCAGATAAGTCGCTCCATATGGGACCTGGCATCCTACGTTCACATCTCTCTCTGTGAAAAGAAAAAGTCCAGAAGGCTTACTCATGACAGAAGTGTCTGGGGTCAGGAAGGACTGTGGTTTGGGGCACAGTCCTCCTGAAGCTCATGACAGCTGTTCCTCAGTTTCCCTTCTCTATGCCTCAACCTCACCAGTAGTTCTCAGCTGTTTAGGGCTTAGAAATGTATCTTTTATGCTTTTTGTGTTTTCCATACTGTCCAAGATAGGAGGCGTTGTAGCTTGATGAATATTCGGAGTAATCCTGTTGTTCAACAATTATTCTTGGCCAATTAGATGGGCATTGTTCCAGAGAAGCAATGGGGAATATTACTGTAGCATGGTAGGAAGTTGAAGGAAGGTTTTTTTTGTTTGTTTGTTTTGTTTTTTTCTTTCATGGAACTTACCTGAAAAACACTTAAGCAAAGATCATAATTGTTCTGGTAGGAAAGTAGAGTGTACTAGGAAAGCTCACGACGGGGAGCCACGTATGTCAAAGATGGCTTCACAGATGAAGTGTCCGTTGATCTTCAAGGCATAGGGGAAGAAGGAAGAGATTGAAGTCCTATGTCCAAAGGCCTGGATACAAGTGAGAGTAGATATTCCCACAAATATGTGGGGGAAATGTTCATTTTCTTAAGAAGTAGTCAAATTAGGGGCGCCTGGGTGGCTCAGTCAGTTAAGTGTCCCATTTCGGCTCACATCATGATCTCAGGGTTCATGAGTTCGGGCCCGCATCAGGCTCTGGGCTGACAGCTCAGAGCCTGGAGCTGCTTCAGATTCTGTGTCTCCCTCTCTCTGTCCCTCCTCCACTCATGCTTTGCCTCTCCCTCTCAAAAATAAGTAATAAAAAACATTAAAAAAATTAAACTTGAAACAAAAAAGAAGTAGCCAAATTAATTCCACTTTATTGATGGCAGATCGATAAGGGAAGGTCAACAGTCTAGTAAATGGCATCACGAAATCAACACTCAGATTTTCACTTCAAATTTCACCTTGCATAAGTGCAATGAGAACTTCTCTTTGTCAGATAATATATATCAGCCTCAAGGCTCTTTGCCTCCACTGGCAGGTGAATCCCAGCACGATGTCCCAGCTACTCCACTACTTCTCTTGAATGTCTAGAAGTTCAGACACACATGGATTAGGAATAGTAAAACCACTCCAGGAATGTCAATCAGAGGGAATTAAAAGAAAGGAATTGGTTACAAAGATATTTGAAGGGCTGAAATTATAAAAGAGAAAAGGAAGGCGGCTGCAGAGAAAAAACTTGATGATGTAAAGGCCGAAGCAGATAACAACTGTGGACTCGTGTCTTGCAACTCCTGCTGCTGAGTGGGTGAATACACCATCCTGCCTTTCTGGATCTGGTAAACGGGGATTACTTTGACCAGGGCTAGAACTTCTGAAGAGATACTACCTCTGTCCATGTTGCTGAACCAAAAATGATCTTACCTTTGCTGTAGACACCACAATTCCCGTCAACTGCCACCAAGTGCCATCGTATTGTAGCCGGAAGCAGAAAGCTTTACTTTCTCTCAATCTTTTGATCTCTCACCAGCCAATAGGAAATAAGCTAGCAGCAGTTCATAGTGAATGTACTTGGCAGATACCCATCCCCTGGTGCAGAGTAGAGTATAGAAGAGTGGACATGGGACTAAGACACCACTAAATCACCTCCTCAACGCAGTTCAAGATTGGGATGCGACTCGGCATGAAATCAACTGAAAGTCAAGATGGAATTTTGGCCCTATTTTTAAAACAAGACTTAGTTGAGTAAAAGTTATCCTAGAATCTCATTGAGGTTATGATTCAATCACACAATTGATAAATATGACTTTTAATTAAATACAGTGCCCCACAAGGCATGGGGCACCTGGGTGGCTCAGTCGGTTGAATGTCCGACTTAGTTTTAGCTCAGGTCATGATTCAGGGTTCCTGGGATGGAGCCCCAGTCAGGCTTTGCGCTGGCAGTGTGGGACCTGTATGGGATTCTCTCTCACCCTCTCTATTGGCCCCTCTCCCTGTGTCAAAATAAATAAATAAAAACTTAAAAAATATCATAAGGCATTATTTTGGTATATCTGATTGATGCTTAAATCAGAGAGGGAAATACTGTAGCAAAACCACACTGAGTCTGTGCTTCAAAGGTTTCTTTCCACATTCTCTTTTTTTCCCCAGTAGTAGAGTCCTGGTGGGTGTGGGAGGGGTGAGGTGGGGGGTATTGATTGTATTCCTGGATCCTGAATCTTGGCAGATACTGGGCTTGGGAACTTCTTAATGATTCTCCTCCTCCTCAGTGGTAGGGGATTTCCGAGGGTCTAGACCCAGTGCAGTTTCCTGGCTCTCTCCCAGGGGAGGATGGTATTGTCTCCTACCTTCCTCCAGCTATACTGGCTCTTTACCACACCTGGAAGGCAACAGTTTGCTGCTCTGCTTTTGGTCTAGAGCAGGGATCGGGGAGAAGGATCCTCAGTTGGACTTCATGCCTTGTTCACATCCTCTGCTGTCCTCCCCTGATGCACCAGTCTAGAAGCTTTTTTAGGTCTCTTGCCAGCCCTGATCTTTTCTGTAAGCACTCAGTGAGGCTCACTGAAGAAGCTCCTATGAGTTGCTTATTTCCCTGTATCTGCGAATCCTAGTCTTTCTACACTCTCACGCTAGCCAATGCTTGGCTGTTGGCAATTCATTAAAAAGAAATTTTAGTGAGTTTTTCTTACCTGCTTGTGTGTCACTCAGTGTTTGCCCCAGGTCAGCAGGTAATCACATCTTTCTCTTCTTGGGAACATCTGTCTTTACTTAGATTTTCGTTAGTTGGTTCCTCTGCAACTTTCACCATTTTATAGGTTCAAGAAAAGTTGTGAATTTATAGGCTTTCCAATTTTTCTTGTTGTAAATTTGTAGTGACATTCTTTCACACTATCTACATCCAAAGCAGAGGAGAGAAACCCAGTATATTCTTAATTCACTTCATTTCTGTGCTTGAAGGTATTCTGCACGTTTCTCCTTTTAACTGTTTCTTCAAAGATAGTCTTCCATCTGTTTCAATTTGCTTTTTTGGTATTTCCCCCTCCTGCATTACAATAGATTCCCCCTCTGATCAATACTGCTGATTAAACTTTCTTAAGTCTTTCATGAACAACTTCTTAAGGAGGGTTTTTTTTTTTTTTTAGTAGTAATTTTCTATCGTAATAAGGCACGACTTCCTTTAGATACAGCAGATGAGGAATGATTCACTATGCTTATCTTTTTGTGTCAGTTTTAAGAAAAAATACTAAAAGTGTGATTAAAAAATGATTTTTTCCATGCTGAGTTTGGTATGGTGGTTACTCAAGACTTAAACACTGAGGTAGGATACATTTTAAATAGATGCCAATAATTTGTCATGACATGCTTTTGAATATCTTTTCAATTCTAAAATTCCTTTTTTGTTGTTAGACATAAATAAAAGCTGATAATAATTCTTAGCAATGTTTAAGGTCAACACTCTTTTTAAAATAAAAATTTCATAGAATAATGTTAAATGTGTTATGGGGTCTTCTTGAATTATACACTATTACCCTTGTTAGTAACTGATTCTGGTGATCTTTCCTTTAATTGTCAAATATATATGTATAATGATACAAAGCTATATACACAGAATATTCCTCTCTCATGGTTCTAATTACATTTTTTTTTTCACAAATACATAATTCAGACATTATTATTTGATCACTACTCAAGAAATGTCTATAATCTTATAATTTCAAAAACAAATGTCTTTTTTTGCCTGTCCTTTTAAAAAATTGTATATACCTTTGTGCTACATCTTCATATACTATTACAAGATACTTTAACACACTTCCATATTTAGGTGCTTTATTTTTCTTAAGTATTATGTACTATATGGATGTTTTATGACATTCTGATTGATCTGAATATTACCACTTCAATTTCATATGCTACATTATCCACCACTCTAAAATTATTCGGTAATGGTAAAAGCCTCATTTCCAAATCCATAGGTGACCCTAAGCAAAAGCTTAGGTTCAAAATGGGAAGGAATATTGGGAATATTGGGGGATATGTGTTTTCCCTGTTTTCAGAGTATCTGAGGACCAGATATGACCCATCATTATAGTGATGGAAGGTCATTTAGAAGAGTAAAGGCCCCAGACTTTGGAGTCAGGCAGACATAAATTTGAATACTGGCTCTACCACTAGCTAACTATATGACTTCAAACATGTCAATTAGCATTTTAAGTGTCAGTTGCCTTATCTGAAAAAATGATACAATAATGGCAACTAACTCTTAGGACCGTTATAATGATTACATTTTAAAAATACATATATATACATATGTATACATTTAAAAATACATATATATATATATATATACATATACATCGTACATTGATATACATATACATATACATATACATATACATATACACACACACACAAAGGTTTTAGCCAAGGCACTACACATAGTAAGACCACTGTGTGGAGAGTATAAGTGTGATGTCAATAGCTAGAGGCAAGAGGAAGTCATGGAGGGAAGTAGAGTATTATTAATGAAGACTGACCATGAGACAGGGACAATGCTAAGAAATTCCTCTGCATGACTTTATCTTATCTTCACAATAATCCTAGAATGTAGATGTTAGAATTTTCACTTTGTAGATTGGTGAATGAAGGGAGGGAGGAATTAATGGGAACTGGAGGCATAAAATATTTCTCTCTCTCTCTCTCTCTCTCTCTCTCTCTCTCAAGTTTAGATAGCCTAAATCACAGACCAGGATTCTAACTAAGGACTTGAAATATATGTGGATGCTTCTACATTACTCTGCATCATTTCTGTATCAGTACCCAACCAATAAAAAAGGAAACCTATATGTCTTTAAAACAGATGGATGTATTATAGGGCATTGAGTACAGTCATGGAAAAGCTGGAGTGCTAACCAGGGCCATTGAGGCAACACAGAGTCACATCAGGAAGGGGCTACTATTTTTAGACTAGAAGATCTAAGTGAAGGGATAGTGTTACTGGCACCTAGGAGCTTGGAGTCATCTGGTAAGAGCTGGAATTGCAACAGGACTGTCTAGAAGGAGCTGGAACAAGGGAAGCATTCCAGCAACTGAAAAGACACCAACATAAACAAAGGAAGGACAGGGGAGACGTACTCTGGATCTCCCTTTCCTCCCATGGGCTTTCTTCTGCTGTTTCCTCCTATTGGTTAAAACCAGTGGAAGCTGCCTAAAACAAAACAAACAAACAAACAAACAAACAAACAAACAAATGAAGGAAAACACAGCCTAGATGGCTCAGTGGCACTATGATACAAAGAAGAGGCAAAGGCATGAAAAATGGATGTGCGAACAAACTGCCAAGCACGCACATCATTTCCCCTCAACACTCCCTTCCAAAATGACACCACTTTCTTTAGCCTATTTTGTGAGTGCCTGTGTCAAGCATGTTCTTTTTTTTTTTCTACCTGGTTAATTTTCTGTTACATCTTTCACATAACTTAATTTTCTTTGTTTTTCCTATCACTTATGTAAGTCTCCTGAGGACTCTGAAGAAGACCCCACCTGTCCTCATATTGAGAGAGGTCCTCACTAGACAGTGAATGATAATGAAGATGGGTTTTGAAATATGGCAGATGAATGCATCTTTGGCGTACCACATGCTTCCTGAAGTCCATTGCAGACAAACTGTTTCCATTGACTCCTGTTTAGCTGCTGTAGATTAGTAGCCATGACATTATTTATTCCTAAGATGCCTGAGTAGGACTGAGTTAGTTTCTTTACTGGCAAAGTTTGTGAGTTTTTGTACTTATGAATTCACAACTTTTATTTATCTTGGTAGTTGATGTTTGGTTGTTTATTTGATATTTTGCTTGGCCGGTTCCCCTGGCTAAGACATAAGCTCCATAGGATAGGAACTTTATATACATTTTGCAAGGCCACTTGGCTCAGAGTAAGTGCTCAGTTAATGTTTGGGATTCATAAATGCATGCTCTATCTAAGCAATGCTTTACCTATTATTGTATTTTTATGATTAAAAATTGTCTTCCACTATGTATTAAATGCCTCACAATATCTTGACAATTGAACTTTATTAGACTTGTCTTCTTAGATGTCACAGTACCTTTGCTACTATTGCAACCCTTTTCCCTATTATAAATGTGTAGATCTTAGAAGAAATGAGGGAAAATTTATCTTTGTTTGCATTTTCTCTAACATCTATTTAACCTATTTAATCAATTTCAGAATTTTCATTGGTTTGCAAGTTTACACAGTATAATATTCAAGAGAATTCTGTCCGTTTTCCACAGTTTAAAGCCATGCTTTATTATGAAACCATTTAAATGATCTCTTATTAAAAAGATCTCATGAGATTCTGATTACTTTACATAACCCCAAACTGATTTTCATAAAAATGTTGGAATAAAGTCAAGTATTCGTTGCTTAACTATTTGTGTCTGCCCCAACAGAACTCCTAATAGTTTTTATGATGGTATGTAACTAGCTCTGCAATCTGAGACGAGTTAGTTATCTTCTTAGAGTCTCATTATAAATATTACATAACAATCTTTCATGTCTCCTGAAATTCTACAATTCTATGATTTTTAGTAGCTATACTATGTTGCCACAGAGTACAAATAAGTGTGCCATTTCTGTTGATCCCAGGGCACAGGATGTTTGCTGAATATCTCTGATTTGGTGTTTGGACAAAACCCACAAACTAATGCAACATGGTACGATACAGAATACAGATTCTGGAGCTAAACTGACTAGGTTTGAATCTCAGTTCTGCTACTTATTAGCTTTGCAATCTTGGGCAAGATATTTCATCTCACAATAACTATTCCGTCTATAAAATGGAATGATAATAGTACCTATTTCAAGGGTTGTTATGAAAATTAAATGAGTTAATAATGGATGCAAAAGGATTTGGAATAATACTTGGTAAGTGCCATATGCATGTTAGCTATTATTTATGCAATTGTAAAAGTAATCATGTGCTTCAGTGCTTCAAACATTTCAGTGATTTCCTAATACCTTTAGAATATACCATCCCAATTCCTTACATGCCTCATATGGCCCTACATCACCTAGCCCCTGATTACCCTCAACTCATCTCATGCTACTTTCCTTAACTTCTTCTGATCAATAACTCCAGCTGTCTTCATATTTCCAGACATGCTAAGTTATCTCCCATCTCAGAGTCCTATATCTGTCAATCTGCTCACCTGGAAGGTTCTTTACATGAATGATTCCTTCTCATTTCTGGGTCTCAACTGAAAAATGCCTTCTTCCCCCCCATCCTATGTAATTGTTGCGCCACCCTGCCATGTTCTGTCATCTATCATATAATTCTTTGTTTTCTTCCAAGTCCTTAAGGTAATCTTTTCTTTTTGCTTTAGTTTTTATTGTATCTTTCTCAGTAGAATATCAACTTCCTAAGGTTAGAAAGTATCTGTGTATTCCACACTATTTTATTTCCAGTGTCTGGAACAGGGCCTGACGTAAAAGAGGCACTCAATACCTATTCGTTCAACATATACATGAGAAAATTAATAAGCGTATCTAATGGATTAAATATTGTGTGTGTCAAGCTTAGAAGAGGTAAAACCTGAAGTGCCTGGGTGGCTCAGTCGTTAAGTATCCTAGTCTTGACTTTGGCTCAGGTCACGACCTCACAGTTGGTGAGTTTGAGCCCCGTGTTGGGCTCTGTGTTGACAGTGTGGAGCCTGCTTGGGATTCTCTCTCTCTGCCCTCCCGCTCTCTCTCTGTCTCTCAAAATAAATAAATAAAACTTGAAGAAAATAAAAAAAAAAAGAAGAGGTAAAATCTTAGAAGTACTGATAATGATATAGCAAGAGCAATGGGGCCAGATTCTCCAGATCAGTCTTACGTGTATAGATAAGTATGGAAGGTTTTGGAGTATGTACTAATTACTTTGGCACCATTTGAGTTGTGTGAAAACTTCAAAAAAATAGCAGAGTCCATGAAAACTTTGGGATTTAGTTATGAAAGTGTATAACCAAGAGCTGAGCTGTGGAGTATAGACTCCCTATGGAAAAGGCACTTTCCCAAATGAAGAAACTAAATAAAGAAACTTAGTAATGGCTCATGAATGCACCTTCCAATATACTGGGGCAGAGTTCTGCCTGGAAGTTCCACGTTGTTGAAAATCCATAAGGTCAGGGATCAAATGTGCTTCAGCCCCTTCTCCATGGCAGCTGTCTCAAACATGTTTGGCCTCACTCCATGGTTTTTGAGTGAAGGTGGAAAATGGTTCTTATCTTTGGGAAAAGAATCCAAATTATAAATTTACTCAGTAGGAATAAGATATGTAGTTATTTAAAAATATATGGTTAGAGAGGCTTTTATTAGAAATTGTTGCCATGGAAAAATGCATTACTTTATTTAAAGCTGTAAAATTCTATGAAATAGATACTCTTAATATTCCATATTACAAATGAGACACTGGGACTTAGATACCCACTGAACTACAAAATTAAGGAGCTCCTGCTGAAACCCCAATTGGCCCGATTCTATAACCAAAAGTCGCAAGCTCTCACTATAACAATCTATTTCCTATTTGTTGTAAGGATGCAGAATATTCTGGATACAAAATTTGTGTGGCGCACAGAGCAATAGTGCAGACTTTATCCAAATAAAGGTGACTGACTACTAACTGCAGTTTGGAATTGTGGTATTTATTAGGGGAACAGCACAGTCATCACAGATTGTGAGTTTCAGCCCTTTACATATGAATTCTTTCCTGAATCAACATGAACATATATTTATAGTCATATTTATAGTAACCCCCCAGCTCCCTTTATTTGCAGTTTTGTTTTCCATAGTCAGTTATTCACAGTCAACCATGGTCTGGAAACAGAAAATCCTCCTTCTGACTAATTGGCAGGTCCATAGCAGCCTAGCTATACGACACAGTGCCTACATCACTCACCTCGCTTCATCATATAGTCATTTTATTGTCTTCCATCATCACAAGAAAAAGGGTAAGTACAGTACAGTAAGATAGTTTGAAAAAGAGAAACCACACTCATGTAACTTTTATTACAGTCTTTTGTTATACTTGTTCTATTTGATGTTATTGTTGTTAAACTCTTATTGTGCCTAATTTATAAATTAAACTCTATCATAGGTGTGTATGCATAGGAAAACACCAAGAGCATATAGGGTTTGATGCTATCTGCAGTACAGGCATCCTCTGGGGGTCTTTATCCTCATGGAGAAGGCAGGAGTACTGTAATTTTAAATTATTTTCTGAGAGGGACTGGAGATGTAACTATAGAGTCTACACCTTACTTATGTTAAGGTCGAAGGGATGGTTCTATATGTAAAACCTCAGGTGTTCTCCCCCTCAGTTGTCTCTTAAATGTAAGTTTCTGTTTAGGTTGGCCTTTCTCCTTAGGCCCCAGTTAATTAAAATGATTTATTTAAATAAAATAGCGCACATGTGAATTTTGCGGCTGCATACCAGAGTTGAAGAATTGGGATTTGTCCTTAAGGCTTTTGAAATTAGAAGGAACACTAACTTTGTTGATTAAAATAACTGATGTTTTGGGGCGCCTGGGTGGCGCAGTCGGTTAAGCGTCCGACTTCAGCCAGGTCACGATCTCACGGTCCGTGAGTTCGAGCCCCGCGTCAGGCTCTGGGCTGATGGCTCAGAGCCTGGAGCCTGTTTCCGATTCTGTGTCTCCCTCTCTCTCTGTCCCTCCCCCGTTCATGCTCTGTCTCTCTCTGTCCCACAAATAAATAAACTTTGAAAAAAAAAATTAAAAAAAAATAACTGATGTTTCTCTCAAAAAATTAGGGGAATGAATACATAGATCAACAAAGGAACTTTAAGAGAGGTTATTCTTGTATAAGTCAACTGAATGGCTGAAATTCAGCATCTCTCAGTAACCCTAATTAAGGCATTTCTCCACTACAAAAATTTTCTTTCTTCCATGTGTCACTTAGAATTACCACAATGCCTTCCCTCCAGCTACTGTCATTTGAGCATATCCGCTGACAAACAGATACAGACTGATGCTAATAAAACCCCTCTAATATGAAACCATCTTCAAACACTTATCCTGGACTATAGGACATAGAATAACCACTCAGGTTATATTTCTAATCTTTGCAAGTCAGGATACAGCCTTTCTTTCTGTATATATGCCCCATTAGTCCCTTTCACTATATTCTTGTCCAAATAAAATTGCCTATTCCTATCCCTCTATTTACAAGAAGGAAGTCAAGTAATTAGCAAAGCTTTTGTCCAATTGCTTTTCTCTCTCTTTACCAATTCTTGTCTCCAGGAGTAATTTCTCACCGGTCATGTGATGCTTAGAATTATTAGTTAAGACTCTACATTGACACTCCCACTTATTAGAATGCAGCTTTGGACTTATGTTATTTTTAACCTTGTGTAGACTATAAATCTCTCTGCCCATAACAGTGTGACTGTCATGTTTTCCCTGTATTTGGAGTATATTTCTCTGCTTTATTGTCAGTATTGATCATAACATTTGTTTTGCCAATAACATGAGAGTTCAAACAGAAGTCTAAGAGTTCAAGTCTCTCTCTCTTTCTCAGTCCCTTTTCCTCCCATTCCTTCTTTCTCAGGCTCTTCCCTTTTGCCATGAGAATGGCGTGTCCCTAACAGGTTCTGAGCTTCAACTTTTTTATTCGGCGAAAGCACACTGTATGAAACTTCACCAGCTATTTTAAACAAAAAAATCCCTTTGTTGTTTATTATCGAAAGTCACTAAAATCCAGGTGTTGTTATTGTAGCAGAGCTAAACAAGACACAAATTTTATTAAAAAAATTTTAAAGAGAGACACAGAGACATTTTTGAAAGAGAGAGACAGAGACAGAGTACAAGTGGGGAAAGACAGAGAGAGGGGGACACAGAAACTGAAGCAGGTTCCAGGCTCTGAGCTGTCAGCATACAGCCTGATGTGGGGCTTGAACTCATGAGCTGTGAGATCATGACTTGAGCCAAGGTTGGATGCTCAACTGACTGAGCCACCCAGGTGCTCCTAAATTTTATTTTTTTTTAAATAAACACCAAGACAACAAAAGTACCTAATCCTTACATTTTGTGAAGATTAAATGAGAGATTCCATATGTCACATTCGGGTCAGTGCTTGGCAAATAGCAACCTCCTACCTGTGATATCAACTAAAGTTAACATTATTAGAAGAAAGCTCTTTTTTCCCACAATTAAGACACTAAGCATTTGGAGGACAAAGGTGGTGAGTGCACCTTAATTTACGTTAGGAAATGGAGAAAAGAAAGGAACAAATGTTTTTGGTATACTTACTTTATTCCTGGCCAGGCTTTCTACATAGGTTATTTCATTCCCAAGTCACTGGGTAGTAAATACCATTAAAACCCTTAGCGAACTTTAAAACTGAACCTCATAAACTTAAGAAGGTTTCCCTAAGTCATACAAATAAATAAGTGATGGGCCCAAGATTTGGCCCTGGCTCCTAAATTCATGCTTTTCTCATTGTACAAAACTGTCCAAGTAGTATCTTATGTGCAGTACCCGGAATACGTACACGATTGTTCCTCAAACTGATCAAAGGGCTTTGCAGCTTCTAAAGAATCCCATAAGTGACCTATGCTTTATGCTGTAGCTTTTAGCTCAGGTAGGTGCTTGTAGGAAATTTATTAGCCTGGGAAGACTGAGGATGATAAAAGAGAACAGACTGTATATCAGAATGTATGTACCCGCCTCTGAATTCAAACTGTATATTGCATACTCCTAAAGTAGATGAAAAGGACTGGCTAAGTGAGCTGGTCCCCAACATCTCCAGGTCAGCTAACCTGGGTACAGAAATGCTCCCACCTTACATATGCAGCTGTGGACTCAGAACGACCACTGAGCAACCAGCAGTTCTGAGATCACTCTTCACTCACAAATATGTGTGTCCACTGTTGTATAATCCTTTTGGGAGGAAACTGAGTGCTTATATTCCACCTGAGGATGGAAAATATCTACCACGTATACTGATTGTGTTGACTTCCGTACATAACCGTCAAGTAACCAACATTTGATCCAGTCATTTGGCTGGAATCTCTGTCTGGTCTCATTGTCAGTCTCAACATACCATTGACATTTGTCCACATCATGGTTGTGAAATTCTCAATGAATAAGTACTGACGGATTATTGCTAAATATTGAAATAAGCCTGATAAGGAATAAGAGATCTTTTACTCATCCTTATTTCCTATGTATTTTGTTTTACAACGAAGATTCATTTGCAACTTGAGCAATTGGATTCCCTACAACATAAAGGATGCTCATATGTATACGTATGTGTTCTCTTACATAACTAATGGTATCATCATAAGGGTACTTCTTGTGTATTCATAATTTCACATACATTTAAATACTTCATAATTATACTTTAAAGGGGGAAACTACTTGTCCTGTTTAAAATGGATTATTTTTATATTTGAAATCTCAAACCCAGCATGCTTCAATAAACTAATTTTCCAGGAGAATATAATATAGGAGAGGCAGTCATGTAGACTATGATAAAGAAATAATGAATAAACAGATTTCTTTTTTTTTAATAAATCTTTTCAATAAAAGATTTCTACATTTAAAAGAGTGAATAAACCAGAACACCTGGGTGGCTCAGTTGGTTAAGTGTCCGACTTCTACTCAAGTCATGATCTCATGGTTCGTGGGTTTGAGCCCCACATCGGGCTCTGTGCTGACAGCTCAGAGCCTGGAGCCTGCAGCCTGCTTGGGATTCTGGGTCTTCCTCTCTGTCTCTGCCCCTCCCCCGCTTATTCTCTGTCTTTCTCCCTCACTCAAAAATATATCAAAACTTAAAAACAATTTATAAAAAACAAAATAAAGAGTGAACAAAGCAATTTATTGATGGAATAAAATGACAGGAAAGGCAATTTCTCTTGTGAGCATTGCTTGTGATAGGTCAGGCATCAAAAATTCATTTATGCTTTATTGAAACAATTTCCAAAATCAAGCTCTAGGTCTTAAGAATAACGACCCATGTTTGAGTGCCACTTTCAAATGTTTTTGAAAAATCACCTTAAAACAGTGAAGCTTCCTCACCCTTATCTCATTTTCATTTTTATCATAAAGTATAACAAGAACAATAAAAGAATGCCACAATCTCTTTCAAAATCTCTCCACCCTTTGCAACACTGAAAGCAAATTCCAGTTCTAGGATTCCTAAATGCTTTATGGCATTCCTGTGCTGCATTTAAAAAAAAAAATCTTTTTTTAGCACTTATTTATTTTTTAGAGACAGAGAGAGACAGAGCATGAGCAGGGGAGGGGCAAAGAGAGAGGGAGACACAGAATCCGAAGCAGGCTCCAGGCTCCTAGGCATCAGCGCAGAGCCTGACGCGGGGCTCAAACTCACCAACCGCGAGATGGTGACCTCAGCTGAAGTAGGAAACCTAACCGACTGAGCCACCCAGGCGCCCCCTTGTGCTACATTGTAAAGATGAAAAATAACCCCCTCTTCACAGAGAATACAGTGGGACTTCAGTTGTTGAGGACCTATTTCCCAGATGGGATATAGAGATTCTATTTTCCGACTGTGATTATCTTGGGAGTCTGGAGAAGTCTACTCTGCTCTGACTTTCCTTTCTCCATATTACTTGCCTCTCTTCTCTTGCTATTTCATTCCTCTTGCCCCTAACAGAAGAATAGCAGAGAAAAGACAGCCATTAACCCACAAAGTTGACTCAGTAAGTTCCTTGCCTGGTGGGTCACAATCAACTCAGCGAACTTAGGCTGAATTACAACACTTTTGAGAACTATAAAGCAAATTTTCCCAAAGACATTTATTTTCTTGCTAATGATACTTTCAGGCTGAAGTTTCTGATACTAGAGATCTTAATTCAAGGGATATCATGTGTGCTCTGGGGTGTGTGCATGTACAAATGTCTGGAAGTACATACATTTAGAGGTAAAATTTGTGGAGCAAAAAATATTTCACTAGTTTTGTATTATAAAGGTTATCTTAAGGACAAACTTCTCTACTTTTTAAAAATTTATGTAGACATAGTCTAACAACTAAAGATGTGTTAAGATGTTTCCATAGCAAGGTTTAAAGAGAAGAGATACTGATTTTTAGAAACTCCTTGGGAAACGTACGTATTCCCTATAATCACAGTGATGGATATTAAGTAACATTTCAAAATGGTCGTAGCTCCTAAAATGTGCATTCTTTATTCAAGTTACATGGTAATTAGCATGAATACCTACTCTAAGGAAAAGGCATGACACATATTGAAAATAGTGTAGCTATATTAATTGCTTATTTGTGTATAAATGTAAGATATATCTGTTTATCTGTCTATATTTATCATCTATCGATTGATCTATCTGTCTATGATCTTCTCTTTCTGATTGCATGAGAAAGCTTTCCACCGTGAACTAAACATTTATATTGAGGTACAGAACCATGAAATCTTACATTGAAGGCCAATGTATAAATCACAGATCTACTTGTACCTATTCTGGTTGAAGCAGGGGATGGCACATTTATTGGAAATCTTCACCCTGATGTCAGAGGCAGCCCCATCTTAACATATTCATAACATGATTCATTATTCCACCCTTCCTTCCTTCCTGACAAAAACATCTCTCACTTGATTAATGACATTATCCCCATCCCTATCCTCTAAGTTAAAATCCTCAGGGTCATTTTCCATTCCCTCATCTCCCTTTACTGACAGAAGCCATCAGTCACTCATTCTTGTTATTTCGATTTCCTTAAAAACCATAAAATCACTCTTCTCTATGCCAAATGAAGTCGTCTCAGTTTAGGCTCTATATTAGGATACTAGCTAAGATTTGGTGAAAAGGGGTCCCCAAATGCAAGGATGCCTGGTGGTCCAGAGAAGGTTATTTTGCTTCCTGAGGTCCTTTAAAGACCAGATTCCTTCTCGGCTGTTTCATTTTCACCATGCATGCGATCAGGGCTGTCTTATCTGTAATTTCCAAGTTCTGGCTGGCAGGAGGAGAAAAAGAGAGGTGAGCTAAGGCCAGTAAGTATGTCCAATTTAAACTTAAAAGTTACTGAATTTGCAGGTATCATTTTGCAGGGGCCTTTGGAAAAGGTGAATCCTTTGGAAAAGGTGAATCCTTCCATTATAATGCAAAATAATTTCATTCAATGGGTACTTTTTCTGCATATATTAGCTCATTGACATAGGTTTGTTAATGATTATTTTAGAATTTCTTTTGTGTGTGTGTGCAGATACTTAGGTCCATTCCTTTCTTTCAATTGATAATAAGGGTTGTGCCTCTCCTATGTCTTTAACAATTAATTCCTAGGAGACAAGGCAAGAGCACATTCATACTCAGGAGCAATACTGGATTCAATTCAAGGCTCTGCAAATTCACTAAAAGCATGAGACTTAAGCCCTTAACTTGCTCATAAGCAAAATGAGGATAATAATAGGACCCACCTCAAAGGATTTGTATGAGGATTGTTAAAAGATAAAGTGAGCCATATTAAAATTTTCAAGAGTTTATTTGAGTGAAAATCGATTTGAATCAGGCAGCACAAAGGAACCCGGGGAAAGACTACAATACAGAAAGTTTGGAAGCAAAGAAAGAAAAATATTTGATTGGCCATAGCTTAAAGCTCAGTTGGTTGTTTACGAATGGTTGTCTTCAGTGTTTTGATTGCATAATTCTGAGGCGTTCACAGGCTTAGATTTCAGTTTGCCAGCATAGGCTGCTGAAACATTAGAGCTACATCAATCTGATGGTCTCCTTGTTTGATTAATTTAACAGGATTAACCAAATTCAAACAATGTTTGACAAATGATACGCTCTCCATAAGTGTTAGTTATAGTCATAATTAAGAAAGGCATTCACCTTTTCCTAAACTATCTGACAAGAAGACAAGACTCATTTGGAGTTGAGTGTCCTTAAGCCATTTTTTTCACTATTAATATGCATATGCATACTTTATTCTTCTGTCTTTTCTACCCATGATGATTCAGGAGAAATTCAAATATTTCACTAATTCCTCACATGTGATCATTTCTGGAAACTTCCCCCCTCCCTCTAACTACCCCAGTGGGAGGAACCTTGAGAGAAACGGATAGAAGGAGGCTATTCCTGGGAAAACCTCGAGATGGTCTTGAGTTAGTGGCCAAACTCTAGGCTTCCTGGCAGTTGGGAATCTTTAAGTGGCCCCCTTTAATATCTAGAGACAGTAGCTGGTGTATATTTCCGGTCTTGGTGACAAGTGACAGAAGCCCAACTCAAAATAGCTTAAGCAAAAAAGGGATTTTTACAAAAAGGGATTTTAAATCCCAAAAAAGGGATTTATTAGATAATGCAACTGAAAGCTCCAGTGGTCTATTTCACTTCTGGCAAGTGGACCAGATGCTTAAGTGAAGTCAGAAACCTGACCCGTTTTAACTTTTGGCTCTGATTTTCCTTCCTGTGTCCTTTGCTCTAAGTTACATTCTTCCTCAGGTGGTGGAGAGAGGCCACCAGAACTCCAGGTCTATCTCTTAGTGGGCAGCGTCTATTTCCCAGAAGATCTGGCCAGAGTGCCAGGCTGTGATTGCATCTTCCTTGCCTGGCTGAAGTCAGTACTCTATCCCTGAGCTGTTTACTGTGGTGAGCAAGAAAACATTCTAGATGATTAGTTTGGGTTGAGAGCAGGCAACTACAACAGCTATACGAGTAAATGCCCTGCTTCTCTTCTTCAAGATACCTATCCTCTAAGAGCATTACAAAAATTGTTTTTAATGTTTATTTATTTTTGAGAGAGAGACAGCGTGAGCAGGGGAGGAGCAGAGAGAGAGGGAGACACAGAATCTGAAGCAGGCTCCAGGCTCTGAGGTGTCAGCACAGAGCCCAACGCGGGGCTCAAACCCACGGACTGTGAGATCCTGACCTGAGCCGAAGTCTGACGCTTAACCAACTGAGCCATCCAGGCGCCCCAAGATGCCTATCCTCTAAGAAAATGCTCACCCATAAATACTCTCTCCTAAGAGAAGGCCCAGGGGCAAGGGTTGGCAGAAAGCTTTACCATGTAAGATCTTCAATTCATCACTAGCTATCTGATAGCTGATATCAGCTGATAAGCCAAATTTGGTGTAATAAAGCTCATTCTTATGGATCAATAAATAGCATGGAAGGCATGAGTAGCCAAATAGGTAGGTGCTGGTGGTTCTATCCAATACACAAGCCCCAAATCTTTTTGATGCTCATATAAGAATTTGAGGCTAGAAGCAGAAAAGCATAAATTATAGGATCAAATGTTCCAACTAGAGTTTTGAATGATCATAAAAATATAAGGGCATTCAAAATATATACAATTATATTTTTGACACAAGAATTTTCAGAATTCCTCGCACATATGGATTCATGCCTGCGTTCTGTTGGACAAAGTTCAGCGCACAAAAAAGTACCTCTCACCTTGATGACATTTAGGCAAAAAAATCTGTAAATCTAGTAAATTTCCCATGTGTTGCCAAGCTCAGAACTGCTTCAGGGGAAGAAGGCTGATTGAGAAAATGACATGTTTACTCACTTGCTGTTTTTATGTGTTACCACCGACTATCTGGAGACAGTAAGGGGTGAGATAGATTCCAGTATTGCTGTTGAGTACAGTTATCCTGCCTAAGGAGGGGAAGTATTTTCTGAGGCAGGAGACACAGAGCTGTGATAGTGAAAGTTTTGGGTTTGACTTCCCAGTGATGTGTGTGTGTGTGTGTGTGTGTGTGTGTGTGTGTGTGTGTAAAATAAATACATGAATAAAGAGATTCAGGAGGATGAAATATAGAAAGTGGATACTGTGTGACAAGGTCCTTAGCTTTGTCTGTACATTGCTTGGCTCCTGTTTTCCATCATACAATCTCTAAGTTAGAGTCAAAACAGTATTTCATTGGACTATACACCCATATCATGTATCTTTCCATCTAACCACCATCCCACCCTGCCTGAATATTTCACTTTACAGTTACTTCAGGAGTAAACAGGAATTAGATCATCTATATTGAAAGTACCAACTAAATGATGGCAAAAATGTAAATAAATGGTAGAAATAAAAATAAAAATACACTGTTTTCTTTATTACCTACAGTCGTCATAAAAAGAAGAATAAAATTGTGTTGGTCAGGGGCACCTGGGTGGCTCAGTCAGTTAAGCGTCCTGACTCTTGATTTCGGCTCAGGTTATGATCTCATGGTTCGTGAGTTTGAGCCCTGCTTTGGGCTCTGTGCTGACAGTGCAGAGCCTGCTTGGGATTCTTTCTCTCTCCCTCTCTCTGCCCCTCCCCCCACAAATAAACAAATAAACTTTAAAAATATGTTAATCATAATTGAAAAATCATTGTTTTTTGTCAAGATTATATACATCATCAAGATGATATACTTTTCTTCTTGTTCAACAGACTACATATAATTACGATAAGTTTATTCAGAAATATTATTTCCTTCTTATAGGTACTTAGGGACTAAAGGTCACATCAAATGAATTTACCATGTCTTAAAGAAAGTAATTATTGACTAAAACCAAAGAAACTGATCCTAGAGGATAAAAAACACAAATTTTCTAAAAATCTATACTCTAATCCATTAAAAAGCCTATAAACTCATCCTTGGGTTCTTCTACTGAAATTAAATTGAAGATTTGGTCATAGCAGCCTTTATAGTGGTTTTTCATATCATTTACTCTTTTTTTGTTTTTACAGAGGCAATTGAGTTCACTATTTATTTACTCCATCTACACTGTAAAACAAACTCAAATGTCAGTCTTGAGTGCACCTTTCCTGCCATATTTCTTGTAGGAGTGACTATCCTGAAACCCTACATCACAGAACATACTTCTGTTCATCTAACTTTGACGTTGGCTCAGTTATAAGCATACAAATGTCACCAAAGAGGTCAGAAGGGTCCTGGAATAGCTTTGAGTCATCTGTGGTCTGGACTCAGGAATTCAGGGTTTGAGAAGTTGTGAAGAATCAGTTTGTTTCACCTGGACCTCAAGATTTCAGTCTTTGGGATTGAATTTGCCTGGGGGGCCAGCCATTATTCACTAGACTAAATATCCTACTACTTTTCCTATTATTGCTATCTTCAGCTTAAATGAGTCCAAAGGTAACCTAGAAGGGCATGAGATGTTCAAAGGATAAAACTCATGTTGTAGTAAATCCGAAAGTCCATTTTTAGAAAACTAATCCTTCCAGGGGCACCTGAGTGGCTTGTCAGTTGAGCGTCTGACTTCAGCTCAGGTCATGATCTCACAGTTTGTGGGTTCGAGCCCTGCGTCAGACTCTGTGCTGACAGCTCAGAGCCTGGAGCCTGCTTTGGATTCTGTGTCTTCCTCTCTCTCTCTGTCCCTCCCCTGCTCGTGCTCTCTCTCTCTCAAAAATAAAACGTTAAAAAAAATTTTTTTTAAATAAAAAAATAAAAACCTCATCCTTCCATACTTTTAAAATGTTCCCTGTAAACATAGAATTTTTGGTTCATTCATTCTTCCAAGAATCTTTTAAGGATCACCTAACCCCTGTATTGCACGCTCTCGGTTCAATACTGCATAGAACTGACGTGCCCATATGCTGGGGGATTACACCGAGGTAGGACCACTGAAAGCAGCTTTTCAAAACTGTACAAACCACAACTTCCAGATACCACGGAGAAGTAGGAGTCAACACAAAGTAACATGGATTACATTCATTATTTAATTAAACACCATGACAAGAATCCTTATAAAAAGGGGGATCAAGGAAGTCAGCTCACAGATGGATGAAGATTTAGCAGGGTCTCAATACGTTAGATGGGATGAACTGTTTGGCACCAGAGAAGGTTTGGTTATGGCATAGGTTCATGTTGGGGATTACATGAGGCTGGACCGACTAGTGGCTAAAAGCACCATCTTTGGGGCAGAGCAGGAAGTGGCAACTAAGTAGCAATAGAAATAAGACAAGTAAAGAAATACAGTTTAACAATTTTCATAGACACAGATTGGAGAGTGTAACAGACCAAAATAGATTTATATTTCATTCCATGCTTCTGTAGTCCTGTTGTCTTCAAAGTAGAGTGAGAGATGTTTCATTGGCGGGTTCAAGATAAGATTAACTTCCTATGTATAAAGGTAATAGAGAAATTAATCTTTTCCTGACATTTAATACGATTTGTATTAATAAAAATTAATGCATCTAATATGACAGTTCAGGTATATAAATTATAAATAAATACATGTATAAATAAACAAGTAATAAATTAAATAAATAAATGGGTACAATGAAGTGCAGGTTTATGTCTTCCCACCCCCAAATTCATTTGTTGAAATTCTAATCCCTACGGTGATGGTATTAGGAGGTGGGGGCCTTTGGGAAGCGATTAGATCATGAGGGTGAACCCCTTATGAATGGAATTAGTGCCCTTATTAAAGAAGACCCTAGAGAGATCCTAAATCCTTTCTGCCATGTGAAGACACAGTAAAAAGATCCCATCTCTGAACCAGAAAGTAGGCTCTCCCCAGAGACTGAAACTGGTGGCATTTTGGTTCGGCTTCCCAGTCTCCAGGATGGTGAGAAATACATTTCTATTCTTTACAAGCTACTCAAAAACTATGGTATTTTGTTATATCAGCCCAAACAGATTAAGCCCCTGGTAGTGCATTCTTTTTAGTTTACTTTTTAACTGATTAGATGCACAGGTTAAAAAAAATGATTGCCTTAATTAATAACATAGGAGAGTGGCGATGGGATTAAAATCTTATTCTGTAATTCCCTAAATTGAACCTGGGTAGTAGTTCTTTGATTTTATGCCCTATTAGATTAGCACCCCCCCCCCCCGTCCTTTTTTTTTGTAATTATATGCTTCACAGGGCTGGACACAATTTTTCCCAATTAATACAAAGACTATACCTATAGTCTCATATTAGTTTCAGTAATGTAAATTTACTAATATGCATGATGCCTTCTTCCAAGAAAATTAATGAGAATTATCCATAGCACTGATATGGAAATTCATATTTTGAGACAAAAATCAATTTGTTTTTATTTGAGCATAGTTGACAAACAATGTTAAATTAGTTTCAGGTGTACAACTTACTGATTTGACAAGTTTATACATTACAGTATGTTCACTGAAAGTAAATTACCATCTGTCCCACTACATCACTATTACAATGTCATTGATTATATATTCCTTATGCTCTGCTTTTTATTTCCATGACTTACTCATCCCATAACTAGAAGCCTGTATCTCCCTCTCTCCTTCTCCTATTTTGCCCTACCTCCCCCCAACACCCCTCCCCTCTGGCAACCATCAGTTTGTTCTCTGTATTTATAGTTCTGATCAAACATTCAATTTTTTGAGATAATTATTCAAATAATCAAGATAATTATAAGATACATAGATCCCTGGATGAGCCCATGACTTCATTCATCTACCATCATTGGTGCTTATATTTCCCCAAATATAACTTACTTCTTCTGAAAAGACACTTAAAAAGACAGAGTATAATATATAAAATAATCAAAGCCTATGTAATCACTCTTCAGAGTTAACTCTTATGAATATTCTCGCTAATATTTGTCATTCTCAAAATAAAAGAATCAAAGCCTGGCAAATAAAGATGACGTCTCTCATCCCAGTTACATTCCTGTCCCCTTTTTCCATCAACCTAGAGCCCTTCACTACTATGAATTTAGTAGATGTTTAGATATGTACTAAATCTATGTCTTCATCATACACACACACACACACACACACACACACAGAAAATATTGCTTTGTATGGTTTTTTAAATCTACATATAATTGTGTATAGTGTACGTATCCTGCAATGAGTTTTGTTCATTTTACATTATGTTTTTGACATCTAATATAGACATTTAAATGGACCTGAGTCAGAAGTCTAGCGTAAAAATATTTATATTTGTTTGTCCCCCTGTGGATGGAATTTAGAATATTTACAACTTTAACTATTAAGCGTAATTCTGCAGTAAACATCCTTCTATATAACTTCCAATAAGGTTTCTCTGGGGGGGGGGGTTTAGAAATACAATTTCTAGGCTGAGGGTATAATTACTACTAGTTCTTCCAAACTGCTTCCTGTAGTGTTCGGTCCATTATTACTCCCAGCAGCTTATGCAGGAATTCCAATCGCTCGGCAATCTTTTTCTTCTTACCAATGTTATCAGTAAAATGAATCTCATTTTTAATTGAATTTTTGATGAAATTGAAATTCCCATTTTTGATTACTGATGAACTTCAGTATCTATTTATTAACGATTCAGTCGTTATTTATTTATTTATTTATTTATTTATTGTGAATTATCTACTCCTTTAGCCATCCTTTATTGAGAGATTGCTTTATTGGAATTTAGCTCTTCAGCCTTATGGATTTTAGTAAAGTCATTGAATGTATAACATTATATCATTATATGGTTATATATACTTAATAATATATATGTGTACACCCGCCAAATATTACATGCATGTGTATACATATACAAAAGTGTATGTACACATGGGTGTGCATGCGTATATAAACACACAAACTCTCTCAGTGTGATTGTTTTCACTTTGCTCTTGGCCTCACTTAATATATATCCATACAATGTTCTCTCTTGGTTCTTTTGTCAGCCTTAATTATGTAGTAAAGTTAGTTTTCATGTATCATGCACTCTGCATCTTGTGAATTACTCTCTTGGGGTGAGCTGTCAAATGAATACTTCCCATGGCTGATTTTATATTAGAACAAGTGTCCTGAGTCTTCCTTATTACATGCTCACCTTGAGACCACATCTCTTTTATGTGAACATTCTGTCAGGCACGACAGATAAGCCCAGAAGCTCCCTAAAGACAGGTTTAATGTCATATTCTTTTATCCTAAACCCTCTTTGTTCCTATATAGATCAGGAGCACACCTTTGCTCAGTTTCCTTGACCAAGGCAGAACTTGTTAAGCTAAAATTAGGCCTGGGTATGCAAATTTACTACTTGTCATGATACATGAAACCTCATAATGGAAACACTTTTACATAGTACGGTGAATTTTTCCTTCAGTGTTATGTGTTGGCTCTTGGAAAATGGAGAGAGAACAATTAATTCAAATCAGAAAATTACAAGTCGGTATAAGTCTTGTGGAAAGAATTCATTGTCTAAAATCAACTGTATTTATCTTTAAAAAAATCACATTTAAATTGCACAGTTTCAAAGAATATTCTAACATCTAAAGATTCATCTTCTAATAAAATAAGAACTTCCTTATAGCAAAATTTATTCTTTTAAATTTTATTTATTTTAATTTTTTAATGTTTATTTTTTAAAAAACGTTTATTTATTATTGAGAAACAGAGAGAGACAGAGCATGAACATGGGAGGGCCAGAGAGAAGGGGAGATACAGAATCCAAAGCAGGCTCCAGGCGCCGAGCTGTCAGCACAGAGCCCGACATGGGGCTCGAACTCACAGACTGTGAGATCGTGACCTGAAGTGGAAGTCGGATGCTCAACCGACTGAGCCACCCAGGTACCCCTAATGTTTATTTTTTGAGAGAGAGACAGAGCACGACCTGGGGAGGGGAAGAGAGAGGGGGAGACACAGAATCCACAGTGGGCTCCAGACTCTGAGCTGTCAGCACAGTCTGACACAGGGCTCGAACCCATGAACCCTGAGATCATGACCTGAGCCGAAGTAGGACACTTAACCCATTGAGCCACCCAGGCACCTCTAGCAAATTTAATTCTAACACAAATAGGAAATCCCAGAAACTAAAATAATTTTAATTTAATGTGGATTGTTAAAAGGCTTTTTAAGAGTTTATGAAATATTCTTCCATGAGGTGACTAATGCAGTGGTCATAAATAGAATAAAGTGATCATGTTGAAAATTTTAACAGATATGGAATTAGAAATCCAGCTCCCACAGCTGTGGATTATTTTTTCCTAAGTAACACAGCTGAAATTTTAGAAATGGACTCTATGTAGGAGGAAGTGTCTATTAATTAATTGATTCATCCAAACGTTTTTCCATTCATATCATAGCCAGGCTAGGATAGAAGTTTAGATCATTAGCTTATCTTTCAAGGGTAGAACCAAAAAAGTTAACCATGGCCTGTGGACTTGTGAATTATGCTCCTTTTTCTTTTTTAAAAAGGAATATTTTAGAGACTGACTTGCAACTCTTGGCTTCTTACACTGTGAAAAGCTTGGCATAAAATTTATTTTGTGATTTCTTTCCGACATAAAGGACAGTGGTTCTCACTCAATGCCTGGTGCATCTGAGAATCATCTTAAGTAATTTTTTAAAATGAGAATCATGTATTTTTATTTAAATTTTTTTCTTTTAAATAGAATGTGTTCTTTAGAGCAGTTTTAAGTTTAAAGCAAAATTGAGCAGAAGTTTACAGAGAGTTCCCATATGCCCTCTGCCCTGCTTACAATCACAGCCTCTCCCACCATCAACATCCTGGGACAGAAGTGTAATATTTGTTGCAGTTGATGAACCCACTATCACAAAATAGTAATGGTACTATATTGAGACATTATAACTCAAAGTGCATGGTTTACATTAGGGTACATTTCTGGTGTTGTACAGTCTGTGGGTTCTGACTAGTGTTAATGACACGTATCCTCCATTATGGTAGAATAGAGTTTCATTGCCCCCCAAATCCTTCCTGCTTCACTTGATCATTTCTCCTTCCCTTCTAACATGGAAAACACGATCTTTTAACTTTTTATTTATTCATAGCTTTGCCTTTTCCAGAATTTCATACAGTATGTAGCCTTTTCAGACTGACTTTTTTCACGTAGTAGTATATATTTAGGATCCTTCCATGTCTTTTCATGGCTTGAGAGTTTCTTTTTAGTGCTAAAAAATATTCATTTTCTGGATGTACTGTCGGTTACCTGTCCAGCTACTGAAGGACATCTTGGTTGTGCCCAAGTTGGGGTAATTACGATTAAAGCTGCTATAAACATCCATGTGCAGGTTTTGTGTGAACACAAGTTTTCAACTACTGTGAGTAAATATCAAGGGGTGTACGGTAAGAGTATGTTTACTTTTGCAAGCAACTGCCAAACTGTCTTTCAAAATGACTGTCCCGTTTTGCATTCCCACCAGCAGTGAATGAGAGCTTCTGTTGCTTCACATTCTCACCAGCATTTGGTGTTATTAGTGTTCAGAATTTTGGCCATTCTGGTTGATGTGCAGTGATAGCTCATTGATTTAATTTGCATTTCCTGGATGACATATGACATGAAACGTCTTTTCATATGCTTGTTTGCCGTCTGTATATATATTGTTTGTGGGAGGTGTCTTTTAAGGACTTTGGCCCATTTTTAAATCAAGTTGTTTCTTTCCTCATTGTTGACAATTACGATTTCTTTATCACATGTGTCTTTTGCAAATATTTTCTCCCAGTCTGCAGCTTATCTTTTTATTCCCTTGGCATTATCTTTTGCAGAGTAAAAGTTTTAAATTTTAATGAAATCCAGATAATTCTTTATTTCCTTCATGAATCCAGGCTTTGACGTTGTATCTAAAAAGTCATTGCCATATCCAATGTCTTCGAGGTTTTCTCCTACCTGGGAGAAAAGTTATCTTCTGGGAGTTTTTATCATTTTGCATTTCACATTTAGTTTTGTATTTCATTTTGAGTTAATTTTTGTGGATAGTCCAGTTGTTTGTATTTATATGAGTTTATTTCCAGGGTCTCTATTCTGTTCCATTGATTTATTTATCCATTCTTGTGTCAATACCACACCAGCTTGATTACTACAGGTTTCTAGTGGGAGTTAAAATCAGGCTGTGTCAGCCTTCTAACTTTGTTCATATTCTTTAATATTATATTGGCTATTATGGATCTTATGCCTCTCCATTCAGACTGTATAAACTTTAGAATAAGTTTGTCCATATCCACAGAATAACCTGATGAGATTTTGGTTGGGATTGTGTTGAATAAATAGATCAAGTTGGGAACAACTGACATCTTGGTTGTGAGCCTTGCTATCTGTGAACATGGAATGTCTCTCAATTCATTTAGTTCTTCTTTGATTTCTTTTTTTTTTTTAATTTAAATTGCAGAATTGTAAAGTATTTTGGACTTCAAAATAGAACAATAATAAACTTTAATATTCTGGGGATAATCTTTTGGTTTATGATAGGCTATGATTGCTGGATTCTAATTCGGGTGAAGGAAGTTATATTAATCCTTCTTTTCAGCAGAGGGTATGGCCTCCTGTTTCATTTACCTTTCATGTAGAATGTCTCGTGCAACTCGGATGCGAGCTACCTTGCATCTTGGGTGTCTTCCCTGCTTTCTTTTTGCCAGAGTTGTGCAGTTCTCTTCAGAAAGATCCTGTATATATTTTGTTAGATTTGTACATAAACATTTTATTTTGGGAGGTATTAATATAAATGGTATTTTGTCTGTGATTTCCAATTCCATTTGTTCGTTGCTGGCATATAAAAATAATTGACTTTTATATGTTAACCTTGTATCCTGAAACCTTGCTATAATTATTTGTTAATTCCAGGAGTTTTGTTTGTTTGTTTATTTTGGTTTGGTTTTAGTGTTTTTGTTTGTTTGTTTGTTTTGTCTAATCTTTCAAATATCTACGTAGACAATCATGTCATCTGCAAAAAGACAGTTTTATTTCTTCCTTCTTAATCCTTATGGCTTTTTATTTCCTTTTCTGATCTTATAGCATTAGGATTTCTAATACGATGTTGAAAAGGCATGGTGAAAGGGGACATCCTTGCTGTACTGCTGATCTTAGCAAGGAAGCTTCAAGTATCTATTATCTGTAATATTACTTTAGATTTTTTGCCAGATGTTTCTTTTCCAGTTGAGGAGGTCCCCTCTATTTTTAGTTCACTGAGAGTTTTTATCATGAATGGGTGTCGGATTTTATCAGATGTTTTTTCAACATCTATTGATATAATCATGTGATTTTTTATTTCACCTGTAGATATGATGGATAACATTAATAGATTTTTCAAATGTTTAACTGGCCTTGCATACTTGGGATAAATCCCACTTGGTCATATTTTGTCATGGTATATAATTCTTTTTTTTAATTTTTTTTTAAACTTTATTTTTGAGAGAGAGAGAGAGCAAGCAGGGAAGGGGCAGAGAGAGAGACACACACACACACACAGAATCCAAAGCAGGCTCCAGGCTCTGAGCTGTCAGCATAAAGCCTGACGCAGGTCTTGACCCCATAGACTGTGAGATCATGACCTGAGCTGAAGTTAGACACTTAACCAACTGAGCCACCCAGACATCCCTATAATTGTTTTTATATGTTGTTGAATTTTACTTGCTGATTTTTTTGTTGAGAATTTGACATCTATATTCATAACAGATGTAGGTCTGTAGTTTTTTTTTTTTTTTTTTTTTTTTTTTCTTCTAGTACTTTGTCTGGTTTTGGTATTAGGGCAATGCTGGCCTCAGAGAATGAGTTAGAGAGTATTTCCTCTGTTTCTATCTTCTTAAAAAGATTATAGAGAATTGGTATAATTTCTTCATTAAATGGCAGAATTCAACAGAGAAAACTTGGGAGTCTGTTGCTTTTTGTTTTAGGAGGTTGTTAATTATTAATTCAATTTCTTTGATAGTTATGGGCCTATTCTTCTTCTGTGAGTTTTTTTTTTTTAATATATGAAATTTATTCTCAAATTGGTTTCCATACAACACCCAGTGCTCATCCCAAAAGATGCTCTCTTTTATACCCATCACCTCCCCTCCCCTCCCTCCCACCTGCCATCAACCCTCAGTTTGTTCTCAGTTATTCTTCTGTGAGTTTTGACAGATTGTGATCTTTCAAGAAATTGGTCCATTTCATCTAGGCTCTCAACTTTGTGGGCATAGAGTTGCCCATTATATTTCTTTATTATGCTTTTAATTTCCATGGGATCTATGATAATGTTCCTTTTTCATTTCTGATATTACTAATCTCTGTTCTCAGCTTATCAGTTTTGTTTGTTTTTCAAAGAAGAGCTTTTGATTTCATAGATTTTCTGTATTGATTTCCTATTTTCAATTTCATCTATCTCTACTCTAATATTTATTATTTCCTTTTTCTGCTAACTTTGAATTTCATTTGGTCTTCTTTTCCTATTCTCTATGATTGGAGCTTAGATTATTGATTTGAAATCTTTATCCTTTATTAATAATGCATGCAATGATATAAATTCCCCTCTAAACCTTACTTTCTCTGCATACCATAATTTTGATAAGTTATATTTTCATTGTCATTTAGTTCGAACATTTTTTCAGCCCTCTTGAGGTTTCTTATTTGATGCATGTGTTATTTACAAGTGTGTTCTTTAATGTCCAAGTATTTTGGGATTTTCCAGCTATATATTTGTTATTTATTTCTAATTTAATTCTAATATTGTCTAAGAGCATACATTAGTTTAATTCTTTTGTAGTCTGAAAGCATATGTTGTATGATTCCTATTCTTTTAAATTTGTTGAGGTTTTATGAGACAGAATATGGTCTATCTTGGTGCCTATCTAGGATCATATTTTGAAAAATACTGCTAGATTTTTCTCATCATAACAATTTATGTACCATACCAACAGGACAACTCTGAAACAGCATCTTCATCTTCCAATGAGGTGCAATTTTTTTTCACATTTATATTTCTCTTTCCACACATGTGTGATAAGGGCACATATTGTCCAGATGTTCTCCCAAAACCCAACAAAATGTTTTTTAACATTAAATTGTCTTTGGTACCTCCATCCATTTAAATTTCCAACAGAGCTGTGAATAGAGCTTGAAGTGCCTGAGACAAAGACTGTATGCTAGTCTTTAATAGAGTCAATCCCAAAGAGCATAAGTGGAGACAAGTGGAATGAGGAAGGGGAAAAGGAAGAGTCAATGTAAGGATGTATCATCTGGTTCGTTGTGTCTTTGTATTAAGTAGGAGAGCTGTTGGGGTGCCTGGGTGGCTCAGTCGGCTCAGTCGGCTAAGCGGCCGACTTCGGCTCAGGTCACGATCTCGCGGTCCGTGAGATCGAGCCGTGCGTCGGGCTCTGTGCTGACAGCTCAGAGCCTGGAGCCTGTTTCAGACTCTGTGTCTCCCTCTCTCTCTGCCCCTCCCCTGTTCATGCTCTGTCTCTCTCTGTCTCAAAAATAAATAAACGTTAAAAAAAATTTTTTTTAAAAAGTAGGAGAGCTGTTAAATCATATTAACCTGGATAAAATTGCTTCTAGAACATTTGCTTGCCACAGTGGAGCCTGAAAGAGCTGGATCCCTTGAGTTCAGGAGTTTGGGAATGCAGCATGCTATGCCAGGTGGAAATCCACCTCAACTTCAGCATCAATGTGATAAAACTTCAGGGACAGATCATTTTTTTTTTTTTATGTTTATTTTGTTTGTTTTTTGAGGGAGAGAGCACGTGCAAGCAGGAGAGGGGCAGAGAGAAAAGGAGACACAGAATGTGAAGCAGGCTCCAGGCTCTGAGCTGTCAGCACAGAATTCCTCATGGGGCTCAAACCCACAAACAGTGAGATCATGACCTAAGCTGAAGTTGGATGCTTAACCGACTGAGCCACCCAGGCGCCCCTAGACAGATCATTATTAAATTGACATTATCTAGCATGACAGCTAAGGCCTGGATTAGACATCTGACATTTACAACAAATATTTACTACTTTTTACCATATTTATTATTTTCCATTTTACATGATCAAGGCACAGCTATTTATAAATTTTAAATATTTGTTCTTTACTTATGATAGGAAACTTTAACAAATACAAAAAAAATATAACAGAATAATAAACTCTCACATATCTATCACTAAGTTTCAACATTGACCAACACATGGTAAAGACTGTTTACAGAATTATTGTATCCTTTTCTAACTTGTAAAGAGTCAGAACCAGGATGCAAGCAGAGGTATAATGGTCTTGATCAGTTTGGGGTGCCAATGGAGGCCTAGCAAACCCATCAATTTAGGTGAACTCCAGGGCTTGGAATGTCACCAAGACACTTATGATAGCTACTATTTATTTGCTGCTTTATCTTATTTATTTATTCAATCACTGTATCAACCCTAGGGAAAGACTCTGTCTCTAAAAGTTGTTTTTGGAGAAATGCCTTAGTTTAGCTTTTTAGTATATTTGTTGAGTTAAGTATATGAACAGTGACTAGTTGGCCTTTGAAAAAGATCTAGTTTATAAATCTAACCTAATGGTGACTCACAAGTAAATAACACTCAACATCTCTGACAAATTAGTGTTTCACATGCCTAGCATTACTTAATTGAAGAGAATAAAAATCTAATTCTAGAGAAGGCAATTTATTATTGAGGATGCTCTGAATTTAATATCTGTGTTTTAGACCTGACCTGTACAGGCTAGTTGTTGAATAATTAAGAAGAATGATATTCACTAGTCCAGACTCCAAGATGCTGGCTTTCAGTAACCATCTGCTAATGAAACCCCTGAGAATTCCCACAGAGTAGAGAAAACAAACGTTATACAATTATGCCAGGCATTTCTCACTTCCTTTATAGTAATATACCATCCAATTAACAACCTGGTGGGCCTAGGGATTCATAAAATTTTGAATAGAACCTTTAGGCTTTCTCAAACCAACTGCTGGAATTAAATATAAAAGGAAACAAGATCATTAGATGAAAAACTTACCTATAAATATTTAATTCCTTGTCTTGGAATAGAACACCAAGTTTTAGTCATGGCATCAGATTACAGATTCGGAAAGGACCTTGAGAGGTCATGCAATCCAGCCCTCTGTCTCTGGGAAGGACTGTGTCCAGGACCTGCTGGCAGAAAGCTATATCCCATTTCCCTAAAATCAATAGGAAGGAACAGGCATCCCATTCTTTAGTGATGCTCAAAAGACTCAGGATAGAAGAGCATCCAACAGCCTCACCCACTCACAATGGACTTCAAATCTCAGAGCAAGTCTTTGTTCCTCCCTCCATTCCATGGCACACTGGTATTTCTTTTTAAAGGTTGCCTATCATGCATTTTGGGAAGGAATAAACTTCAAAATAAAAGTTTAGCCAAACACAACAACACATGTTCTGCTCATAAACAGTGCAGGGTATTGCCCGGCAGCACGATTTGACAGGAAACATATCTTTGAAATGTTTTCTCCTGAGGCCCTTTCATATTATATGGAATCTCACCAGAAAGTACAGGTAATTAGCTGTCTATGATACTAACAAGGGTCAGTTTACTTGATTCAAGTCTATTTTGCCCCATGAATAGCTTAGAGTAGCTAAAGGGAGTAATGCCCACCAGTTCACTAAATTCATTGTCAGTTTTGCAATGAAGAGATTGACATGGAAAGAAATGTCCTCGCCTGTTAATATTTCTGACATTTCCTCAGACATGTGTTTGTACTTAGTATACTCTTGGCTAACGTTCATATGAATCAATGATGAAGGAAGAAATGAGTGTACAAAAGATTGGCAAATCAATCTTGGATAACCTGTAAGTTTAGGAACTAAACTGACTTTGCTTGATAATATTTTTCCATTTTGTTGCTGCCCACCTGATTTTTATTCCTACCACTGGTGATTTGTCATTTTATCTTCTGAATTTCTCTAATGGTATCTCACATATCTCTTTGCTAATCTTATGCCTGCACAATTATAAAAATATATGTCCAGGTGAGCCTCCTTTCTGATCTCCCTGCCTCCCAATGCCTTGCTTACTCAATCTCTGCTCTCCCCTTTACCCCTATGTCAATATAATCTCTTCATGAGGTTATAATGTAAAATATTAACAAAGAGGACATTTCTTTCAGTGTCAATACCTTCACCGTAAAGTTGAAAATGAATTTGATGAACTGACAGAGAATGTTTAAAATAGTCTCGGAGAGATTTGTTTGGAGATCATTTAGCACTTTTTTGTTATTGAAAAGCAATCAGCAAAAATATAAGCTAAGGAGTTAGTTGGTTAGATGTGAATATGATCAGTGATCTTGTTAAACATTGTGTAGAAGAGAGAATCGCAAAACAGCATATAATACGTAAGGGCTTGCAATCTACTATATTTAACACTAGGAAAGGTGTGAATTTATAATGATTAGGATTTGTCTTAGTATTACAGTAAATGAATCCACTTAGAGTACTATAGGAGCACGACAAAAACCAATGAAAGAGAGTTTTTAACAAAGCCAAATCTTTCTGAACAAACTCAGCATCATTTTGGAATTAAATTCTGTCCGCTCACACAATATCATGTTATTTTTCAACTGCTACAGAACAATTTCAGAGCCGAACAGAGGTGTTAATTATCTTTGTTGGAGCATCATGTCCTGACTTGTTAATATTTCTAAAAGGCTATCCCCGAAATAAAGTATTGATTCTCTGCAGGAATGCTTCCTGCTGAAGATATAAGAGCAGCTATAGCAGGAAACCTGTCTGATACACATGTCTTCCTTGCTTTATGAAGTAGATATTTTCATAGAACAAATCCAGTAAAATTTTATAAATCAGTATTTTTAAGTAATAAAGGAGTTTTACTGTTTAGATCTATTACCTATCTATCTATCTATCAATCATCTATCTATCTATCTATCTATCTATCTACCTAACATCTATTTATCATCTATCATCTATGTATTGGAACATTATCTATCTAGATGATATCTGTGTATTTATCTATCATCTTACCTGTTTAACTATTATATCTACTACCTATCTGTCTACCTATCCACCTACCTCCCTACCTACCTACCTACTTAGGACTCTTACCAGGTATTCCTCAAGAAACTATAAGTAATCACGGTTAAATATACCTGTTGAGTAAATTATTTTCTTTGTTGAGTTTCCTTAAACAAAGTCTCTGTTCATATGCTAAAAGGAATTACCTATCAGCCCTCTCATCTTAAGAGTGGAAGGTAAAGGCCTTTGGCGGCAAATATCAGCAAGCTGCTGATAAAACTACAAATGCCTAACTTACAGACAGATTTCATCTTTAAATACCTAGGAAAGCAACAGAAAGAATTGACAGATGGCCTGGAGCCATTTTATTGAAGCAATTACTAGAAATCAAATAATTCAACTCCAAAATGAAAAATAAATGGGATATGGTAGGATTTTGTTAGAGCACAAAATCTGTATTAGCTACTAGAAAATGAAACAGTGTGACTATATGAATTTCATTTGCTAAAATGAAGGGAAATCAATATAGCATTCAAGAAAAACACTAGAATTCCTGGAGAAAGAAATACATAGAATTTGGTTGGCCTGCCACATATTATTTTTCTTTTAGACAACCATTCAGTGGCTTGTTTATGTCCAATTCAAGGCAAACTGCAGAGCTGACTACGGTCCAAAGAAATATCCTCAGAGGAAAGGTCAGGGTCACACTCGGCAGATGGACACTTTATTTTCCCCTCAGCATTTAGGAATTCAGTTTATATCTGATGAAGCATTGAGGCTGTCATCAAAAGGACCCGAAGCTGACCTCTTCTATTTGAAAAGATCCAGGACATGAGAGCAGAGAGAGATGATTTCCCTTATGCTGTCACCTCTGTGAACTGGTTCCCTAATGACGGGTGTATTTAAAACAGTTCTGCAAATGATACCCAAGGGCATGGCTTCTGAGCAGATTTAGTCAGCTACTAGGAGTAGGCAAGTTTTGAGAACACCCAATTTTCCTTTTCACTGCTGAGCCAGCCTGCTACTCAGTCTGAATGCTATCTTCCCAACAAGATCTGTCTTGAGATAGATCTTTGCCTCTATATCAAGAGCATTCCCATGATACCATGGTGATTTCAGTCATGGACATATCCATCGATACACCTGGCTTTTCTTCTTTCATATTTTTAACACCTTTACAAATTTATCTTGAGAAATTTAAAGTACAGAGAACAATGCCCCCCCCCCCAAAAAAAAAAATCTTATAATTCACCTCTATTCTAAATTACCAACTATTAACATTTTGTCATATTTGCTCAGTCTTCTTTGTTTCTCTAAGGCATATATCATTTAAAAAGAGGGGCGCCTGGGTGGCTCAGTCGGTTAGGCGGCCAACTTCAGCTCAGGTCATGATCTCGCGGTCCGTGAGGGCTGTGAGTTCGAGCCCCACGTCAGGCTCTGTGCTGACAGCTCAGAGCCTGGAGCCTGTTTCAGATTCTGTGTCTCCCTCTCTCTGACCCTCCCCTGTTCGTGCTCTGTCTCTGTCTCAAAAATAAATAAATGTTAAAAAAAAAAAATTAAAAAAAAATAAAAAGAAAAAAAAACAAAGTCTTTTTTTACTTCTACCTCTCATCTCATTGTCCTCTTCTCAATGTTGGGGAGTATCTTCCAGTCACTGGTTTATACTTCTAGTTTTTATAAATGTTTTATCCCTGGAAATTTGAGTTAAGTTGTATATAAATCACTCGTAATTTCATGCATTAATCTGCTTTAAGTTGTATTTTTCATTTTATGTTATCTATGGTTACCACCTGGTGATGGCTGAGCATTGTTCACAACTTTAAACAAGCCTGTCTGTAACACTATGAAAAGATGTACAACCAAAATTCACCTGCTCTTAAGGAATGAGTTTCTTGTTGAAAAAGAAATCTGTTTTTAATAATGATTTTACCAGTAATAACATTAATAACAGCAACCATTTATGGAGTAGATGCTCTTTACCAGACACTGTCATAAACCCTTGAAGTCTATTATTCCACTACTTTCTTACAAAATTCTGGGGTCATCCTATAATTATGTCAATTTTACTGTTGAAAAATAAAACTTTTACCAAAGTGAAATATTCTTTTGGAAGGCAAAATAATTATTTTATAATATCTATTTTCCAAAATGTTCATTTCTTTCTTCTTTGTCAAATACGGTTGTTATCAGTTGTTGATTACTTACTTGTGTCAGGTGTAGATCTTAATTCTGGTCCTCACTGCTACACTGTGGTGTTATTAAAGGTAAGTGTTATTAAACCTATTTATAGGAGAAGAAAATAAAAACTCAAAGAGGTACATGCAGCTTGCTCAAGGTCACAGATAATAATGAGGA
Organism: Panthera pardus; assembly: GCF_024362965.1. NCBI lineage: Eukaryota > Metazoa > Chordata > Mammalia > Carnivora > Felidae > Panthera > Panthera pardus. The sequence continues at coordinate 174,282,808 of NW_026526688.1, forward strand.
GAGGTAGGATATAAGCTTCGGTGTATTTTTTCCAAATCCCATTTATTCTCATCGACTGTATTGTACTATGAGAGCCTCAGAACTATGCTTTCCAAATAAGAGAATTAATGTAGCAAGAACAAAATTTTATTTTATTATTTGCCTTTCCTCTGGCACTATTACAAACATTGTAAGCAGATCCTATTAATTTTAATAAATGCTTTTGCATACACAGGGATTTTCCACTCAAGATCCCTTTTTCAAACATATTTAAGAGGAGAAAAAATTTTCCCAACACAGTTCATCAGGCAGTCTTGTAGTGTGTTGATAAATCTCTGATCCCAGACAGATGCCCTAAAAGTTCATCACAGGAGAAATACACTTAGATTAACATTTCTCTCTCAGGATTAAAATAGGAAATGACAAATGTGCTTGGCCATGTAGCCTGAAACTGAGAAAAATCTAAAAAAAAAAATATATATGATCTCATAAAAGAACAAAGCTAAAATAGTTATTTTCAAGATGTTAAAGTACACATATATTATGCATTCTTTATGGTTTTTTTTTCCCCTACCCTCAACAGCCAAAAAGTCATGGCGAGGAGTGTTGAATTTTAAGCACTCAGGCCAATTTTGTGCCCAGAGACTTATTTTGAGTGTTTGATAATGCACAAATGGCTGTATGGGCCCGAGCTTGTTCTAATGTCTGACTTACCCAAACTATTTGGTACAATAGTTAAATGTCAATGCTTCATTAAGGCTGAACCCAGAGAAAAAGGAATATGTTTGATTTCCTTCTTTAGGACCATAAGAATAATATGCCAAAATCTATAGCTGATGAACAGCATAGTGTGTCTCTTTTTATCTTATGTGGAGTCTTATCTCAACTGAAGAAGAAACTTGTGGGTTTTGGTTTTTATTTTTATTTATTTTTTTTGTTTTTAAAAATTTGTTATGAAAGGTTGCAAGGAATTTAAAATGTTTTGGTTACTTTACAAGTTAGGTAGGGAAAACTTGACTGAGCTCCTGAGAAAAAGTACAAAGATTCAATGTGTGTATGGGGTAGGTACAGGAGGGAGATTCTAGTGAGGCAGGGTGGAGAAAGGGTCAGGATTAAATGACAAAGGGATTATATATAAAGGGTAAGGATATTGTTGAAGAGTGGGAAGTTGAAATGCCTCTCTTAGAAATATCTAACTCTTCACCCTCACTTCCTTCAGGCCTTTTTACAAAGGTTATCCTTACAGAGGTACGGTATGTTAATACCAATAAAATTGCGATCCCTGTCCCTCCCCAGTATTTCATATTTCCCTTTGTTCCTGCTTTATATTTATGTGTGGTATTTATCATCATCTGTCAAATTATATATTTTATGTATTTATCTATTTTCTGTCTCATCTCCCTCTGTATAAGCTCCCCAAAGACAAACAGTTTGGCCAATTTTGCTCGCCACTGTGTCTCCAGTACTAGAATACCTGACATATAGTAGGTTCTTAATATGTATTTGTTGAATTATTGGCTGAAGGAGTATATAAAAGTGGACATATTCAGCCCTTTGTTTTATGAAGCTATTAATATTGCTATACATGGTTTCTTTTGGTTAAAGACATTTAAATACAACTCATTTTATGAGGCTAGCAGAACCCTGAAAATAAACCTGGCAGGATAAGCATTAAAAAGGAAAATTGGGGGCCCCCTGGGTGGCTCAGTCGGTTAAGCGTCCGACTTCAGCTCAGGTCACGATCTCGCAGTCCCTGAGTTCGAGCCCCGTGTCGGGCTCTGGGCTGATGGCTCAGAGCCTGGAGCCTGTTTCAGATTCTCTGTCTCCCTCTCTCTCTGCCCCTCCCCCCTTCATGCTCTGTCTCTCTCTGTCTCAAAAATAAATAAACGTTAAAAAAAAATTTAAAAAAAAAAGGAAAATTAAAAAAAAATGTAGGCTAACATGTTTCATGAAAAAGATGCAAAATCTCAAGTATGGTATGAACATACCGACCTCAATAATATATTTTAAAAGAGATGATTCACCATTATCAAGGTCTATCCAAAGAATACATGAATAGATGAATTAGTAGATGAAGATAGAAAAAATATATGTCCATCAGGATAGATGCAGAAAAAGTTTGATATAAGTCAGAATTATTTCTGATTGAAAACATATAGCAGTATGGGTGGAGAAAGGAATACTCTTAACCAGATAAAGAGTGTCTACAAAAACGTATAGCAAACATCACATTTAACAGTGAAATGTCGGAAGTGTTGTATTTGAGATCTGAAAGAAGGAAGTCTGATAATATAAATTCTTCCCAATATTGCACCGAGGTTTGTACCCACTGCTGTAAGAGAGAAGGAAAGGAAATTAAAGATACAAAGATTAAAAATTTAAAAAAGCTATTATTTATAGATTTTGTACATAGAAAATTCCAAAGGGAACCCATGGCAACATTAGAATTACAGAGTTCGGCAAGGTAAGTAGATTAAAAAATACAAAATATATTGTATGCCTATTTAACGATAAAAAGTTAGACAATAAAATCTTAAAGGTATCTTGAAAAACGTCACGTTTATAGATTTGAACACTCAACATTAAGATATCAATTTTTCCTGAATTCATTTGTAGATTTGATGTAATTATAAACATGTCACTACATTTTTGATGGACTTAAAATATGATTGTAAAATATTTATTGAAGTGACTATGTCAAGAAATAGCCAGCAGACACTTGAAAAAGAACATGTTGAATAGGTGTCCTACCTAATGTCAAAAATTAATTTTTTAAGGGTATTTTGTGGTAAAGATAGGGAATAATAATCACTAAATCATGTTAGGATAATTAGTTCCCTATAAGGAAAAAATAAAATTGGACCCCTACATTACATCATACTCTAAAATCCGTCACAGTGGTCTAAAAATGTGAAGTTAAACTTTAAAGCTTTGGAAAGGTAATACAGAAAAGTATTACCTTTCATCACTTTGGAAAAGGAAGGAACTCTTAAGACATAACACAAAGTTGGTAAACCTGGTTATTTAAAATTATAAGTCCTGTTTACTTAGAAGTTATTTTAAAGATGATAAAAAGATAATTTTATGGAGTGAGAGAAAATATTTGCTACATATATAGCTGACAAAGGACTATTATCTAGAATGTGTGTACATATAACTGTATGTGTGTGTTTAATTTATATTTTGGTTTGTGTTTGCTATAGACTGAATATTGGTGTTTGCTATAGACTGAATATTGGTGTTTCTCCCCAATTCATATACTGAATCCTAACCTCCAATGTGATAGTATTAGGAAGGACTTTAGGGGTCATTAGGTCAGGAGGGTGGAGGCTTTATGAATGGAATTAGTGCCCTAAAACAGAAATGCTGGAGAGATTCCTTGCATCCATTCACTATATGAGAAGACAGTCTATAAACCAGAAAGTAGGCTGTCACCAGACATTGACTCTTTCATAACCTTTATCTTGGACTTCTGAGCCTCCAGAACTGTGAAAAATAAATTTCTGTTGTTTATAAGCAGCCCAATCAATGGCATTTTGTTATAGCAGCCTGAATGGACTAAGCAAGGTTTAAGTTTACATTTGAATTTATTTTCAAAAGAATCATAAGATATAGTAAAACAAACTAAAGAGAAAAGGACAGAAGACATAACAGAATAAAAGAGAATACCTGATTGATCAAGACATATATGAAAACATTGTATTTTAATAGAAATTAGAAAAATACAAATTAAAACACAATGCAAAATAAAAATACGAAGTCCATATTGGCAAAAAAAATTAAATTTTTGACATATTGAGTGCTGCTATGCATGGTAAAGAAAGAAAACTCTTACAGTCTGCACTGGGAGGGGACATTAGTATTTTTGAAAAAACTTTCAGAAAAAACTTTTGAAAGTGGTTTGAAAGTGGTTTGGCATCTAGTAACAGTGATCCAGAAATTACATTCCATAATGTTTTCTGTAGGATATATGTACATGCCATAGCAAAAAATTCTGGAAACAACCCAAGTGTCCACAAATGTGTAGTTGTACAAAATATTATAGTATATTCTTGCCATGTAATATTATATACTAGTGAAAATAAGTAAGTCATAATGACCTATATTAACATAAATGTATTTCATAAACATGGAGTAAAAACAGTAAATCACAGAAGAACACATATTGAACTAATGAGTATTTATTGAATAAATCAGTGAATTAAGAGGGGAAAAAGAAGAATTATTTATCATTCAGGGATTTATACATAGGTGGTAAAATAAAATATAATGAAAACAAAGGTATAATTATCACAAAATTTTGAATAGAAGTCATTCTGAGGGTAAGTGATTAAAAATTAGGGATAAGAAGGTGACTAAATTAGGTGATTGAGGAACCATTCCTGATAGGGCTTTTGAAGTACTACTATTTATTAGTATTGGAAAAGTTAAATAGGTGTTTATTTATATTTCATATACTGCTCTGTATATATGGCATAACAATACAAAGCTGTAGAAAGGAAACAAAGGCAGATCCAAATTCAGAGATTTGTCCTGTGTTACAGATAGAAGGAGCTAGTGACTGAACCACTTTTGTCTGAGTGCATAGCAAGTTCCCATCTGCTAAGCTTCTATGCTGGCCTTGGAAAATGAATAATTTATACCTTGCCTCCACTATTCCCATCTCAGCTCCTCAACCTGGCACCCTTGACATGTCCCTGCCCACGTCCAAGATTGACATTAGACCTTCTGTTATAAAAGGAATCTAGAGGACACCTTGAACTTTTCCTGTACCTCTACCAAGTGACTCTAAAAGTTCATGATATGTTCCATGGCAGTTCTATAAAAGATACTATGAAATAATAAAATCAGTAATAATAGCTTATGTTTATTGACTTTTTGCACTTTTTTACTACAGTGTATACTCAATAGAGGACCAAATTGATCCTTTAAAAATATAGTTTGGATTATGTTGCTTTTGTGCTCAACACTCACCAATGGTTACTCAGTATATTCAGCATTCAAGCCAAAGTCCTTACACTGGCCAAAAGATCCTACGTGGTAAGATGTTTGCTACCTCTCTGACTTGGCTGTTTACAATTTTCCTCTTGCTTGGTCTCCTTCAATTTTGGATTCTTGGCTATTTCTCAAATATGTCAGACTTACCCTCTTCTTTTTATGAAGATTGTTCTGGGATGTTCTTCCCTCAAATATCTGCATGACTAACACTCTCACCAACTTTAAGGCTTTACTCAAGTATCACTTTTCAGTGAGGTCTACCCATTGAAATACAAAATTATGCATGTGCCTTTCCATAGACACTCCCACTCAATATTTTTCACCATATATACATGTATTAGTATGCATGTGTATGTATTTATTATGTTTATTGCTTTCTGTTGGTATCTACCCCATGAGGCTCCATGAGAACAGGTGTTTGTTTTGTTTTGTTTTTACTGTTTAATTTCAATAGTGTATTTTCATCTTTTTTCTGTCTGCTTTCTGGATTATTTTTCATATCTATATTCCAGTTCACTAATTATCTTTTTAATAGTATCTAATAGCATGTTTTACTTCTCCATTTATTTGCTATTTTCAAGGTTTGTCATTTTTATTTCTAGAAATATTATGGGGTATTTTAAAAATCTGCCAAGTAAATTTTGATGTTCACTGTCTCTTGTCAAAATCAACTCTCTTTCTTATTTCTAAAAAATCTATTAAACATACTTATTTCACTTTATTTCTTTGGTAATTGTAACACCTATAATATTTGAGATCTGATCTTGCGGTTTCTGTTTGTGATGATTCTTATTCATTGCTTTCTTATGAGTTTAGAGATTTTGTTTGGGGGAGGGATGAACTTCTGCTCTTTGGTACTAACATTTTTGGTGGTAAAATTTGGGAGAGGCCTAGCTTGGAAAACTGTTTTTTTTTAATTTTTTTTTAATGTTTATTTATTTTTGAGAGAGAGAGTGACACAGAGTGTGAGCGGGGGAGGGCCAGAGAGAGGGAGACACAGAATCCAAAACAGGCTCCCGGCTCTGAGCTGTCAGCACAGAGCAGAGGCTGGGCTCAAATCCACAAATGGCAAGATCGTGAACTGAGCCTAAGTTGGATGCTTAACGTCTGAGACACCCAGGCGCCCCAAAACTGTTTTTATAAAAAAACATTTGTGATTGCTTCTTCTAGGTTCCTGAAAATATGCTTATGCATGAGGAAACAATGATCTTTTCCCCAAGACACCAAGTTTAATTATAAATTAGCATCTATATACTACTTTGTAAATATTACATTTAAACATGTACTGATTTAACAAATAGAAATGCTTGTAATGGACCAGCAAATAAATAGATGTAACTGAAAGTTTTAGCTCACTTTTTAAAAAGCCCATTCAGGAAAAAAAAAATGTTTACAGCATTCTGTGTAAATGGCATTCATAAAATATATGCATACTCTTATTCTGCTCTCATTTCCTGAGAAGCTATGATTCAATTTTATTGCCATAAGTCATTACAAAATGAGAAACTTCAATTTATGCATTTTTATGCATTTGAGAAATTCTCAGATGCTATCCAACATTTTAAAGAAGTTGTAAATATTGCTCTTTGAAAGATTTGTGATAAAACTACTTTAATTGAAGACTACAGTAACATTTCATTTAGAAATCTTTTGTATAAAAACTTATGTGTTCAAAATGGACATATTGCTTGTAAAAAACAATTCTGAATGTAAATAATTCAACTGGAAGTATATATTTGGGCCTTTAAAAGCAAAGAGCAGCATTATTACAACAGCACCCAAGGGTAAAGTTAACCTCCCTGGGCTCCAAGTGCTTATGGAGAAAAGAGAAACACTGTCTTTCTCACAGGAGTTCCAAGCCAAATTTGAAAGACTTTATATGATATAAATATATTCGATAAACATAAAGTGATGAAGGTTTCCTGAGAGTCACTTCTCAATTGAATTGAAAAATATAACATCTGTAAGGTATAACAGTGAATAAATGTTAAACACAAAGTAGGTGTCTGTATGAATTTAATCATTCCCCTCTTCCTGAAACATTAGCCTTAGGGTTTCTTATGTCTTTCTCCACTTCCTGATCTTCCATTTTCTCTGAAAACTATATTTCCAAACTATTCTTGTAAGAATCACCAATGACCTCCATGTTACCTAAGTTAGTGTTCTCAATGGGTCTGGATTTTTCAACTCAACAGTATTCAAAAAAACTAGTCTGTCTTATACGCTTTCTTATCTTTGTTCCTGTGACATAACATTCTCCTAATTTCCCTCTGTCTCCTCAGTCACACCATCTCAAGTTCATTTGTTGAGGCCCCCACCCCTTGTTTGACCTCTGAATGTTAGAGTAATCTAGGGAGGAATTCCTGGCTTTCTTGTCTTTCTTCTATGCTATCTTCTTAGTGCCATGACTTCAAATAGTAAGAAGTCTAATGAGACGAAGAGTTCTAACGCGACGAATCTTAATTTCTCGAGCCTTGACCTTTCCTCGAAATTTATTATTAGAAGATATAAGCACGCACAAGCCACGGCTGTTTGAACGTAACAGACATTTAGAAATAATGCGTCTAAATTAGAACAACGGATTTTTTCCACAAATATTTTCTCTGAGATGTCCCCGTCTTATAAATGAGTATGAATATTCACTACCTGCTCAAGTGAAGTTGAGGGACCATCTTCATTCCTCTTTCCTTCTTCTGCCACAGCTAATCCATCAGAAATTCCTAAGTGCTCCTCCTGAAGCTTACTGAAGGGGCTCCAGAGCCTAGATGATTTTCTGGCACACGGTAGGTGCTCAAAAAATATTTGCAAAATTTGTTGAACTTGGCTATTTTCTGGCTTGATATTTATATCATGAGATTTAAAAACTTCAGTTTTATGAAAGCCAACTACTTTCCTGGGAAATACTTTCTAAATTACAAAATTTTATTTCCTTAAAATTTATACAAGAGGAAATAAAGGAAGAAGTGGGGGTCTATTTGGGTATAGATTTTTTTTTAACTAAGGAAAAGACCAAGTTATAATGTAGCTACATCATAAGTCTAAAATTGTGGGGGCATTGTCAGAGGTCAGGCAAATTTGTGTCATCGTTTATAACAAAATATATGACAAAACTGTTATGTTGAAATTTTCATTTGAAGTATTCTGGACAGACACAAACAATATATTCTACAAAGTAGTACAATGGTATCCTAGATTGGAAGTGGGTAAAATTTAAGGTATGTTTTAATTCAACTTCTATAATATAGACAGTAAATAATAAGAGCCAACAAAGTATCGAAAATAATTCATAACTTGTTTTAAAAAGAGAGACAAAAAATAAATGTAGAGAGAAATGCCATTATTACCTCTTCCAGAATTTATTTTTATACATTTTTATAGGATAATTTTTACTATAAGCTTTATACCATAAGTACCTTACAAATAATTTTCTGTTTCTACTCTCTTATATAGGATGACTCTACTCTAGTTATTCAAAGATGCCCCTCTGGGCATCTTAATATGTCCCATGATTTTTTATCTTTGCTATTTCTATTTTCAGAAAGACAAAGAAAAAGCTACCTACTTTATTTCTAGGTGTTCTCTTAGTTTTCTCATGCATCTCATCTTTAATGTTAAAACTGTGGCCAGCTTTAAATGGTATGATAAAAAAATGTAAAGTTTAAAAAGTTCTGAAGGAGTTTTCATTCATAAAATAAAATGGGAAAAAATAGTTACTTTAAGGATGAGGACTCAGAGTATGATAAAATGTACATAACTGACCTAACACTGTTTTTTGGGGTCAAATTCTTATTTGAGCTAAATCTCTTTCTCTCTGTCATCACTGTAACTTTCAAGTTTGTTAATGTTAGTAGAATCTTTGGTGACTTCCTGATATTTCACCTGATTACTATGGCAGAGAGATAAATTGTAATGTATATTATTTTTATTTTTTTTAGTTACAGAATTTGATACTAAACAATAATCAGAAAAAGAATCCGAATATGTAAGATTTTCATCTCAGCACTAGTTATAATAAACATTCAAACAGGCTAAATACACCAACATATGAGACTGGTTAAATCCTTTGAGATGCAGTGGAGTATAGTGGCCACAGACTTTGTCATTAGACCACATTTAAATCTTGGGTAAATCTGTTAAAGACATCGCCAAGTGTTTCCCCAAATGGACAGTTTTAGAGTCATCCATGTTTCTTCTTAAATATATGGATCCTGGAACTGACCCTACACATTCTAATTCAATAGGTCTAGGTTAAGGTCGATAATTGATATGTTTAACAACACGCCTAAGTCTACAAATAAGTTGGCCTCTGAAAGTCTGTTCCCTCAGTTATAAAGTGGATGACATATAATACCCATATTATAGTGTCATTTAGAGGCTTAAAATAAGATAATATATACAGAGTACTTCAGGAATTTGCTCTGCATACAATAAGTACATAATATATATTTGGATTTGTTGCCAACTGGTGCTTTTACTGCTTTATTTTTGCTTCTACAACCACAACTTATAACACTGCTATTGTTATTACTGTTATTAATTTATGATCTAATATGTAGTCGTTATATTAAATTCATGCTTTAGAGAAAGACTAAATGGCTAATAAATGTTCACAAGATATTTAGTGAAAATGTATTTACTGTTGTCTATAATTCCCCAAGCTGTCAAAAAATGTAAAATTATACAAGTGTATAGAAAAGACTATAAGAATTGCACCGGAAATTTAACTAAACTTACTGCTACATAGAAAGGTTCAAGTGTGAGGTTCCTTTTCTTGTTTAAGCATTTCTGTATTTCCAAAATTTTCTATTTTTGCCAGGTTAGATTTAAGAGTCAATCCACGGGTGCCTGGGTGCCTCAGTCAGTTGAATGTCTGACTCTTGATTTTGGCTCAGGTCATGATCTCAGTTTGTGGGATCAAGGCCCACGTCAGGATCCATGCTGGACATGGAGCCTGCTTGGGATTCTCTCTCTCCTCCATACATGGGATTCAATCCCATACATATTCGATACCCATTCTATGAGGGACACTTTGTGTCATGTAGTGATGAAGACTGCCAGACCCTGCTCTCAAAAAGGCCACAGTGAGGAAGACCAGTGTCTAGTAACACAAGGTGGCTTTAGTAATGACCATCCTGGAATTCTCTCATCCTCATATACAGAAAATTATACATCCACATTTCATGCCTGTGTCACCAAATATTATATTCCTCCTTCTTTTAGAAAATCATCTAAACTGGATTTGTAGCCATGTATCCTTTGCCCGTGGTTCTGTCACAAGCTCTGCTTAATTGAGCTACTTCATAAGGCTACTTCCACTGGGCTCCTTCCTCACTTCCTTAGTTGACTTCTCCTTCCCTTTCTCACAATCCCTCCTGGTGGCGGGTTTTTGCCTTACCCTTGCTCACCAGCAGATTCTCTGCCCTGGTTATGGTCTTTCCCCCTCCCCCACTTCAGGCTATCCACCTTTCCCACCCATCTGTCATCACTGTAGATAATCAAGCATTCTATGCTTCTGGCAGCCCTATTTTCATTCCCTCGCCGTCTTCACTGCTAATCAAGACTTTTTCAAAGAAGAAGCTGTGTCAGGACCTCTGAAACAATTTATCTCTGTTGCAGGGAATGGTAAGGAGGAAACGTATTTTGATGCATAATATCTCAATTTCAGCTTATACACAGGAACCAAAACGGTAACAAAAGTAAATTTGATTCAGTCTACTGAAGTATCATTATATAGTAAAACTCAAGCATGATGTTCCGCTTAGACTGTATTTATTTAAGAGAAGGAATATGTGGATTATACTGTCTCATAAAACTGTTCTATATGAAGCCTAAAGTAGATTGACTAGGTAATTACCAGTTACAATAAAAGGCAGAATAGCAAATAGTTTTTCAGATGTGAAAAAAAACCAGCTACTGTCATGTACAGGCAATGTCCTTAAACTGACGAATTACATAATCACAGTAGAGTCAAAAAAATGTAGGCAACTAGCACTGGAATGTGGTTATAAAACAGAAAGGTTTTTGCTTTAGGTAACAAAACTACCAGCATTAAATTATTAGGAAGCATACTTTAAATATAAGGCACCGCATGGAATGATGAAATAGATTGCCAAAGACGTTTCTAGGATTTATCACTAGTTGTAGGAATACTAAAAGCTCCTGCTACTTATTTTCAGGATCTTTTCTCTTATTCCAAAGTTCATTCTAAACTTTTTGCCCGAAGATGATCTGTTTAAGTAGAAATAGAGAAGATGATAGAAACAAAATTTGAGGAGCTTCCCATTTTGTCATCCATCATGTTACATCATCTGTGCTGGGCAATGGCCGCACCTCTTCCTTTTCTTATATATCCAAACATAAGGGAAAAAAATACCATTTTCTTGCCTTTACCTTTTTTCATAAGCCTCGGGTTATTCTAGGATTTCTATATCCAGAAACTATTCTGAGACATCTGTGCCTCTCCTATATTCATCCTAAATTATGTGCCTTTTTCTCCATTTACTTTTTTTGACTTTTATTAAATTTGGTCCTGCTAGAGCCACCTTATTGCTGATTTTTAAGATATCACATCCACTCTTTTCTTCAGTGATATCACTTACCAACATATATCAGATTAATGTTTTAGGGATCTTTTGATCTTCTTCTATTTTCAAATCCTCGTCTGTGGAAACGTGCTTGCTTTTGATTAGAGCACTTCGGAAAGCATTCTTCTTAAAATGTAGTAGGCAAATTTAATTTGCCTTGTCCTCTGCCAGCCACCATGTGCCCTGAAACAATACGGCCAACATTTTTGATCACACTTTTTGATTAATGTTTTACAGGGCGATTTAATCTTTTAGTTCTATGGTCCAAGGAAGATAAGGCTATGTCTGGATTTTAAAAAGCAAAAACAGAAAATGAAACAAAAAGCAAAAAGCAAGCAATTCACACTCCCTCACCTAAAAAATTTACAACTCTTTACAAAATATCACTGTTGTCTCTGTACAGAAATGGTGTTTGTTGTTGTATACTGAAGGTGTATGTTGTTCTTTTTCTTCTTTTTCACCTTTTTTTTTCCCTAGGACTTCTTATCTACTTATTCAAAAAGAAAAAAAAAATACAAGGAATAGTTACAAGGTGTATGCTCATTCCCATTTCTATCTAAGAATTTAACATTTAGAATAAATTTAATAAAAAACTTAATAAAAATTTATAGAAAATTTAATTAAATAATACATTATTAAATAATAAGTTTAATAATAAAATGACTGACCAGCTCTAAAATGATTGAGTCATAGACCCAATTCACATCTATTATTAAGACAAGTAGCAGAAATCGCTTATTTTATTCTAATTACTCAACAATAATCTTTTAAAAATGTCTAACAATGCAACTGAAAATGACTACATCAGAGGTTTCCTCGAACAATGGCATTGGTATACTTTCTTTAATTATCTGTATGCCTAAAGATAGTGAGGTCCTCTCTATCCACCATTAATCCACCATTAATAAAAACTGGCTGCCTTGCATCAATGTAAGTATTTGTTATGCCAACTTGTATTTCTTTACATATGACTGATCTAAAGCTCAGAAAAAATTAAGTATAGGTACGGAATTTAGTTTAATAGCATTTAGCTTTTTATGACAGTTTTCCATTCAAAATATTCTGGAACTACAAAGGTGGTAACATTCCTCTGTAAATGCTAAACTTTCTATCATGGATGGATTTGAAGCCTGGGAAAATTAGACTCCAATGTGGCTATTTCCTGCTTAGTCAGGGGGCATCACATAGGCAGGGTCCTGTTGGAGAAAATAGGCCAAACTTTCAGTGTTAGAACAATATTGTGGTGACTTCCCAGGGAAGTATATTTCAGTTTTTCTAGGCAATCAGCACTAGCAAATCAGTGTTACGTATTTTGCACCTGGGGAAAGGGTAAGAATCAAAAGAGAACGAGTCTAGTTTTTTTCTCTCTGGATCTAGTATTGGCTTAATGGCTATTCAGAACCAGATGATACTCCACCAGAGATATCATGCAATTTATAGCCAGTGAAATGGAATACTATCTTTGCTGTCATAAATCAAGTTTTGAAAAACTATGAAAGAAACAAAGTCTGTTGTAGACTCTGGGTCCAGAGTTCTCTCTTGTCCAATAAGAGAACGGGACACAGGACTAAAAATTCGAGAGAGGCTAATGTCCAAGAGGAGACAAGAGCCCCGAGTAAGGGTCCTTGCTCTGTTTTTATTAAGATCAGAAGTCTTACAAGTGTGATGGGCATGCATAGAGAGACAATGAAACAGTGAACATTAACTCATTAACTCATGGGCGTGGGGGAAAAGAGGGTTTTGGAGATTTGTGTGTTAGGGTTTGGGTCAATGCAAAACAAGATTCTGGTGCTGGGTGGAAGGTTGTTTACACAAACATGAGGCCCCACCTCTGTTTACCTAAACTGGACTAGGGGAAAAGAAAGACAGAGCAAGCCATCTCAGGGTCAACAAGGCACCTTTCTTTTGCTAATTAGCTCTGCTCTGGGCGACTTTGCCCTGCACTGGGTCTATAGCCCTATTTACCCATTTACCTAATTTGGTTCTTCCTTCCTGTGAAAGCAGCATTCTGCTCTTGTCCTATACTGGGGACCTTTGCCCCATTTACCTAATCTTATTTACCTAATCTTGCTTACCCAAACTTGGGTGTGTTCATCCTATGGATTTCTAATTCTTTATGCCTTGTTAACCCATCAGTGCAGTCTCTGGGAACTCCTAAGCTTATTCCCCACAGGCTGTTGTGTAATAGCAAACAAATCCTTCCCAAAGAGTCCATGATGGTTAATCTATATCACTTTTAAGATGAATGATTGGAATGACCAGTGCCTTATACCTACAGACCACCTGTAGTTGCAGAAAATTAAGTTTGTGATCTGTCACCATGAGAGTAAAAGTGCACCTGGGAGAGCCATGGTGTGTTTCCATTAGAGGATGTTAGAAAGGATTTATTGCAGGACTTGGGCTTTGGCTTCGGTGATTTTGAAGAGGGTTCAAGGAAGTAAGGCTTTGTCCTGGGTTGGATGCTGTCAGGAAGTTAGGGTAATTCTACCATTGGGTATCTTCAGAACTCTTATTTAGGAAGTGAGAAGACAAAGCGTGCTGGTGCTGCAACTGGCAATGAAGTCACAGTCACTGATAATCAGCCAGAATAGGGGTATGGGCAGTCATTTTTGTCATTTGAACAATGGTCTTTTTTGTGTTGCTTCATTAGAGTCACTGAATGGCCTTAAATGATGATGTCCTGTGAAGTGTTTACATTCAACACAAGAATATTGCGGGCTAGCTCTGAGTCCCAGATCATCTCCTAGCGACACCAAGGCCTATCTGGTAATGCCAGGTCAGCTCCCAGATGGTATGGTCTGCTGTCTTACTTTTTAGAACATATTAGATAACTTAAAAATCTTTCAAATTAAATCCACTAATTCAAACAAAACACTAATTCAAAGGGATATATGAACCTTATATTTATAGCAGCATTATTTACAATAACCAAAATAAGTAGCCCAAGTGTCCACTGATAGATGACTGGATGACGAGGAAGTGGTACACACACACACACACACAATGGAAGAGTATTCAGCCATAAAAAGAATAAAACCTTTCCATTTGCAATGCCGTGGATGGAGCTAGAGAGTTATTATGCTAAGTGAAATAAGTCAGTCAGAGAAAGACAAATACCATATGATTTCACTCATATGTGGAATTTAAGAAGCAAAGCAAATGAGCAAAGGGAGAGAGAGCAAGAAAGATTCTTAACTACAGAGAACAAACTGATGATTACCAGAAGGGAGGTGGGTGGGGGGATAGGGAATATAGAGGATGGGGATTAAAGAGTCCACTTACCATGATGAAAAAATAAATAAGTAAAGAACAAAAGAATATTTCAAATAAATAGTAAAATAATGAAACTCCAAATCAATCCATTTACCAATAAACACCAGTGTATTACATTTTACCAAGCATGATGACATAGTTAGAATAGAAGAATAAGAAAAAGGAAGGTAGGAGGAAGAGAAGGAAGAGGAAGAGGAGGGGGAGAAGGAGGAATGAATTAGACAAAAAAGAACAAGGCATGGCTTTCAAAGGAGTGTAAAGGAGAGTTGGTGAGAAGCTTTCTGAGAAGACTCCTAATGATCCCCAACTCCTGATAGTCACGTTCTTACGCAATCCCCTCCCCTTGAGTGTGTGCTGATTCCCATGACCTACTTCTAATGACTAGAACATGCCAAAAGTGGTAAGATATCCTTGTTAATATGTTGGTCTCTCTCTCTCTCTCTCTCTCTCTCTCTCTCTCTCTCTCTCTCTCTGATGAAGAAAGCTATCATGTTGTAAGCTTCTGTGTGGAGAATCCCACATAACAAAGAACTAAGGGAGGTCTCCTGCTGAAAGGCAGCAAGGAACTGAAGCCCCCACATCTGATCAGCCCATGAAGAACCAACTCCTTCCAGCAACATGTGAATGAGACTGAGAGCACATGGTCTCCTTCTCAAGCCTTGAGAAAACTACAGCTCCTGGCTGACCCCCTGATCCCAGTCTGATAAAAGACCTTGAGATGGAGGGCCCAATTAAGCTGAATCTGGATTCCTGGTCCACAGAACCTGTGCAATAAGAAATGTTGGTTGTTTTGAACCATTAAAATTTAGGATAGTTTGAGGGGCACCTGGGTGGCTCAGTCGGTTGAGTGTCCGACTGCAGTTCAGGTCATAATCTTGCAGTTCGTGGGTTTGAGCCCCGCGTCAGGCTCTGTGCTGATGCCTCGGAGCCTGGAGCCTGCTTCGGATTCTGTCTCCCTCTGTCTCTGCCCCTTCCCCGCTCATGCTCTGTCTCTCTCTGTCTCTCAAAAATGAATACACGTTAAAAAAAAATTAAAAAAGATTTAGGATAATTTGTTACACAGCAACAGATAACTAACATAGGAGATCAGGGCAGAATAAGGGGTGAGGTAAGTGAGGAATCTAGGACCCAGATTTTAAGAAGACACTTTCTATCCAGGCTATGCAAGTTCTCACTCATCCTGGTCCAGCTCTACCAGAGATATAATGCTCAAAAATGAAGCATTTTTGCAAAGTGATATTGCAGAAGGGATAGGAACTTTGGTTATAAATTTACTAAACAATTATATGTATTTCTGGCAGTTAAATTCCACTGATATCCAATGCCAAAATTACAAGTGCTCTAGGAACTTCACTAAGAATGATCACTAGTTAGATAAAACAGGAAATATGAAGGTTTGCACAGCCCTATACACACCTGTTTTTAAGGAAATTTATAAAGTTATGTTCTTAAGGTAGGAGGTGGAAGGCAGAAGAAAGATAACTCTTTGTTGTTTAAATGTTATGAAATATTTTCTGTAGGAGGGCTTCTTGGTAATATCTTATATATACTAATTTTATAAACTAATCTCCCTAAACACCCCAGCAGGAAGCAGACAGAGAAAGGATAAAAGTGCCAGCATAAAATATAAATGCACTGTAAGGCACAGCAGGAGCAACGTGAATGAATGAGTCATTTAAGCAAAACCTTGTGTGTGCCAAAAGCCAAGTTGTAAAAGAAACAGTTTTTAAGAACTTTAAGATAAAAGTAAATTATGTTCAAATATCAGATCAGGAAATGATGGTAGTGAAAAGGTAAAGGATTGATATATTTAATGGCATTTTAATAGAAGTTAATTTTGATTTTAAGTGCTTTAAAAAATAAAGCTAATTGTTGCTTTTGTAATATATTGATAAAATATATGCCATTATTGAGCAGGCCAAACAGCTCATTATCAAAATTTAAATCATGGAAATTTCAAGAAAACTTCAACCAATTCTTCTCAAATTTTAATGCACATATGAATTACTTGGGGATCTGGTTAAAAAGTCAATTCTAATTTAGTTGGTCTGGGGTAGGACTTATGATTCTGCATTTTAACAATCTCCTAGATAATATCTTTCTATCACGCTACCCAGGGACCACACTTGGAGTTACAAGATCTCAGAGCAATGCTCTTGGAAGAGTGGTACCATGACAAGCAGTGTCAATATCACCTGGGAACTTACCAGGAGTGCAAACTCTTGGACCCGAGTCTAGACCACAGAATCAGAATCTTGAGATGGCCCGCAATTTCAACCTATTGAAGCTTCCAAGTGATTCTGACGCATGGGAAGTTTTGAGTACCGCTGTCTTAGAATATAGTCTTTCTGAACCAGGGATAGAAATCAGACTCCCCTAGCGAACTCTGAGAAACATACCTGCCTAGTCCTTAGTTACAGAGGGTCTGATTAAGGTGGTGGGAGATGGAGGCTGGAAAAATTTCTAAAAAGTCTCCTTCAGTGGGTGGGGGTGATAATTTAAAAATGAGAAACAGTTTTATAGCAGAAATAAGACTGCCCTTATTCTCATATCAGTTCTGTTCCTGGCGCTTCAAGGTGATACCAGAAGGAATTTAAATAATGCAAAATGGTCTCTCTCTCTCTCATGGAATTGGCAATGATCCCAGTGCTCTGTTGTCTTTCCTCTTGGGATAAAGAAACAGTCGCTCATTCTGACTTGCTGTCTGTGACACAGCCAACTCAGAAGGCTGCATCAGTCACTTAATTACATTCTCTGTCAGGAGTTTCACATTGAAATTACAACACAGAAATTGAGGAATTGCTTGAAGCAGAGCTGTGATAGCCACCCAGGCAAAGCTTTGAGAGCGTGGAGAATATAATGCACATGCTATCACGGGCGCATGGGTATGATACATAATAGTTAAATGTTTCCTTACTTTCTAATAGGTGTTTTAAAAATAGGTTGTTTTTAGAATTGGTGGTTTCTTTGCTTCTAATTTCTGTGTTTCAGAACTTTTCCAGCTTAAAAAATTCTTGTCTGACCTACCTATTTTTATTACTAATTTAAACATCAAATATATTTAATAGTACCCAGAACTCTTATGGAATCCAGTTCCAGTGGGTATCTCTGTGCCCTTTGGGGTAATAATATGAAGTGGGTTTTAGGGAGTGTCTGAGCCCCTTAGATTCATGGAAAATGGCTTTGAATTTGAGTGATGTTGCCCCATTCAATGGCTTCAAAAATAGGGGGAGATATTTTTATTTTTACACTGACAAGTGACATTTAGTGGATGAAGGCAGGGGAGCTATCCATGCTGCAGTGAGAGAGTCTAGCATAATGAAGAAGGATTCCACACCAAATGCCACTCCTTTCACAAACATTTAAGGAAAGAATCATGGATTCTACTTTGCAACCTCAAAGAATGGGGTGGAAGGAGAAAATGCCCTCAGGGCATGTGGATCTCTCTGAAGTGACACAGGTCCTTCTATCCAGGGAACAGCAGCAGAATGGAGGCAGTTAAAAGCCAGCCAACCCCAGGCCTTGAAAATATTCATTTAAAGATCTGTTTTGAAAAATGCATTCTTCTTAGAATGCTCAGTAGGAAGGACCCACTTGCATTTTGGAGGTGATGCTGAAAGTATCTCTAACTGAAGAGCACAAGAAAGAAGCCTGGAAGTTAAGCAAATAAGGGACACGGAAGAGTATACCCAAACAAAGCCAATGGCATACCTTGTGGTCAAGGAATATGGGGAGGAAAGATAGCCACGATAGATATAGTCCAATATGCTTCTCACTGAGGGTCTGCCTTTTTTTCAGGGGTGAATTTTATGCTTTATAGAAGACTAATTTCCCGCCAGAGGTAAGCATGGTGATCTCAGTGGGTAGCTTTTTCCAAATTAATCATAGCTTTTCTTCAACCTCAGATTTATAAACCAAAGCCCAGATGTTACCCTTGGGCATATATGATTTGCACTTTAAAACAATTTCTCAGGGAAATCTGAAAGTATCCTTGGCTAAGAAGCACCGTCCTAGAAGAAGTGATAAATAGCATATTATTATTATTATTATTATTATTATTTCACTTAGTAAAAACATTTAACATGACATCGACCCTCAGCAGATTTTTAAGTGTATAATACAGTGTTGTTAACTTTAGGTATAATGTTGTATATCAGGTCTCCAGAACTTATTCAGGTTTGCAAAACAAAAAACAAAAAACAAAAAACACTAGTTTTCTCTGCCCATATTTTGGTGCTATGCGGTGATAGATTCTTGACTACATGTCTCAGAAAGAACCTGGAATATAGCTATGCTGTCACACAGGCGGGTAGTTTACAAAAATTTAGAATGAAATAATAAGTGAGTATAATCACTCTGCTATTTTGTTTACTGAGGAGGAAGAAACACAAGGATTTCCCCCTTCAATCTTATGAAAAAATGTGGAGAGTCCAGAAAAAGTATTGAATGTTATAGATTCAACAAAGAAACTTTTTGACTAGGGGGAGACTAGGAAGCAGAGAGAGAGCAAATGAATTGCTACAGAGAGAGACTTTAGTATATTATAAGCAACAATAACAATAATATAATTCTAATCATTTCTCTTTAAGCACTTTTGCCCTACACCTATACTTTGATGCCCAGTTTAAGGAAAATTGTGAGGTGTTGTTTATGAGTTTAGGAGACTCTCGGCTTTGGTCTTTGAAATGAGGCTTCAAATGCTTACAGCCTCTTGTCTGTTCAACACATGGATGCATTGTTCAGTAGCTCCTAGTGGAGAGCATCTATCCTATCTAATTAGTGCTTCACATATTTTTAAATTGGTTAAGCGCTGTGCTTATTATTTAGTGTGATATTAAAAATATTCAGTTGAAAGGAGTCAGGGACCCTAGGAGGTCAATTTCATACTAATTACTTTGTCATGTGCTTCCTTCTTCCCAGAGTAGATGATTTTCACTTCTAAACAAAACTTGTAAATTACTAAATATTTGAAAGGCATAGTACCTGGAATAATTTACACCTGCTCTGAATGACTACAGCATAGATTTTTATATTCAGCAAATGGAGGCTTGAAGTCCCTGAAATCTAGGCCTAAAATGTTCACTTACTGTATTTCTGTCCATGCACATCTTTCTAGTTAGTATTTTTAATATTTGGTCATAATAGTTGCACACCAATAGGTTTGGTACATAAAATCATCCATGCATTATTTTCAGGACTAGAGAGATTTTTATGATGAATGGATAGACAAATAGAGATTTCTAGAGACATAGATTTCTAGATACACAGTTGTATCTGTAGCTACATGGATAGATGGATAGATGGCTGGCTGGGTAAATAGAAATTTACTGAATTATCTCAATGGGACATAAGTTAATAACTTCTCTTCACCTAGAACCAACCATTTATGGGATGATACGAAAAGTTGCAACCATCTTGCCCCCTCCTTAATGCATTGTCTGCTGGTAGAAGGACCTCTTGATGATTGTATCAGTGGAGAATAGGAAATGTCATTGTCAGTGGGTGGCACAAGGACTCTCTGTTTTTTTCTCATAAACCCCATGTATAGATTTTCTTTGCAGGTGTTTTGGAAGGGAGGTGGAAGGTTGGGGGCATGCTTATGTCCAGCAAAACTTCCTGGGACTGGATGAATAATTTCAAGTAAAGTGGTAGGAGTTAGAGAGGCCATTTTCCACCTCAGGTTGAATTTGGTATATGTGATTCAGTTTCACCAGCAAAACGGCTGGGAGTTTGATCCTTATATTTTTCTAATGTCTGTCTTTAATTGCTTTAATACTTGGATGGAGAAGAAAGTAATTAATTCCATCCCCCCACCCCATAGCTCTCATTAAAATGAGTTTCTTAACAGATTATGCCCCTATTTCAAATTAGGAATCAGCAAGATTTTGATACATCCATATTCAGCAGTGATGGTCTCTCATGTCGGTATCTCAAATAGAAATGCAATTTATGAGTAGTATGTGTCATATGGTCTCTTGAGCTTTCTCCACTCATCATTTGTTTCACTGACTCTTCTTTCACAATATCTTGATTCAGTTCTTACTTCTTTATTAACTGACTATAGAGTTATCAAACGGTCTTGAATCAAACTGATGTAGAGCTTGAAAATTTATAATTTTCTCTCTGAATAGTATTTTGAATTCTTTAGACAAATGAGAGAAGCTCTTAAAATTGTTACATACTTCTTGTGTATTATCATTATGAGCCACAAAGGAAGATTATTAAAATTTTCTTATAAATGTCCCATCTTTATGCTCCTTTTCTATTCCTTGTGAGTCAATTTTTAGCCAACCAAAAAGGAAGGTTATAGTGTAGTAGAGAAGCATGGACTTTGGAGCCAATAGATGTATGTAAAAGCCTGGCTTCATTATTTACTAGCTCTTCAGACTTGGGTATGAATTAACATATCTGCTCTCAGTTTTCTCATCTTTAAAATGAGAGTAATAACATATAGCAGTTAAGGTTGTCACACAAATTAAACAGAATTTATTTTTCTCCTCTGTTTATTAATGTTTCTATATGTCTAAAGCTATGGAGTACATCTATAATATTTCACACCTTATATATTCAATAATTTTTGGAGCTTACAATAATTAGCTTTTGTCTCAGTGAGGCTTAATACCACAAAAGTTAATCTTGAAATGTCATGTCTATAATTCATGTTCCTAAACCAATGGCCATCATTTATTATTCAAGCAAGACAGACATCTAAGCCAATTATTTCTTTTTCCTAAGAATTTGAAACTGGCAATCACTAGAGTGAGTCATCTTCATGTCAGGACCCTAGAAATAACATGAGATCCCTGGAGCTCCTTAAGTACATGCCCTTCCTGAAGCCTGGACATGTACTATTCATGAGCATCTGGGATGTAGTATGGCAGAGTGGATAAGACACAGGGCCAAGGGTCAGGCTGTCTAGGTTGGAATCTGTCACTTACTAACTTGTGACCTTGGGAAACTTATATAACAGCTTATTGATCTATAAAAGGCACATTATAGCTGTAAATACCTCACAGAGACTATTGCATGGGCAAATGCAATAAGGTAATTATGTAAAGAACTTAGAATGGTGCTGGAACATAATGGACACCTTCAAGTGGCAGCTATTATTAGGATTCTGGGAGATATTCCAGTCTCTTTCCAATGAACAGCCTACACTCCTTTATCTTTATTCTTAGATAAACCATCGTAGGTTTTCGTTATTGCTTATAACCAAATGAACCTCAACTAACACTTGGGGAAGGCTGTCTTTGGTATTTTGTTTGAACCAGTTCTATTTATGCCCCTTAGATATGTTTACTGATAAAATAAAAACACCATACAGGTAAGAGAGCAAAATCAGCTCATAACAAAATTCAAGTGTCTAAAAGTTGATAGCTTTTTTTTTATTCTTCATTAATTTAAAATAATGAATTAAATTTTTAAGGTGAAAGACCTTTTTCAATGAATGGACAAGGATTTTGTGATTTGTAAAATATAAGCAAATATTTTACCAATAAATCCATTTGTCTTCAATAACAATTGATTATGAACGTTCATTGTGTTTTTATTATGTGCCAGACTATTTGGTAGGGCTGAGCACATAGTAGTGAGGAAAAGTATCTCTGCCCTCATTTGGCTTGCATTTGAGAGAGAAAGAATAATAAATATTGCTTATTTAGTGTAGAATCAGGTGATGGTTAACTGTCAGGTTATGAAGAAAAAACTAAGGCAGGGTAGAGAGTAATGCTCAAGTGCTATATTCATCAAGGGAATCAGAAAGGATTCTTTGAAGAATTGTCATTTAAACAGCTAAGCCCTATTGAAGTAGGTATTAGGAAGCCTCATTTTGTAGATGAGGAATCTGACTTTTCCCCCCACAGGTCACACAGCTAGAAAGTAAAGGGATCAGGCACTGAACTCAGACAGTCTGGCTCCAGAGTTGACCATTGTTTCTATGAAAGGAGGGTCTATGCAAAAACTATCTCCGAAGGCCAAAGGAAATGTAGGACAGAAAAGTCTGGCAAGTCCAGCTTGACATGAAATCGTTTATTAAGAGAACTCATGGAATAGAGAGTGTCTTGGGCGGTTTCCAGAGGAGTAAACGTCTGCAACCCCCACCTCTCTAATACCTGCTTTTATAGCTCTAGTGGCTAGAGGTGCCCCTTGGGGGAAATGGCTGAGAATCTTAACAGAAGCTCCAGGGCAGATCAAGGACATTATGCCCTAAGAGGATTCTTAAGGGTGTGGTTAAATAAAGAAAGAATTGGCAGGGAGGGGTGTGCTCCAAAAGGCTTCAGGTCACAGGGTGGTCATCATGGCAGATTTGTCCAACGTAGTGATAGTCTGGTTCACACAACCCTATTAAAAATGACTATATTTTTCAGTGAGAAAAGAAACAAAAATCACATTAGATTTATTTTCTCGTTCTTTGCTGTGTAGTTTTTGTCACGCCTGACTTTTCCTATTCTTCTGCCTTCCTTTCCCATTCTCATACACTTTCTACATGCATACATGTCCTAGCACAAAACACAAGCATTCAACTGAGTTTCCTGGCTCCACTGACAATTAATATTACCAAGTAGTCTACTTTCTGTCCTTTTTTCTTTTAATACATTATACATCTGAACAGCATGTCTAAAGGGCAGCTAAACAAACCAACAAACAATTTTGCACGCTTGCTGAGTCCTGTGTATTGCATCCTTTGACTTGAGAAGTTTTTAATGTATAATATATTAAACAAGTCAAGGCTCAAAACAGTCACCAATTTTATAGTTCTCTATTTAGCTC
This sequence comes from Panthera pardus, assembly GCF_024362965.1. NCBI lineage: Eukaryota > Metazoa > Chordata > Mammalia > Carnivora > Felidae > Panthera > Panthera pardus. The sequence goes on from NW_026526688.1 coordinate 174,306,411, forward strand.
TGTAGCACTAGCCCTGGCTTTTCCAAATGCATACTTTAGAACAAAAAGGGAAATATATTAATTCATCAGTTAGTTGTTTATTTTTGATAAGTACCAAATCGCTATAAATATGGCTTATATTACTTTTTATGAAATACATCCTTCTGTAAAATATGGTACTGTGAGTCGTTATGATTGGGGGTTAAGGTGAGCAGGGATTGAGCTGAAGGAATATGTTGTTTGCTGAAATGCTTTTGGGTTATAAAAAGCAGCTGAGTCTGCTTATTAGTGCATTGCTTTTCCTTTCCTATGTTACTGCAGGTAGAAACGAGCAATTACACACGGAGAGACCCCATCTGGCTGGATTTCTCATTCCTCATCACATTAGCCCTCTCAGAACTTTTCACTCCACGGCCTTTAACTTTGACTTGAACGTATCAGCCTTGAGGTACAGCTACTTGCTATTATATTATTAACAACAAGAAGAAAGAACAACAATAGTTTCTGCAAGTTTAGCATCTATTACAAGTTAGGTGATTAATCTTTACAAAAACTCTACAGGTCTGTATGTTATTAGCCCTAATTGAAGAAATTGAGACAGGTTCAATAATTTGCCCACGCCCACTCTGCTGGTGCATAGGAGTTCGGATTGGAAAGGAGGCTTGTTGCATGTCAGAGTTCATGCTCTTTCTTCTGAACGCATGTCTATTTTCAAAGATGTCATGTTTTCCCAGCTAATATTCACGTGTTGTTGTAGTTAAGAATTGAGTCTGAAATCAGTCAAAGTTGAGTTCAGCTAGTGGCTCTTAAATAAGTGAGCTTCTATCAATCTGTTTTTCTATCTATAAAATAAGGACACTAGTACCTACTTCATAATAAGACTAAAGTTATTGAAATAATTCCTGTAAAACACAATGAATTCCCAATACACTTCTGTGAACATTATCGTTACAATTATTATTTTTAAAATTCTTGCGATCTTGGGGCACCTGGGCGGCTCAGTCGATGAAGCGTCTGACTTCGGCTCAGGTCATGATCTGTGGGTTCCTGCGTTCGAGCTCCTCATCTATATGGCTCTCCGCTGTCAGCATGCAGAGCTTGCTTCAGATCCTCTGCTCCCCTCTCTCTCTGCTCCTGCCCTGCTTGTGTGCTCTCTCTCTCTCTCTCAAAAATAAATAAACGTTAAAAAATTGCGATCTCATGTCATTCTGTTAAAAGAACATGTTAAATTTTGCAAATATCTTCGGACTGATAGCTGTTCTATAGTACATACATCAGTCATAAAATGTTACTACTTACCTATCACATATGATAGGGTCAATTGCAAAGCGGAGTTTGAAAGTTCATGATCCACATATTGTGGTTGTGTTATTTTGCCCTTCACAGAGGTTTTAAAACTTTTTTAAATGTTTATTTATTTTTGAGAGAGAGAGAGAGAGAGCGTGAGCGAGGCAGGGGCAGAGAGAGAAGGAGACAGAGAATGTGAAGCAGTCTCCAGGCTCTGAGCTGTCAGCACAAAGCCTGATGTGGGACTTGAACCCAGGAACCGTGCAATCATGACCTGGAACCGTGAGATAATGACCTGAGCCCAAGTCAGAAGCTTAACCAACTGAGACACCCAGGTACCTCTCTTCACAGAGTTTTTAGAAAATTGTGTTTGAATTTGTTTGTGTTGCCCCATTAATACTCCTCTATTAGTTTGATGACCTGGTCCCTATCTTAGACCTTGACATTCACTTTAAGCAGATTTAATCATTTATTGAAATTTAAATGATACTGGTCAACTCATTCCACAACATTCAAGAGTTGTTCTGAAGGGGCTTACTCTTTGCCAAACTCTGAAGTGAGTAAGTCAGTGTCCTATTCTCCTTAAGCAGTGCTTTTCATATTCTAATAGACATTGCAATTACCTGAGGAATTTTATTAACATTCAAATTTTAACTCAGTTGGTATAGGGTAGAATGTGAGATCCTGCATTTCTAACAGGCTTATAGCAGCCACTGCTGGTGTGGAGGCCATACTGGGAGCTCACAGTTGTGTTTATAATCGGAGGTGAATTCTGATGCACAATGTTACACAAAGGAATGCATGATCTATACTGAGTGGAATGGAGATAATTAGGAACATATTGTTGAAACGTTTAATATCAGGTCATATTTTACCAATATAACCATGTAACTTCCAATTAACCATGTCCAATTTGTTTTTTGATGCATTTGTAACAGTGTCTCTATTACTTCTGAGTAATGCTTGGTTTGGGAGGAGTTAACACTATAAATCTTTGTTCTTATGGATGTTCCTGGCCTGCCTACCTGTGCCTGCCACCTTTCAACATAAATTCCTAAGTAGGAGTCTAACTTTTAGAAATTTTACATTAAAGATCTCACCCCACTGATCACCCTTGGTAATTCTAAGTAGAATAACTTTGAGTGCTTTCATGTAATTTTGGTATACTTTCAATATTCTATAACATTTTATCTGACTCTTGACTTTGTAGTCCAAAGATAAATGTGAAACCAGAATTTTGAGAAATTTGGATGTGAGATGTGGCACGACAGGAGCAATAAATAATGATAAAATAAGCTGGAGGTATCAAGGGTATCATCACGTTTGTCTAATTTCTGAAGATATGCTGAGAGATGAAAATACCAGAAGAGCAGATGCAAAGAGACCCACAGCATTGGCATCACATGAGGGATTGTTGGATAGAAGAGCCTCAGGCCCCATCCCAAACCCTAGTGAATCAGAATCAGCTTTTGGCAAGACCCATAGGTGATACATGCGAACTTTAAGAAGCACAAATCTATACTACAACTACTGCTGAGAGATTCTGTGATTTCGCTTCAAGTCTTGAAGACCCTCTGAATAGCTGTTCTCCAAAAGGATATGTAGGTTTATATCTACACTTGTCTATATGGTAAGGAGCCATAGGTATCAGGAATTGACTCTAGCTCTATACTGATTCCAAATCCTCATCAGCCCAAAGTATCTTAAGGATATTGGACTATTGAGTAAATCAAAGCTTCTTAGACTTCAGCATGCATCAGAATACGCTGGAAGATTTGTTAAAATGCAGAATGTAAGATGTCTACCTCCAAAGTTTCTGATACAGTAAGTCTGGTGTGGGGCCTGAGATTTTGTGCCTCTAACAAGGTCCAGGTAATACTAATGCTCTTGATCCAGGATCCACACTTTGAGAACCATTGCCATAAATACAAAGTTGACTGTTCCGTTCATTTCAACACATGCCAGGCAAATCTTGTTCTAAATAAAAACAGTGCATTTTTTTGTATGTAAGGGAAGGAGACCCTTTTGGAACTAAGCTGTGACACATTCAGATTCCTTCAGGGCACTGAAGAAGAGAGCAGCTACTTCAGATCTGCTGTAAAGTTTAGAATTGCAGATCAAGACCATTAGTATTATGTTAGTGTGGACCAGAGGAGTCAGTGGGTTTTATATAGGCTCATGAATTATCGACCCATAAAGCATTGGTTTTCTCCCTAGAGCTATACCAGAAAACAAAGAAAAATGTGTAAGTTAAAAGCAAAGCTTCCTAATAATGTTTTGATATGATACAATAAGGCTAAGTGCAACGGTACACAAGCACTATACCCTAGCTGGCAAACTTGGTTCCCAGATGGATATGAGTTAACAAGTTTAAAACTATTTTATATGTTTAATAGGATTGGTCAAATAAATAAATATATTTTAGAAAACGAGAGGAGTATTTTCTGTTAAAGAAAGATGTTACAAATGATAAAGGAAGGAAGACTAGAACGGTGTTGAATTAGAGTCGGAGATGACAGTATGAACTAATTATAAATCTAAAGATGTGTCTGTGTGCATGGGTATATATATATATATATATATATATATATATATATATATTTATATGTCAAAGGGCATAGGGGCCAAGTTGACATAATTTGAGTGAATAATAATTATATATATATATATATATATATATATATATATATATATATTAACCCAAATAAAATAATTACCTTTGAATTTATATGATACAAATGAACGCATCTCATTTCCAATAAAAGCATACATACATACATTCATACATGGGGAAAAAGTGACAACTCTTCATTACAGAGAAATAATTCTAATTAGTAAATATAGAAAGACTGAGAGAAATAGAAAATCATCGTCAGAACATCACAGGAATAGTTGATGCAAACAAGATCCACCAAATAGAAGCTAAGATTAATGGGTAAAGTCGGGCTGCATACTCTCAAAGAAATTGTCCAAAAATAAATATTTATTAATTTCAAAGGAGAATATAGTAACTTTATAGTAGAGACTCTTGGCAGACTCCATTTGACCAAGAGATCAAAGTAAAAATTACCAGTAATAATGTTGACATCATGTGCCTTTTGATAACATGCACTAAGAAGGAAACATTATCTGTGGCGTTCTTCCCAATTATACATAACCTGTGTCTAATCATGAGAAACGTATTAGACAAATCCAAACTGAGGGACAGTCTATAAAATAAGTGGCCTATACTTTTCAAATGCAAGGTCCCTAAAGACAATAAAAAAAACTGAAGAACTATCACAGTTTGGGGTGCTTAACGAGACATGCCAACTAAATGCAATGTGGGATCCTAGATTAGATCTTGGAACAGAATTAGTCAAAAGAAAAAAAAGGTGAAATCTGAATAAAGTCTGGAGTTTATCTAATAGTATTGTACTAATGTTATCTTAGTTTTGATAATTGTGGTATCATCATGCAAGATGTTAACACTACAGGAAGCTGCAGAAAGTCTTAGTACTGTACTATATGCCTAAAATTAACTCAAAATTGAAAGTTAAGTGTAGTCAAAAATACAGAAAAAGTGGAAATGTCCCCCATTCCAGTTCCATTGCTAGAGGTAACCATAACTTTCATTCAAGGCAAGTCTTCAAAGGCATTGTAATAACTCTTATAATAATAAATACAGATTAATGAGACAGTGAACAAAATGGTGTCTGATTTCAAGCATCTTACAATTAAACAACACAAACTGGAAGATAAGGACTAGGTAAAGTTGCAAAACTGGTACAGTGACAGAAATGGATTTAGTATAAACCAAATGTTTCATAAACCCAGCCATTTGGTGTCTAGCCCTTGTCTGGTGAATCATAACCACCAGAGGAACTTCCTCTAGACCCTCCCTGCACTTTTCTGCTTTGCTCTATCAGTTCAGTGTCTCAGGGCTTCCAATTCCCACTACCTCCTATCTGAAGCACAGCTGAATTATGTGAACTAATTTATTTGAAATCCTTCTGGGATAGATGATGAAATGCTTATTAGGAATATTTCATGTACAGAGATTTCATTATATAAATTACTTAAATTAATTAAAATAGAGAAACCTAATGACTAATGTTCAAAATCCATTAACCAATTGAGAGAGACAAATGAATTCCCATGTCTTTATACATGCTTTCCTTAATGCTGCTAGCAGTTGGTAACTTTGTTTATAAGAGTTTAATTTATTTGAAAAAAAAATGACCTTTCCTTTTCAGTCTTAGAGCCCAATTTTGACTACCTTTTTCAGTGTCTCCAAGTTTATATGATTCAGGTTTTGAAAACCTACCATCTGTTAACAAATAATGTTCTCACCATGACGGGAGTGATTATGTTTGTTGCAATTTCACAAGACAAGGAACCAAGAGAAATATAAGATTAGAAACCAGAGAGGAGCAAATTCTAAAGGAAAGAAACTATATGAAATGAAAAAGCATGAACAAACCGTATTTGCTACTAGGAGATTAAGGGTAAAAGAATGTGAAGCAAAAATATGGTTAGTTGAGGTTGTAAGAGAATAAGAGAGGGAGAATGTTACAAAAGTGATCTTTTATTTTCAATGGGAATTACTGGTGCATCTCAGTCAATACGACATTAAATATAAATCTTTTGAGGCCCTAGAAATAAGGTTCTGGGCAAGGTTTGACTGATCCTATAGTATTATAGACATAGAGATGATCCCTTAAGAACATAAGTAAAGAATAACAAAATATAGATGAAAGGAAAGTCAATAGATTGTGTATATCCAACTATATACAGTCTATTATGTAAAGCTTAGAAATAGTATTAATAATAATAATAATGCTTTTACTGGTATCAGTATTTGTGTTGTGTTTTAAATGCCTTGTTCTTTTTTGTTCCTGACACTATCTCTATTATACTGATGAGAAAACCAAAACTTTGGTGTTATCTTTATCACCATAAAAACTTCTCAGTAGTATCTCCCACAAAATTAGGCCCACCTTAGTCTTTTTTAGCATCCGGCTTGTTTCTTTTGCTAAGTGTGTTCAAATTTAACTGGGCCCTTAAAAACTGGCGAAATTTTTAATTGCTACATTGTTCATTCAGCAACAATAAATGTTCCCGGGTGTGTACTCTGTGATGAGCCCTGTTCTGGCCCCAGGGAGAGAGTAGTAAGAAAAAAGAAAGAAAAGAAAAAAGAAAAGAGAAAAGAAAAGAAAAGAAAAGAAAAGAAAAAAAGAACCCATGCTTACATTTTAGTGTGGGGAATAGAAAACCAGTACATTTATAAGATAAAGTCCAAAAGTGATCATTACTATGAAGATTATAAAATAAGGTGATACGAAGCAAGTGTTTGGGGAAGGAGTCCCTTTAGAAAGTGTGTCCACAGGAGAGGTGCCTGGGTGGCTCAGGTGGTTAAGCGTCCAACTTCAGCTCAGGTCATGGCCTCACGGTTTGGGGGTTCAAACCCTCTGTCAGGCTCTGTGCTGACAGCTCAGAGCCTGGAGCCTGCTTCTGATTCTGTCTCCCTCTCTCTGTCTCTCTCTCTCTCCCAAAAATAAATAAACATTAAAAAATTAAAAAAAAAAAGTGTGTCCATAAGAGACCTCTTTGAAGGGATGGGTTTGGAATTGGCTCATGAAGGTAGGAAGGAGTCGGTAAGACAAAGATCATAGGGAGAGTGCTCCCATTAGATGGACAGGATGTGCAAAAATGTTGCAGTATAAGGGAGGCTGGGGTGTCTGAAAAACACCAGTGTGGCTGGAAGGTGGTAAAAGGTAGAGGGAATATTAAAATATTTAGTTGGAGCGCCTTGAGGCCATAATAGCAATTTGGGTTTTATTGTAAGAATAATGGACAGTTTTTAGAGGATCTTAACGGAGGAATGATATGTTGTCATGTGCACTTCCAAAGATCACTTTGTCTAAGGATTAGGAATGGATTGGAGGACCACAGGGTAAGCAGGGAAAACGGGACTATTGAGATGATCATTCTGAGAGATGACACAATTTGATGATAGTTTAGATTTTTATTCAATGTTTATTTATTTTTGAGAGAGAGAGAGAGAGACAGAGCTTGAGCAGGAGAGAGACAGTGTGAGCAGGGGAGGGTCAGAGAGAGAAAGGGAGACACAGAATCTGAAATCAGGCTCCAGGCTCTGAGCTGTCAGCACAGAGCCCCATGTGGGGTTCGAACTCACGAATCGGGAGATCATGACCTGAGCTGAAGTTGGATGCTTAACCGACTGAGCCACCCAGGCGCCCCTATCAAAGATAGTTTTAGTAGAAATGGAAAAAAACATGCATGGATTTGAGATATATTTTGGAAGCAGTGTCAATAGGACTCATTAACGGGTTGAGCATTGGAATGAAGGAAAGAGAGAAATATAAGTTGGTTCTCAGGTGTTTGTCTTGAGCATCAAGGTAGAAAGTGAACATTTGTGGAGGAAGGGTAAAGTGGGAGACTTAGAGAAGAGGTTGCAAATCAAGGTCTGAGAAAGATGATCTTCTGCTATTCTACCTCCTCTCCCTTACCACCTGTCCCTCAATGCCAACTCCTTAGTCAATGCTGACTTACTTCCTCCACCATTTAGAACAAGACCAACTGGCACAGACCCCCTCACATCCATTTGCCTCCACAACACTGTCATCTTCTTCAGTCTCGCGATAAAGGGCATCCCTCTGCCCGTAGAGCTAATTGCTCGTATTACTGTTGACCCTGGCATTACCAAACTTCTTGGAACAGTTTCTTTCCCCAAGCATATCATTTCCCTGTCTAATATTTTTCATTTTGCTTCTTTAATGAATTGTTTCCTTTTGCATTCAAAAGTTTATAAGTACCTGCTAATTTGAAAAAAAAAAATCTCTGGATGCTCATCTTTGGTTATTATTCTCTTCATTAACATTCCAGAGCTTGCGTGGAAGGCCCTTTGTCTTGCCTCCATTTGTGACTTTGTTGTTGCTCTTGTCCTGAGTTGCAAGTGTTTGTGTTAAACATAAGGCACATTCTCAGCACACAATCATCATTGGTCTGACTTATTGGTTTGTATTCTTGTTTTTCCCATTCCCAGTCCCATTCCTCTTTCTCCTGGGCAATTATTCTAACGTGTTTGACCCATGCGTTTTTTAAGGTCTTTGGTAGGGTTTTTTAATAAAATATGCAAGGATGTTTTCGCGTGTTTTGAATGTACTGTAATTTTGCACAATTGTATTATGCCTTAAATTTAATTTTTTTAAATGTGCACTATGTTTTAATGTGTCCATGTTGCTCTATGCTAATAGCATCTTTTTTCTTTTTCTAATTGCACCGCATTAGGTGGACACAGAGATTGGTTTCTAATCTACATTACTCTGAACAATGCTACCATGTATGTCCTCACAATGTTGCTTTATGAGCCGATATGAGAATTGCTTTCAGCTATATAGCCAGGAATGGATATACTGGATCGCAGTATGTACACTTATTTAATTTTGAATGAGTGCTTCCCATACAGTGTTTCCTATACAGAATGGCCTCCAGTCCACACATGTGTAAGCAGTGCATGGAATTCTATGTAGTCATATTTCTACTAACACTTGTCATTATCCAGCTTTCTAATTGTCTGTCGTAATGGTGGATGATACCTCATTTTTGTTGAATTTTTACTTATCTGATTACTTATGTGTTTGATCATCTCTGTATGCTTGCTAACTTTTTGGAGATTCCATTTCTTGAAATTGCTTGTTTATAGTCTTTGCCTAATTTTCTATTGGTTTCCTGTTTTATTGCTTATTAATGTGAAGAAACAATTCCAATATTATTTTCTTATATTTGAGGGATAAATTCTACTTGATCATGATGTATTTTCACATCATTGACTTTTATTAGTTAATATCATTTTTAGTGTTTAATATTTTACTTTTACTAATTTTAGTATTTGGATCTATATTCACAAACAAAAGAATCATAATCTTCCTGTCTTGTAATAACTGATGAAGTTTTAGCATCAACATTAATTGGTCTTAAAAATGCATGTGCCCTCTGGATTTAATGCAGTCCCTATCAAAATCCCCATAGCATTCTTTGGGTGTGTGAAAATAGAAAAATGTATCCTAAAATTCATATAGAATCTCAAACAGCCAAACAGCCAAAATCATCACAATCTTGAAAAAGAAGAACAAAGTTACAGATCTAAAACTCCCTGATTTCAAAAATTATTACAAAGCTACAGGTAACTTTCCTTTTTAAGGGTAAATAATATTCCATTGTTTGTATATAACACATTTTGTTTATTCATCTGTTGATGGATTTGTGAGTTGCTTCCACTTTTTGGCTATTACAAATAATGCGGTCATAAACATAGGTGTAAAAATGTCTTTTCAAGATGCTGTTTTTAATTCCTTTGGGTATAAACCCAGAAGTGAGATTGCTAGATCAATTTTTAATTTTTAAGGAACCTCCATACTATTTTTCATAGTGGTGGCACTGTTTTACTCCAATTAACTTTTTCAACTATTATGTTTTCCAGATAAAATATTTCCTCTTGTTTCTTCTTTTATTGTGCCATATCCATTTCATATCATTAATTTTTCTTATGTTTTTACCTATATTGGATAGGGCTTATTTTAAATTGTTGATTCGAAAATTCCACTGATTATGATCCATGTGGCGTATAGTGTTGTTCTTTTATAATAGTTGTACTCCTCAAGTGTATAGATATTTGCACTTGTAAACATGTGTTTTTTAGGAGTTTCAGTTTCTCTGTCTGATAATGTGTGTGGGACAAAGGCTGAACACCAGGCAAATGCTGTATTCCTCCTGGTAATTCTAAGGAAGAGGAAGGGCTAAGCCCTGAGAAAAAGCTCCAGGTCCCACAGTCTATGGCTCGGACTTCACCCTGAGATTCTTAGGGAAAAAGTTCTCCTTGGGTGGTCAGAGGTGGGGAACAGAGAAGAGTATGTGCCCAAGCCTACTCCTCTATCCGTTCACACTGGTCTCCATCACACCTCACCTCTGACGCCAGCGCCTGGGCCGTTACAAGTCAAAGTGCCATGGAGGCAGGAGTGGAACTTGAAAATTTTCCTTCAGCCTCTGCTCTCAGTTCTGCCTCCAGCCTTCAACCTGTGAGTGCACGGAAGCACCGCTATGATTGTTGAGACCTAGGTCTGTTACCAGAAGAAGAGGGTGGGTGAGAGAAATATACTCCGTGCTCTCGTGGTATTTTCTCTCACACCAATGAATCTTATCCTGTACCAGGCTGTGTCACTGAAGCCTCCTACTTCCCTGAATGCATCTTTAATCGTCAATTATCTGAAAACCAATAACAATTGATAGATTGAGTCCACCTGGAGGTTTCTAGCAACTTCTCTCCTTGATTAACTGAAGGGCTGTGGGTGGCTTAAGCGAGCAAAAGAAATTCACACAGTTGTGCAGACATCAAGAAGTCCATTGTAGCATGGTGGCAGGGCTCTGAAGAGCTGTGACGAGATTGCCAGCTGGTACATTTTACACTGGAGGAAACATAATTAATGGAATTTCTCCATCTGGTGAATATCTACATAGGTTGGGATAGAAGCAAATAATATACACAACTGCAGTCCAAAATCAAATGGGGCTTCTAACACTAGAACCGAGTATTCTAAATGTTAATGACTTTCATCCCCGGGTGATGGAATTATGTGTATTTCTTTTCCTTATATTCTTCAAACATCATGAATTTCCTAAATGCCCACCATGAGCTTTTCTATCAAATGCATAAATAATAAAACACATTTTAAGATGAAGACCTGTAGCTTTCCCATAGTTCTCATTATTAAGTGAACCAGGAAAAAAATTTCTTCTCTTTCTGCCTAAGCAATTACAAGAAATGCTCGACTATGTGAAGAAAAGGATAAAATTAGCCTTTAGGAAAGTATGAGGAAGTGCGTGAGTTTTTGGCTAAAGAGGAATAATTAAAAATTAAAGAGAAGAAACTAGTCTTGAAGAAAGTAGACAGAAACCATTTCTGTCCTCGTCAGGCTGAAATGATACACACTTGATGTAACTGGCAGATTCACTGGATAAATTAACTCTGACTGCTTTTAACAGATATTTCTAGATATTTTAACAATATCTAGATAGGGAAAAAAGTTTGCATGATCTCTCTCTGTATAAAATGCAAGTAATTTAGTGAATTTTCACTTTATTTGGTGCTTGATCAATTTGACCAAATATATAAGGCCTTCTTGGTATTTAACATAAAATACTTATTTCCAGTATTGATGAAGAACTTACCTGACTATAAAAAGAATTCATTAAGTGTAAATTGTTTTGGTACAGTAAAAAGGAACTAAAAGAAAGACTCATAAGTTTAATGTAATGGTAGCTCTTCTACCTTTTCTAAATGGTAGAGATTGCCTTTTTATTTTTGTTTTTAATGTTTATTTATTTTTGAGAGAGAGAGAGACAGAGCATGAGAAGGGAAGGGCAGACACACACACACACACACACACACACACACACACACAGAATCCCAAGCAGTCTCCAGGCTCTGAGCTGTCAGCACAGACCCCAACCAGGGGCTTGAACTCACCAACCGTGAGATCATGACCTGAGCCGAAGTCAGACACTCAACTGACTGAGCCACCCAGGCACCCTAGAGATTGCCTATGTAAAAGAAAACATATTTAGAAATAGCTATTTTGAAAAGTAATTAAATAATTATTTTTAAATTTATTTAAAAAATTTTTTTATTGTTTATTTATTTTTGAGAGAGACAGAGACAGAATGTGAGTGGGCTGGGGCAGAGAGAGAGGGAGACACAGAATCCGAAGCAGGCTCCAGGCTCTGAGCTGTCAGCCCAGAGCCTGACGTGGGACTCGAACTCACTAGCTGCGAGATCCTGACCTGAGCCGAAGTCGGATGCTCAATTGCCTGAGCCACCCAGGCGCCCCAATTAAATAATCAATTTTATGGCATTTTAATTCTGCTTGATTTTGGTAGGTGTTAGTATTATTTCATTCTTTCTCATATCTGCAGTTCTGAGTATGTTATTCTGTATGTGATAGATACAGTGAGTATCTGCTATTTTAGTTGTTGAAGAATACACCTGCCATATGACCCAGCCATCCTACTCCAAGATAGGCCCAAGGTAAATCAACGCGTATGTCTGTGCAAAGACCTGCACACAAATGTTCATAGAGCTGTGCCTGGAGTAGCCTGAAATTGCAAACAACCTACATGTCTTTCAAAATAGGCAAGTGGGTCATCCAACTGTGCTGTGTGGTGGCATGCTACTCAGCAATACAAATACACTACTGAGACGTACAAACCTACAGGTAAATCTCAGAATGAGTGTGCTGGATAAAACAAGCCAGATGAAAAGCGTGCATGCTGCATCATAACATAGATAGCGAACTGCAGCTCATCTATTGTGACAGAAAGCAGATGAGTGGCAGTCTAGGGATGAGGGAGGCCAGGGAGAGGTGGGAGGAAGGATGGAGTAGAGTTAGCTTTGTCAAGTGCGTCTCCTTTGTCTCTGTAGACTCATTCTTCTTCTGTGTTGACTTTCTACCTTGCTGATACTGAGTTAGCTGTTGCAGTGTTAAATCTGACATCCTCACGAGAAACGATCTGGAGGCAAAGAAGCTGTCCGTTCCTATGTAACAATCTTAAAAAGAAAAAGAACAAAACAAAACTACTTCATTTCCAAATCCATATCAAACTTCCTGGGGTAGAATGTTTGGATAGAGAGCCACAATTTCTCTATTCCGAATCCAGGAACCTTGCAATGTGACTTGGCCATTGCTCCCGTCAAGAGATGGATGCTAATTTCCTACCCATAAAATCTGGGTTTGCCTTTTGTCTTGCTTCGGCCAACAGAACACAGTGGAAGTGACTGTGTGGCCTTCGGCGCTTAGGCTTCAAAAGTTTTTTTTATGCCTTTGCCTTCCGTCTTGCAAAACTGTCCAGCTTCGACGTGAGCAACCGGGCTTGTCTGCTGGATGAGGGACACGTGGAACAGAAATGCATCTTCACAGCTGAGACCATTCTGGGCCAACCACTGATGCCCAGCAACTAGGAAGTTCACAGCGCATGATTGAACTCAGCTGAACCAGAAGACTCACCAGCCAAGACCAGCCCAGATCTCCAGCTCACTGAAGTATGAAGTGAGTCAACGGTAACTGTTTAAAGCTACCAGGTTGGGGATGGTTTATTAGACAACAAAAACTAACCAAGTCGCCTCCTTCTCATTTTGTTGGTCTGAGAGGGAGCGGCTTTGAAAACAGATGGGCTAAGTGAGGAAGAGGGCAGGGGTGGAAAAAGAATGGCTCCCTTAGGAGAAAAAGGAGAAGGGTATTGGTCAGCAAACAGTTCTGTACATTTTAGCAACTCATGCCTTGTAATTTAAAATAGTAACTCTAGGTCAGAGGAGCGTTGCACGCTGTGATGGGTTTATGAACAGGGATGTTCTTTATGAACAGGGAGGAAATAATTAAATTTTGGTGGTGGTATTTGTTCAATTTAATTCTGACTCACTCATTAGCAGGAAAAAAAAAATCTACTTTGGGCTATTTTGCAAGACCTAGTACTGGGGATTATAATTTCCTTTACTCTGTTTATGAAGATTTAACTTTACATATTACATGAAAAAATTACCCAGCAGATGTGTGTTTTCAACAGCATTCCACAGGGCTTCTTAATATAGGGCACTTTTCAAATTGATTTTAAATTAAAGTCATTTAAAAGAGGAGCAAAACTTGTATGCATGTTCCTCCTGCCAGAATTATCAGTAGAGTGTGGGGAGACATAAAGAATAAAAGGAAAGTAAAAGATTACTCTTCAGTCTATAGAAAACCTGTAATTTAAGGTATCATGTCATTCATTTGCTTTCAGAAGATGTGATTATGATGGATTGTGCTTCAAAGCAATTAGAAAGCTTGCATCAGCTGCATTTGCATGGCTGATTATATGAATCTTGTCAACCTTCTGGCCTGCTACATTGTCGCTGAAAAAATCTGGTGAGTACTCCTATACAGAGCATTTTTTTTTTATAAAGGGTATTATTATGTAGCTAAGGAGTCTCCTATTTTCAGTTTATGCCTGTTAGGCTGTTTCAGCTGGGCAAGCGAGATTGATGCCTCTTTAGAGCACAGAATAGAAAGTCACAGGTCTATACACTTTGTTACAATTTAAATTCAAGCCTTGAGGGAGGAGCATACATTCTCTGTGCCCATTCCTCCCCTTGAGGGTTTGCTTTTCAGATAGGGAAAATACATCAGAAGTTTTTTTCCTTTAAATTCTTACAGGAAAAAAAAAAAACAATAAATAGTTTAGGTACAGTTTTCAAATGATAATCATCTATGTTTCTTGAAAATCCCACAGAGCATTTATCACTTTAAAACATCCAGTGGTTACAATAAGCTTAAATAACATATGAGATAAGGGTGAATGTGTGTCTGTCCAATGTCTGGGACAAAATACCATGGGATCATCAGGATACAGGCATTTGTGCCGGAAGGTCAAGCAAGGTACTGGGGCCACTTCACCAGAAGCCTCGTGAGAGTCAGACAATAAAGTAGAGACAGGGGAGACCCATCACAATGAGCACACACCAGTAAAGAGGGGCCAGGGCGTTACTCAGGGTGAACTTCAGACACAAAACTTAAGAGTCAGGGTGTTACAAATACCTTGGGGACAAACTGTGTTTGTAGTTTGGTCTGTTTTGAGAAGTGTGTGTATGTGTATGAGAGAGAGAGTGAGAGAGAGCAGAAGTTCAAACAAACAGGAATTACATGGTCTTTAAAAATTGCCATGGCTGGTCAACTGAGAAGAAACCCAGGGTATCAACAGCAAAATGAATCTCAGTAACAAACTCTTCCTCACTTCATCTTAGAGGGGTTCATACTCTTTCTGTGAAGACAAAGTCAACAGCAGACAAGGTGGGAGGGATACGGAGAGGTGAAATTCAATGAGAATGTGAACAGACAGGGTGCTGGGTAAGTAAAGACCAGGCAGTTTCCAGTTTAGGAGAAATCAAAGGCCACACTTCTTTCAGCTTCTCTCATTTTTCTCTTCATCTTTTGAACTTCCCTAACCAGTGCTATCTTTCAACTTTTCCTTCATGGGTACCTAATTTAAAAATGAACTTTCTACTTCTCCTGTACCCTCAGAGCCATCAGAAGTTGCTAGAGGTAGAAATGAATGATTCTGTAAGGAAATGCATATTTAGTACCAGTGTAATATCGTAGACCGTTGGCCTCATTGCATAAAATCTCTGTGGCTTGTTATAGCTGTTCATTGACATTTTGTCATTCATGAATCAAAAGGAAAAACAAGCCTTGGATGCAAGAGACACATATGAGATCTTCACATTACATTGCCTAACCTATTCCTCTTACACATAATGTTTAATTAAATTCAACAAATGCAATTTAGTTGAGTTGGGCAAATTGTTTTTTATCACGTAGATCAGGGCTTATAAATAAACTCAAATGCCTTTGGGGGTCAGGCAAGAAGCACAAATGTGTGAGGTGACCAGGTATGATAATATACTCACTTCTTATAGATAGGTGAACTTAATATAGATATTATAGAGTGATATTATATATCTATATGACACACATATATACATATGGGTATGTATATACATTTAATATATGTTATATATAATCACCTAATGTAGATGGAGTTAATAGTTTACCAGATATGGGAGTGAACCGGAGGATAAAGTTCCTTTGAAAGCCACTCAGATGTAATTTTCTTAAAAGTCTCTGTTGGCCAGATTTGATTGATGGGTCTCAGTCTGATGAATCAGAATTTTGATTCTGGAATTTCTAGCATATTCTAGCGACACATGGATATAGACTGTTCCTTTTTTTTTAATTTTTAAAAATGTTTATTTACTTACTTTGAGAGACAGAGAGAGCATAAGCAGGGAAGGGGAAGAGAGAGGGGGAGAGAGAATCCCAAGCAGACTCCATGCTGCCAGCACAGAGCCTGATGCAGAGCTCGAACTCATGAACCATAAGATCATGACCTGAGGCAAAACCAAGAGCCAGACCCTTAACCATCCAGGCTCTCCAAGACTGTTCCATTTTTTTTTTTTTAATGGAAAAACCGGGAGAAAATAAAATATAAAATACAGATCAGCAAAGCATTCGCCAAACTGTATTCCATTGAATTCTGATTAGTAGGATGTTTATAGGGATTACAAATCAATAAGAGCTGACTTTCTAGAACGGTAGAGACAGGCAATACACATGTACAGACAAATACACGATACGCTGTGTGACAGGGATGAATGCTATGAAGAACAATGAAGCACAGAAAGGGAATGTTGTGTGCAAAGGGTGGTGCTGAGGTAATATTGGTAGGATGCTCAAGGCTCTCATGAGGTGAGCTTTGAGGCAGGCACCTAAATGAACAAAGATTTAGGAGACTGTTCCAGAAAAATAGAAATGGCTAAGTGCCTGAGGCTAGAGTGAGTTTGTTTTATTGGAGGGATAAAGAGAGGCTTGTGTAACTATAGCTGAGTGAGCAGAGGGACAGTTATAGCACCAGATCAGAGAGCGGGCAGGCTCCATTATATAGGGCCTTGTAGGCCAGGGTGATGACTCTGTGAAGCCACGTTGATCAAGAGGTGGTTCTATACTCATGTAGGTTATAAACAACATCATCTAACTGCTTTGTGGATTTGAGACTCAAAACGGCCAAGTACGGAAGCACTGAAACCAGTCACTGGATGACGGGCCTCTGAAACCTCTAGTCTCAGAGTCTATTGTACTCATGCACCTTTAGCCTTATCTAGGCAAATATTAGGTGCTTTTACAGCATACACAGTAAGCACATTAATGACAAATGAGATGCTATCCATTTCAAACCCAAGAAAGGATTAAATACAACCAAAGGAATGAACCTGTAATTGTAGAGATGAGTGAAGGGAGAATTTTAGTATAGAAAATTCTCGTCAGTCTTCCTGAGAATCCTGTCATTCATACTGACGGTTTCCAAGACCAGTTTTGGAATTGCTACTGTCTACTTTAAGTTTCTGAACTCTGTAAAGTCGAAGGACGTGCAAAGATCTGTGTATTAGATCAGTTTCTCAACTTCGGTGCCGTTGACCTTGTGGCTGGACTATTTGACATTAGCTGCTATGGGGGATGCCCTGTGTATTTTTAGGATGTTTGGGAGCATTTCTGGCCTCTACTTATTCAGTGCCAGTAGAACTCTTTCTCCTTGTCTCTCCCCCACACCCCAGTCAAGACCATAAAAAGTGTCTGCCGACATTGCCAAATATTCCCTGGGAGGAAAGTTGCCCCCTGGTGGAACCACTGTATTGGATCATAGGAAGCCTCTGTGCAGAGCCTCTTCTAACAACTTAAAAATATATCTATGAACATGACCAACAGCGTGTGCTAGCGTGTGCAAACCTGTACTAGAAAGCATCCAAAACTGAAGCACCGTGGGAACCCAAGGCAGATTGCTAAGCCTTCACATCAAGGACATACTCATCTCGTTGAATCTTGATACAAACTGTTTGAACTATTTTTTACTGTAATTCAAGTGGTTACTATGGCTCAAAGATAACTCAAGCAGGGAGAGGTCAAACCTGATGTCATCACCCAACTAGTAACTAGGTGGGTAGAGACCAGACTCAGATCTGCCAGCCTCTAAAGCCTATTTTTTTTTCAAAGCATTATGCTATATTCTGCCAAGAAAACCAAGGATGTTTTTATAGTCTGATTCAGTCCGTAGTTTGAAAAATTAGATAACCATTAGCCATCTCTTTTAAAATGAATTCTTTCTCCAAATGATTGTGATTTATTATTATTAACAATAATTGTTATAGTAATAAAATATTAATCACAAGTAGCATCTGTCAGAGACTTAACCTGTGCAAGGCACTCTGAGAAATGTTTCATGGGCGTGATTTGATTAAATCCTCATAATAACCCGATGAGCTAGATTCTATTATTATCATCCACATTTTACAGATAAAAATTACAATTAGGAAGAAATATTTACTAAATAAAATATTTACTGGATAAAAGAAATATTTACTAAATGCCTGGCCTTTCTTAAATCCTTCACGTGCATTTACTCTTTATAACACTTTGATGAGGCACAAAAGATTTTTCTTTCCATTGTGCAGATGAGAAAACTGACACTTAGACAAAGGAAGTAATTCCTCAAAATCTTGGAAGTTATGTAACTGGCATTCAAACCTATCTTTGTCTGACACCAGATCTAGTGTCTAACATCATAAACATTTATTAGCCTTTCCTGGTATTAGCGGTACATTAAAGGTTTAGTACATTTGTGAATGGATATAAATGATAGCAAAAAGATAGCAGTAAATACTTTCCAAGTGATTTTTTTTCTTTTTCGTATTAAATATCTTTATAGGGATAGAAGCATCTTTCTTAGAAATGAGTTCTATCTTTGTGTGATTTCTTCCCTTTCCCCGGAATCTCCTACTTCCTCCCACCAGGAGCTCAGAGTACCTAGTGCAGGAGTGAGAGGGCACAGAATAAAAGGAAATGTCAACCAGTCAAAGTTAGACCTCACTTCCTGTCCGCAAGTACAAAAGGTGACAAATGACATTTGCTTTGGCAAGGCAGAAATGCTTATGTTTCTAGTCACATGTCTTCATCCGCTCTTCCGGGCTTCATCTGCAAGTGTCCCTGTTAGAAGCACAAAGGAGCAGCCGGCCAAAGAACACATTCTCCTTTTAAATAGGAGGTGCCGGAACAGGCGTTAATTTATGAAACCAAGATCGCTTGATCCTTTCTGTCTCATTGAAATATTTTGACAATGATAAAGATATGTGCATTTGACTTGTCACTTATTATTCAGGGTCCCTTCTGTCATTCCTCACAGAGACAACAAACTTATAAGTACTACAACAGGAAGCATAAAACTGGTTTATCTTTTCCATTCTAGAGGCATTCTATTAAAATGGGCAGCCTAAAAAATTACATATACATAGCTTATGACATAAATTCTGATATAAGAAAGATGGGTAGCAGCCAACGATATACCATGACTGATAAGTATTGAGAGTGCATTCATTAAATCATTGGTTGTAAAATGAAATGACCACAGAAGGCAACTGTGTAACCGAAATGGGTAAAGTGGGATACTGTAAGAGACAGTAGAGGGTGGTGGGGGGTGTGGTCTAGATCAGTATATGTACTTTCTATGAATCAGGTGCTCATGACTCAACTCTAGCAGGATTTTGCTGTGCAGGAATGTGGGCTCTGTGTTGCCAGATTTTATGATTTATAAGAATCAGAAATCCACTTTTTTTTTGGATTAAATCTTCCCACATTAAAATGTTGTCAAATTTCTTTCTCCTTGAAAAAATACTATTCATGTTGCTCATATGTTACTTTACTTGTAATAGATGGATATTGATTTTATAATGTAGGAAGTTTTTGTGGTAATTTGCACCTCATTCTATTTAGGGAAGCCTTTATAGAGGTTTGATAAACCTCAGTATTTGAACTTACTTGACTGGGCATGATATGGAGAGCGGAGCTTGTTAAAAATTCATAACCAAAGAAATTCCAGTTTGGTGGGTCGGAGGTAAGGCCCAGGAATTCTGTGGGTGACAGAGTAGATCTATTTGAGCACTATCTTAAAAAGTGAGGGGAAGGAACCCATTAGATGAGGGAATGACAATCTGTGGCCCATGGGCTAAATCCAGTGGGCTTCCTGGTTTTTATAAATAATGTTTATTGGGACACAGCCACACTGAAGTCATTCTCGTATTGTCTAGAACTGTATCATGGTACAAAGGCAGAGATATAGTAGTGATAGAGACTTTACAGACCTCAAAGCCTAAAATATTTACTCTCCGGCCCTTTTTTAAATTTATTTTCTTAAGTTTATTTATGTTTTTTTGAGAGAGGAAGAGAATGTGAGTGGAAAAGGGGGGAGAGAGACAAAAAGAGAGAGTGAGAGAGATGGAAAATACCAAGCAGGTTTCACGCCATCAGCACAGAGCCCAATGCAAGGCTCAAACCCATGAATCATGAGGTCATAACCTGAGCTGAAATCAAGAGTCAGTTGCTTAACTGACTGAGCCACCTAGGCACCCCTATCTGGCCCTTTTATATAAAAGTTTGTTGACTCCTGCATTAGACAAACTGGGTCCTATGTCTCTAAACCTCAATAAAAGTATAACTCCTTAATATTACCTGGGTTCATAAAAATGATGTAAAAACAGCCATAATCCTGATGATGTTGATTTATAATTCAGTTTTGTCCAAACCATTTCTCCTAAGCAAAGACGATCTTGTTGCTATGACAACAGTTACAGAAAGCTATATAGAGAAGAAGAAAAAAAGGCAGCAAAACCTATTAAATGTTAGACTAGAGAAAAGGACAGTAAAAGGCTTGCGATTTGGCTTTGACTTGCAGGGGTGTAAACACAAGCATGCTCACATTCTCCCCCATAGGTGAGATGGTCCCATATGACTCTGAGGATCCCTGCTCCTCCAACAGGCCATCCCCTATCACCATCTATGCAAACACCATCTGTATGTACTGAGGAAGTGATTTCACAAATAAATGAGTCATATGCCAGAACTTTTCACTTGTCAGTAGTGTGGATAATGGGTTTATGGAGGATTAAAAAATAGATCGATGTTGAATTTCAGTTATCTTTTCCTAAATATATACCAGTCTTATTATGACTGAATAGTCCTGCAGAATTTGAATAGCTGTTATATTTGTCACTTCATGTAAGCCAGCTACTCCATAGTTCCCATCTCAGCAAATGGCAGAACCATATACCCTTTTTCTCGGGCCCGAAATCCCAGTGTCAAGCTTAATTGGACCCTTTCCCTCACAAATCACATCCATTAGCCACTTCTCAGCCCTTCCATGCCACTATCATCTCATGTCTGGCCAGCTGTGGTCACCTTCTTAGAAATCTGCCTACATGCTCGCCTGCCCAGAATAGAGTCTCTACTCAGAAACCAAAGTTGTATTTTAAATACATAGATCAGATGCCATGGCTTAAAACTCTTCCCTCAACGTCTTCCTGTCACAATTAAAGATACAAAATCCTCCCCATGGCCTACAAGACACCATGGATCTGATCTCTGAGGACATCGTTGTCCTTGTTTCCTATTGCTTAACCTGTGCTTACTCCTCTCCAGCTACACTGACCATCTTCTTGCTTTTCGAATGCCCAGACACACTGAGTTCCTTCCTGCCCCAGAGCCTTTGGACTTGGTGTTTTCCTACACTAGAAATCTCTTCCTAAAGTTCTTTGCTTGGTGCTCTCTCTTATTCATGTCTCTTCCCTAGGGAGGCCTTCCCTAATCCTTCATCAGACTCTGTCCACTTTTCCTGCATTATTTTTCTTGATGGCATTTATCATCCATGAAACCTTATTATACAGTCACTTAGTTACTGATATTTAGTGTATCACACTCAGCTGTAATTTTTATGAAAGTAGAGAAGCTTTCTGTGTTGTTTCCTATTTTATCCATAGCACCTAGACAAGGAATGCTATTAGAGTAGGCATTCAATTTTTACTGAATGAATAAATGAAAAAATGAGTGAATACAAATTTCAAGATTGAATTTTGATGGACTTTACTCCTTTTTGCAAGATTTGAAGACATCGATATGCTGTACCCTGGGCCTGTCTGAAGCAGTAACTGCTTTTCATCCAGAAAAACATATTCTGAGTTAGACATCTAAGATGCAACAAGAGCATTAAATGGAATGGAAATACTTAACATACAAAAAAAAGGCCAGTCCAGATCATACAGGCTAATTCTAATAAGAAAAGAAAAAAGTAAGGAAGTAAAATCTGAGTGGTCTGATCAGCATGAAAACCAGGTGGGACACCAGTTTTTGGGGTTACTCTAAGTCAGTGGACATGCTTGGCCATGTCCTCCTCATCAGTTGTCTGCCTCATCAGTTGTCTGTTCTGTCCTTTGCTAACTCCTGACAGCTTTAGTTTCTGAATTTATCCATACGTGGCCATCTCACAAACATGTGAGAGTTACAAGGCAGAATGAGGTGAAGGAAAGTGACTGGACTACTACTGCAAAATCTCTTGCTCGTCACAACACACATGCACACACACACGTACACACACACATACACACAAAGTGCAGGACTCAGCCCATATCGTGACAGCACATATCAGTTAGACAAGGGGGGTTTGGTATAAACAGTCCAGAATGATCCACAGGGCTTAAGGATTTCATGCAAAGTCTCAAACTCTACTTGTCCTTCACACTCTAAAAGGTACAGTAGATGCAGATGACTGTAAAAATTCCTTGAAATAATCAAATGATCATGATTATCCTTAGACACTGATCATTTGCATATTGATGATATTGGGGTATCCTGAAAATTGAGGTATACTGTAACAAACTCCACATTGCTTTTCAGCAAGGTTTTTTAGGGATCCTCCCCCCCCCAAATTTTTGCTTTGTAGAATTTATAGTTGATTTCCTTTAATAAAAATACATACATACACATATATTTGTTATATCTGTATCTATATTTTACATATAAATGTATATATAAGTACATCTCATAATAAAAACAAATAAGTTTTATTACTTTAAATAAACAATAAAAAAGTTTATAAATAAACTTTTATCATATTATTTCTTCTCTGTATTATGTCTTATCAAATATGGGTTAAAAATTGTGAAATGATTGCAAAACAAATATAGTAGTCATAACTGCCTAATAGTAAATTAGAAATTATGAAGAAATTAAATAAGAATGTATCTTTAAAACTACAAATAGCTCTAATTTTTATTTATTTTTATATTTTAAAGTTATCTTTCTCATAATAAAATCATTACAGAAAAATCAGGAGAAAATTATATACATACATATATGTACATCCCATCTACTTAGTCAACAATTATTAATAGCTTGGGTGTATGCTTCTAGGTATTTTTTTATTTATACATAGCATTTGCCAGCTTTTCCAAGGATATGATACATGTAAATACATATAATAGTTTTTTAGAGAAGTCTAAAGAAGTTGTACATATTATAAGGTAACATGCTTTCTGATGAATTTCTCTTTTAAATGTCAAAAATATGTTATTTAATTTTAGGCACTTACAAACACTTTATAAGAATTGTCTTTACAACATTTTTAATGGTTGCCTAAGATCGTATGAAATATTTAGCATTTATATGAGTTATCTGTTCCTATTTTAATATTTAATATTTCCAATGTTTTCAAGTAATGGAGCAAAATCAGTTGAAAACAAATTTGAAATTTAAAGATAGAAGTCCCTCAAGCCCAAATTCTAAAAAACAAGTAGACATGCTTTAAAAAATGGTTTCCAAAATGCCTATGGTACCTCATTCTCAACATGTTAGGAAAAAAACAATGGAAATTCATAGATGTACACATTTAGTTTGTGACCAGTATGTGATTCTTAACACAATATAATTTCAATACCAAGTATCAGCTGACTGGGTGGGACAGGGCCACACAGGGACCACAGTATAAGGAAGGAAAGAGCTGGTCGCACTATCACCTGGAGTCCTACTTCTCCAGGACTAGTGTTGACACTGTATTTCTGATTCTTTTTTTGGTCTTTGTGTCTGTCCTCCGTTAGTTTAACTAGTTGGGAAAGGAAAGGTGTGAAGGACATTTTCAAATTGCTTTTACCCAAACTATTCAAAGACTAAGAGACCCTGCCAGTCTCAGGCCCCAGAAAGCTCCCAGAGAATGAGTCCAGTTGGGTACATGGAGCTGTAAATACCTACTGGGTCTCTATGCATAATGGTCGCATTCTCTAAATCAAAAGCTACAGCACACGTTCTATCCATGACATGGGAAACTTAACATCTGTACTTTCTTGGAGAATCTAGGAAATTCAGTCCAAATCCAGGCATTTAATTTTTGGACTTCATCTTGAGTATTCAATTATACGATAAGATTTATATACATTTAAAGTTTCTTTGTACTGTTGGAATTTTGTAGTTGGAGAATCTTCATGCAATTTATTTATTAACACTATTCTTCATCTAATTTATTATTCATCAATGTTTTCATTTAATCTTCTTCATATGGAAAATGTAGTTTTGACATGATCTGGGACAGGAGTGGATTTGAATAATGCTCTGTTCTGATCTGTTCCTGAGTGTCTGGGGGCAAAATCTGCACTATCCACTAGCAGTCCTAGGAGAATACCCATAGAAGAGTGGTGGGCATTGACAGAGTGACTTTAAGAAGACAGGAGTCTCTCCAAGGAAGTAGATACTCTCCTGCATGAGCATAATCTGAAAAGTTAATCCCAATAGACTGTGAAAATAAAAACATAGGGAATATTAGTGGGGAATTTCCATGAGAAGTGATTTTTACTAGATATTTCTACTTCTTGACTCCCTTATTCTTTTTATGAAAGTGGAATTACTTACATGGTCGTTAGGCTACAGCCACTGATCCATGTACTTGAAAATATATAGCTTGTCTTTCAAAATTCCTGAATAGGGGATTTGATTTCTTATAACTTGTCTCTTTATGAATCAGTAGGATGAAGTGATTTTTATAAGTAAAACTGTTCTACAGACTTAATTTCCTCTCCAATGCCTTATTCAAAGATCTAGCCTAAGTGGACAGGCAGGAATAATTTAATATACGCTCTCACTCTTCATTGATTTTTTCCTACTGAGACTATGATATTTAGGTTCTCTGCTGACTCTTTTGTCTTATTTCTTAATTGGTTCAGAAATTAGGTGGAGAAGGGAGGTGCTATTTATGAGATTTTCCTTCTTAAAGACACTAAAAGTAGGTATTATTATTAATCTCAATTTTACAGGTGAGGGAACTAAGGCATAAAAAGACTATGCAATATGTCCAGATTTGTACACATGAATCTGGGTTCAAACTGATTTTATCTTTCATGTTCTTTTTTTTTTTTTTTTTTAGAGTGAGAGAAACAGAGGAGAAGTGGGGGGTATAGGGGGAGAGAGAGACAGAGAGACAGACAGAGAGAGAGAGAGAGAGAGAGAGAGAGGGAGAGAGAGAGAGAATGAGAGAGAATCCTTAGCAACCTCCACCCTCAGCATGAGCCCAATGCAGGGCTTGATTCCATGACCCTGAGATCATGACCTGGCCAAAATCAAGAGTTGGATGTTCAGCTGACTGAGCCATCCAGACTGCCAGGTGCCCCTGTCTTTCATGTTCTTAACAAGTATAAGATACTATCTTTCAATTAAAAGATGCTACTTTCAACTATTATCAAAGAGCATAATTAGTTATCCATATAATGATTATTTAATTCCATTTTACAAAGCAATTAGCTAGATATATAAATTATTACTGCTTGGATTTTTACTATCTATTTCTATAAATCTTCATCTTGACACATTTAAGGATCTCTGTTAAATAAAACTCCAGGTAGTTATTCCTACCAAAAACTAAATGAAATTTCTAACATCAGTCTTATTAACTTTATTTAGAAAAAAAGTGTTAGAAAAGTAACACATATTTGTACAGATTCAGTCTTACTTACCCACAGGGAATTGACGTGTCAGGAGATATTATTTGCTACCAATTCAAGTAGCAGCTGCCAAAAGCTTAATTGCCTAAACACAATTTTTCACTTCCTGGGACACATTTTTCACCCTTCTTCAATTTGCTATTTGGGGTTCTGATTTATATTTGTGTAAGTGACTGCAGTAGAAATTTATTTACATTAGGGCTCTAATGTTCTCAAGTACTTTCTCCTTCTGGCACAATTTCTTTTGTGACCCTGGATCCCAGAGAATGGTTTCCCTCTGAGGGACAAACCAGATAAACAGAGATTGTCCAGTCTATAAAAAGTCATAGGATGTTTTTGCAACCCACCTCCACCAGTTTTCTAACATAACAACCACTTTGCCATCTCCCTTTCCCCACCAGTTGCCCACCATTACCTAGAGGAGATAACTTCCTTCTCCTTTTTAGTAGCAAACACAGATTCTATATAGACATCTTTAATCCAAGATTGATAATTACAGAAAAGATCCTGATACAGTCTCGATCACCTTGGCAGTGTCCTTCTGAAGAGGAAGGTGATCCCTGATCATCAGCAGAATTGTTGACCAGAGAAATCAATCGTAAAAAACAGTTTGTGAAGATCATTACCATAAAGACCAACGTGCGTAATTTCTCTTCCAAATATGTGGTTTCTTTGCAAAACTATCCATTTCATTTCTTGGTAATTACATTGTATGTGTGCTTCTGCTGTCAAAAATCAGACTGATGAGCTATTAGAATGTTCTTGTTTCATGGACCCCTTTCTTTTCATCTGAAAAACCTCTAAGTTGTCCTCCCTGTGTTGTTTTCATTATGAATCTATCAAAAACAAATATTCTGATTATGTTAGCTGAAAATTTTAATGAAAGCTTATTAGACTTGGCATAATTTCATGCTGACTCTGCAGTAAAGGGCTCATGCAGAGACAAAGCAGAGTGAGGGGGATGAGCCCTTTCACACAGCAGAGCATTCTGTTCCCCTCATACATTTTCAGACCAGCAAATGCCCTCATTACCGTCTGTGGTTATTGGGACTGAGCAGGGAGGCACATGCTTAGTAGGAGACCTGAGATGACTCATCTGGGTTCAAGGAGGTTCTTGTATTCTTCCTGAGATTGGATCAGCATTTCTAATATTCGCCTCATGAGCAAAAGGGTAAGAAAAGGGAGTACGAAAAAGAAGAGAGCATGGCAGAAAGGGATTAAATGGATGGGACAATTAGGAGGATACGAAATTACAATAAGAAGTCCTCATGAAGTGAATGTCAAGCAATGTTACTAGAGGGATGGAGGTCAAAATTCCCAAAAGAGAATATTGACATTAGGGCTCCTGATAAAACTCTATGTTCCTGTTTCTGTATTTCACTTCTTACTTCGTTTTTTCATTCTATCATCATGTAACATATTTTTATTGAATTCTTATCCAGTACTGGGCACTGAACTTGGCTCTGAGAATAGAAGAAAAAATAAGACAAGAGAAGGTTCCTGCCCTTACCGGTCTTACATATAATTTAATAAATCATTCCATAATTGCTTCTATGAGAAAACTACTATCTCGAATAGACTCTTCAGCTATACTAAGAAAGGCCTCTGCAAAGCTGAGAATTATATAATAGCGTTATGGAAATGAACAACCTGTACCTACTCAGAATTGACCCCAAGAAAGCCATCTCTTGTTGGATACAACAGAGCTCTAAACTCCTGATCAATCTACAAATATCTAAAATGTTACTTTAGTTCATTATCCTCACTAGAGAAAGATAAGAAGTTTATTAACATTTCCCAAAAATGGTTTCAACTATCACAATTCATTTGTGGGTACAACCTTTTAATTGTAGCACCTGGCACCAGGGCATTTTTATTGTTGTTGCCGGGGTTTTTTTTGTTTGTCTTTTGTTGTTGCTGTTGTTTCAGGAAAAGCTGGGTGCTGTTTGATAAACATCAGGACACAATATGAAACCCTAAAGCCTTGTGTTTCCACCTGAGCCAAAGCAATAAAAAGAAAATTTAAGCTTCTCTATATAATAAAAGGATGGGAATTTTCTATTTCTTTCTTGATATTGCTCGAGGCTCCTGAGAGAAAATACAGAGAAAAGAGAAGGAGAAACAGCAGCAAGATGGTTAGACGCTTGAATATAGGAAATGAAAGTCAGTAAGAAACGTCCAGGGCCGGCGGGGCTCATGTGACAAAGAACTGACATGTCTTACATACGATTTAATCTGTGTGACTCAAAATCTTCTGTAAAAATTGATTGAAAATCTCTTTCTGTGTGTTCCTTTGTTCTTGTCAATTTGTTTGTGGAAAACAATGGAGAGGAATCCATTTCACATCAGAAGTACTCAGTGAGGAACAGGCAAAAGGGGGAGTAAGAAGGAGATAATCGGGACAATGGCAGCTCACCACCCATCCGCAAAAGTCTTTGACAGGGCTTTCGTTTCCCTTCAGGTCTGAATTAGAGTTGAAGTCCATCACATGTAGATAGGCCCTCAATTTCTCCCACGATAGTTTCACAGCAAAATCAAGGTGAGATATACCCGTGGTTCAAGTGTGTTTCATGTAGCACCCAAAAATCAGCTGCCAAAGCAAAATGTTTTCACTACTTTGAAATTTAAAACTCATTTTCAAATGTGTGCCACCTCCATTAATTCTCCTGAGAAGGGTTTGTGTGGTAATAATAAAGCAGGTGCCACGTATTCTTATATTACAGTTGAGAAATGGAAGTCCAGAAAGATTCAGAGATGTGTCGAAGGTCACACGCCTAGAGAATGAAATTGTTTATGAACCCAGACTGTCTCAGTCTCAATACTAAATGTTGTCCATTGCTGTGCTGTTGTTAGGTAAATTTTAATAACAATTATCATGACTATAATTACAGGAAAAAATTCATTTACAGCTTAACTATGAAAGATATAATTAACAGATTCTTAAATTCAAAAGCAGAATTTTCATAAAAGTTTCTGAGCGTGAAAACTAGGTCATTTGCATATTTTTCTTTGACTTACATACCTAATTGCCAGGGTATCTGCATTTTTCTATCTGATTTTGCCAGCACATCCAATTCATCTACATATTTCTGTTAGTCTAGTTGCTGAAAATGGGTGATTTTTCCTACCCATAATTAGAATTAACTTCAGCTTGAACACACTTCAAGAAAGGGAATTTTACAGACCATAAAGAGGAAATATTTTCAGATTCCAAACTTGTCATTGCTTTTAAACAATGAATAGGTATTCTGATATTCTTCTCAGCCTGCCCGAGGCTATGTAAAGCAGGGTTAACATTGGAGGTATTTTAATAACATATTCATACATAAACTTAGCGGTAAATAAAGAGGATTTATATTTGAATGTACTAATATTTTAACCCAGATATGTGGCACTAACAGATTGTGTATTCTCTTTCATTTCTCATAATACATTTCTTCTTTGGCTGAGTTTGATATTAAATCTCTAAATTTAGAAATTACAAAAGGATAGAAATCTGATTTATTGAAGAGGCTTTCAACCTATGTAATTAACACTCCACAAAAGCTCACAACCAGACCTTTGGGATTCTGCAGCTTTTGTGCTTGAATCACACTACTCTTATCTAAAAGAAAGTGAAAGTGAAATACACATCATCTTACTGCTAATTCATTGTCTGCATGGTCCACGTACCTTTGCAGTTACTTTTACCTTTATCCTGAATATCATGACAAAGACGGCCTTACTATTCCCCTCAGCTTGACTCAACTGGAGATGGACTTCTTCCTGATCTTAGGCCCCTAAACTCCCTTTTCTTAGAACATTAACTTTAGGGCATTTTTAGTTGTAAATTCTTTCTCTGTCCCTTTGAGATAAAAATCTTCTCTCAGCCTCTTACAGCTTTATAACCCAGAATGTCTTTCTCAAGTCCCTGGATGCCATGCCTTTCAAATGTCGGTACCAAAGGAGATGTCACCCCTATCTCCCAGCCAGGGAGCTCCCAGGGTAGGAGCTTAACATCCTTCAATTAGCAAACATCCACGGTCTAATCACATTGACCACCTCCTCCCCCAACAATGTCTAGTACTTCACTACTTGCTCACTCCAGTGCTCCAAAACCACTCCTGCTTTGTGTTTCAGTGGAGCTGAGTTTAATCTTCCTCCCTTATTGCAATAGTCTTGAATAAAGTCTTTCTTGCTTCTTTAACTCTCTCTGGTGCAAGTTTTCTTTGACAAGCTCCGTCATTGTTACTGCTATCTTTTTTGGATCACTTACCATGTGCTAAATACTTCCCTAAGTGCATCAC
This sequence comes from Panthera pardus, assembly GCF_024362965.1. Lineage (NCBI taxonomy): Eukaryota > Metazoa > Chordata > Mammalia > Carnivora > Felidae > Panthera > Panthera pardus. The sequence continues at coordinate 174,336,408 of NW_026526688.1, forward strand.
TATAGGATGTCTTTTTTAATTTTCACAGTAACCTGGAGCTTATTCTTGGTCCCATTTTACAGGTGGAGGGAACAAAAGCACACAAGAGTTAAGTAACAATACCTTCTCTGTAAAGGGGAACCTAGCAGTTTTCAGAGAGAAGGCGTGTTGGGAGGTGGAGAGAAGGGAAGAAGGAGAGGAAGGGAAAAGAGTGAGGAGGATAAGGGAGAAAGAGAGATCTAAGAGAGAGAGAGAGACAGAGAGAGAGGAATAGAGACAGAGAAAATATGTGAATAGGCAAATACTTGCCTTCCCTAGGAAATTCTGGGGCCTGGGCCAAATCACATTGCCTCTACCTACTGCTCAGTCATGTCCACATAACGTTTTTATGGAAATAGAACAATAATCATGAAGAGAAGGCATAAGCCTCAAAATTGAATTAAGATTTCAAATAAAGCTTTAGCAGAGTTCTATCATGAGAAGTAATATAGGAAACTCAGTTAATAATAAGGAGGTAGATTTTTTTCTCATTTTTTATGTATCTTAGTTGTATCGTTCCTCTGGGGACCTCATGATTTGGAGAGGAGATGGGCAGCGTAGGATTCAGTTCAACTCCTCTTTGTTCTCTAGATATGAGAAATACATACATAGACACATACATACATACCTACATACAGCAGCAGCAACCCTAATTTTAACCCCTAATGCATAGCATCTTGGCTGCCTATTTTTCTCTATTCAAAAACACCATATCCTATATAAATACAATTTTAGTAGTCTAGTGCACACATCTGGATCCAATATGCAAACATGAATGACCCAGATCTGTTAGAGCCCAAATCCCTGATTTTACCACTTCCCCCAGTTATATCCATGGTTGGTGTGGACACCATTATGACAATGCTACATGTAATATCACCCTATATTCTTTTTCTCCAGACACCCCTTTGTGTGTATGTGTGTGTGTGTGTGTGTGTGTGTGTGTGTGTGTTTGAACGTGAACAAGATCTGCTTTTCCATGGACTTCCAAGCACCCAGATATCCACCTTCAGACACTTGTTTGTATCCTAAATTTAGATGGTTATAATCTATGCCTTTTATATTCATGCCTACCTTTCTCTGGAACCATGTCTACATGTCCCCTGGGGCCATACCCTAAAGAAACTGCATTATTTTTGCATGACAGAAGACTACTTCCGCTATACCTCTTACCACAACATAACTGACCCACTTTTCTCTTCAGAGCAGAACTTGCCTATAATGATGAGTGCTCTTCTCCTAAATGAAATATATCCTTTAACTTTGGTTTCCATCTCCATTTTACACCTGATGGCTAATATCTGAAAGAACCATAGAGCATTTGAAAGAACTTCCAGAAGCAATGTATCTTAAGGGGGAAATTCTGAGTGGGATGTGAAGTCTGGCTTTGCCCCAGGACATAGAGACAATGTGTCTAAGCCAGAAGACAGAGAATCCTGAGGACATTTGAGTGGTGGAGTTGTCAGTACTGTGGCCTGCTAACTCTGGCTCCCAGTTTGGAATGGATCTTGCAGATCCATTTCATGGTTCAAAATTGCAGGCTATGCTTAATTCATTGAGACTGCCACGTTCTACCTTATGCCAGAGTGACATGCCTCAATCTTTAGGATAAGAACTCATGTATGACATACAGGGCTGCCTGGGTGGCTCCGTTGTTTAAGTGTCCGACTTTGGCCCATGTCATGATCTCACGGTTCATGACTTCGAGACCCACATCAGCCTGGAGCCTGCTTCAGATTCTGTCTCTCTCTCTCTCTCTCCCTCCCTGCCCCTCCTCTGCTTGCGCTCTGTCTCTCTCTCTCTCTCAAAAATAAGTAAACATTTTTTAAAAATTAAAAAAAAGGAGAGAACTCTTGTATAACACAGAGAAAGTGCTAGAATATCATTAGGTTCCCAGCCAGTGGCAGTGTCTGGTTTATAGAAAGGGGATGGCTGGAAGGAGTGAGTCATGAGACATGCTTTTTTGGCCTCAGGTACTTACTTGTATGTGTTAGGGCCTTTCACTCCGATGCTTCAGGGAAATACTGGCCTCACTTTATTTGAGAAAAGGATTGTGAAGAGGGAGTAGTATTGACTCTGTAAAGATCCCTGTGTCAAGGAAGCACCATGTCCCATAATTTTATGTCAGCACAGACCACTGCATGTGTTAGTTCTCCCTTGGTCTGGAACCTTTTAGACCTCTTAGTATATTTCCATTTTCAATCATGGCTCTGTGTTAATATAGTGACCCACCTTCTTACTGTTTATTTTAAGTATTCTTTGGCTTCTAGGTCCTATAATAGTGAAGAAAATGCAAATAATGTAGGTTGTATTGGTTCCCTATTATTGCTGTCCAATCACCACAAACTTTGTGGCTTGGAACAATACAAATTTGTTGTCTCACATTGCTGAAGATCAGAAGACCATTCTGGGTCTCAATGGGCTAAAATTAGGGTGCTGGTGAGTCTGCATTTATTTATGGAGGTTCTAGGGAAGAACTTCTTTTCTTACCTCTTCAAGCTTCTTAGAGGCCACTAGCCTTCCTTAGCTCTTAGGCCACTTCCCCCATCTTCAAAGACAGAAATGTTGCATTTCTGACTGTCCACTTGTAGTCATAGCTCTGTCTGCCTCTTCTGCTTTCCTCCTTCTCTGTAAGGACTCTTGGGATTATACTGGGCACACACAGATAATCCAGAATAATCTTTCTTTCTTTCTTTCTTTCTTTCTTTCTTTCTTTCTTTCTTTCTTTCTTTCTTTCTTTCTCTGTCTTATTATTATTATTTATTTTATTTTTAGAGAGAGAGAAAGAGAGGAGGGGAGGAGGGTCAGGGAGAGAGGGAGAGAAAAAATCTCAAGCAAGCTCAATGCTCAGTGTGGAGCCTGATGCAGAGTCTGATCTCACAACTGTGAGATCATGACCTGAACTGAAATCAAGAGCGCGACGCTTAACCGACTGAGCCACCCGGGCACCTCCAGGATAACCTTATTTTAAAATTGACTGATTAGTAACCTTAATTCCCCTTTTTCATGTCACCTAACATATTCACAGGCTCTGGGAATTAGCCATATTTGGCGGTTGGGCATGATTCTGCCTATCACATCAGTCAAGGCAGTCAATCCCGCGGTTTACCTCCATCTCTGCCTATTACAGGAACACATGTCAGCTGTCAATTTTCATTACTTGCTTCCTGCAATATCATTAGGATACAAGCATCTATGTCAGGCCTGTCATTTTTCTAGTTTCCATTTTCACTTCTTACTTGATCAACATCTCAATTTCCATCTGTTTTTCATATACTGTGTTTAGTCCTCCTAAAATTCTGTTGCCTGGGAGACACTCACAGGATTGGAAGCATGTCAACAAACCTGGAGAAATGTTGTACTTTACTTGGAAATGTGAAGCCCATGTTTGGTGTCAGATAACATAGTCTGGAGAAAAAGATACAAGTACATAAAGAGGCTGCCCTTCGGAGAAGTAGTTAAGGGAAGCGAGATGGTTTTTACAGGTGGTAGTTAAAAGATTTATCTCGGTGACTAAATAGGACAACCTAAAACAGGTACTTTATAAGCTGTCATTTTCATTCCTTTTAATGAAACAGAGTTATGATGGCTTTAAAGAAGGTGTAGAATTGTAGACTGAACAATTTAATTATTATATACAAAAGCAGCAGGTGTATGGCACAAATAAAACTACGGACTAACAAGAAATCACTGGTTGTCACTTCTGTAAAAACAAAGGGAGAGCACTAAGCAATTACATAGTCTGGCGCTGCCTATCCAAGCACAACGATTCGTGTTGATTGTCTCTAGCAATTAGCATTTTCCATTTCACAAAGCAATTATTTATATTCTTTTTTGTCCTAATGGATTTTATTAATCACATCCCTCAACCATACAAACAGCGTTTACTAACTCCAGCAGTAAAACATTTAAAAGGTTGCATTTATTTCTTAATCAGAGAGGCAAACACTAATTGAGGATATCTCTAGAAACCAGGTCTTACGGTGTGGATCAGGTGATATTGGCAGCCCGGAAAGGGAATAATGAACTAATCTCTGCAGAAATCAGTTCTGGTTCTCTGCTGAACTCCCCATCTGGATTTCTCTGTTAAGTACCCAGCCTCCTTCAAAATCATGCATTAAGGGTCTCTGTGTGATAGATGGCTGCAATTAAAAAAAAAATACCATCTGCTGTTTGTAAGTCACTCTCCTAGATGTTAGAAGGATAAATGTAGATGGATAAGAAATTATAAATGTCCTTAAAAATATTGAGGATGAGAAAAATCCTTGCAGCTAAAACAGAATGAAGTTAAACTGTCTGAATATGACAGAGTGGTATAAAAATGTCCTGGGTGCTCATGCCTGGGTGGCTTAGTTGGTTGAGCCTCTGACGTCGGCTGGGGTCATGATCTCATGGTGTGTGAGTTCGAGTCCCACATCAGGCTGGCTGCTGTTGGCATGGAGCCCCCTTCAGATCTTCTGTCCCCTTCTCTCTGCCCTTCTTCTGCTTGTGCTCCCTCTCTCAAAAATAATAGATAAACGTTTAAAAAAATGTTGTAGGTGTGAATGGATCAAGTGAAAGTAGGAGGAATTAATTCTTGGAGGCTAAGATGATCTCTCAGAACAATCTTGAGTTTAGTTGATGGTTAGATTTATGACTGAGCAGCATTGTGGCTGGGCAATAGACATATGGAATTTTGAAAAGTTGAGATAGGAAGAGAAGAGTCGTTGGCAGAGGCAACATATTTCAAATCGAAGAAAGAGTGAGCAGCAAGCAATGCAGGGTTGAGAAGTCTCGAAGTACATTCAGGAAATGCCAAGTGAGAGCAATAGTCTCCACCTATGCTTTCTTCATCCACACTTGTCTCTGGATGCCATTCTTCACGTTGTAGCCATGCTGATCTTTCAAAAACTGCAAATATGATCCTGTCCTTCCGCATCTTAGAAACCTTCAATAGTTTCCAATTGCTCTCAATAAAAACTGATAGAGATCCAATAAAGCCTTGAACTGTCCCCATACTTACATGACCTGGCCCCTCCAGAAACTTCTAGCCTCATCTCTTATTTCCATTTATATTAGAAGTCCTAGTAACATGCTTTAAACCACTGCATATATTGACTTTGGTACGGAATCCACTTGGTCTAATTGCTAATTTCCATGTTTTTACCTACCTCTACACAGCTATTATGACTCAACTTTCTATAGTTCTCTTTAGTCCTGACTTGGCAATCCTTGAGGATTCTTTAGGGTTCTAACTTCAAGGCAGTAAGCACATTTTATACCCTCAAGGGACTGTGCCTACGCCTTACTACCTTAAGATGTCCTTACTTGCTTTTCATACTACTTAGAATGACCTCACTCCCTCTAATACCTACTCATCTTTAGAGCTGAACCTAACCCTCATTTCCTCAGGGCACTTCTTTGACATCAAATATTTGATTATATCCTTTGATTATATGACATTGAAGCAGTTGTATGTCTCCTTTACTCATTAAAATTCCAACTACAAACAAACTTTGAAAGTTGCCTGCAATATTTAACTTTCCTTCAAGATGGTAAATCTATGTTGCAGGAGACTGCATATATCTTGTTAAAATTGTGTCCTGTGTGGTGCCTTAGTGCCTGGCAACTGGTAAGTCCCAAATAAATGTTATTAAATAAATGAATGTTTGAACAAATGAGGATATGATTAGGAGGACAGGCTAGATCCTGATTGGAAAGGACCTTAAGTTTGCTACTAAGGATTTTGTGTAGAAAATAGGACATCTATATTTGTAAAAATATCTTGTAAGCTGAAACAAATGCTTGGATGTGAAAAAGTAGGACTATTCAATAAATTATAACTCCCTTTTCATCCAGGCTGGAGTCCTAAATCAATTCAAGATAGATACAGAAATCTGACACAAATTCTTTTCTGTTTTCTGTGTATATAGACATTCAAGTTCTTGTTTTCCACCTCATCTCTTGTCTGTTCTCTATGTCAACATTTTTTCTTATGGAGATCTCTCTTTCCAGCTCAGTCAGCCTGTCTTCCTTTATTGTACTTGCATTCTTCTATTGCTCTTATAGTAGCAGTGAAATCTATTTCTCCCCAAACTCCAGCCCCTCCTTGTTTTTCTGTGCAGGTATCTGATTCCTAGAGGCATAAGTCTTTTAAATTGTCTTTCTTAGCTTTTTTATTTGAAACACTTTAACTTTTACTTGGCTTTTTAAGAAAAAAATTATTGTGGCAAGATCATTTAATGTGAGATCTACCCACTTACAGATTGAGTATGCAACATTGTATTGACATCTATACACAATGTTGTACACCAGATCTCTAAACATATTCATCCTGCATAACTGAGAATTTATACCTGTTGATTAGCAACTCCCCATTACCCCTGTCCCCAGACCCTGGCAAACACAATTCTATTCTTTACTTCTATGAGTTGGACTATTTTACATACCTCAAAAGGGGAGTCATACAGTATTTGTTCTTCTGTGACTGGCATATTTCCCTTAGCATAATGTCCCTCAGGTTTATCTATATAGTGGCATATGGCAGAAATTCCTTCTTTTTTAAGGCTCGATAATATTCAATTGTGTGTATACACCACATTTTTTAACCCATTCATGTGTGAATGGACATTTAGGTTGTTTCCACATTTTAACTTTTGTGAATAGTGCTGCAATGAACACAGGAGTGCTAATATCTCTTTGAGATTCTGATTTATGTTCTTTTGCATAAACAGACATAAGGGGGACTGCTGGATTATATGTAGTTCTGTTTTTAATTTTTTGAGGACCCTTCATACTGTTTTCAGTAGCAACAGAACTATTTTGCATTGTTACCAACTGTGTACTAGAGTTCTAATTTCTTCACATCGTCATGAACATTTGTTTTTTTTGTTTTTATTGATAATAAAATAGATAACTAATAGGTACTAATAGATGTGAAGTGCTAGCTCATTGTGATTTTGATTTGCATTTCTCTGATGATTAATGACTCTGAGCATCTTTTCATATATCTGTTGGTTATTTGTACGTCTTCTTTGAAGAAATGTTTATTCAAGTCCTTAGCATGTTTTATAGTTGTATTATTTGTATTTTGCGATTGAGTTACAGCTGTTCTCTATAGATTTTGGAAATTAGCCTCTTATCAGACATATGGTTTGCAAATATAGTCTCCTATCCTATAAGTTGCTTTTTACTCTATTGATTGTTTCCTATACAGTGCAAAGCCTTTTCAATTTGATGTAGCCCTGTTTGTCTGTTTTTGTTTTTATTGCCTGTACTTTTAATATCATAACCATAAAATCATTGCTAAGACTAATGTCATGGAAGTTTCCCCTGTATTTCCTACTAGGAGTTTTAGAGTTCTTAGTCTTATATTTACATCTTTAATCCATTTTTATTTGATTTTTGTGTATGATGTAAGATAAATTTCCTACTTTTGCACGTGATTATCCAATTTTCCCAACACCATTGTTGAAGACATAATCCTTTTCCTACTGTGCATTCTTGGTGCCCTTGTCAAAGATCAGCTGACTATATACACATAGATTTATTTCTGAGCTCTTGATTCTGTTCCAGTGGTCTATATAATCTGACTTTATATATCTGACTTTATGCAAGATATATTTGAGATGTTTATGTTTGATAAGGATAGGCCTTAATTCTTCTTAAATGTTTGGGAGAATTCACCAGTAACACCATCTGATCCTGGACTTTTCCTTATCAGGAGGTTTTTTTTCATTCCTGATACAGTCTCCATTCTAGTTACAGGTCTGTTCAGAATTTCTGTTTCTTCATGATTCAACCTTTGTAGGTTGTATGTTTCTAAGAATATATCCATTTCTTCTAGGTTATTCCATTTTCTGGCATGTAATTGTTCCTAGTATTCACTTATGATCTTTTTTATTTTTATGGCACTACTTGTAGATATCTCCAATTTATTTCTGATTTTGAGTGTACCCTTTTTTTTTCCTAGCTAAAGTTTTGTCCATTTTATTTATCCTTTTGAAAAACAACTCTTAGTTTTATTGAGTTTTTAAAAATTATTTTCCTATTCTATAATATGTATGCTCTAAACTTTATTATTTCCTTCTGCCAAGTTTTGGTTTAGTTTATTCTTGCTTATTGTTTTTTTCTTTTCTTTTGTTTTTTTTTTTTTGTTTTTGTTTTGTTTTTGTTCCTTGAGATAATGAAATTAGGTTGTTTATTTGAGATCTACCTTATTTTTTAATATAGGTGTTTATTGCTATAAACTTCCTTCTAGGAACTGCTTTTCCAAAATCTGTTAATTTTAGTATGTTGTATTTTCATTTATATCAATATATTCTTTAATTTCTATTTTTATATCATTTGTGATCCACTGGGTGTTCAAAAGTGTACTGTTTTATTTCTACATATTTATGAATTTTCCACTTTCACTTCTGCTCTTGATTTCTAGTTTTATTCCATTGTGGTCAAAGAAGATACTTGCTATAATTTCAATCTTTTAAAATTTGCTAAGACTTGTTTTGTGACTAACAAAGAATGTCCTTTGTGTGCTATTTTCTGCTGCTATTGGGTTGAATGTTCTGTATGTTCATGAGGTCAATTTTATCTTTGGTATTAAAACCCATTGTTTGTTTATTTCCTGTCTGGTTGTCCTATCCATTATTGATATTGGGTATTGAAGTCTCCTATCACTATAAAATTGCTGCCTGTTTTTCTGTTTGTTGAGTGCATTTTTTTATAATTAACATACCTTCCAATGGATTGAGTCTTTTATTATTATCTAGTGTTCTTCTTTGTCTCCTATGACTTAAAGCCAATAGCCATGAGGCTTAAATGAAATATCTTATAATTATGGCAGTCTATTTTAAACAGGTAACAACATAACTTGTATTTCATATAAAATCTCTATCCCCTACTCCCACCAATAACTTTGTTATTGATTTCACAATTTACATTTATTTACGTTGTGTATCCATTAACATATATTTTACTTATAGTTATTTTTAATACTTTTTCTTTTAACTTTTATGCCAGAACTAAAAGTGATTTACCCACCAGTAATGCAGTATTTTGTATTTATCAATATATTTACCTTTATCAATGAGTTTTATATTCTTTATACTTCATTTCAAATGGAAGAACCCCTTTTAGTGTTTTTTCTAAGTCAGGTTTGGTGCTGATAAGCTCCTTTGGCTTTTGTTTGTTTGGGGAAGTCTTTATCTTTCCTTCATTTTTGAAGGACTGTTTTGTCAGGTATAGTATTCTTGTTTGGAAGATTTTCCCCCCCTCTCGGTATGTTTAATATATCATCACACATCCTTCTGACCTGGAAAGTGTCTGCAGAAAAAACCCTGATAATCTTATGCAGTTTCCTTATATGTGATAAGTCACTTTTGTCTTGATACTTTTTTTTTAATTTTTGAGAGACAGAGCATAAGAAGACGAGGGCAGAGAGACAAGGAAACAGAGGATCCGAAGCTGGCTATGCACTGACAATAGTGAGCCTGTTGCAGGGCTTGAATTCACAAATTGTAAGATCATGGCCTGAGCCAAAGTCAGATGCTCAACCAGCTGAGCCACCCAGGTACCCCTTCTCTTGCTGCTTTTAAAATGATCTATCTTATATGATCCTGTCAATATGTGCAGAAAAAGCATTTGACAAAATATAGCTTCCTTTCTGATAAAAGTCGGGATAGAAGGAGCATTCCTTAACATCATAAAAGCCATATATGAAAGGCCCCAGTTTTCCCTCAATGGGGAAAAACTGAGAGCTTTCCCCCTGAGATCAGTAACACGACAGAGATGTCCACTCTCACCACCATTGTTCAACATAGTGTTGGAAGTCCTAGCCTCAGCAATCAGACAACAAAATGATATAAAAGGCATCCAAATAGGCAAAGAAGAAGCCAAACTCACGCTTCACAGAACACATGAAACCCTACATAGAAGACCCAAAGGACTCCACTAGAAAACTGGTACAACTTATACATGAATTCAGCAAGGTCACAGGGTATAAAATCAATGTACAGAAATTAGTTACATTTCTATACACCAATAATGCAACAGAAAGAGATATCAAGGAATCAATCCCATTTACAATTGCACCAAAACCCATAAAATATCTAGGAATAAACCTAACCAAAGAGGTAGAAGATCTGTATGCTGAAACTATATAAAACTTATGAAAGAAATTGAAGAAGACACACACAAAAAAATGGAAAAACATTCCATGTTCATAGATTGGGAGAACAAATATTGTTAAAATGTCAATACTACCCAAAGCAATCTACACATTCAATGCAATCCCTATCAAAATAGCACCAGCATTCTTCACAGAGCTGGAGCAAATAATCCTAAAATTTGTATGGAACCAGAAAAGACCCTGAATAGCCAAAGTAATGTTGAAAAAGAAACCTAAGCTGGAGGCATCACGATCTTGGCCTTCAAAGTGTATTACAAAGCTATAATCTTCAAGACAGTATGGTATTGGCACATAAAACAGAAACATAGATCAATGAATAAAATAGAGAACCCAGAAATGAATGGATCTACAAATATAGGCCAACTAGTCTTCGACAAAGCAGGAAAGAGTATCCAATGGAAAAAGACAGTCTATTTAGTAAATGGTGCAGGGAGAACTGAACAGCAACATGCAGAAGAATGAAACTGGACCACTTTCTTACGGCATACACAAAAATAAATTCTAAGTAGATGAAAGACCTAAATGTGAGACAGAACACCATCAAAATCCTACAGGAGGAAACAGGAAGCAACCTCTTTGACCTTGACAGCAGCAACTTCTTACTTGACATGTCTCTGGAGGCAAGGGAAATAAAAGCAAAAATGAACTATTGGGCCCTCATCAAGATAAAAAGCTTTTGCACAGCAAAGGAAACAATCAACAAAAGTAAAAGGCAACTGACTGAATGGGAGAAGATATTTGCAAATGACGTATCAGATAAAGGGTTAGTGTCCAAAATCTATAAAGAACTTACCAAACTCAATATCCACAAAACAAATAATCCAGTGAAGAAATGTTCAGAAGATATGAATAGACACTTTTCTGAAGAAGACATCCAGATGGCCAACAGACACATGATAAAATGATCAATATCACTCTTCATCAGGGCAATACAAATCAAAGCCAAAATGAGATACCACCTCACAGCAATAAGAATGGCTAAAATTAACAACTCAGGAAACAACAGATGTTGGTGAGGATGCAGAGAAAGAGGATCTCTTTTGCACTGCTGGTGGGAATGCAAACTGTTGCAACCACTCTGGAAAATAGTATGGAAAACAGTATGGAGTTTCCTCAAAAATTAAAAATAGAATTACCCTATAACCCAGCAATTGCCCTACTAGGAATTTATCCAAAGGATACAAAAATGCTGATTCAAAAGGGCATGTGCACCCCAATTTTATAGCACCCCAATTTTTATAACACCATTGTCAACAATAGCCAACTTATAGAAAGGGCCCAAATGTCCATCAACTAATAAATGGATTAAGAAGATGTGGTATATAGGGGTGCCTGGGTGGCTCAGTCGGTTAAGCATCTGACTTTGGCTCAGTTCATGATCTCACAGTTCATGATTTTGAGCCCTGTGTTGGGTTCCATGCTGACAGCTTGGAGCCTGGAGCTTGCTTTAGATTCTGTGTCTCCCTCTATCTCTCTGCCCCTCCCCTGCTTGTGCTCTGTCTCTCTCTCTCTCAAAAATAAATAAATGTTTTAAAAAAATTAAAAAAGATGTGATATATATATATATATATATATATATATATATATATATATGCATGCATGCAATGGAATACTTCTCAGCAATGAAAAAGAATGAAATATTGCCATTTGCAACAACATGGATGGAACTGGACAGTATTATGCTAAATGAAATAGAGAAAGACAGATAGATATATGATTTCACTCGTGGAATTTGAGAAACTCAACAGATGAACAAAGGGGAATGGAAAGAAAAATAAGATAAAAACAGAGAGGGAGGCAAACCATAAGGAACTCTTAAATACAGAGAACAAATTGAGGGCTGCTGGAGGGATGTAGATTACATGGGTGACAGGCAATAATGAGGGCACTTTCCAGGATGAGGACTGGGTGTCATATGTAAGAGATGAATCCCTGGTTTCTACTCCTGAAGCCAAGACTACACTGTACGTCAACTAACTTGAAAATAAATAAAAAATAAAAATAAAAAGTAAATAAAATAAAATAAAATAATAAAATAAAATAAAATATCTTTTTCTGACTTTTCACTATTTTATTATAATGTTCCTCAGTGTCGATTTCTTTGATTCATCTTATTTGGAATCTAAAGTTTTCTGGATTTTGATGTACATTTTCTCTTCAGATTTGGGAAGTTTTCAGCCATTAATTAGTTGAATATGCTTTATAGTCCTTTCTCTTTCTCTTTTCCTTCTGAGACTCCCATAATGTGTTATTGATCTACTTGATGGAGTCTTAAAAATCCCATGAGCTACCTTCACTCTTTTTTATGTATTTGTTTCATTTTGTTTTTCTGACTGGGTTTTTTAAAGTGACCTACTTTCGAATTCACTGATTCTTTCTTCTGTTTGTTTTAGTCTAATGTTAAACCCCTCCATTTAATTTTCTAGTTAATTTATTATATTCATCAGCTCTAGAGTTTCTTTTTGGTTGTTTTCTAAATTTCCTTTTTGTTAAATTTCTGCCTTCATCCTTTGCTCATGTCAAAATGACTCTTTTGAAGTCATTGATAATTTTTATGTAATTTGAATTCTCTAACCAGTAAAATATATCCCCAAGTCATTACAGTTGGTTTCTTTGTTTTACTTTGTTCCTTTATTGAGGGAAGAAGGTCTTCATTTTTCTTGACTCTTTGTTGGTATATACACATTCAAGAAACTGCCACTTCTCCCAATCTTCCCCAGATTGGCCTCATACTGGAGAAAATCGTCAGCAATTAATGTGGCCTGAGCTTCTGTGGGCCTCTTAAACCTTTGTGCTAGTCCAAATTTCCATCCTTGTTCTTTGCTGCCCCAAGGCATCTAAAGTATGTAGCTTTACTACTCAAGTAGCTCCCAGAGAAGTTGGAATCTGGATTTGCAGTCTAACTCTTTCCCTCCTCACAGAGAAGCTAGAAGATTGACTTTATTGCCTACTTGTGCTAAACCAAGGAGAGAAACTGAGGCATGTGCCTGCCTGCTAGTTCAAATTGCTACTTTGCTCTCTGTAGTCCCCTGGGAACTAGCAGAAGCTGAGATTGCCAACTCTCTGAAACAAGCAAGATAAAAGACAGTCCTCAGGTTGCACCTGGAAAAGTTGGGGCATTGTATGTGTAGTTCACACATTATATGTGTAGCTCCTCACATTACACACATTAATGTTCACACGTTATATGTGTAGCTCCTCACAGGGAAGCTGTGAGTGTATCACCACTCATTCTGTGCTAAACCAAAAAGAAGAGCCATGGTGAGCATTCTAGTTCTAACAGCCACCTTGTTCTCTGTAGACCCTGGGGAACTAGTGTATATCAGGCTCCATCAGCTCACCAAGAAGGCAAGGTACAAGTCAGTCCTGTGGGTAGCATCTAGACAAGTTGGGATACTAGATATTCAGTCTAAACTCATTCACTCCTGAGAGGGAATGTGGGACCTGGAGGCTCCCTCCCAGTCATGGGGCACTGTGATAGGGGTGGGGATTTTGGTAAAATTATGTCTCTGCTTTTAGTACTGGTTTCTATGATGCTACTTTCACCCTGTCTGGGGTGCAGGAGCCTCTTAGCTAATTTCTGGATTTTTCACAAATGGAATCGATCCATTTGTTGCTATTGAATTGGTGTGTCTCTGGGGAGAAGGGAGTTTAGGATTTCCTATTAACCATCTTGGTGATAACATTCCCCTGGAACATTTCTTTGAGTTATTTCTCTGCTTAACCTTCTGTTGGTAAAAGCCTTAATTTCTAGTCCCTTAAATATAAAAGCATGACAAGTTCTGAGCTTAATGAACACATTTGAGGCTTTCTGGTTCAACATTGCCCTTAAGAACTTGGAGAAACAGCAGTTCTTTCTCTTGGCCTTGAAGTAATTAAAAACAACATTAAAGAGGAACAGAATTCAAAGCAGGTCATTTAGGATTACTTATCTCTGTTGGATAATAATAATTTAAGCCTCAACCTCTAATGTTCTATAGCACTTATAGATTTTAGACACCTTTGAAGTTTAAAGTCCTAGTCTCCTGATGCACATATGGCCAAAACCCCCAATAAAACTGTAGTTAAGAATTTACCTTTTGCATAGTGAGATTTCCCTGGGACTAAAAGAGTCTCTTTTCGAATAATCCTTGCAGCCACTGTGCTGATGGCACAGGTACCTGAAGAAGTCAAGGTTAAGCTGCAGGGACTTCACATCGAGACCCTCGAATCTAGGTCTATGGAGTCCTATGCCATGGCCTGAACTTGCTGGGGCCCATTCCAGATACAAACAACCAGCAGCCTGAGACCCACAGTGTCAAAACTGTAGGAGTCTGCCAATTTCAAAATTTCACACAAATCATATTTACCAAATTTCTACATTTCTGTCCAGTTGTGTAAGTAATGACTCATCTCCACACCTGTAAAAATCAGCCTCCTTGGACAATAGATCCACCACAAATTGCTAAGGTTAAAACCACTCAATACTGACCTCACTTAAGCTAATGCCTTGAGTGATAGTACCAGCTTGTACCAGTTATTTGGCTCTCAAAATCTACTCCTTAACTTTTCTCAAAGTTTCCAGCCAATTTTCCAAAGTTGGTATTTTAGAGGGCCTACCAAATAAAACTTGTGTTTGTTCTGTGTCTGAATTATGAACTGTTTACGAGGCACAAGAGTTTAGCAGATAAAGATAAAAATGTGAAATTATTGCTGATATTAGTCATATTGGGAAATGTGGTTTACATGTTTTATCCCCACACATCCCAGGAAGAAAAAATACCCAAGACTGTCCCATACAGCCAGAGTCTGTTCCAATAAGGCTAATCCTTTTTTAACAAAGCAGACTAGACTGTGCCTTTACACAGGCAACTGTGGCAAATCTGTCTCTCTCTCTCTCTCTCTCTCTCTCTCTCTCTCTTTCTGTCTTTCTCATATACTACACACACATACATACACACACACAGGCAGGAAGGAGAGAGTGGAGTCATAGAAGTAAAATATTTTCCTATTAGAAAATCACTCCTCCTCCTCTAGGGAACAATTAACAAAATATGGCTCAGAGTACAAGTAATGTTCCCATGTGGCAACATGAGGGATGGGAAAGTAGTTTTCTCTCCTAATGGGAACAGAGAATCACATTGTGGCCCTACAATAAAAGGCCTATTTCCTTAATGCCTCTATTCTAATAGCACTGTCTAGGTTGAATTAAGGATACTGGTTATTGACTGGATCATAGAGTGGAGACAAACATCAGGGGAATGAGGGAGGAAATGTTTTCATCTGAGATGAAAATTGTCAGGTTAATCTGCTACAGTTTACTGGGGGAAGCCAACCCCTAAAGAGCAACTGACCCCAGAAAGGTAAAGTATACTAAGAATCCTTCTATAACTAGGGGGAAATGACACTGGCAACAGATCCTTTGACTCTGATGGACAAAGGAGGGTTTTATATTGAATTTGGAGTTGAAGATAGGTAACTCTTACTCTGAGGACTAAACTCTTAACCTCAAATCATTGCTGTCTTTCTGAATCTGTCCACTAATATAAAGATATTCTAATGCTTTGAAAAAGAAAACTACAAATCTGTTACCTAAAATTGAGAACATACCCTCCGTTTTGATGTTCCCTTCCCTTAGGCAGCTTATGTCTTTTTAAAAAGCACTGGAGAGTGAATAATTATATATTTAGTGTAAATGTTTCAGATCTTTGGATAAAGTCTTTACATGCTGCCTTTTTTTAAAAAAAAAAATCTTTCGTTGTGTAGTTCTAATTGATTCTTCATATAATCGTTCTATTTATAAGTGGTATTCCCAGAGACATTCAAGTTGTTCTCTGTTGGAAATACTGTTTCCTTGACACTTGCATACACATATCCCAACACCATTGTTGGCTTTGAGATCATATCTTATATTAAAAGAAGTAGTTCTTTTCATTCCAAAAACAGGTGTCAACGATGTTAATGCCTCATCACCTTAATAGACTTGAATAGGTAAGATCTTACATAAAGTAAAGGAAGCATGAACAGTGTTTTGTCAAAAGACAAAAAAAAACATTGCTAATGTGTGACAAACTCCTTTGTCCCTCCAGAAAGACGGTATTCAAAATTTCACAGGATCGAATATGGGTTAGAACATTTCATTGAATTCAGAATGTGAGATGGTACCTATTAGGAGCAGTATTGTCTTTGAAGATCAAGGATTCTTTTCTTCAGTAAGAAAAACTTTTCCCACTTTGTTTAGAGAAATCAAATAGGGGTTTCAGAAATAAAAATGTTAGTGATAATTATAACCCATTTCAATCTCGCTTGTGGCAGGGGTAGGTTGAATGACCTACTAGGGATGTGACTTTTATTTAACAACCTATCTGGAAGAATTGAAAAGTGAGGGTAGAGGGTTAGCATAAATAAAATTGTGCTTTAAGACTATTACTATTCTGACTCTATTACTCTAAATCAGGCTGATTTAGAAAGTCAGAATTTAGAGACAATTGTGACTCTTGTTTTTGGTGAGCTGGGACTCTCCCAACCCAACCCGTATTCTGATGACAGAACCCAATGTCCTTGTCCTTACTGCAGTCACATGGTATGTATGTAACCTGGGAAGGCCAAGCATTTGTTTCTACCAGGAACTGGCACAGAAGTCATCCTAAATCATGGGTCACATCACCAGGGGAATGTGCATTAGGAACTATCACTTCTAGTATCTAATCTTCCTGGTCACACTGACAGATCCAGAGGTGAGCACATGGCCCAAGAAAACCTACATGAGTATCTCCAGGAGTTTTACTAATTAGAACTAGAGGAAAACAATCTCTTGCTTTTTGGATCTTGAGTGCCCATGATACATCAATCTAACATAGTGAGACCATGTTTCCATTCTCCTCAGCATGGGCAAAAGCTTGTTACGCAGTAGAGAATAAAGTGATTATTCTGAGGTGGGAAAGAAGGTGAGAGAGAGAAAGAAAGGAGAGAGAAAGATGGAGAAAGAGTGAGAGCACATGCATGCAAACATGAGGCTTAATGGTATTTAAATTTCTGCTTTTTATGTGGTTCAGTTTTGTGCTTTTGTAAATTTCTGCCATTTTTTTTTAACGAAAATTACATAGAGGGCTAACTAATAAAGAATACAGCCTCAAGATCCTATAGCTCTTCTCCAGACCTAAAAGACAAATGCACATAATTCTGCTTGCTCAACAGGAATTAGGAGTTTGAAATGATTCCTGAATCCTCAAGATACGAATTTTCCAAAAGGGAGGGGAAGGGAGTGGTTACCTAGGCAATTAAGCACTGTGTGTGAATCCAGGGCTCTGTGAGGGCACATAATGCATGTGGAAAATAGCAACTGGTTTTTGTGGCAAGACGGGGGGCAGACATAAGGAGAAGATCATAAAATAAATCATTTGTTGTACTTTATTCTGAAAATAATGATGGAACACTGAAGACTTTTCCAAATAGAAGAAGGTCATGTTCCTATCTGCATTTGAGATAAATGGTCTTGTTTTGTAATGTAGAGGATAAGTGGAAGGGCTATTGTGAAGGAAAGGAACCCACTTGGGAGTGATTAAAATAGCTGAGGTAATAAACGATACAATATCCAGTACAATAATAGTACAGACATGTACAAAGATTGTCAGTGAGGCTGGAGAAGAAAATACAGATTCAAAGAAACATGAAGACTCAAAGATTTTGCCACTGAGAAAAATGGTCATATACAGGCAAGATGGAAATAGAGGGTAGTTTGGGGGACAAGTGGGAGCAGGGGAACAAGGTAATGCATTTGGTTTTAGTCTTTTTGTACCACTTGTTCTTATGTACTTCCAGATGAAGAGTTCTAGAAAGCTGGAGGAAATGTGGACCTTATATTTAGGGTAGAGGTTACACATTAGTAACACATCGGCAAAAAAAGGTTTTAGTTGTCTCTATGACATTAGATACAAATTTCAAAACAGAATATTTAGTAGAAAGAGAAGAAGTAAAGAAATGATAATCAACCCTTTACAATTACCTAGATGATATTAGTGATATAAAAAGAGTTACTGAGAGGAGATTTTTACAGGACCCCGAAAGGCTAGAGTACAGCCTGACTATTTTCTCTCCTCCCCACCCAAAGTGTGGACTTGAATTTGTTTCAAAGAAGAGCCCTACAGGGGCACCTGGTGGTCCAGTCAGTGTCTGACTTCGGCTCAGGTCATGATCTCACCGCTTGTGAGTTCGAGCCCCGCATCGGGCTCTGTGCCCACAGCTCAGGGCCCGGAGCCTGCTTCGGATTCTGTGTCTCCCTCTCTCTCTGCCCCTCCCCCGCTCACAGTCTGTCTCTCTCTGTCTCTCAAAAATAAATAAACATTAAAAAAAAATAAAAATAAATAAATAAATAAATAAAATATTAAAAAAAGAAGAGCCATACAGTTATTAACATTTCCTTATATGGCAGTGAATATAGATGAGTGGTCCAAGTTCTTCTGTTAAGGTGGTGTAAGCCTGAGAAACACAGAGTTGGTGCCAGGAGGATCTGAATTTCTTCAACGTGGTGCAATCACCTGCAATTGTCTGATGCCCTGGGCTGGGCATTTCAGTGATCTGCTCTTGTTTTTTGTGTGGGCATGCGTGGGATGTGTATATGTGTTTATGTGTGCGTGCATGTGTGGCTTATGTGTTCATAGCACTTCTGTGCATATATGTACACATGTAGGTATGTGTATGGTCTTTTTCTTCCAAACTAAAATTACCTGAAATGAAATGCAAGAATCAGTTGATCTAGCTCAAGTTATTAGATAAACTAACTTGGCTAAGATCTACAATTCTTTTTTTTTTTTTTATAATGTTTATTTTATTTTTGAAAGTTAGAGAGACAAGGTGCAAGCGAGGGAGAGGCAGGAAGAGAGGGAGACACAGAATCCAAAGCAGGCTCCAGGCTCCGAGCTGTTGGCACAGAGCCCAATGTGGGGCTCCTGAGATCATGACCTGAGCCGAAGTCAGACGTTCAACTGACTGAGCCACCCAGGCACCCCTAAGATCTAAAATTCATAAATGTTGTTGCAAGGTAACCATAAAGACGTGATTCCAACATGAAATATTTTTGAAACTATGTTCAAGGCTCAGTATGCTGTTTTATAATGTAACTGAATAGAGCATGCCTAACTTAAATAAAATTATGATGATGTGTTTCAAGTAGATATTTAATAAAACAAATATACCAGCTTTAGTACCCTAGAGTAAGTAGACTCATATAATTAGAATAGATGTTTTTTCCTACTTACTAATAATTTTCACTAAATTTTATTAAAGGTCTTATTTAATTTAATCACCTTTAGCTGATTAATCAAACCACACTCTAAATGTAAGTTTATACCTTCTTGTTTTAGCTGGTTGCTCAAAATGCTGAAGTTATAATTTTCAGAAATTGCTGCTTTCTTTTTGGCCATTACTACGTGGGAAATAAATTGCTCTTGTTCAGAGTTCTATCTAGTAGCTTACACAATTAATACTTAAATTTTTAAAAATACATTTTTCGTATTTTCCATTATACACAAGTGTTTCCCTGTATTCTTTTGTAGCAAGAGAGAAATTACGGTTCTTGAATACAAAACAATGTGTAAGAGTGTGGGTGTGTGTGCATGCCATGACAATATATCCTATGACGTCTGTGTTCATTATTTAATAAATCAAGTGTCAAGGATAATTTCCAAAGATCTATGAAAACATGACATGCATAAGTAAGTTCATTATGGTAATGCAAAAAGCTAGAGGATAAATATTTATAATTCTATAAAGACTGCTTTTTCCTCAAGCCAATCTAATCAGTATTTCAATCACATTATCTAAATCAGGTACATGATAGATTGAAGAGCTATGTCTATAAAGTGAATTTTCTTTCACTTGTTAGCTGAGGAAATATTTCTATTTTAGATATTTGGGAGTGTGAGAAAATCTGAATACTAAAAATTGATAAATCTGTATATTATAAAGATGCTATTTGTATAATTACAGTCATCACCAAGTGCTACTATATTCTTTGGTATTCTGTTATGGATAAGGGACTAAAGACCTAGAACCTATCAAAAACATATTATTTCCTTTATCCTCTGCTTTTATTTCTGGCAGTTTGCTTTTGCTGGTACCTGAGTGTGACCATGAAGTAGATATACCAGGCCAGAATTTCTTTACCCAAGGGAAAAAAAAAATCAAGAGAATGATATGTCACATGCTTTACAAATAAGAAACTGAATTATGCACTTAGTGAATAATAGAAAATAGTACTAATCAATCATACAAATATTTTTAAACAAAGAAATAGAATTATAATTATAAAAAGTTATTCAATATTAAGGATTAATTTTTAGCTGATTTCTTTGTTTTGCCCAATTCTCTTTTTATATACCTTAGTATATATTATGTATTAGTTATCTACAAATTAAATTACTTCATCACTGAAAATTTAATGACTTAGAACAACAAATATGTATTATGTCCCAGTTTCTGTGGGTATGAAATCAGGTGTGGCTTAGCTGGGTGATTCTGACTCAAGACCTCTCACATGGTTGCAGTCAAGCTGTTGACCAGGGCTTTAGTCATTTCAAGATTTATTTCCATGATCATGGAGACACTGTTGGCAGGAGCCAGAAGCTCCACTTCTCAACTCACCCATGTGGCTGCTGGCAGGCCTCAGATGATCCATTTCCAATCTCACTCATGTGGTCTTTCTACAGAGCCTCCTTGCAACTGGTTTCTCCCAAGGTGAAGAATCCAAAAATGAGTGAGAAAAAAACTCAAGCTGAAGGGCACCTGGATGGCTCAGTTGGTAATACATATGATTCTTGGTCTCAGGATCATGAGTTTGAGCCCCATGTTGGGTATAAAGCCTACTTAAAAAAACAAACAAACAAACAAACAAACAAAAACAAAACAAAAAAACCAACAACACTCAAGTTGAAAGTTAGTCTTTTTATAACCTAATATTGGAAGCGATATCCCATTAATTCTGCCATCTTGTATTTATTAGAAGTGAATCCATAACTCCAGCTCACAAACCACGGGAGAAAATACAAGGGAATGTTTGACGGAAGGCTGAGGTCATTGGAAGTTATATCAGAGGCAGTCTACCATATCCGTTAGCTCTATTTAGGAAATTTCTCACCTACTTAGGTTATTGGAAGTATCGCAGTCACCAAATAACCATAAATTTGCCATAATCTCACAAGTTCTTGGATTCCATTTCAGAAGAGTACTGAATTGTCACTTTGAACTCTTCTCCATGCTTCTTACCTGCCTTGTGTCTCATTCTCCACAGACATGTCTAAATTTCACCACGCTCCTCAATCCCCTGATGGCTCCCTTGCTTCTTCCCTCAGTAGATGATTGCACATCCCTATATCTCAGAGAAAATAAAGTGCATCAAGGCATTTAATCATTAACATTCTGCACTTCCTACCATACCCCCAACAGACAGATTGATCATAGCATGTATTCTCTCTCGCTTCTCACACTCTGCATTTCAGAAGATTTTATTTCTCCTCTTGTAAATTTAACCAGCCCTTTTGGGGGCAGCTGAGCTGTTTTCCATAATGAATTGGAGTTCACCAAGCCTCCCTAAAGAGATGAATCATTTAGGATTCTCTCTTCCCTGGAAATTTGGATTCATTGGGTTGGGTTAGGTTGGGTTGGGTTGGGGACCTAGGAATTTTCATTTTAGCCAGGATAGCAGGTGATTCATATCTTCAGATAAGTTTAAAAAGCACCAAGTAACATCATTTAAGTAAGACTATTTATTAAATCTTCATCTTGGGGAATGCATTTACTAATTGCTATGAGGAATACAAAATTATATATTAGTAGAACCTGACCCAAAATTAGTTTCTAAGGTATGAAACAAAACATTTCATGAGTGAAAATAGCTAAGATGACAAACAGTACTATGAACACATTTTAGTTACAAACAAGGTGTTGGAGTCATTAAGTGAGTTAAGTCACTGCAATTTGCTAGACTCTCTTGGGGAACATTTTCACAGAAAGTTGCCTAATACTGAGCAATGCTTTTAGTAACTTGAACATTTTTGTTTTGTTTTTTCAGGGAGGAAATGGAAAAGCATTGTGGTAGTAGGTTTTGTTAAATTTGAGAAATGCCAGAGGTCAAGGCATTACATGAGTCTATTTGAAGTGGACTGAGAACATAAGCTTTATGACGTCATGTGGGAAAGATGCAGTTGGTGGAGGGCCTCTGGAAACTTGATCTGAGCTGTTGCTGTAACACTTAGGTTATTGGTAGAAGACAGTGGATTTGTGACCCAGTTTTGCTTAAAGAAAACTAACATGTTATTGAGCATCTATTTATCTGCTTCCAGGCTAAGAATTTTATAACCGTTACAAATTAAACTCACAGGCACATGCCAGAGAAGTATTATTATACTCCTTAATAGATGAATAAACGAAGACTCAGATGTGATCAAATCACAGTGCAGGAAAGTGGTAGAGTTGTGAAGCCAATCCAGCTCTAAGCCAAATTCATTTCATTTCCTAGGACTGTAATATTACAATAGAACCACATTTTTGAAATGTGTATCCAGGTAATTTGGATCCAAGATAATTCTTAAAATCACACTGTGAGAGAGTAGGGAGGGAGGGAAACTAAATCTGCAAGCACTTCAGATAATACACAGGAAAAAAAGTATCCCAATTGAGTTAACGATGGGCAGTCAAAATGTTAGTGTTCTTCCTTTTGCAACTTAAAAAAAGCCTGACATTTTAAAATTATAGAATCAGTTCACAGATATCATTTAACCACTTATATTTAGAACCAAAGCTTTTTTTTTTTTTAATTAAAAAAAAAATTTAATGCTTATTTATTCTTTGAGAGAGAGACAGGGTGTGAGCACAGGTCGGGGGTGGGGGGAAGGGGTGTAGAGAGAGAGGGGGACACAGAATCCAAAGCTCCAAGCTCCGAGCTGTCAGCACAGAGCCTGACATGGGTTTCGAACCCCTGAGATCATGACCTGAGCTGAAGTTGGATGCCCAACCGACTGAGCCACCCAGGCACCCTGCAAAGTTTTTTTTTTTTTTTTTTTTTTTAAGAAATAAACATTATATTTAATAAAAATGGGATCTTTTGAATGCTTTTAATCAGTATTCAAAACATTTTTTTTTTTTTGCTTAAAATTTCCAAAATTTAAATTGGTAAAACATCTCCAATTATGGAGATAATTCTCCGTATGTCAGGAGGGAAATTGCAGGAAACCAAATAGTGTTTGATATCAGTTACTTCGGTAGTAACATGATAAACTCTTGGTTTAGCATCTCTGAATCTCCTTATAAGACAAAGCAATCACTTCCTATTACATCTATCAGAAGCAACTTCTAAGACTAGGTCAAGGACTTTTCTGCTTCTAAAAATCTAGGTGGGAAATATGAATCTGTGCTTCATTCTTCATGACCCACACCTCCCTGGGTCCATCACTGGTTCTCCCTTTCCAGAAACCCTCTGTCTATGACAACTCTTATCGATAGCCCATCCCAACTTCTTCTAATGCAACTGCTGCTTTAGGAAAGCACAACTATCTCACAACCTATAACTGCAATGCCACTCCCAGGGCATAATTCCCTAGCAGGCACTGTTGATAAATCTTTGGCTTCGACTCTAACATCTGCCCTCAGACCCTCTCTGGCTGGCTCCTAAGACCCAGGAAAGTTATAAGGATCTGATCAACTGAGAAGACTTTTATTTTCATTTACTTTATTTAAAAACTACAATGGGGGCACCTCGGTGGCTCAGTCGGTTAAGCGTTCGACTTCAGCTTAGGTCATGATCTCACAGTTTGTGGGTTCGAGCCCCGCATCAGGCTCTGTGCTGACAGCTCAGAGCCTGGAGCCTACTTTGGATTCTATGTTTTCCTCTCTCCTGTCCCTCTCCCTCCTCTGCTTGTGTTCTGTCTCTCTGCCTCTCTGTCAAAAATAAATAAAAAACATTAAAAAAAAAATAAAACTACAAAGTATTCTAGACCTGTAAGAGATCTAGTAGTGCTTTTTCTTTTGAAAAGTTTTTATAGATTTCATTAGAATGGGTCATCATTTAAGTGATGGCAAGACATGGAAAGGAAAACCTCATTTTTCCAGATGCCAAAAAGCTATGGAAGAATATATTTGGGGATTATTAATGATCTTGGGAAATATTGCTATTTAAAGAGCAATAACATTCTTTTTCATTTCAATAGGATCATTCATATTAAGATATGAATAAGATAAGAACAAAATGAAGACAAAAATCTACATTTGAGACAGGGATCATAGTGGGCCTAGAGCTTGATGAAATTAGGTAATAAAACATTAATTCCATTTCTAGTATGCATTTTCATTTTATCCTTTTATATGCATGTTCCATGTGAACACTGAAATCCAGATGCATACTAATTAGCAATTAATATTCATCAACTTGTATAACAGTCCTCAGCATAATGGTGATTAGCTTTAGATATTTATAGCATCATGAATAACTAGTTAGAGAATTGCATCATTTTCATTAGAATTACATTATGTTCCATAGGAGAATTTGTCTTGATACTGGGAAAGTGCAATCCTGTTTTAAAACTCTGCATTTCAAGAAAACTGAACATATTTGTCATAAACCTGGTAAGTAGTTACTTCAGTAAAATTGAATGGATAATTATTTTCCACAGAGTTTTTTTTTAAGTTTATTTATTTATTTTGAGAGAGCATGCGTGTGTGAGTGGGGGAGGGGCAGAGAGAGAGAGGGAGAGAGAGAGAGAATCCCAAGCAGGCTCTGTACTTTCAGAGCGGAGCCTGACATGGGGCTCAAACTCACTAACCTGTGCCAAAACCAAGAATTCACAAACCATGAGATCAAGACTGGAGCCAAAGTCAAGAGTTGAATGCTTAACTGACTGAGCCAACAAGGAACCCCTAAAGAGTTCTTTTTTTCAGTCTTGTTGTTGGTTTGCAGCCCTCTCTGGAGCTTCCAAGTGAAATCTAAAACCAGCTCCCATATGCGAAAAGCAGGGAGAGACCCAAGAAAGAGGCAGGCCACTCCAGGTTGTTTGGTGGCAGTTTTAGTAAGCAAAGGGAACTTACATAGGAGGCTTGTCTTAGGCGACAGCTAGATGAGTAGATCCCTACATCTGCCACCAAATCTTAAAAGTTTATCAAGAGCCGTTAACTAGGTTCAGTCACACATACGGTGCAGGTGTTTTCAACATCATATCACTATCTCAAGTCTGAGAAGACTCAGTTTTTAAGTGATCAAAGACCTAGTCAAGACAAAATGCAGTCTTCATTTTCTAGGTAGATTACATTAAAGGTAAAGGAAAACCTTTGTTTATATATATTCTTTTATTAAGAGGAAACCAATAATCTAGGAAATGTTTCTCTTTTTAACAAAGAGAAAACCATATTCTAATTTTGCACCAGTTTTTACATTAAAATTCTATTTTTATGTAAATCCATTTAATCTTAGCTTGATTATATAAAATTTTTTCCCTCAATATTCTTTTCTTTATACACTTTCTACAACTTCCTATATCTAGGTAGGTATTTTTCCAAAACTTAGCCATGAATCAGGTATTCATTCATGTGGTTAAAGCTTTTCAGTGATCACTGTGATCTTATGGAGGCCTTGGATTAGATTTGGGGGCAAGGGAGCTACTACAGTAGTGTGTAGTCCCTTTTTTAAAAATTCAGTCTCTGTGGGCAATGTTTAGTTTAACTCCTGGGTGTTTACATTTGAAAGATATGATAAGATTTGCAACTTCATGGGACACAGAGAGAATGTAAGATTTTTCCTAAAAGCTTTGGGTTAATTGCTCTTTACAATTTCTCTTTGTATTAGAAATCAGAAGGCATGGGAGAGAGCCAAAGCACGAGACTCTTAAAAACTGAGAACAAACTGAGGGTTGATGGAGGATGGGAGGGAGGGGAGGGTAGGTGATGGGTATTGAAGAGGGCATCTTTTGGGATGAACACTAGATGTTGTATGGAAACCAATTTGACAATAAATTTCATATGTTAAAAAAAAAATTAAAAAAAAGAAAGAAATCAGAAGGCATGGGGCATTTCATCTGTTTCCTCATCCATTAGTATAGTATAACATCGCCCTCTCCGTTTTCATTATTTTTTTAAACTTATTCCATCTTGTAGCATCTTATTTATTTACTTATTTATTTATTTAAAGTTTATTTATTGAGAGAGACAGAGACAGAGCAAATGGGAGGGAGCAGAGAGAGAGAGAGGGAGAGAGCCAGATGCAGGGCTTGAACCCACAAAACTGTGAGATCATGACCAGAGCTAAAACCAAGAGTCTGATGCTTAACTGACTGAGCCACCCAGGCGCTCCCCCTTTTTTATTTATTTTCCATCTCTTGGCATCTTAATCAATTTTTGTCACAAGCACTCAGACCTTAATCAGTGGTAGCTTGCACCCTTCCAGCTTTGCAGAACAGCATGCTAGTCTCTAACTTATTATTCTGCTCTCCCATTTTGTCTGCCAGCCCTGTAGCTAGCAGATTAGTGGATATTCCCATGTCCTTCTCTTATATCAGCTCTTCTAACTTTGTATCCTGACCTTTAGCCTCTGGTTCGTCATCAGTGGCTAACAGAATGGCCCACAGGGCAGGTCAGCCCACCGCAGCAGGCCATCCATTTTTCTTCTTTGTTGCATTGTGAAACTTTAAGCAGCCAGCATTTTCAGGGTGCCCCCATACTCATGTGGTGGTCCATAAGCATCTGACATACACACCACACTTCTTCACACGCAGGTTGATGTGATTTTCCACATCAGGTGCCCAGCACAGAACCTGATGTGGGACTCGATCTCACAATTGTGAGGTCATGACCTGAGCTGAAATCATGAGTTGGATATTTAGCTGATTCAGGTAGGTGGCAGTTTTGATAAGCAAAGGGAATTTACATTATGAGGCGTGTCTTGGGTGGCAGCAAGATGAGAGAATGTTTGTATCCACCTGCTGACTCTTAAAAGTTTATATAGAGAGAGACCTTAACTGGGTTCAGTCAAGTTTACCATGCAGGGGTTCTCAACACCACATCACTATCTAAATGCTATGTCCTTGGAGCAGCCCCTGGGAAAAGGAATGACAAAAGAAACCCACATTCCAAGGAAAGGGGAGGTGATGAGAAGCTCCTGATCACCTGGGTTCAGCTTATGGGTCAACTGGCATTCAGGATTTCTCCATGATTTTCTGGAACAATCATCTTCCTGATTTTTTTTTTAACACATAGGAGAAGTTAGTCTGTCAAGTATTTGAACTCCAGTTAGCCTCGTTCTAGGCCATGGAATGCAGGCAACAGGCAATAACTCTCAAGGCCTCATCCCCTCTTGACCACTCAAGGACATAGCTCTAGCGGTTATCCTTTGCTTCTCCTGCATCCTATTTGTTCTTTCTACTAAGTATTTTTCACTAATTTACAACCATGTATTGTACCAACATTCATTGTACAAGCATGATACCGCTTCAGAATGTCCTCTTCCTGCAAGCCCATGTGCTAAGCATTATTTTTCTCTGTAACACCTTTCATCTCCCTTGATGCCACTGGCCCATTTCACTTTGGTCTGTTACCACCATTTGACCCAATTGATCATTGCCTGATTCTGGGCTTTCAGAACACCACACTCTATTAGTGTTTCCTTTTACTTTACAGACATCTGCTTCGTAGTCTACCTTGTTGGTTATCTCTAATCTCTCTGACCTCTAAAATGAGGACTTTCCAGGGCTCTGACCTAAGACGTTTTCTCTTTCCTACATCCCTTACGTATCTGGTGATCTCACCCAGTTTCATGGCCTAAATTCTGCTAACATGCCAACAGCTCCCAAATTTATGTCTACAGCATATATCTCTTCTCTTAATTCTAGACTAATAAACTTGACTGATGATTTTACATCCCCACTCAGAGATAAGTATCTCAAACACAATATCTCTAAAATTAAATTCCTGATACTCTCTAGGAAAGCAGATCACCCCAGTCTTCTCTATTTCAATAATTGGCAACCTTGTATTTTCAGCTACTAAGGCCAGACACATTGAACTGATCTTTGACTCTTGCTTTCTCACAGGTTACATTCAATCGTTGATCAACTCCTGTCGTCTCTACTCTCAGCATGCACTCAACACTGACCATTTCTCACCTCTTTTCCTGCCACTACCTTGATTTAAGACACCCTCATTCATCTCTTGAACAGCCTTGTTGCATTATCTCTGCCCAGAATGCTTTCTTTCCTGATAGCCTCATGTTCTGCTCCCTTATTTTTTTCAGGAAATGCCAACATTTCAGTGAGGGCTTTCTTGACCAGTCTATTGCAAATTAAACCTCTTTAGGATGTTCTCTTCCTGTGTGCTGCTTTATTTTTCTCTATCCCTCTCACCTTTTAACATGTCTTGTAATTTATTCGTTAATTTTGTTTCTTTACTATCTTACTACGCTCTATTTTGTTTTTCTTCTTTGTTCCCTTCTTTTTAGATTCATTTTCTTTTTATTCTGTCTTTCCACACACATTTGTTTCTTCTTACACAGTCCATTATTATTCCTTTAGTGGTTCTCCTAGAGATTACAACTTACATATACTGTAGAACAGTCTAATATAAACTTTACTTTTGTCACTTCCCAGAAGATGCTCTGATCTTAGAACACTAAGTCTCTGTTTACCTCCATTTTAATTTTTTTGTGTTATTGATGTTAGTTATTTTAATTCACATGTGTTTTGGGGTGCCTGGGTGGCAGTCAGTTGAGCATCTGACTTCGGCTCAGGTCATGATCTTGCAGTCTGTGGGTTCGAGCCCTGCATTGGGCTCTGTGCTCAAGGCTCAGAGCCTGCAGTCTGTTTAGGATTCTGTGTCTCCCTCTGCCTCTGCTCCTTCCCTGCTTCTGCTCTGTCTCTGTCTCTCAAAAATAAATGTTAATTCACATGCATTTTATACCTAACAAGACATTACTATCATTGCTATGTTCAGTCAATACTCATTTGTAATTCACTACATGTTTAATCTTTGCTTTGCTTTTTATTTTTTCCTGCCTATCTGTGATTCTACCAGAGATCACTTTCCTTTGGCCTGAAGAACTCTTTGTAGTATTTCTTCTCATGCAGACCTGCTGGCAACACATTGTCTCAATTTTTGAGAAGAAATGTCTTTTTCAAATTTATTTTAAAAGATATTTTTGTGGAAATAGAATTCTGGGTTAACATTTCTTTTCTTTTAGCAGTTTAAAAACGGTATTCATTTAATTTCTATCATTGCTGTTGAAGAGTTATCAGTGCTATCATTTCTCCTTTGAAAATAATGTGTCTCTGGGATGCCCGAGTGGCTCAGTCAGTTAAGCGTCTGACTTTGGCTTCAGCTCAGGTCATGATCTCACAGTTCATGACTCGGAGCCCCACTTTGGGCTCTGTGCTGACAGTGCAGAGCCTGCTAGGGATCCTCTCTCTCGCTCTCACTCTGCCCCTCCCCTGTAGCATGTGTTCTCTCTCTCTCTCCCTTGAAAGTTAATTTATTTTGAGAAAATTATCTTTTTTTCATTTACTAAGTGATAAACTATAAATATAGGTACGGAGTCTGCTTTGCAAACCAGTACCCGGCACATAATAAGCGTAAGCATTATGTAAATATTTATTGAATAAATGACCAAATCTTCCCTGACCTCCACACTACCACTGCTTTTTCATCTTTAATTTTGTGGTGTATTTTTTTCATTCTATCTAGTGTTGTGTCATAGTGGTCACAGGTATTTTCTGTATCCACAATAACCTCAAAGCTTCTTGAGAGTCAGGCTACCTCTATGTCATGTTTGTCATTTTTCATCTTTCCTTCCCTAGGAGTATGTCACTGCACAATACACAATCACTAAGTATTTAAACAGTCTAGCGTACTAGTTACCTCTTGTGGCCTTAACAAATAACTACAAAATTTCTGGGGCATACAACAATAAACTCGTATTTTGGTCATGATTTTACAGTTGAGTAGGGACTTAGCTAATCCATTCGGAACTTGATTGAGAGGCTGTCACCTGCCGGTTTAGTTTGGGAAGTTTTCACATGAGTCTTGTCCACCTTGGATCAATGGGCTAGTTAAGTCATGTTCTCATGGCAATGGCAGAGGGCAAAAGAGCAAGTTGAAATGTGCAGTCGGTCTAGGCTTAATTAGGACATTGCCATTTTTACCTGTTTTCCATTGGTCAATACCAGTTCTATGTCCAAGCCCGAAATCAAGGGATAAGGAGATATACTCTGTCAATGGTCAGTAGAACTGCAGAAGCTCATGACAAAGAGGGTGAGGAGACAGGGCAGGCTGAAGAATGTGGACCAATAATCCAAGTGACCACATTCAATGGTTTCAAATATGCTGTATTAATACTAGTTCATGAAGCTTTACAGGGTTTCACAGAGCTTTAATTCATTCCTCAAAAGTTTTGAGTGCCCACCATGTGCCAGGCACTGGTCTAGTTCCTGAAGATACAAAAATAAATGAGACATTTATAATGAGACAGCGTTGTGAAACAAGGAAGTAGTGACTCATTTTACAAAAGGGTTAACTGACAGCTTAGTTCACAAACCTGGTGAATAGGAAAGCCTGGAATTAAACAGAGGTTGGCCTCTTTTGCAATAATTTCTATACCACTTCCTTATTTACCTATAAATTTTGGCAGGATTAGAATGACAGAATCCATGGGGTGCGTGGGTGGCTCAGTTGGTTAAGCAGCCAACTCTTGATATTAGGTCAGGCCATGATCTCACAGTCATGAGATAGAACCCGGTGTGGAGACTCGTGCTGAGCCGAGCATGGAGTCCACTTAAGATTTTCTCTCCCTCTCTCTCTTTCTCCATTTGCCCCTCCCTCTCTCCCCTTCTGCCCATACCTCTCTCCCTCTCTCTCTCTGTTTCTCTCTCCCTCCCTCTGCCCTGGCTTTCACTCTCTGTTCTATATTAATGTCATTGGATAGATGAGGGTAACTTGCTTAGTTTCCTGACAACTCCAGGCCTTGCATGTGCAATCATGCTGCTCTTAGCTAAAACAATCTCCTGAAATTCACCTTCTCCCTTTCAAAGAGCTCTTAGACACATCATTTCAGGGCAATAAAACTTCAGACTGCAGAGGAAAAGACTTTGAAAAGAGACATTACAAGAAGATGAGAACCCACCTTGAAACTTTATTAGTAAAACAAAATCCTGCACTCTCCTCTCGTTGCCCTGTGCATTTTCCCACTGCCTTCCCCCAACAGGCTGTTCTTCATGGGAACATACTGATTTCATTGAATCTTACAGCTGTGGCTGGGAAGCGCCCTGAATAACAATAAGGCTTTTATGTGGAATATGACTTAATTTAGAGAAGAACGGCTGATGCAAAATGGCAGTCAGGCAGATTCAATAAACTGCCTGACTGATCAATGTACTGCCATTTGGAAAAGCTAGACTAGGAACTAAATAGCTCTTCATATTGGTTGTCAGACATTCTTTTAAATATCCCGTTATATGTTATGACAGATGGATGAGAAACAGCTTTCGGTAATCAGAGGATCAAGCCCGCAATTTGAATCTACCAGGAGGGGGGGTAAAAATCACCTATGTATAACAGGTGCTGTTCCCGGCTTCGAATTTCTCAAGCAGAGCTCTGTATCACATCAGAAACAAAATGTGGTCATACTCTCTGTGGTAACAATGACGGGGGAATACGAATCCTTTATGATAAAGCAACTTCTTCTCCTGTTTTCCCAATTTATAGTGAATAGAGAGCTCCCTAAGTTCAAGTGGGAACACTGGTCTTCCAATAATCTGTACCAGCGAGGGTATTATTTATAAGGAAGTCACTGAAGCAGAGTCTTTAAGAATTTGCAGGCCTCTGCTCCTTATTCTGGAAATAGCCACGTCCCTGAGACATCCTGGCCGTAAGCACCAGACCTCCGTTGCACAGTGCGTCACGTGGTTCCAAATCCCCAGGGAGTTGTCTTAATCAGCAGCAGCCTGCCCTGTTCTAACTAGCCCAATTAGGATTAAGAAACAAGGGAAAATTTCTTGCCTCAGAGAACAGTCATGCAAACTTCAGTGGTTTGGCAAGGCATCTGAAGTGCAGCCCACCAATGGGGAGTCACAGTTATGGACCTGAGAATTTTTAATTTTAGCTCTTTTTCAGTGGGAGTTCTACAGCTGTGGCTG
The DNA here is from genome assembly GCF_024362965.1 of Panthera pardus. Classification (NCBI taxonomy): domain Eukaryota; kingdom Metazoa; phylum Chordata; class Mammalia; order Carnivora; family Felidae; genus Panthera; species Panthera pardus. The sequence goes on from NW_026526688.1 coordinate 174,368,727, forward strand.
TGATTTTTTTAAATGCTCTAATTTGATATAAAAAAGTGATTATCCTGTAATCGCTTTCCTGCTTGATGAAGTCCTGTCCTCCTGTGGAAAGATGTGTGTATTGGAGTATTATTCAGAATTCTTTTAAGAAAGAAAGGTCACAACATGTCAAAAATAAAAGAATTTTTCTGTAGTTTTTCCCTTCCTAAGTGCCATTTCCAATCAAGGAAATAAAAGCACTATTGAAATATGTTGGCAACGGCATTTGTTGTTGGGAGAAAAAAAGTGGCCCCGTTTCCCTAAGTCAACCTATCTGTGGTGTCACTGTCCCATCTGTAGGATGCCAACACATTTTATCTCATCTTCCTGTTGAGCTGATTAGAACAAGAAGACTAGTGAGTGGTAACACCGAGTTGCTTCACTGAACCATGTCATACATGTGAGGCTTTACAATAGCCCAGATGCAGTGAGCATGACATTGAGTATAGACAGAACAAGGAGATAATTATGGGAGAGTTAACCATGAGGTTTGAGGAGGAGGGCCGGCATGAAGGCTTCTCAATTAACAGATGCAAAACAGTAAGTGTGGAGCTGGTGAATGGAAAACTGCATCAGAGGAATCTAACTTGTTTGAGGTAAATAGCCTAGTTGACTAAGAGCTGCCAAACTTTATATTGAGGCCCAGATAGTAAGTAATTTAGGCTTTATCATCCATGTAGTGTCTTTTGCATCTAACCACCTCTGTCCTTACAGCCTGTAAATGAATGGCATGGCTCTATGCCAGGAAAACTTTATTCACAAAAACAGGTGGTAAACCAGATTTGGCTGGGTGGCCTTAGTTTGCTAACCCTAGTCGCTGAAAGAGTCAAACAGTGTGGGTGGAAGCATAGATCTTGTCAAAGACAAAGTAGAGTGGCTAGCAAGGACTTAGGTTTGGAGTCACAGGAAATTGGGTTAGTTACTGCAATCACAATATAGTTTCAGAGTAGAATCAGTGGTAAGACAGATAAGCAGAGCTTATCTGGCAAATAAATAGCTTCTTAGAAAACCTCCTGCTTTGATCGAAAGAACTGTTACCCAAATCTAGGTGACACTGGATATGCAAACAGGGGCCAGCTCGTGTCGTCTGAAAGTGACTGTAATTATGGCAACCCTAGAATAATGTCAGAACTGGAACTCGATAAAAAGCTTTATACGTAATAGAATAAAAAAATTTAGCTTGAGCAAAATAAAACACACTTCATATTCATATACTAGTTATATGTGCGCTGAGACTCATCCACAGTTGTATCTTTTGCGTAAAGGGGTAAGAAGAGTACTTAAGTCATAAAGCACTGCAAAGGCAAAAATGGGATGCAAAATACTTTTAATCCAGTCTTTGGACTCATCAAGTCCCTCAATAAAAAGTAAAAGCCATTATTTATATTTGTGTGTGTGAAATCAACTTTGGTTGCACTCAAAAAGACACTGTCGTGTTTTATTTAATATTTAAAAACTGCTGTGTTGTATGGAATGATCTTCTAAAAGAGTTCTCTTAAGAAAAAGATAAATATAAAGGAAATCATTGGATATAGATTCGTGTAAACTTACTTGGATCTAGATTCAAAGCAAATACCAAATTCTTTTCTAATTAGAACTGACCATTGTGACATTTTATAACTGACTGCTTTTTTCCTCCTCTTTTGGTTCCTTTTCCTTATTTCCCCTTTGCCTGATCATAAGGAAAGGAAAGAGTAGGGAACTTTTTGGGGCAAATGAAGTGGTTCATTTTAAATTAAATGCAGAATAAACTCTAGTGGTATAGTGCAGATTAGGGAAAGTGAAACAAACCAGAAAAAAAAAAAAAAAAACCTCTTCTGACGTGCAAAATTAATGGAAGAACTAAAATTTGGATACTAGTAAAGACTTGAAGCATTTTAGGACATATGTTCTACTCAAGGCTTGTTGGCAATCCAGTACTGAACTTTCCTTTAAATTGCATGTCAATGATTCAGCCATAGCAACTAGAAACTCAATAATAACAAAAACAGCAACGGCAGATAAAATTGAGTCCTTGCATTACATTCAGACTACATATATTAACCAATTTTGTGCTCAAGTTATATCTAAGAAATAGGCATCTTTATTACTCCAATTTTACAGATGGAAAAAACTAACATACAAACATGTTAAGTAATTTGAGAAAAGTGACACATTAAATAGCAGAGGCAAAAATTTTCACCCAGAGCATCCGGTTCCAAAGCCCAAGTACCTACCTTAAGTATAGAGTGGTGCCTCACATTTTCGTGAAACCACTTCTAGAACCAGTGTGACAAACTTGTCCCAGGTTGCCTGCATTTTGTTTGTTTGTTTTGGTTTTAGTATTAAAAATTCTGCTTGGTCTCAAGCAAACTGGGACAATTGTTCACACTAACAACCTTCACATATGTGAATTTCGCCTTGTAAAAGAAAACAAAAAGACCTCAAGTTATCAAAATACCTGTCACAAAATCTACTCAGAAATGCTCAGGCATTCGGATCAAAAGAGAACTGTCCATACCATCACAAAGTGCATTTAAACCTCATTTAGATGCAATTAGAAACCTTAGTTTAGATGCAATTAGAACCCCTAGTTTAGATGCAATTTTGGCAGAATTGGTTAATTGGCTTCCCAACTAAACAGGAAGGAGCTAAAAAGAGCAAGAGGTGAAACTAACAGAGAGAAAAGAAACTAAAAAACCTATAAGAACAAAGTCTAAAGACATTTAATGACATTAATGACAATTGTGCATTAGTTAGGTACATTTTATTTGTCAATGACAGAAAACCAACTTGAACCATCTGCAGTAATCAGAGAAATTTATCAGAAGTACTTGCAATAGGGGCATAGATGCCATTAGAACTTGCTTCCTCTCATCATTGTTTCTCTTGTAGTGGCTTTATCTTGCAGGCTGCCTCTTACTTTGTGATTGAAAACATGAAACCAATAGCTCCTAAATATTATGTCTTCAGGCATAAGAAAAAAAAATGATTATTTTAATCCAAAATTTAAAAACACCAGGAATTTTACTAGGAATTTTACCCATTTGCCTAGTTTGGATCATGCAAACATAAGTCTGAACTGGTAATCTAAGGCCAGAGTTGGGGTCGTATAAGAACATGGCAGCCTTGTAGGAACCATGTTGATGGAATGAGAAAGGCACTTCTCAGAAGGAAAACTATCCACGACAGTCCTCTGTTTGGCTGGATAGCATACTCCCACGTCTACTTTCAACCAGTTCTCAATACACATTCTTTCTTACAGATTATCAAAATGTCACCATTAATATATTTTAAATATCCTACATATAACTACAATTTTTTTAATGTTTATTTATTTTGAAAGAGAGAGAGTGAGAGAGCACAAGCGAGGGAGGGGCAGGGAGAAGGAGAGATAGAATCCCAAGCAAACTCTGCACCATCAGCGCAGAGCCCAATGTGGGGCTCGAACTCACAAACTGTGAGATCATGATCTGAGCCGAGATCAAAAGTCAGACACCTAACCAACTGAGCCACCCAGGCACCCTTAATTACAAAAACTTAAACACTACTCCAAACTATGATTTGTACAGAATTGTTATTTGTAGAAATGTACTAAAGGCTGACAAACAGGAGGGTGGTCATCCAAGTTCAGACTTTCTCTGTGATATCATAGCTTAAGTCAATATCTCTCAGGTTAGTCTGCATCATGTCCAGATCAGTTGTTTTATCAGTAGTAATAAATTTAACAAGCCAAAATGCCCAGTGTGCAATGTTAGAGAAAAACTTAGAACAAACTCCCACTTCAAAAGAGAGAAAGAAATTTAACAACATGCTCAATATGTCTTGATCCATTTGAATGTAAAGTCTGTAAGGACAGGGATTTTTGTTTGTTTAATTGGCCTATTCCCAGAGCTCAACACATAATAGACACTGGTATGTAACTGTTAAATAGATGGACATCCTTTTCTTGTTTCATTCTCTGTAAGCATTGTGTGTTCCTCAGTCAACTGATATGACTCCCTGAGATCCTGTACACTGTTTAGGTATTGCCTTGAGAGAGAAAAGAAATGTATTGAGTTCATTATGATTTTGAATGGTAGCATGCCCCTTGGGTTGGCTGTAAAATGGCAATCATTATTCAAAAACTGAATATCCACAGTTAGCCTTCCACTGTATGTCCTTTATTTCCTAATTGAAGTCTTCAGTTCCTGAAAGTATAGCTATGACCTAAAGAAATAGCAAACAACTAACTCAGTTACAAAGTTCATGCAAGGTTTCCTTCTATACTCCTCTTAGCTGTAGATAGATAGTAGATAGAAAATGTTGCTGCTGAAATTCAGGCATTTTGGCAGGATTCAGAGAATCTGGTAAGGAGTACAGATTTCCAACAATGTTGTAAATGTCATATTATGGTTCTTGTTAGGTGTGCCGATGGGTTTATTGAATGTCTTGGGGATATCACATTTTCTTTTTTAAATCTCCAAAAACAGAGAGAGAGGAAGCTATAAATGTTATATGTGGCTATGTAAGGCTGAGCTAATGAGTTTGTGTGCTCCCATAGTACTTTGTTTTAAGAAATCACGACTTTACCCCCTATCAGCTAGTGGGGTTTTGTTGAGGCCGATTACTCCTCTGGCTTCATTCAATGCAGGACATGTGGCCCAAGCCCAGTCCAGCAGAGTAGTTCACAACCTGGCCACAGTTATTGATTCAAGATGGGGCCTGTGACCCCAGTTGAGCCAATGAGAGTCATCCCTGGGACTGTTTTTCTGGACTAGGAGAAAAGTAGGATTCTTTTCTCTGGAAATAATAGTAACCCTAGTGCTTACAGGGATCCTATTTGACAAGAAAGGAAAAACATTCCCGAGAATGAAGATCATCCAGGATGAAGACAGAAACCTGATGACATACTTTGTACCATGAATGTGACATATCTTAAGTCAAATCTACCCTGGAGTTTTCAGTTGTGTAAGCCTCCAAATTTCCATTTGACATAAACTGGATATTGTTGGGTGGCACTTATGTCTTTCAGCTGAAACATTCCAAGAGAGTTTCTCATTATAGCGATTTGATGTAAGAATATGTAGTGAAATATTTATAAAGCTCTTTGAATACTTCATGAAAAAGGTAATGTTAAAATAACGTTGGCATGAGAACTCTGAATTATAAACATCTGTAAGGTTCAGATATTATACAAGCACACATGCTAAAGAATAAGTCATAAAGGTAGAATGATGTACTCAAAGAATTATGGTTCTAAATTAAAACAGATTCCACTTAGAATAATAGCTTTAAACTTCTCTAGAATTCCAGCAATATTATCAGATCAATGTACAAAATTGTGAGTTTTCTCAAATCATATATAGCATACACAGTTATTTATTTAAATGTTCTTAAAATTAATTTTCAGTTATAATTTTCAGAAATAATAGATACAATTTCTTTGTGACTTTCAAGTGATAATCATGTAAATTACAGTTTCCTTAATAATAAGGTAAATTTCTTATTTCAGAAGTGTGAAAAAGGAATATTGAACCTGGCAATAATATAGGAATAGAGAAAGTAGCTCTTCTTCATCAAAATATAGAGAAAGGTGATTGTCTCTCAAGCTTATGTTAAATGTGTAGATATTTAACTAATGAAGGACAGTTAAATTTATGTATCTTTTGTGAATATTAACAATTTTCTTTTGAAACTTTGCATGTAGAATAATACTAATTTACTAAAGCTAAGAAATCAGTTGAGTGGCTTAACCAGAAAGACCTATTAGAACATAGCTTAAGCATATGATGATAGCTTTTCACAGGATGATAGCTTTTATTGGGCACATCTAATGAATTCAAGAGCTTTTTATTTTATTAAATAGACATTTATAAACAAAAGAAATTTTGGGGGGATTCACTGACTCTGTCAATTCCTTCTCTTCTCTTCTTTAATCTAGGCCTAATGGACATCTTGGGATGGTTACTAAAATCTATAGTAATGGAACTGGCAATATAATGGCAAGATAGAAGATAAATTAATGAAAAGCAAGATAAATTTGTTCTGTGGCTTCTGTAGATCTGAAGGCCATAAGGAAATACTTAAGTAAATCTTTCTTGTCAGTAATAAGCAAAATCACACTATAGATAATAATGACAAAGACATATTAGCATAGGAAAAATACATTTGCTAAATTTTCCTGTGAATAGCACCAATTTCAGTATTCCTTAGGCATGGTTTGTGAAATGAGATTTACACAAGATTTGGCAGTGCATAAATTAGTCTGAAGGCATAAGGTATGAATTCGTGGAGCTATATTAACGGTTTCAGAACAACCACACATTTTTAATAAAGTGCTGGGGTGCTGTGCTGAATTCTGTTCTGTTCTGGCCAGAAGAAGTTTAGTCATTATTTTACAGGCATTTCCTACAAACATCCTCTGAATGTTAGCATTTTACTAGACACAGGCAGATTTAAGAGTTAAAAAAAAAAAAAAGAAAAAGAAAAAAGAAGAAGAGCCATTCTACAGACCACAGCCTGGCTTGGGGTTGAGGCAGGAGACACGGATTACAGCCTACCAACCAAATGTGTTTCCCCAAATTGGGTATATCCTCAAATGAAAAGAGTTGTGTTTTGTTTTTGTTTTTATCAGTTGTAATACTGGCCTAAAGCTCTTTTTAAGGTCATTCCTGTCTTTGAAATTCTACAATTTTATTAGATTTTATCTTCCCTGGGAAACAAAAAATGTAATTGATGGAAAATAGATTCCTGCATTTAACAGCTACAAATATATAGAAAGGCAGCTGTTTAACTACAGATATTGAATCCACACATTCTTTAAATTTTTATTGTTTTGTTTTAGAGAAGACAGAATGTGAGTAGGGGAAAGGGACAGAGGGAGAGAGAGAGAATCTTAAGCAGGCTCAATGCTCAGCCCAACATGGAGCTCGGCCCCACAATCCTGGGATCATGACCTGAGCTGAAATGAAGAGTCAGACATTCAACTGACCAAGCCACCCAGGTGCCCCCAGATCCAGACACAATTTTAGAAGAAATTGTGCAGAGTTCTAAAAATTCTTTGACTCCCAACCCTTTTCCATAATAAATTGTTCTTTTGTGCTCTTTCTGGTAATAGCATTCCAAGCCTTTATCATAGTAATCATCTCTTTCTATTAGGGCCAGCTGTACAGTTCTCTGGCGTATCTTTCCGGTACCCCCATCTGAAGTCCTTGTGGGTAAGACCTACCTTACTTTCTTATCCCTAGTGCCTGTTGACCTGGATTTGATGATCAGGAGATGTTTGAATAAATAAATGAATGAGTGAACAAACACTGTCAGAGAAGAATCATTAGAAAAAGAAGTTATTACTCCAGAAAATAAAAATCTTACTAAGTAATACAAATCACAACATATATGAATAAAATATTATCAAGGTGACATTTTCCCCATTAAGACATTTTCCCCATTAATCTTGCCTATTAATCCTTAACAATCTACAATTCACCTCTGTTTTTTTTTTTCCTACGTAGATTTTGTTTTTTAATCTAACATGATTTTGGAATCGTGGCCTGATAATTGCTATCTATTTTCTTTATCATATGATGGCCAGGGTGAGTGCTCCGTTATACGAAATGCAATAAAGAATCTCAAAGGGTAAGTTTCCGAATACAGTCACCAACTTACCACATAACTTTCTAAGGGAGGGTCTCCCTTCAGTAATGCCGTCTACGGCAAGGATGACAATGATGGCAGCTGTGCTGTGACCCTACCAAAGTTGATGTAAATGACAGCCAGTGCTGTTAATAGCTTGTTTGAATGCCTACTGCGTGTGAGGCATTTTGAATATAACAACTCACTTAATCCTTGTAACATCTTATTGAATTAGTTATTATTCTTTTGCTCCCTTTTGAATAAAGAATTAGCTTTAAGGAAGTAAGCAAATTGACAATTATCCCACAATTCACAATTGGAAGGGCTTGTCTAGAACCCAGATCTTTTAGAGAGTACACTTAGCACTCTATGGCCAATCAAACCAACAGGCTAAGTACAAAATTGAATCATAAACAGAATCAAACTGTTAAATGTCATCAACATGCTTGTATTATATTAATTCACTTTACAAATTTTATTTTACCCACACACACATTTTGAATGTGATGATATTTGCCACAAATGCATAAACAATTAAGAAGTAGATAGTGCTACTTTTTCAGTGAGGCGAATGACAATACCTTTTCTTACCAGTTGAATTTATTTTAGTTTGAATTTATTTAGCCAACCTTAAAATGTCTATGGTCCGAGAGTTATGTTGTGGGAAGCTATATTTATAAAGGATTTCTTGAAAGGTAAGCAAGTCATCCATCTCTTCAGCTAATCTTGTTTGTTTCTCCACCAGTCTGACAGCCAGAAAGTGGCACAACTTGATGATGTTTTCCAACATTTAGATTATTACTTTTACATGGCATTCATGTAGGAATTTTTTTTAAAGCTATCTTACTGTAATCTCTATTTATTATAAGGGTATTTGTGAGGTCACTTAACCAAATAAACATACATGGAAGATTTGTGTTCCTGACCATTTTCAAGAAGTGCATTTATCCTAAGTAACCAGTGTACTTTTCTTTTATGGACCATGCTAACCTTATAAAGGATGATATTTCTCTTTTTTTTTCTGGCAACTAGTATACTTTGTCAAATTTCTTTCCCACTTTGAGTCATTATGCATAAAACTTGTCTCTTAGGCTTATTTTTCGTGCACAGCACACTTTGGCATCATTTCACTATTTTTCCATCATTCTCTCTTCACAATGTTTTTTCCCCATTGTGTTATTGTAATTTCATGTTTTTGGGGAAAGTCTTCATTTCTTAAAGTAAGCAATTTTAGTATAGAAATGCTTCACAACACTTGGAGTCTTGTTTATGAAAAATCCTGTACATAGGCAAAGTTTAAAAGTCGAAGAATGACCATGAAGACCCAAGAGTGATAAGTTATGACGGTGGTCAAGACAAGAGGACACATACAGAACATGAGAGCCTCCTTTGTCAGGATACTAATAAGTTGTTTTCCTTGGTGTTCTTTGGAAGGGAGGGGTAGGACACAAACAGAAGTTAGATAGAAGAAGGCTGAAAATAAGCTATACCCAACCAGTTTGCCTTTCTTCTTTCTTCTAAACTCAGTATTGCAGGACATCTGCCCCCCGCCCCCCACCAAAATTTTCTTATACCTCCATTTTAGGAAGAGTTTTGGTAAATATCTGGTTGCCTAAAACCATGCATGAAGTCAAAACGTGTTAAAAATTAATTGCACGTATAGCTGCTCCCTTTAAACATCAGAACTTTGTAAAGATCTCATGATTATGACAAGGGCCCTTGATAGAATGCTTTTGAAATACAAGAAAGAAACATTTCACTGACTGAAAAATTTGAACATTTTCTTATGGATCTGTTTCTTGGTATCCTAAAGTCACTTTGAGGAAATTAAATGAAACTTAGGTAACTTGTAGGTTCATGTATGATCACCAGTTCACCATCATATAATCCTCATTCATTGGTCATTTTCCTGATTGCCTATTGGCACATTCATGCTACCTAGCAGACAACTCATTAAAGACATTAATTAGCTCAGGAGGTTGTATGATTTAGCTAATCTGGCCCAGAGTCATGCATACATCCTCATCTAGGCAGCTCTGCTGTTACTATCTGGGCTTGTAGACATATGTGGGAGTTGACTGTTGGCTGATCTAGGATGACCTTAACTGGGATCATGTCAGTGAGCCTTGTATCTCACAGGTGAAAACTTAGAGCCATTTTGCAAGTGGTGTTGCAGAGTTGTATTTTAGCTACTTTATAGCCCTGCAGCTTGATATAGTCCACATTTCCATAGGATTCATGGATCTGGTAACACATAATTTGCTCATTATATTCCCCATGGGAGAAGAATTTCTTGATCTTATTAGTGCTTTCAAAAATGAATATTGTTTATACTCTCCTACCTATCCTCTCTCTCTGCAGGAATTTGGAGGGAGGTGAGTTTCCTTTGGCTCTTTTCTTCATGACTTGAAGTATTAACTGACATTATTAATGACAAGTATAGAGTAGTGTTCTCCTGCACCCAGGAATGTTATAAGGAGATAAAAGTGAAAATGAAATGACAAAGGAAATGAGCCAGAAAATAAGACCTCTGGACAATGAAAATTTAGCACCCATGCTAAACAAGTGAAAGTCTTTTAGGTAGATTGTATAAATTCAGCTTATTATAGATTTTAAAAGAAAACAATTTTAAGGTTCCTTATCACCGTGAACAGCTGCTAGACCTCCAAATGGAATTTCCTAATGAGTATAGAAACAAAATCTGTTTCTTTATTTCCCAGATACCCTGCATTTGCCTGGCTACTAACCAACGCCGATCAACTGCTATTCTCTATTCTGCAGCCACCTGGTCTTATTGCTGACATTTGAGTTTGGAAGGAGTATGTGCTTCTTTCTAAATATTCCAGATATTATCCCCTATTTATACTGTACATGGCTCCTGGATTAACTGTAATAAGAAATGTCAAAAGCTCCCTGGCCTTTCTATGAGATACAATAAAGTGCTTGGAGGGTCTGGAAAAGTCCATGACAGCCATTCCCCTTTCCTCTGTGTTTGTCAGTGATGTGGAGACTGAGAAGCTTGAACCTACATTTCCAAAACGCTTTTGCAGTGAGGGTTCTTAATTTCATATAGTTTATCTGATTAGGTTGGAACATGGGAGGAAGCCGAGCCATACTTTTGTGGCTGCTGCCATCGCTGCTGGAAAGTTCGGTCAGGAAGGCTCTGGGAGTTTTTGCACCTGCTTTAGCTAGAGATCAATTCCAGGAGCCACTGTGAACTATCAGGTGTTGGAAGTTTCATTGAATGCTCATCAGGTGTTGGAAGTTTCAGTGAACGCTCATCAGGTGTTGGAAATGCAGATTTAAGCTTCTTAGTCTCGGCACTACTGACAAACACAGAAGAAGGAAGGAGCGTGGCTGTCATGGTCTCCTCAGTGAGACACTCCAAACGTTTCACTGTGCTTTGTTAGGTGTGAGAATGAAGAGGCAGGGTGCAGTAGTCCATGTTGACTTCCTGACTCCTGGAGGGAAGCTAAGGCTGTGAATTTGCAGAGCTAGTAGCTCCTGGAGGTGAGTTCCCACTCTCTCATTTCTTTGTTATAGACAACATAGCAGTGCTCTTGGTGGGCTAGTTTTGTCCTGTTGGTGTGTGTCTCATTGCTAGAGAACTAGCTACTCAGCCTTTCGGCAATTCCATAAGCTTTTAATTCTCTTTATTAAATGTCATTCTGCGTAAAATACGGTTGACCCTTGAACAACACAAGTTTGAATTGTGCACGTCTACTTTTACATTTTTTATAAGACAGTACTGCAAATACATTTTTTCTTACGAATTTCTTAATAAATTTCTTTTCTCTAGCCTGTTTCGTTGTCAGAATGCAGTATATAATCCATATACAGAATCAATTATTCAACCATTTTTGTTATCAATAATGCTTCTGGTCAACCGTAAGCTATTAGTAGTTAGGTTTTGGGGGAGTCAAAAGTTATATGGGGATTTTCAACTGCCTGGAGTGGAGGGGACTGGCACTCCTAACCCCTGCATTGTTCAAGGGTCAATTATTGCTAGCTTTCTTTCTATTATTTGCAACTGAATCCTGACATAATCAAATCTTGCTAAAACCAGAGACATTGAGTTAGTTGCTTCTTTGGCCACCAAAAGTAAAATGTATAATACAGACTTATGCTATTACTTCATTGATTTTTATTGCTTTTTAAAGTTTTTGTTTATTCAAAACTATGAAATATTTCAGTCAAATTATGAAAAATAATGTAATAAATTTGGTATATCCACGGTAAGATTGATCAAACATTGACGTTTGGGTATATTTGCTTCAAATCTTGTTTTTTTTTAAAATATTGTAGATATGGGGCACCTGGGTGGGTCAGTCGGTTGAGTGACTCTTGATTTTGGCGTAGGTCATGATCTCATGGTTTTGTGAATTTGATCCCCATGTTGAACTCTGCGCTGGCAGTGTAGAGCCTGCTTGAGATTCTTTCTCTCTTCCTTGCTGTCTATCCCTCTCGCACTTGTGCTGTCTCTTGCAAAATAAATAAACTTTAATAACCAACAAAATAAAATACTGTAGATATATTTAAATCCCTCATCAATCCCACTTCCTTTTAGCTGTCATCGGAGATGACCAATGTCCTGTAAAATATATGCATATTCCATGTATATTTTATGCTTTTCCTATACATATATGAACTCCAATCAATTTGCAGTACTGTTTGTATGTGTATGTGTATACTTCATATAAATTGTTTCATGTTGCATAAATCATGTTTCACAATTTGCTCTTTCAATTAGTATTATATTCCTGACTTCTTTTTTTACTTATAGATCCAGTTAATTTATTTTACCTTATATCTATTTTTCATTGGCTGATTATATTATTTCCTTCCTGAGATTGTTCACAAGAGGTGATTTTTTTAATAACATCTCAACATCAATATACTAATAATTGAATTTGTAATATCCCCTGACCTTCTACAATGGTTCTTACAATTGAATTACTTGATTTTTGCCAAGGGCATTTATGTCTCTAATCCTTTCAGCTTTAAAACTTTGGGATCATTATTTTCATTATTGATCAATTCATTGAACACTGGATTTTTGTTAGCCTCTGTGACAAAATTTGCTAAAATGTTCTCTCCAGAGAGATTCCTAAAGGAGCTTCCCCCCACCCCCACTCAACTTTCTCTACTGACAGACTCTTCCTTTCAGAACATTTAACACAATGTATAACCAATATTTATTTATATTCTTGTCTATTTGTTGCCTGTCTTCTCCAATCAGCTGCAGGTCTGCAAAATTTGGGACTGGGTCTTTATACCTAGTACTAGTTTAGAACATGATTAGAACTCAGCAGATATTTGAATGACTGCATGCATGCACTTTATAGACCATTGCATTGTAAATTCAACCAGTCACAATTCTTAAGAATTTTTTTCTTCAAAACAACAATAATATAAATATAAGCATGGGACTCTTACAAAGAAAAGAACTATAACAATAAAGAAATGCGTGTATTTATTTATTTTTAAAATTTATTTAAATTCAAGTTAGTTAACCTACAGTGTAGTATTGGTTTCAGTAGAATCCTGTGATTCATCACTTCCCTATAACACCCAATGCTCATTCCAACAAGTGCCCTCCTTAGTGCCCATCACCCATTTACCCCATCTCCCCGCCCCCCACCACCACTCCAGCAACCCTCAGTTGGTTCTCTGTCTTTAACAGACTCTTGGGGCACCTGGATGGCTCAGTCAGTTAAGTGTCCGACTTCGGCTCAGGTCTTGATCTCATGGTTTGTGAGGTAGCACTCTGTGCTGACATCTCAGAGCCTGGAGCCTACTTCGGATTCTGTATCCCCCTCTCACCCTCTGTCTCCCTCTCTCTGTCTCTGTCTCAAAAATAAGTGAGTATTAAAGAGTCTCTTATGGTTTGCCTCCCTCTCTGTTTTTATCTTATTTTAGAGCTTAGCACATTGCCTGGTCATATATTTAAAATTATAAATATTAAAGTAAATATTTTATGTATGTAAAGTGTTTCTTTTATTTTTACCTTAGGATAAATGGCACAAGGTAAAATCACCTTGTCAAATATGTGACCTATTATAGCAATAGCTTAAACTTTTCACGTGAATAAATTGTTTCCTATTAATAGCATGAATTGAAATCATAATTAAGCCTAACTTCAAGCACATAAAAATGTGCAAAAATAATAGACACCTATGTACCCACCTCCAAGATTAAACAGATGTTAACATTTTGCCATATGTGCATCGAATCTGTCTTTGAAAATGAAAAATAATGCAGATTCAGTTAACTCCTCCCTCTGTTTCCTTTCCTCCCCACCAGTCACCAATACTTTAAAGTTGTATATCTTTCCCCTGTATGTCATCATGTATATAAAAAAACAGTACTGTAGTACGTGATGCCGAGTGTCACATTATCACAACTGAGCCAATGGTTCTTGAAATTCGCTTTGATATACAAGTGCTTTGGATTATAAGCATATTTCTGGAACGAATTATGCTTGCAAACCAAGGTTTCACTGTATAAATTTTTTATGTGTGCACTCTGGGGCCCTTATTTGATGGGGGGGAAAAAAACCATGATTACAAAGCATAGTTAGATGCAAAAGTGAATACTTCTGTAGAATGAGGAAAAAATACAACATGTTTAAAAATGTGAAGAGCCGATAAATATCGCAAGCATTTTGCATTCCCCAAAAGTAACATAATATTTTAAGATAAGTTGTCTGACCTACCTCTATAATACATGTTTCTTTATTTGTGACCACATAGTCTTTGATTCCCTCTTCCCATGACACCACTTCTTAATAATTTTTATGGAGCAATTAGAAAATTGTTTGCCTTGTAGCATGGGTGAACTCAATTTATTTTTATTATTGATAGCTGGAGTGTATTGAACTTACTACTTCATGCTTCTTATCCTGCTGATACAGGCTTTTGCTCAATATATGTAGGGATTCAGAAGGAAGGAACGCTCATTGGTAGAGGTCACTAGCTTTGCTGGAGGGCAGCAGCTGTGGCCAAGGGAAGGCCTGACCTATCTCAAAGTAATGCATGCTTATTTCTTTACTATCTTTCTACTTAGTTTATTAAAATAAATAAGTGTAAATATTTTACTAACCAAGTATGTGCATCATTGATAATTTCTCCCCATATTGGCTACCCTTCAATACCCTAACACTAAAAGTTTTATGTTTAACTGTGAGTTAATATGCAGGGAAAAAAAAAAAAAATCTTCCTTGGAAAGAGGCCTATGCAAGCGAAAGCTGCCAAAGCTTAAGGTTCATTTAACTCCATGTTAAATCTCCCTTCATCTCTGTGGGTTCATATTTTATATACGAGGGTTCATTTTGTACTTTAAAAAATCTTTGTGGTTGACAACTTTAATTTTGAGGATTTTCATGTGGATACATGTAGATATACTCTGTTTTGGTTTAACTACTGCCGAGTATCCCATTGTACTAATCCACCCCATTTAATTTTTCTACTCTTTTTCCAAGCGGCATTTAGAGTTTACCTTATCTGTTTTTGGTATGATTAATGCTGCAGAAACATTCTTCTACCTGTCTCCTTGAACATGTGTGGCACTGTCTCCAGGGTAATCAATTATAGTAAAATTCAGGATCCTAGGATGTGCCTACCTTAAACAAATTGTTACCAAAATGGCTCTATGATTTTTATCTTTTACTAATAATAAGAGTCCCTGTTACATTTTCATCAATATCTGGTGTTCCTATTCTCATTAATTTTGACCATCAGTTGAATGTGAGAGGGATTCTTACTGTTATTTTCATTTGCATTTCATTGCATTTCATTTGCATCTTCTTACCAGTGATCTGGGACTTCTAATACTTTCTTCATGTTTGTTCCCTCACCTGTGAATTGCCCATTTGGATCCTTGGATTATTTTTATTGGGTTTGCGTCCTTTTGATTTTTTTGATTTGAAGAAACTCATTGTATTTTCCAATTGCTAATTCTTTATCTGTTATATGGGTTATGAATATCTTCTTTTGGTCTGTGACTTATTCTGTTTCTGATCTCTTGTCATACAGAGGTTTTCAACTTAATATGGCAAACTATTTATATTCTATAAATTTTACCCTTTCCTTCACATGTATGAGAATGTTCTCTATCTTACCACAAAGATATAGTATCATGTTTCTTTTGTAAAATTTTGAGTTTTCTTAAGTGGAATGTGTTGGTGCTTTCAGTGAGATACCCCCTTACGACTGTCAGAATGGCTAACATTAACAACTCAGGCAACAACAGATGTTGGCGAGGATGCGTAGAAAGAGGATCTCTTTTGCATTGTTGGTGGCAATGCAAACTGGTGCAGCCACTCTGGAAAACAGTATGAAGTTTCCTCAAAAAACTAAAAATAGAACTACCCTATGACCCAGCAATTGCACTACTAGACATTTATTCACGGGATACAGGTGTGCTACATATGCACCCCCATGTTTATAGCCGCACTATCAACAATAGCCAAAGTATGGAAAGAGCCCAAATGTCCATCGATGGATGAATGGCTAAAGAAGATGGACACACACACACACACACACACACACACACAAACACACAATGGAGTATTACTCAGCAATCAAAAAGAATGAAATCTTGCCATTTGCTTACATGGATGGAACTGGAGGGTATTGTGCTAAGTGAAATTAGAGAAAGACAAAAATCATATGACTTCATTCATGAGGACTTTAAGACACAGAACAGATGAACATAAGGGAAAGGAATCAAAAATAATATAAAAACGAAGGGGGACAAAACAGAAGAGACTCATAAATATGGAGAACAAACTGAGGGTTACTGGAGGGGTTGTGGGAGGGGGGATGGGCTAAATGGGTAACGGGCATTAAGGAATCTACTCCTGAAATCATTGTTTCACTATATGCTAACTAATTTGGATGCAAATTTTAAAAAATAAAAAATAGAATTAAAAAAAATTTTAAAAAAGCGATAGGAAAAAAAAGTTGAGTGTATTATATGAAGAAATATTTTCTACATAATTAAAGCTGCATTTGGCCAATATGCCTTCCTTTTGCCGTATATATGTAAAGCCAATTAATTCATTTCATCAGAATTGGAATCCTGACTCTACCCTTACTAGCTGTAGGATCTTAGACAAGTTACTCAACTTCTGACGTTCCTCAGTTTATACAGCTAAAAATAATGCACCACTTGACACTGTAAAATTATAAGTATGAACATTTTAAGTGAGTTCGTGACCTGTATTAAGCGACACTAATAGCACCTTAGTAATCGTGCCTTTCTTTTGATGTCATTAGGTATAATTTGGTAACTAAAGGAGTAAAGATGGAGGTCAAAATATCTTTATTATTATTTTTTTTAATTATTTTTTTTAACGTTTATTTATTTTTGAGACAGAGAGAGACAAAGCATGAATGGGGGAGGGTCAGAGAGAGGGAGACACAGAATCTGAAACAGACTCCAGGCTCTGAGCTGTCAGCACAGAGCCCGGCGCCGGGCTCGAACTCACGAACCGCGAAATCATGACCGAGCAGAAGACGGCCGCTTAACCGACTGAGCCACCCAGGCGCCCCAAAATATCTTTATTATTAAAGATAAGTTAAAGAGCATAGGTTATAGGATCAGGCCAGTATGCTTATTTATAACTTCAGAATTAGGCAAAGTTTTCCATTTAGTAATGGGCAAGGCTGGAATAGGGCAGAGTTGACATGTGGAAGGCCTGGGTAGGTAAGAATTACCATATTTTGCTGAGATGTTCTTTGAAATGTTGCATAGGTAAAATTTTGTTCATAAGTGATATTGAGCTACTCCTTTCTTGTACTATCTTTGTTATAAAGATTATACTAAGTTTTTTTTGTGTTTGTTTTGGGGGAATAACTTGCTTAAAATTTGGATCATTTGTAGATTAGAAGTTGGGTAAAATTTCTTTATAAAACCACCTGGATCTAAATCTACCCACCCACACACTATAGGTTTATTTGTATGTATGTGTAGATTCTTTTCTATTCTTCATTCTCTTAAATCATTATAGGACTACTCAGTTCTTCTACTTGTTCTTCAGTGAGTTTTGGTAAATTATATTGTTCTAACAAATTTTCATTTCATCGAAACTTTCAATTTTAATGCAATAAAATCATTTATAGTATTATATGATATTTTCAAATCTTTAGTATATCAGTTAATTTCCCTTCTTTATTCCTGGTACCATGGGGATGTATGTGTATGTGTGGGTAACAATTTTTGTGTTTATATGTGTGCTTGTGTGGGTGCCTTTTCTTTTCTTCCTCTGAACAGTAATACCAGAATCTTGTCTAATTTATTAATCTTTTAAATCATCAACTTGGATTTTGTCGAGGTTTCCTCTTTGTCTGTTTTTTTTTCTATTTTTACTGATATTTACATCCTGCTTTTATTTTCCTATATTCCATTTATCTGATTTGTTGGATGCTTATTTCTTATTTCTCAATATTTCTTTACTGTAATAAGCATTCAAGGATAAAGATTTCCCTCCTATATAGTTTTAGCTTCATCTCACCCAATTTAATATAGTTAAATTTCCATTACATTTTCTTTTTCCCCCCATGATTTTGTTAAAAGGATCTTAAGTTATCCAAATAAGAGGGGATTTATAGTTATCTTTTTATAATTTATTTTATATGATTATATAATATTTGATGCTTTTTTGTGTAATTTTCAAAAATTTTTGTATATCCTAATATGCTCTTATTTTGGAGAAAAATTCTATGACTAATTGAAATGAAAATAAATTTTCTGCCAGTTGCAGGGCTTTATATACCCAGAGATATTAGTTCAAACCTATCAATTGTGCTCTCGGAGGAAACTCCATACTATTTTCCAGTGTGGCTGTACCAGTTTGCATTCCCACCAACAGTGCAAGAGGGGTCCCCTTTCTCCACATCCTCCCCAACACCTGTTTTTTTCTGGTATTGTTGATTTTTCTGACAGGTGTGGGGTGATATCTCATTGTGGTTTTGATTTGTATTTCCCTGATGATCAGTGATGTGGAGCATCTTTTGTTTTCTGCCCATCTTTTTAATTGGATTATTCATTATTCAGGTGTTGGGTTTGATAATGTCTGTATATTTTGGATACTAACCCTTTATCAGATAGGTCATTTGCAAATAATCTCCTGTTTCGTATGTTGCCTTTTAGTTTTGTTGATTGTTTCCTTTGCTGTACAGAAGCTTTTTATCTTGATGAAGTCTCAATAGTGCATTTTTGCTTTTGTTTCCCTTGCCTCAGGAGACCTATCTAGAAAGAAATTGCCACAGCTGATGTCAAAGAGGTTATTGCCTGTGTTCTCCTCTAGGATTTTTACAGTTTAAGTTCTCACATTGAGGTTTTTAATCCATTTTGAGTTTATTTTTGTGTATGGTGGAATAAAGTGGTCTAGTTTCATTCTTCTGCATGTTGCTGCCCAGTTTTCCCAGCACCATTTGTTGAACAGACTGTCTTTTTTTCCATTGACTATTCTTTCCTGCTTTGTCAAAGATTAGTTGACCACACAGTTGTGGGTTCACTTCTGGGTTTTCTATCCTGCTCTGTTGATCTATGTGTCCATTTTTGTGCCAGGATCATACTATTTTGATCACTCTACCTTTGTAATGTAACTTCAGGTCTGAATTGCAATGCCTCCAGTTTTGCTTTTCTTTTTCAAGATTGCTTTGGCTATTCAGGGTCTTTTGTGGTTCCATATAAATTTTAGGTTGGTTTGTGCTAGTTATGTGAAAAATGCTGTTGGTATTTTGATAGGGATTGCATTAAATGAGTAGATTGCTTTGGATAGTACATACATTTTAACAATAGTTGTTCTTCCAAGTAATCAATATGGAATGTCTTCCCATCTCTTTGTGTCATCTTCAATTTCTTCCATTGGTCTTTTATAGTTTTCAGAGTACAGGTCTTTCATCTGTTTTGTTAGGTTTATTCCTTGGTATCTTATTATTTTTGGTGCAATTGTAAATAGGGTTGTTTTCCTAGTTTTTCTTTCTACTCTTCATTATTGGTGTAATGAAATGCAACAAGGTATAGTTTCTCCCATTACTAACATCTTAATTAATATGGTACTTAAAACTAAGGCAATATTGATTTATTATAATGACTATGGTACTATTGAAGATACATAGTTCACTTAGGTTGCCTTATTATTTATGTAATGTCCTTTTTCTGTTCCAGGGTCCATCCAAGCTACCAAATTACCTTTACTTGTCACATCTTCTTATGCTCCTCTTGGTTCTGACAGTTTTCAGACTTTGCTTACTTTTTATGACTTTGATAGTTTTTCATAGTATTGGTCAGCTATTTTTTAGAGTGCCACTCTATTGTAATTTGTCTGATGTTTTCCTCCTCATTCAACTAAGGTTATGGTTTTTTGATAGGAAGACTATAAAGGAAAGGTGACATTTTCATCACATCATATTGATATACGTGCTATCCCCAGGATTCTTCATTGTTAATGTATTTGATCATAATCACCTATAGAAGTAGCATTTATCAAGTTTCTTCACTAGAAAGTTAATATTTTTTTCCTCTTTCCACAGTGACCTCTTTGGAAAGAAGTCATTCTGCACAACTCACACTTAAGATCTGGGGGTATATGCTATTCTTTATGAAGGCTGAATATCTATATAAATTATTTGGAATTCTTCAAGGGGGATTCATCTAATCTCCCTCAATTATGTATACAATCATTTATGTCTATTAGTGTGAATTTGTGAATATTTTATATACTTTGGGCTATAATCCAATACTACTTTATTTCTCAAATTGTTCCAGCTTTGGCTATTGAGTCAGCTTTCAGTTAACTCCTGTGTTCTTTTCATATACCTCCAGAAATTTATTTATATTTTTATTTATGTTTATTATTTTTTTTTTTGCACTTTAATTTTTGGCACTGCTAGATGCTCCAGGCTCCCCTTGCTAACTCTTTGTTCCAGTCCTTAGTTAGCCAGTTCCCCAAGGAGCCATGTTTCCTGCTGTTGGACACCAAGATGTGGGCATTAGTCATTCTGTATGCTTACTAGGGCCACTACTTACTTCTTCACAATTTGGATGAACTGATGGCAGCTAGGGGTGAATTTATTTAAAGTTTTATATCCTTGTTTTCTTTTATTGCTTTTTGTATACAATTTAGAAAGTGCAGAAATATGTACACATTTTTATATACATGCAAATAGGCTAGAAATCAATATACAATTTTTCTTTTCCTTGTACTTTTAAATAATATGCACTTTCCTGTCATTTTTCAATTTTTAAGTGATTTTTACATTTTAATTCCAGTGAAGTTAAAATACACTGTTATATTATTTCAGGTGCACAATAGAGTGATTGAACAGTTCAATACCTTTCTCAATGGTCATCGTAATAAGTGTACTCTTACATCATTTATGATAGCTGTATAAAATCAGTGCACAAATATATTTATATTTGTAAAGTTAAACATTTAGGTATCTTCAATTTTTAACATTTTAAGTCGAAAGACTATTTTTTATTAATTTTCAATTACTGAGAGTAAATCTCTAAAAGCATATTTTTATGGTCAAATAACTTACATATTCAAAGCACGATATGGTTTGTCTACTTATTTTCCCAAAGAATAACAATATTTATTTTCAATACTACATAAGTCTGTTAATCTTTCTATACTGTAAAGGTCAATCAACAATAATAGTTTTTAAATTTTACTTGATTAGAAAAATATTCTGGTTTTGATTTTCATCTTTTATTTCCACAAAGTCTGGTAGCTATTTCATTTTTTATTTGCCTTAATAAATGAGCAATGGAAATGTCATCTAGACCCTCCACCTGTTAGCTCTTTCCTGGCTTCCACAAAAGACAACCTGGGCATTTCATTGGCTCATTTATTGTAGATTTGTAAAGATCATAGGAAAAGCATATATTGCATAGGTGGAACACAAAATTGTTGTCTCCACCCCAGCTTCTACCAATGCTCCCTCTTGCCCTCCATTTCCTTCTCATTTCTCTCCTATGATTGATTGGAGACCATAGTTGTTTCTTTGAGCTCTTGCCTTTTTTTTTTTTTTTTTTTCCTTAAGTGCCTTTCAAGATATTCTCTAGAGGAATTCCATTGAATACATTTGGTTCCCTTTCATTATGTCCATAGTTTCTTTTTCCAAAATTTTGTGTTGGGTCCTTTAGTAGATGCTGCTTTGAAAATAAATAAATACTACTTATTCATTTTAACATTTTCATTTATTAGATGCTGGCAAGATGCCAGGCAGGCATGATACTCAGCACTGGGAATGGAAAGCAAATGCCACATGCTTTTACTTTAAGTTGTTTACAATAGTGTGGGAGACACTTAAGCCTCATGACTGTTTTGAAGCAAATGAAGATTAATTATTTTAATCACAAGGAGCCATGAGGCTCATGTTAGAAGCGCCTCTAGAAAGGAACTGTGGCTCTCACTTTAGTAATTCCCCATGGAAACCATCTGAGAACATACTCAAAATGTCAAAAAGATGAGGAATGAAAAAGACCTAGAAATAGAAAGGGACAGAGGGAAGGGAGAAGGAATGGGAAGAAGAAAATAAAACAGATACAAAGAGAGAAAAATGCACATGTGCTCTGGAGATGCAAATATACTGAAAAAAAAAATGGAAAGTTCAAGAAAGAATTAGAAAGATGGGGATACTTCTATATTACAAACCTTTGCAATATTTTAAGCTTTACCTTTTTTTTCTCACCACTTTTTCTGTTTCAAATATAGAGCTAACTCCAAATTCTGCTTATTGCTTTCTCTGGAAAGTTTCTTAAATTCAGTATCTCTTCTCCTTTTTCATCCATAACCTCCAGCGGTTCATTGTAATGTGCTTTCCTCTTCCTCCCACAGGCCCCAGGGATTTGCCTACCTGCTGTCAACATCAACTCTTCCATCTGTATTATATTCCACTGGGGCTCTGGAAGAATGTGCCAGTCCCTAATTTCTCCCTTTGCTGCTGTTTTTGAAACATCCACACAGTTCCTTCCGGGTTTCTTAAATTTGTTTTCTCTGTGTGGTTTTGTTACTGATAGTAATTAAATCAAAGCACATAGCGATGAACCATTAATAAACCCTATCACCTACTGACAGCAATGATAATTGTTAAACTCTAGATGCTAGGCTTTGTGATAATACCCTTGTATTTTAAATCTAATTTAATGCTAACAACGATTTTATGGGATTGTCTTATCTATGAAGTATTGGTGATGTCTCAGACTACAGAGGAGGAACCCAAGTCATTGGGAGGTGGAAAGTGTAAAATAAAAGTTTCGGAAGAATAGGAAATCTTAAAAGAATGAAGAGATTGTTTTTGGGGTGCCTGGGTGGCTCAGTTGGTTGAGTGTGTGACTGGTTCAGGTCATGATCTCATAGATAGTTCGAGCCCTGAGTCAGGCTCTGCCCCTTAGCTGCTCATGCTCTGTCTCTGTCTCTCTCTCAAAAATAAACAAACATTAAAAAAATTTTAAAAAAAATTGTTTTCACTTTCTTTTTATTTTTACACTGTATAAATGTTAGGTGTATAACATGTTGGTTTGATATACTTATATATTGTAATCTGATTGCCATTGTAGTGGTAGCACCTCTATCATGACACCTAAGTGTCATTTGATATTTTTTGTGGTAGGAATAATCAAGACCTAGTCTCTTAGTAATGTTGACTATAATACAATATCATCTAGATTCACTACACTATGCAGTAGACCTCCAGGACTTCTTTATCTACTAGCTGCAAGTTTGTATCTTCAAACAGTCTCTCTCCTATTCTTATTTGTATATTCACTGTTTTGTTTGCTTTTTTGTTTGTTTTTTTTAGCTAAAATTTAGATCATACTTAATTGAGACTGCCGTTTCGGGACAGATTCCTTATTGATGTCACTCCTGACAAAATCATTCATACCCCTCCTTTGATCATTCTTATTCCTGGAAATAGAATTTGATGTGCATCCCCTCCCCCTTTCTTTCCTTGTCTTTTCCCCTGAGGTCTCACATTAAAATCTCTCCCCCTTTTCTCACTGTTGTCACTGACTTCATTCATTCATACATTTAGCAAACATACTGAGTTTTACTGAGTGCTGTAGACTGAAAATGCTCTAGATATGGCACTGAACGAGACAGATAGAGACAGTCCTGCCTTCCTGGAAATTCTAGTCAAAGGAAAAGCCAATAAGTAAATAACACATAAGTAATCCTAGATTTTATTAGTGTTATGAAGGAACTAAACAGGTGACAATCAGTAATCGTAGGGGTAACTTCCTTTAAATCGGATAATCTTTTCTAAAGAGCTGACATTTTTTTTTTTTTCCCAAGGCCTGAATGAATGATGAGAAGAAGCTAAATGTGAATTCCCTGGGGGATATAGCATTTCTTTTACAGAGAAGAATAACTTCAAAGTTGTGAGGCAGAGACAAAGGAGAGAGAAGTAAAAAATAAGGTCAGAATGATGAGAAGAGCGGAGTCTTGCACTCACTGATAAAAGAGTCAGGGATTTATTGGAATTGCTATGAGAAGCCATTGGTGAGTTTTCAGCAGGGGAGTGATATAATCTGAATAATTTTTTTTTTTTTAATACACTGCAGATGCTGTTAGGCCAAATGAAATTTTAGGTGCCAAAGAGTGGGTGATTCAAATTCTCCAAGGCTCATAGGAGTTCTATTTATATCGTAAAAGAAAACTCCATATTCTCAGAGTTCTTTGGTTTCCTGCAAGAAACTTAAAGACTCTTGGCTGTTCCCTTCTGAAATTAGACCACTTTTTTGGTATTGCTTTTCTTCCACAAAGAGAAAGCAATGAGATTTAACATACCCATAAAAGGAAAACCGTGATCATGCTGGTAGATACCTGGATTCTTGGAAGAACCTTGTCTCTCTGGCAGTTTGGATCCAATAGTTCAATTGTACGGCATAACCTATGATGCACAGGAGGTAGGTGGGAAAAATCGCACTTCTCCCCAGCTGTGAGACTGTGGGCTGTGCATGTTCTTTCTCTGGGCATTGGATTCATCTTTCATAAAATGAGAGGCTTGGTCTAGAACAAAACTTCTCAAGTGCAACTATCGACATGGTGGGCTGCCTAAGTCTCGTTGTGAGGGACTGCCCTGCACATGTCCTCATGTTGATCAGCAGCCCTGTCTTCTACCCACTACAAACCAGTAGCATCTCCTGGATAATTAAGAATGTTTTTAGACAGGGGCGCCTGGGTGGCTCAGTTGGTTGAGCGACCGACTTCGGCTCAGGTCATGATCTCACGGTCTGTGAGTTCAAGCCCCACATCAGGCTCTGTGCTGACGGCTCAGAGCCTGGAGCCTGCTTCAGATTCTGTGTCTCCCTCTCTCTCTCTGCCCCCTCCCCCACTCATGCTCTGTCTTTCTGTGTCTCTGAAATAATAAACATTTTTAAAAAATTTTAAGAATGTTTTTAGACATAGTCAAGTGTTCCCTGATGGGTAAAATCCTCCATAATTGAGAGCCACAGGTTTAGAAGGACTATTTTCTTTTCTCTACGCACTTAAATTTTAAATGCATAAAGAACTCCAGCAACAGTCAGAGATTCTGATGCACTTTCGATATTATATATTACTTAGGAAGATACTTTCTGCTGAGAAATGTTAGGATCCTTTCCCCCCTTTTCTCCCTCTCTATCACCATGGCACCAAATTAACTCTCTGAAGTGACTCTTAGTACAGAGAGTGCTAAAGTCAGGGTGAATATCCCTTTCTCAAAAGCTGGTATATAATGAATCGAAGGCTGCTTGTTCTTCAGGTATGTAAATTTCATTTGTCTTTCAAAAGACCAATGATTCATTAAGGGAAGAAGAAATGGTTGTGCATTTTAGTTTGCAGAAATAGAAAGTAAATCGAAGTGGGGAAGTTACACTTCTAGTGATCACAACCTTATTTAAATTGAACTTCTCTATTCTAAACAATATGGAAGGAAATATGCCAACTAGGGTAATGTACTTCAAAATATTGTATCTCATATTTATTTATTAAAATTTGTATTGACTTTGAGAAAGAGAGCGGGAGCAGGGGTACTCCAGCAGGGGAAGGGCAGAGAGAGAGAGAGAATCCCAAGCAGGCTTCATATTATCAGCAGAGAATCAGATATGGGGCTTGATCTCCCAAACTGCAAGATCATGACCTGAGCCGAAATCAAGAGTCAGACCCTTTGCTGACTGAGTCACCCACGTGCCCTTGAATTTCATATGTAGACCAAATGTCTGCACTGCTTGTGATATTTCTCCAAGAATCCCAGGTGAGTCACCATCCTCTTAGACTTTGAAACACCACCTGGTCACTGTCACCTTATCATGCCTTGTTACCTGTGAATCTTTCTTACCCTTTTTTTCTTTGGAATACTCTCCACCCATTTCCTTTATGACCAAAATCTGATCCTTCAAAGCACAAATCAACCATCAGCTTCTGGAAAGTTTTCTTGGTCCAACACTTCAACATCATTTGGATACTGCTGCTTTGTGTTCACAAATACCATGGGTCTAGCAAGAGAAACTGAAGAGTCCAGTTTGGAGGCTATAACTTATCCAAGTAAAAAACGACAAACAATTAGGGCCATGGCAGAAAAAGTGGCACTTAATGGAAATAAGCGTATAGTTTTAAGATACAATTTATGTATTGAGCCAAGCCCTCATAAGTCCTCTAGGGATTGAATAGTGTGTGAGAGAAAGGCAGTATGTCCTTGCATTTTTATTGAGACTTACCTGATTTTTTTTAACGCTTCTTTGCACCAGAAAAAAAAAATGGAATATAAATATTTGCCTTCTACTCCTAAGAGGGAAATTAATAGTTCTTAGGAATCTAATGAACTGGGCTGAGTTTAATAAGCTTTTAAGATATACAGTGAAATACAAAAGAGAGTATGAGGTCTGACAGGAATAAAGAAGTAAGTCTTTCCATGAGAAATATCGAGGCTGGAGTAAGAGGGCAGTGGAGTAAAGGAGGCTCCATGATTTTGCAATCTGATTACAAAATATTTGCCCTAAAATAGGGTACTTTGGCTTGAAAGTGACAGAGCTTGCAGAGACCCACTATGAGGATCTTTAAGTGCCCAGGAGCCGTGTGAAATCCTTTTCATTTTTTTTCCTTTATTATTTTTTAATAGCCTTTTTAAAGAGCAGTTTTAGGTTCATAGCAAAATCGAGGAGAAGATAGAAATTTCCTGTGTGCTTCCTTTCCCCACATGTGCATAGCCTCCCCCATTAATCAACATCTCCCACCAGGGGTCACATTTGTGACAACTGATGGATCTACAATGACCTCATACTCCTCCCCAGTCCATAGATTGCATGAGGGTTCATTCTCGGGGTTGTATATTTGGTGGATCTGGACAAATGTAAATGGCATGTATCCAGCCTTATAGCATCAAACAAAGTAGTTTTATTGCCCTAAAAATCCTCTGTGATGAGGGCTTCTTCCAAATGTTTCAGTAGGTTGTTGGGGTGAACAAATGTGATGCTCTGACTCTAGTTTGAGGACCTGCACAACTGCTGCGGAACCCCTGGATCTGAGCCCAGGGAGGCTGCCCCTAGGGTAGAGACCAGCTCTGGCACAACTTCCTGGAGAGGGCAGTTTGCCCTGGTTGCTCCCAGCAGTCCCCCCACGCCTTGCTGCACTGGGAGAATCACTCCAGCACCTGTTACAGGAGCCTCGCAGGGCCAAATCCAGCACAGGGAACTGCATAGCTGCTGAAGGAACAGAGATGCCGATGTGGAGAGGCCGCCTTCCCTGTGGGCAGCCCCGGGATGTAACTCCGTGCTCTGAGGCTGGAGGCATGGCAGGATACAGGTGCAGCTGGTAGATACCTGATAGGGACAGGGGCTTCAAGACAGGGGTGGTGCTGCAGCAGGGTGCCCGTCAGAGGATGGGAAAGATGCTTTAGTTTTTACCTAACGTCTTTTGCCCCGGAATCCCATCTAGCCTGCTCCATTGAATTTAGAAATCATGTCTCCTTAGGCTTCTTCAGACTGTAACCTTTTCTCAGATTTTCCTTATTTTTGATGACCTTGACAGTTTTGAGGTATACTAGTCAGGTATGTTGAAGACTTTCTCTCAGTTGGGGTTTGTGTGATTTTTTTTTTTTTTCATGGTAAAACAGACGTTATAAATTTTAGGGAGGGAGATTGCAAAGATAAAGTTCCAAACTCCTCATCCTCTCAAGAATATATGCTATCAGTATGATTTATCACTGTTGTTGGTAGCCTCGATCACCTGGTCCAGGGAGTGTTTGTCAGGTTTCTCTACTTTCTTCCTCCTTTCTGTTCTGCATACCCTTCGAAAGGAACCCATTATGGCTCGCCCACACTTAAGGGGTGGGGAGTTATGTTCCTTCTATTTGATTGGAAAATACTTACATAAATTATTTGGAATTTTTCTACATGGGAGATTTGTCCATTCTTTTTGTGTTTATTCATTCAATCATTGATTTATTCAGTTATTGATATCAATATGGAATCATGGATATTTATTTTATACTTTAAGCTGTAATAGAGTAATACATTATTTTGTTGCTCAAATTGTTTCAGCTTTGGCTATTGTCCTTCTTTTAGTTGGCTCCTGTGTCCCTTTGACCTATCCCTATCATTGAACGTGTGCATGTGTTTACTTATTTTCTGGGAGTCCTTGTTTTGTAAAGCATAAAGAACTAAGAGAACACAGCAAATGTTCATAACTTGAGACTTGCACCTACCAAATATTTAAAATATGCTAATCTCCAGATTTCATCTCAGTAAAGAATTATATCCTCCTGAAAATGGTGTTAAGTAAAGAAAGGTGGGGAGAACAACTTTTTTTTTTTCTTCCTGACACTCTCTTCTTGACTAAAATGTAGTTAGGCTTCTTTGAACACTCTTCTGGTATAGACCTTGTTCTTGGACTCTGTCTTCAGCCTGAATAGTCCAGGTGTAGAAAGAATCCTGCCAAGTAAGTTTAGAGACAATCTTCTACCCTTGCTATGTGATCAGTTCCTTATCCCTTGCCCTAATAATCACCCTGGTCTGCCTTGAGCAAGAATCCTGTTAAGTCAGTTTAGCAAGAATCTCCCTGCCCTTGATGTCTCCTCTTAGCAATCGTCTATCCACTAACCCTTTCACTTTGCTCCTTCATTATAAATCCCCACTTACCCTTGTTGTGTTTAGATTTAAGCACTGTCTTTCTCTCTCTCAGTGAGATCATCTTCTCACCATTTGCAAAAGCCCTGAATAAAATAAAAGCCCTGACACTCTTCTAAAAAACTAACACTGGTTATTTTTTTCTTTAACAAGCCTACCTAATTTTAATAGTTATGTTAGTTATCTGGAGTACATAAGCAGTAAATTCATTTTGGAGAAATCTCCCAATAAGCGGTCAATTATGCATTATATTTTACCATATCTAGAAGGAAATCCACCTTTGCTTGCTGTCTTCTGTCTCTGAAGAATGGCAGTTGAAACGTTCTGTCTTAAATCTTCTGTGATGGGCAGTACAGGGGCCTCCAGGCATCAGTTCCTATTCAAGGCGCCATTCTTTTTCATGGCACATAGCCAAAGTCCCAAAATTGTCGTTATTCTTTTGAACTTGTGGTCTGGGGCCCTAGTGATGAACTGAGTGTTGGTTTCTTTCCCAGCAGAACCTTTATTTTCTCATGTAAGTTTTTGGCCTCAGTGATGGTGGTAATGGTGCACTTAGGTCTATGAAATCTGCCTTGTAGGGAGGAGTTTCCTAGTTTGCTTCTCTGTGACAGTCAGAATCTCACCAGCTGTTTCACCTACTGAGGCTTGTTTTTGGAGTTTCAGGAGGCTGTGCCCTCAGGAGCTAGTGAAGACCAATATTCCTGATATTTGTTCCTCAAGACACAATTTTTCTCAAGGTTGAATGGTCTCAGTCTTAACTAGTGTGCATTTATTTCTACTCTTTTTTTATTTTTGTTTTGTTATGATACGGATTACATGAGCCCTACTCTCTTAACAAATTATTAGTGTATTAACAGTAAGCATAAGGTTGTAAGAGCATTTCTAGGACCTATTCATTTATATAACTAAAACTTTATACTTGTTTAACATCAACTTTCCATTCCCCTCTCTCAGCCTGTGGTAACTACCATTCTGTTTCCTGCTTCAATGAGTTTGACTAGACATATCATCCAAGTGGAATCATGTAGCATTTGTCCTTCTGTTTCTGGCTTATTTCACTTAGCATAACACCTTCCCGATTCATCCATTTTGCTGCATAGGGCAGGATGTCCTTTTTAAAGGCTGAAAAATATTCTATTGTACATATATACTACATTTCCTTTATCCATTCATCTATTGATAGATATTTAGGTTATTTCCACATCTTGGCTATTGTGAATAATGCTGCAATAAACATGGGATATAAATACCTCTTCAAGATCATCATTTCAGTTCTTTTGTATAAATACCCAGTGACCCTCCAGAGTCAGTCAAAAATGATCATCCCTCATTTACTAAAATAGAGTAGTCCTTGTGTACTACAACTATCTACTGGATATCAGAAACTGCTTTCTGCAGATTTCTTCTGTTTTGGGGAAGGGAGTGTCTTGAAATTCTAACTTTCATCTGTTCTTCAAAGTTTATTGCAATCAAACAAACTTCTTGAGTTTTGAGGAACTTAACAAATAATATCTCCTTTCCTGCCTGAGTTCAGAACCAATTAAAAGACTGAGGTGGGAGACAGCTGAATGCCAAAATACCAACTTATTGTGGATAGGAATGTTACTGGAGGATGAAGGTAGATTAGCATGTTAATACTTCACTCTTGAGTGAGACCAGTTAAGCTATAGGTAGCACCAGACAACTGTTGGCCTGTCT
Organism: Panthera pardus; assembly: GCF_024362965.1. NCBI lineage: Eukaryota > Metazoa > Chordata > Mammalia > Carnivora > Felidae > Panthera > Panthera pardus. Next base: position 174,399,159 of record NW_026526688.1, read on the forward strand.
GGCTCAGCTGCCCATATGATTGGAAGGACAGCCCCTCCAAGAATCCCCTCAACACGCTGGTGGATCCAAAAACAAAGGGGTGTGGGCTGAGTTGAGTTTCTTCAGTTTCTTCTCCCAGACTCATGTAGCGTACTTCCCCTCATCAAGGTAAGGAGAGAGACTGGACATGCTGAAACTGTTCCATGTGAAAACACTTAGGTTAGAGCTGTCATTATCTTCCCCAACATTTTATTTTAATTTGTATATAAAATGCCTTGAACTGTTATTTATGATTTCTGGGAATTCTTGTGTTAGATTCTAATGCTTGCTTTTGGTTCCAATTTCCTCTTCTTGCCATCAGGTATTTCTCCCTCACCATCCTTTTTCCCTCAGCCTCACACTTCCTCCACACCACTATGTCTTTTGCTCCTATTTCCTTTCTTATAAATAAGCTTGCACTTAATTTTAAATTATTATAGAGGACAACTTAGGACTGTCTCTATTTCAGTCCTTCATTTCCCAAGATTTTTTTCTGTGGCTTATCTTTCTACCATCAAAATGGCTAATCAAGATACATAGCAACAGGGGTGCCTGGGTGGCTCAGTTGGTTGGGCGTCTGACTTCAGCTCAGGTCATGATCTCACAGCTTGTGAGTTCAAGCCCCGCATCAGGCTCTGTGGTGACAGCCCAGAGTCTGGAGCCTGTTTCAGATTCTGTGTCCCCCTCTCGCTCTGCCCCTCCCCCACTCATGCTCTGTCTCTCTCTGTCTCAGAAATAAATAAACATTAAAAAATAAAAAAAAAGGGGCGCCTGGGTGGCTCAGTCAGTTAAGCATCTGACTTCAGCTCAGGTCATGATCTCACAGTTCGTGGGTTCAAGCCCTGCGTTGGGCTCTGTGCTGACAGCTCAGAGCCTGGAGCCTGTTTCAGATTCTGTGTCTCCCTCTCTCTCTGCCCCTCCCCTATTCATGCTCTGTCTCTGTCTCAAGAATAAATAAACATTAAAAAATTTAAAAAATAAAAAATAAAAAAAAATTTAAAAAAAGTAAAAAAAAAAAAAGATATATAGGAACAAAAATTAAATAATACATCCAAACTCTTCTCTTCTTCCCTAAGGAATAGAAAATCAAATCTACCTTGAAATTTAGAATTAATGTTACTGTTAGCTACAAGTGCATTATATACACAAACATCATAGTACCTTTATTATTCTTTTTTTAATTTTTTTTTTAACCTTTATTTTTGAGACAGAGACAGAGCATGAATGGGGGAGGGTCAGAGAGAGAGGGAGACACAGAATCTGAAACAGGCTCCAGGCTCTGAGCCGTCAGCCCACAGCCTGACGCGGGGCTTGAACTCACGAACCACGAGATCATGACCTGAGCCGAAGTCGGACGCTTAACCGACTGAGCCACCCAGGCGCCCCCCTTTTTTTTTTTGTACCTTTAAATTGAAGTAGGAATTCATGGTATCATAAAAAATAATGTACTACATTGTGAAATGTATGGATAGTCATATGACAAATAATCATATTTAGTTCAGGCTCTCAAAAATAACCATCACAAGAACATAAATCTTTGGGAGTCTAAACACAGAGTGCCACGGTCTCCTATACAAAGAGGGAAAATCTGCATGGTTGACTAACAGCTTTACATTAAAAAGAAGGAAGATTATATTTTCATACTTAAAACAACAAATCTGAAGCCACACAGACAAATAGGAGTAGTCAAGTAGATGAAGATCCCGACAAAGTCTGAAATGAATTAACATCACCTCCAGTTGCCTTTTTATAGCAGTGCCTTTTTCATATTAATAATATGATACTTCTCATGTTAGTAATATTATGAGAAGAGCCATGCGGAAATGAAGTCAGTGGTTATCAGAGGAGTAACAACATATAGTATAACTAGTCCCAACGTGGTGGAAGGCTTGCAAAGGAGGTTGGGAGGGATTCACACAGAAGGCATAGGAGGAGATCACAAGGAGATAGTCTTGACTCACAAATAAAGATGATCATGCTGAGCCTGCTGACTTGGGAACCTCTCAAGTGCCTATTGTACTTCTTGACGACTTGGTTTTAGTAGCTAAAAAGAAACAAAAGTGTATAGATCCAATTAGATATCTGTTTTACTGGGAGCAATCTGTTTTACTGCATAGGAGCAATTATTTGTCTTGAGAAGTACAATGGTGAGATTATTTTGTAAGTTGACTTTGGTTGATTGCTTGTTGCCTTGATAGGTCTTCTAAATCCTCATTGCTATCAACAGGACTTGAGCTTACTGAAAAGAATTAGGAGATGTACAGTAGAGTCTCCATAGTACATAAGATGTAAATGCACCAAACATTCATAGTTTCACTTAGATGGTGAAATAATAGATTTTTTTCTTATTCACTTTATGATGTTCAAGCATTCATTATTTTGCTTAATTTTTATTTATTTTTAGAGAGTAAAGGAGGAAGATGGGCTTTTTTTAAAGTTTATTTTGAGAGCGATTGTGCAACTGGGTGGGGGCAGAGAGGGAGAGAATCTCAAGCAGGCTCCATGCACATGGTCAGTGCACAGAACTCGATGTGGGGCTTGAACTCATGAAACTAGGAGATCATGACCTGAGCTGAAATTGAGAGTTGGATGCTCAACCTGTTGAGTCACCCAGGCATCCCAAGCATTTAGTATTTTTAATCAGAAAGCAAAAGTTAGTTATAAAAGAAATAACTATTTCGATCAACAAATTCACATTTAGCAATACTTTTTGCATTTAGTTTAGCAGTTATTGATTACGCATATGAACAAATGTACTCAGCACTGTAAGTGGAGATATAAGTGAAACTTAGCCCCTTTCTTTAAAGGACTTACTGTTGGTGGTGGTTATGGGGGAGTATACAGATATTTAGAAATGATACTATTATGTAGAATTTGAATGCATTTGTTCAGAAGAGGGATTTCTTGTCATAAGCTGATTATGAGTACTAATTATTATTAGTGTGGTATCTTTTTGATCACCATTATTGTGAGTAGAAAGTGTTATCTCATTCTGGCTTGATTTGCATTTTGCTAAATATTAATGATAAGCATATTTTTAAAAAATATTGAAGTACGGTTGATATCCAATGTTAGTTTCAGATGTACAGCATAGAGATTCAACAATTCTATACGTTACTCAATCCTCACTTCAATAAGTATAGTCCTCATCTGTGCTTGTGCAATGTTATTACAATATTATTGACTGTAAACCCTATACTGGATTATTCATCTCCATGACTTATTTATTTTATAACTAAAAGTTTGTAACAATTAATCCCCTTCACCTATTTCACCCATCCCTCACCCACATCCCTTCTGGAAACCACAAGTTCTCTGTATTTGAGAGTCTGGTTTTTTGTTTGTTTTTTACTTTGATTGTTCACTTGTTTTTTAGATTCCACACAGAAGTGAAATCCTATGGTAGTTTTCTTTCTCTGTCTCATGTATTTTACTTAGCATAATATCCTCTAGGTATATCTGTGTTGTCACAAATGGCAAGATTTTATTCTTTTTTATGTCTGACAATATTCCATTGTGTGTATATATATATTATGTGTGTGTATATTATATATATGTAATATGTATACACACTACATCTTCAGTCATCTATTGCTAAACACTTGGGTTGCTTCCATATTCTGGTCATTGTTAAGTTGTGCTGCAATAAACATCGAGGTACATGTATCTTTTTGAATTTGTGTTGTTCCCAAGTAAATAGCCAATAGTGGAGTTGCTGGATCACATGTTATTTCTATTTTTAATTTTTTGAGGAAACTCCAAACTGTTTTCCACAGTGATTGCAGCAATATACATTCCCTGTTAAGCATGTTTTCATTGCTTATGATCTATTTATATATATTCTTTGATGAAATGTATATTCTTTTGCTCACTTAATCACTAAGTTTTGTTACGCAAAATATTTGGTAGGGAGGGGTTTGGGTAAGGGAAGCAACATTTTGAAAATATTCCCCTTACACAAATACACTGTAATAATGCTAATATGCATTAAAAATTGAGCAGAGTAATAAGGAAAACCTAAAAGATTCCACCAAAAAACTGCTAGATCTGATCAATGAATTCAGCAAAGTCGCAGGATATAAAATCAATGCACAGAAATTGGTTGCATCCTTATATACCAAAAATAAAACAACAGAAAGGGAAATCAAAGAATCGATCCCATTTACAGTTGCACCAAAAACCATAAAACACCTAGGAACAAACCTAACCAAAGAGGTGAAAAATCTATACACTGAAAACTATGGAAAGCTTATGAAAGAAATTGAAGAAGACACAAAAAAATGGAAAAATATTCCATGTTCATGGCCTGAAAGAACAAATACTGTTAAAAGGTCAATCCTAACCAAAGAAATCTACACATTCAATGCAATCCCTATCAAAATAACACCAGCATTCTTCACAGAGCTAGAACAATCCTAAAATTTGTATGGAACCACAAAAGACCCTGAATAACCAAAGCGATCCTGAAAAAGAAAACCGAAGCTGGAGGCATCACAATCCTGGACTTCAAGATGTATTACAACGCTGTAATCATCAAAACAGTATCATACTGGCACAAAAACAGACACTCAGATCAATGGAACGGAGAACCCAGAAATGGACCCACAAACATATGGCCGACTAATCTTTGACAAAGCAGAAAAGAATATCCAAAGGAATAAAAGTCTCTTCAGCAAGTGGTGCTGGGAAAACTGGACAGTGACATGCAGAAAAATGAACCTGGACCACTTTCTTACACCATACACAAAAATAAACTCAAAATGGATCAAAGACCTAAACATAAGACAGGAAGAAGAGAAAGCCGGCAAAAACAACAACAACAACAACAACAACAACAAACAACAACAAAAACAAAAACACTTTGACTTCAGCCACATCAACTTCTTAACACGTCTCTGGAGGCAAGGGAAACAAAAGTAAAAATGAATTATTCATCAAAATAAAAAGCTTCTGTACAGCAAAGGAAATGATCAGCAAAACTAAAAGGGAACCAATGGAATTGGAGAAGATATTTGCAAGTGAAATATAAGATAAAGGGTTAGTATTCAAAATCTATAAAGAACTAATCAAACACACACACAAAGCAAATAATCCAGTGAACAAATGGCAAAACACATGAATAGACACTTCTCCAAAGAAGACATCTAGATGCTAACAGATACATGAAAAAATGTTCACCATCATTCATCATCATTTAATACAAATTAAAACCACAATAAGATACCACCTCACACCAGTAAGAATGGCTATAATTAGCAACTCAGGCAACAATAGATGTTGGCGAGGATGCAGAGACAGAGGACCTCTTTTGCACTGCGGTTGGGAATGCAAATTGGTGCAGCCACTCTGGAAAACTGTATACAGGTTCTTCAAAAAATTAAAAATAGAACTTCCCTATGACCCAGCAATTGCACTATTAGGTATTTATCCAAGAGTTACAGGTGTGCTGTTTCAAAGGGGCACAGGCCCCTCAATGTTTATAGCAGTGCTATCGACAATAGCCAAAGTATGGAAAGAGACCAGATGTCCATCGAGAGATGAATGGATAAAGAAGATGTGGTGTATATATACAATGGAGTATTACTCGGCAATGAAAAAATTAATCTTGCTATTTGCAACAGCATGGATGGAACTAGAGTGTATTATGCTAAGTGAAGTTGGTCAGAGAAAGACAAATATCATATGACCTCACTCGTATGAGGAATTTAAGATACAAAACATGAACATAAGGGAAGGGAAGCAAAAAATAGTATAAAAACAAGGAGGGGGACAAAACATAAGAGACTCAAATATAGAGAGCAAACAGGGTTGCTGGAGGGGTTGTGGATGGGAGGATGGTTTACATGGATAAGGGGCATTAAGAAAGACACTTGTTGGGATGAGCACTGGGTATTCTACATGGGGGATGGATCACTGGAATCTACTCCTGAAACCATTGTTGCACTATATGCTAACTAACTTAGATGTAAATTAAAAAATGAATTAAATATTGTAATAAAAAATGATACAAAATAAGAAAATTCGCACAGTATTTTTTTTTAATTAGGATGTTAGGATAACACAAGTAGAAGTTTATTTGCACTATGCAGGTAGCCTAGGACACATTTGTCGAAAAGGCAAATGAGAGGATGGGATTTCCACCTGGATGGATGATTTGACTGCTGGGACTAAGCCCAAGCCTATTGCACTTAGTTTAGGCAAGCCATCTCATTTCCCTTTGGTTATCCAAGGAGAATCCCCTCCACTGTAAGCACCTGTCAATGAGCCCAGAAAGCTATGTGGATTGGGCTGAAATCCATAGGTACTCTATCTTTCAGTGATGATAAATGAGGTAAAATGCCATAGAGAAATTCTTTTACCATTGTCTTTGGCATCAGAAATAGGAGTGGAGGGTAAGATAAATAAACAATATAAATGAATGTACACTGTGGGGAAGGAAGGCAATTGTGCCTACATCGAAACCATATTCAATCAGAGGAGCTTGGCCATTATTTCTCCCCAGCCAGTTGATGCTTTGTAGAAATTTGTGCTCAATCTTTCTGGATTATCTTATTAAAAACAATTTAAGTGTTTATCCATTTTTGAGAGAGCATGAGTCGGGGAGGAGAGGGGCAGAGAGAGAGGGGACAGAAGATCAGAAGCGGGCTCTGTGCTGACAGCGGCGAGCTGGATGTGGGCTCAAACTCATGAACCATGAGATCACGACCTGAGCTGAAGTCCAACGTTCAACTTAGCCACCCAGGTGCCCCTAGATTGACTAATTTTTAAAGAGAATCTGAAAATTCCGATTTTTATATAGAAACTTCTCAATATGATAACCTTATATAGGCATCAGAGGCAACTAGTTTGCTATTTACCTCCTCACCTGTAGATTACTATATTCTTTTTCCTTCCACTATTTATGGAGAAAGGGAGAAACTTTAGAATATAGTTTTTTGGAAGTCCAAGGTCTCTATCTAGTGTTTTATATCTGTGACATCTGTGATGTCACAGTACAGCAAGGAAAGATAGTTTTTTTTCTGAAAAAACAATGACCAATTGGGTATCCCTGTGGAAACAATTTATCTTGAAGCTTATCTCACCCCTTTGGTTTAAAAAAAAAAAAAAAGTCAATTCTGTATGGATTGCAGATCTATATGCAAAAATAAAATAATAAAACTTAGAGAAAGAATATTCTCATGACTTTGGAATAGAGTAGATTTCTTAAACAGCACATACAAAACACTAACAATGAAAGTAAAAATATGATAACAACTGTACCATCTCAAAATAAAGGTTCTTAATCATCAAAAGATGCTGTTAGTAGAGTCTAGGGACAGCACTATTTGCATGAGCCCCTAAATGAAAACTACCCAGATACTCACAAATAGTAGAATAAATAAATACATAACTGTAGATCACACAGTGAATACTATACAACAATGAGAATGACCATTCTACAATGAATTACAATGATATGAAATCATAAACATAATTTTGAGACCAGTACATAATCTTCTATTTATATAAAGTACGTATTGCAAAAGTAATCAATACCATTGGAAGGCAAGAGAATGCTTACTGTTAAAAGCAGCGACTGCAACAGAGATGACAATGACCTCTGAGATGTCCGGAATACTGTTTTGTGGTGTGGATGCTTGTTCGAATGTATCATGCTGCATATTCGTGATTATTTGACTTTTCTGTTGGTCGAATGCACTTAAATAAAAACATCTAAAACAATAAGGTGGGGGTCTTAGGCCTTGTTCAAGCTATCTCTCAAAAGACTTCGAGCAGACTGGCCTTTAGGAAATAAGGAATTTTAATTAAGATTTTGAAGTTTAAATTGCAAGCAGAAAAATCCTTACCAGCATGTTCATAAGCGTGTTGAGATTTTCTAGCACCCTTTCTCGATCATCATCTTGGCTTAGCTCCGTGCTGGTTTTTCATTTTCTCTTTGTTTTACTTACCTCTTGGTCTCTACTATCATTTCTGTTACAAAGGAAAAGTTTGTGGAAGCAGAAATGAGGTTTGATTCATGTGTGTACACAAGCTTCTGAAAGATAGAACGTGTGGTGGAAATGTGATTCTGTGATGTCTACACAGAAAAGCATGCAATTGGGTGCAAAATACTTAAGGAATGACCATGTTGTACAGAATTTTTCATCCTGTTTTAACGGAGATGTTCAGGGGCACTTCAGCATGATGGTTAGCTGGGTGCACTCTAGAACCCATTCCCTGAATACATTCTAGTTCAGTGAGTTAATGAATTTTCATTTCTTTATCTTCAGAGTGAGAGTAATTCTAGTATTTATGTCTAGTGTTGTAAGTATTAGGTGAAATAAAGCCTATAGGGTCCTGTGCCCATATAATTTCAGAGTAAGTGTTCAATGAATACCATTATTATTTTTCAATACTGGTGGGACTTAATAAAAACAGCAATTTAGGGCTGGCTTTACTGGTCCATAATTTTCTGGCAATGTGAACTTGTATAGTCAGCTACATGAAGCTTCACATTTTTTTTTTCCTGCAAAATGGGGGAAATAAACCAAAATGAGATAATGTGAAAGAATTTAGCTTAGACTTTGGTCACGTAATAAATGTTCATTTTATATAATAAATGCAAATTCAACTAGGTTAGTGGAGAATATGATCAGTGCTAGTCCATGAACATACTTTTATCAATATAAATTTTAAAGCCCTATTCCGACATTAGCATTGAGTGTTGTTATTATTTATGTTTGAAAAGGGGCAGAAAACTTCTTCAACTAACATTACATACTCTTTTAAAAATTTTATTTTAGAGAGTGAGCACGATCTGGGAGAGGAGCAGAGGGAGAGAGAGTATCTTAAGCAGGCTCCACATTCAACATAGGGCTCGATCCCACAACGCTGGGATCATGACCTGAGCCGAAATCAAGAGTCAATCACTCATCTGAATGAGCCATCCAGGTGCCTCTGGAATTACATACTTTTAAGATAGGCATACTACTTATACCAAAGAAGCGTGGTCTCTAAGTCATAGATGAAAATACTGTATATGATATGCTATATAAATGCTATATATGATAGATGATACATAGATAGATGAAAATGCTAAGATAAACTTTCTTTGTCACATAGCAAGGTAAAAAAGATGGTTCTAAAAGTAAAGGAATATTGCCAGTGATGAGGACTTCTCCCACTTGTGTTTGAGTTCCTCAACCATGAGATGATCCCACATGCCTCCCTCTTGCCCCAGTTAAAAAAAATAAATAAAATTTGTTAAGGAAAAAATATGGTAGAGATTCCAGGAGCTTTAATATTTCTGTAATATAATTGCTCTTTGAAGATTGTAGTTAAAGTGAGATGAGCATTTTGTTTTATTCTGTCTAGACAATCTTCCCCTCCAACGTTCTGGGCATATGTATCAGTGTTCAGAAGAGAGCAAGGGCTATTCTTGCAGAAGGGCTTGCCTTTGGAGAGAGTGTCAGGAAGGATGAGTCACTCTTAGAATTGATTCCAGATAATCTGTTGCCAAGCTGTATTTGCTAATGCAGTCATCTAAATCCTGGTATCCATGGAACACAGTGGAAGGCAAATTTGTCCTTGTCATTTCATGGCCAGAGGCCTCCTTTAAAAGATAGGAGAAAATTAATTAGAGCGCAAATTCATCCATAAAATGAAAAGACAGGCTACCTGGGCAAAAGGATCTGGAAGAGGAAGACTCATTTTTATTAGGAAGCTCTTTGTGTCCAGCTCAAGTAGCGTACATTTGTGCAGAAGAGATAATTATTTGGCATTATTATTCCCAATCCTGCAGTCAGTCAAGGAAAAACTCAAATGAATACTTCACCATCACTAACTATACATTTAATGCTCACACTATGGCAACATCACTGTACTCAGAGATCTTGAAGGACTCAAGATCTTGAACATTATGATTGCGTTTACTCCATATTAATAAGTATTAAATACAGTAAGATAAAAATTTATTCATCTAAATTCTGGAAGATCTTAAAAATTAAATATAATTGCTGCATAAAGTGATTGAAAACTAAATCAGGAAAGGTCTTATTTCAACCATCATAATAGAGATATATGATTATACAGTTAAAACTGATCTGTTGAGAGAACTTAAAATTTCTATATGCTTTTGCCATTTTACAGCAAGCAAAAAAGTTTTTTTAAAGACTACAGAATGTGAAGTGTTTTTTTTTAGCTACAAAGTAGTCCATCCTTATTTCTGACTGTTGAGCAGTATGACTTTTTTGACAGATAAAAATAAATTTTATAATAGACTAGATGAACTGAAAGGTACCCAACTACTTTGCCGAAGTGATAAATGGCCCTTCTGATTGTACACTGTTTGCAGACCTTGGACAGGTGAAGAAAAGATACAACTAACATTATTTCCCACTGGGGGGTGGGCATAATATACTGGAGAGAAAACTAGATTTAACTTCTGGCAAGTAGTTTTGCCTTCTTCAAGTCATGATATCATATAGAAGAAAGAGCAATAGAGATTGGACGTTGTATGCTTTATAGGTACTATTCCATTAAATGGGTCGTAGAAAAGTTATGATTTTGTTTTCTCCATATTAACTAGTGTTAAATATAAACACCACAATTAGAAAAATAAGGAAAATTTAACATCTATCATATCAAATCAAAGTTTAACCAATTATGTCAAAAATGAGGAAGCGATAATTGAATCACATCATAAATTCTGTGTGTTGGGGGATGAGGATTAGGGGAACAGCTGGATCTTAAGAAAATCTCTACGCACCCCAGTCTACCACCAAGGCTCTCAATTCCACTTGATTAGAATAAAGACTACAAAACACTAATCAGTAAAATAGATTCAGCCAATGGCTCCATGGACAATCAAAAAGGGCATCTTAAAAACCTTGAGAAATGAATTAAATCTGTATAATTCTATGTTTATTTTTCTCTTACTGCACTAAACTTTTCCACTATCTTTTTTTTATAGCCAGTGTTTCTAGTGGTTGCAAAGAAAGCATTTAGTTTTTATTTACTTAATAAAAACTCAATAGGCAAGATAAACATTAAGTTCATTCCTGAAGGAAATGAGTTTGGCAAGAAAAAAGAACAACGTTCTTAGAACGGAACCAATTATCAAAACAGGACAGGGCAAGTATGGGTAGAATAAAGCTAGATAAATAAAAGCGTTGAAAAAATTAGAGCGGTGATTTCTTAGACTCTGTTACGCACTAAGCACTCTGTAAGGCACAGTGGAGAATACAAATTCCATATAACGGGGGTTGCTGTCAATGAGTGTTAAAACTCCTTGTAAAAACAAACTTGTATATACCACTTTTCCATTGTGCGGAGATAGAGATTTAGTAGTGTCATGATTAATGGATTATACTTTTTACTTTAATACCCCTTTAGAAACTACTAGATCAGAAGGACCCTCTATTGCTCATACTACCACCACTGCCATGACCACACCATCACTTCCTTACTGGGTGCCTACAATTTGGCAGACAATGTTTTAATGCCTTTACATTCATTTGCCCATTTGATTCGTTAAAAAACCCAACTGTGTTGTGGTATTCAGTTACTACTACTGGTTCACAGATAAGGAACCCAGGTTACTGAGATATTAAAGTAACTCTCCCAAGGTTCTGAAAACAGTCTACTACCTGAAAGGCGAAGGCTGAAGGATGTCAAGTTTCCACAATAGAGAAACCAGGTATTTTGAAGTGTCCCTGGCAACATACAGATACTAGATAAAAGAATTAAAAAAAAACAAAAAACTTTTTTTAAATGCAGTTCTGGACTCCTAGGAATTGAGATAAACCTTAACCAGTGAAAAGAAACTTGACGGATTGGTAATGGAGTATATGAGAATAAGGAGTAAATTACCATTCTTCTAGCAGGTGACTTCTTAATAGAAACAATGGGAAAAGTAGATAAAGAAATCGTTATTGTCAAAGTGCTAGGGAGGTGGGAGAAGAGGCTGTGATAGGGAGTGTTGATCCAGAATTGTGTGCCCACAACAATTACCTTTAAAGAATAAGAGTGAAGAAATGTTTCAGATAAACAAAAGCTAAATTTGCTACCAGCAGGCTGTCACTAAAATAATTTCTAAAGGATGTACTTTTACTTTTAAAAAGATGTACTTTTAAAAAAGGAAAATTATTCCAAAGTAGATGTTTAGATTGCAAGACTAAGAGTGAGCACAGAAGCTGGTAAGCAGAAAATATATTTACAGACTTCATCTATATGGAAAAAAATCTGTTTTTAAAAAGTCAAAGAGGGGCGCCTGGGTGGCTCAGTCAATTAAGTGTCCAATTTCGGCTCAGGTCATGATCTCATGGTTCATGAGTTCGAGCCCCATGTCAGGCTCTGTGCTAACAGCTCAGAACCTGCAGCCTGCTTCAGATTCTGTCTCCCTCTCTCTCTTTGTCTCTCCCTTGCTCACGCTTTGTCTCTCTCTGAAAAATAATATATTAAAAAAAAAAGTTAAACTCTGTGGCTACATCCACATTGTTGCAAAGAGCAAGATTTCATTTTTCTAAAAATATTTGTAATGTTTATTTATCCTGGAGACAGAGACAGAGCATGAGCAGGGTAGGGACAGAGAGAGAGAGAGGGAGACACAGAATCCAAAGCAGGCTCCAGGCTCTGAGCTGTCAGCACAGGGCCCAACGTGAGGCTCGAACCCATGGACCATGAGATCATGAACTGAGCCGAAGTCAGATGGCCAACTGACTGAGCCACCCAGGTGCCCGCAATTTCTTTTTTATGGCTTAGTAATATTCCATTATATGTATATTATATATTTTGTATATATACAAAGAGAGAGAATGGGGAGGGGCAGAGAGAGAGGGAGAGAGAAGATCTGAAGCAGGCTCTGCACTGACAGCAGCAAGCCCGATGTGGGGTTCTAACTCATGAACTGTGAGATCATGACCTGAGCTGAAGTTGGGCACTTAACCAACTGAGCCACCTACTCAGCCACCCCTATATACCACCTTTTCTTTATCCATTCATCAGTAGATGGACATTTGGGCTCTTTCCATACTGTTGCTATAATGCTGCTATAAACATCAAGTACACATATCCCTTCAAGTTAGTATTTTTGTATTCTTTGGGTAAATACCTAGTAGTGCAATTGCTAGATCATAGGGTAGTTCTATTTTTAACTTTTTGAGGAAACTTCATACTGTTTTCCAGAGCGGCTGCACGAGTTTGCATTCTCACCAACAACGCACGAGGGTTCCCCTTTTCCATATCCTCCTCAACACCTGTTGTTTCTTGTGTTGTTGATTTTAGCCATTCTGACAGGTGTAAGATGATATTTCATTGTGGACAAATACCATATGATTTCACTCATATGTGGAATTTAAGAAAGCAAACGAGAAAAAGGGAAAAATAAAAAGAGAGAGGCAACCCAAGAAACAAACTCTTATAAAGAACAAACTGATGGTTACCAGAGGTGAGGTAGGTTGGGGGATGGGTGAAATAGGAGATGGGGATTAAGGAGGGCACTTGTGATGAGCACCAGGTGTATGTAAGGGTTGAATCACTAAATTGTACACCTGAAACTAATATTACACTGTGTGTTAACTGGAATTAAAACAAACAAACAAACAAAACTTTAAAAAGTGAAAAAAAAAGTTAGAGAAGAAAAGCTAAAAACAGCCCAAATAGAAAGTATAAAGTAAGATTGTAGACATGAGTTAAATATACAACAGTAATAACAAAATAATTACAAGTATGCTATATTTAGCCACTAACATCAGTATTATAATGTTAGATGGAAAATGGCCTAATTATACTCTTTACAAGAAATAAACTGAAGCTATGAGGACATTAAAGTTTGAAAATATCAGAAGAAAATCTGTATTAGCAATTTTAGTATAAAAGGGTCTTTAAAGGACACATTACTTTAGAAACAAAGTCCTATTTAATAATAGATCAATTAACAAAAAATATGTAAATTTAAACTTATATGTACATATTAAAATAGCCTTAAAATATAGAAAGTCAAAACTGTTAGATCTGATAAGAGAAATTGGCAAAACATTTATTATCCTGGGAAATTTTCAAACCTTTTCTTTCCATATTCGTTAAGACAAATAGACAATAGATAAAAAGTTGGACAAGGTATGCAATATTTGAACAATACAATTATGAAACTCTTTAATTGGCATATATTAAAGTCTGCACCCAAGAATTAAGAATGTACATTGTTTTCAAGTACACACTGAATATTTATAAAATCTACCTAAACATAGTAGGCCATAAAGAGAATCTAAAACTTTAAAATATTTTAAAGTATCTAAACATAATGTAATTTAGTTGTAAAATAATAAAATGATAAATCTAATAGCCTTATATGGCTATTAAGACCTATGTTCAAATATTTTTAAGATCAAAGAAGAAATCATAATGGGAAGTAAATATATGTAGAAATGAACATGACATAACTTTAGAGGATGAAGTAGTTATGATGCTTTTGAGGGAATTTAGTTTTGAATACTTAGATTGAAAGAAAAGGAAATTTATAAAATATCTAATAATAATAAGCATCTAACTGAAGAAATTAGAATGGGAATAAAGAATCATCCCAAAGGAAGTAAAAACAAAAAGGTAATAAAAATAAGAATAGATAAAAGCATTCAAAAGATAAAAAGCATTCAAAAGCCAGAATTTGATTCTTTGAAAATATATGAAGGTTGATTGAGAAAATGGGAGAGAAGTCACAAGTAAGAAATAATAGAAGTTTAAAAGAGGACATAAATACATATATAACAGATACTAAACATGAAAGCTAAGAATAACTTCATATTAATACAAGTATTAAAGAAACTGGACAAATTCTAGAGGCCAAGACTTACCAACTTTTCTCTTTATGCTAATCAGTAATCCTCAAGGAGTGGAATGCTCTATTCACTGGATAATTTAAATTCATGTTTAAATTCATGTTTGCAAAAACAGATATCTGAATGAGTTATATAAGCATGGAATTATGGATTTAAATTAAATTTTTAGCATTGTGCAATTCAGTGTTTTTGAGATATGGTTTCCCCTGCATCATGGACCCTTATTAGAAGGTCCTAACTCTTCCATTTGATCTACCAGAGCCATGGGTATAAAGATCTCCCAAAGATATAAGGGGCTGAAAAGTTGAAAGCTCTCCTCTTGAAAGTTTCAAAAGCAGACACCTTGCCTTTCTCTCCAATTTTCTTTCCCCAAATCCTGTAAGGAAATAAGAGAAGTGGGGAAATTATTGGCATGAGCTTCTTCCAATTCACTGGGAAAGAATGAAAGAAAAACAGAGTTGTGACTCATCTACTTATAAAAATACTTTATTTTTAGAAAAATCATAGTCAAAATTAGAAAATAAGTTGTTGGAGTTAAGCCCCGTGGTATGTTCTTGGAAATATCTCCAACTTGACCAAAGAGGACCAAATAAAAGTAATATATACATTCTAAATTTGTCAGTTTAGGCTCTGGAATTAGTCAAAATGATTTCTATAAACCTTGCTTTATCACTTACTGTTTAAATGTTTCCTTTATAAGCTATGGTTTGCAGCAGGATTCTCACACAGACGGTCCTGACACTGAGGCTTTTCTTTCCAGGAAGCAACTTTATTCGTGTTGGCATGGCTCAGTTGGGTTCATACCCAAAGAACTGAGCCCTGAACACTACATGCTGTAGTTTTTTATACATTTTTTCTTTCTTTGTCTCCTGTATGGTAACACACAAACATACAGTCTGATTAAGTGGTCTTATGTTGCAAGGTCATGAAGGATGCTGTCACGTAAGGCATTCAGCCAGGTTGCTTTGAGGTTTTTTTTTTTTTTTTTAAGTCCTTAGGGAGGGGACCCTACTGTAGGTTAATAATGGTACTCTCATAGGAGACTGATAAATAATATTCTAAAGTACTCATCATGGTGTTTGGTACATAACAAGCACTGAAACATATTAGTTATATATATATATATAGTAGAGAAAATATTTTGTATTTACCTAAATTAAGCATGTTTTAATATAATTTCTATTTTTTCTAACATAGTGCAAAATTGCCAATTGTCCTTTGAGATCGTGATCTTTCTCTTTGCTGCTCGATGTTCCCTTTTGTGTTAAATGATCGGATAGCAGTACTTAGTGGCAATTATTTTTTATCCTAATATTCTTATCTGACTAATGTAAATATTGAGGTAAGAGGAGAAAGAAGAGAAAGGCAGGTTCATTATCAATAATATGACACCTTAGAAATTGTGTAAGGACTGAGTTTCAAAATGTAAACATGAATGAAAATAACAAGGGCTGCTAGGAAAGGTTGGTGAATAAAACATTAGAAAAGAGTAATTGTACCTATGGATTTCTCTAAAATTACTCTCAGAATTTCAAACATACAAAGCATGAGTTAATTCTATCTCTTTCAATTGATAAATCTGATGGCATAAAAGTTGGAGAAAAACAAACAGCATTTTGCACCTAAATTTTTAGAGAAGGCTTTTGTGTGGATCCATTAGAATTTAAGAAAAAACACTGTGCATATCTTGCATTTCCTAATTAAGCAACACCTTCAATAAAGTCACTAGTGGCTTATTAGTTGGATTAATTAGAACAGCTGCTGCCCCTTCATTTTACCAGATGTTAAAGGTTCTCCATGGGCTTGATTGATCATGTGCATAATTAAGCAGTAAAAGATGTATTATTAAATAATTAAAACTTTTCTATATTATTTAGTGTAAACAGATACTCTGTAATTATATAGGGGTGCTTCTTTAGTTATTCACTGAAAAAAACATCATTTTACATAGTCCTATAGGTATGTCTATGTTCCATGGAATTTAGTTAGCTCTCAAATTATATAACAATTAAATTTTATTTAAGATTTTCAAAAATCAATCTAACTTGCAGTTCACCTATGTGTGGTGCTTTAGATGACTTTTTCCCATACTCAACTCATTGCTAACACTTAAAAAAATTGTTTCAGGGCACCTGGGTGGCTCAGTTGGTTAAACACCTGACTCGATTTCAGCTCAGGTCATGATCTTATGGTTTGGTTTGTTGGGTTGAACCCTGAGTCTGGCTCTGCACTGACAGCACAGAGCCTGCCTGGGATTCTCTCTCTCTCTCTCTCTCTCTCTCTCTGCCCCTTACCCGTGTGCATGTGTGCACATGTACTCTCTCTAAAAATAAATATGTAAATTTTTTTAAAAAATAAAAAATCTGTTTCAACAAACAACATACTGATACATGTAAAGTTCTAACATGTGATAATCTCTGTGGGGAAATAACCAAGATTAGTAAGACATGATCAGAAAGCTTACAAAGCATTTAACAGGATACAGTCAAGACAAATTCTAGGACTCAAAGTAAGATTCCTGGAGCATTCTTTGATTCTCCAGAGTTACAGTATGTATAAGTCAGGACCAAAAATGTGGACGTGAAAATGAGAGTAGGAGCAAAAGTTGATTACGTTTTCTTTTATTGTGACCACAGTGCAGTCAAAGGCAGGACATATATATTTACATCCTTAGGGGCTTTCCTCCTGTGATCCCACAGTATGTCCAAGGCTGCAGGGCTTGCCCATAATCCCTCTTGGTGCTTTGGACTAAATGTGCTTCACTGCGATGGATTCCAACCTTATCACTAAACAGTGATTATCCTCCACATCACCAATATTCATGTTTTTTTTTTAAAGAAATTTCACTCTTCTGCTTCTTATTAAAATTGAAATCTGATTTTTTTCTTTTCAATTTCCATTGCGTCTTTTGTCAGTCTCATTAGAGAAATGTTGTAGTTGTGCCAAACTGACTGATACTCTGGTATCGAATATTACCCCAATATGAAGTAGTTTAGCCATTAATCATAAGATAAATTTAGATAGCTGTTTGGGTGTTTGAAAATAACTTCCTAAATTGATCTATTAAACGTGAATTGGGGAATTTCATGTTCAATGTTCAAGTTATACCTACTAATAAAAAATATTTAGTATGTTCCTAGGAGGAAAAGAAAAAGCTTTTGATACCTTTATTCTTTCCTTCAAGTCATTTTTTTAACGTTTATGTATTTTTGAGAGAGAGAGACAGACAGACAGAGCATGTGTGGGGGAGGGGCAGAGAAAGAGGGAGACACAAAATCCAAAGCAGGCTCCAGGCTCCGAGCTGTCAGCACAGAGCCTGGCATGGGGCTCGAACTCACAGACTTGTGAGATCATGACCTGAGCCGAAGCCGACACTTAACTGAGCCACCCAGGCGCCCCACATATTCTTTCCTTCAGAAAGCCTATTTAGAAATAGTTGGTAAAATGCAAATTAATCTCCAGACAAGAGAAGAATATGGAAGAGATGCTTAGTCTTCCCTGGGGAAGATGGTTATAAAGTTAAAATGAGTTTGAATCTCAGCAAAAAATATCTAAATCCATTGGGATTTGAAGAAGAAAGAAACTAACAAACCAAAGAAAGATATGCCCTACCATACTTTCTCTGAAAATTATAGTACTGGTTTTCTAAACATTTTAAAAAAGATGGCATCAAAGGAATCAAACTTGGATTTAAAGAAAACAGGAGAGAAGCTTTAGTTGCCAGAAGTAAGAAAAAAAAAAGTCACTCTTTTATGTCTTTCTACTCACACTTTGAAGTAGGTTCTTCGAACTAAGAATTCCAAGTAGATTTCTGACTCTGAGAACACTTTTCAGTAATGTATATCCAAGGTACTTCCCTTTATATATTCTACATCTATAAAATGTATGGGATCTTATTATGAAGTTCTTCTGCAAGAATTCTATAAGCTTTCCCAAATTATAGTTTGTAATCAAATGTGGCTGTTTTAAAACAGGTCCATAGTTTCTTTGACATTCCTCTCCTCGATAGGTGAAGCTTAATATCTCTCTTTGAATGTGGGCTCCACTTAGTAGCTTACGTCTAGGGAACAGAATACAGCAGAAGTTAGAGGATGTCACTGTTGACATTACATTTTAAAAAGATGGTGATCTCTGTCATAACTGTATTCTCTTGTTCTCTCTGTCTCAAGTCACATGCTCTAGGGAAACCAGCTGCCATATTCTGGGTAGTTTAAGGCTAGGGGTCGTGGGTGCTGGCTGCTGTGTTGTGAGGACATTCAAGCAGCCAAAGAAAAGGCCACATGGTGAACCTGCTAGAACCACATGAATGAAGTCAGGAGCAGACTTTTCCAGATTTGCTAACACTTATGTAAATCAGCTTGGAAGTAAATCTTCAGTCCAACCATGAGATGATAGCATTCCTGTTTGAGAGCTTGACCACAACCTAACAAGAAACTCTAAACTAGAATCACCCAGCTAGACTACTCTTGGATTTCTAACCCACAGAAACTGAGATAAGAAATATTTGTTGTTTTAAGTCACTAAGTTTGCTAAGTTTTTATACAATAGTAATTAATACATTGAAAAATTAAAATAATAAATGTGATATAACATTTTGTTTCACAGATTTATGAGGGTTTTTAAAAAATGTTCATTTATTTATTTTGAGAGAGAGTTCATGAGCAAATGGGGGAATGGCAGAGAGAAAGGGAGAGCGAATCCCAAGCAGGCTCTTTACTGTCAGCACATAGCCCAACGCAGGGCTCGATCTCATAAACCGTGAGATCATGACCCTGAGCCAAAATCAAGAGTCAGACGCTTAACCAACTCAGCCACCCAGGCACCCCACAAATATGTATGAGTTTCTTTGTAAGTATGGCTTCCAAGTAATATACTTTAATAATAGTTATGTCTTATTTTGTTATATTTTTGAGTTGTAAATTTTTATGGTTAGCTGATATTAACTTGATAGGCAGTACTTAATTAGTATTGACTACAAATACCTTTTTCTTGATTAACATTTGTGGAAAATCACCCCTGACATATAGCAGTGACCCCTGAATTACAGGCAATGACTTCCAAATTAGCTAAACTTAAAGGAAATATATATAATCTGTTGTCTTATTTTTTTTTATCCAAATGTTACCATATTTGTTAAATGTTTGATAACCATCTAAGGAAACTGAATATTAAGAGAGTAGTATACTTAAGTTCAAATTTCCTGTCAAGTGTGATTTGATATAGATCTGCACTATGAGCCAGTAGGATATAATTTTAATCAAATTTAAGTATTTTCTCTAAATAAGAGTCACTAGAAAAAAAGTATCTTTAGGGAACTTTTATTGTAAAGCAAAAAAACCCTAAAACTTACAGAAATGAACAGTCCACAGTCCCCTGAATGAACAAACACACCAAATTAGTCAAACATACCTCAATACAAATTTAAGAACATATATTTATGGACAGTAAATTAAAGGAGTTATGTAGTTATTAAATATTTAAATAGGAAGAACATTAAGTGCCTTTTAAAACTCTTCTTTAATTATAAAAGACCAGAGGGAGATGTGGAGTCTGAATTAAATATGAAGTCAATAACCGAGTTAAAAAATAATGCGTTTAACCAAAAAGCATCAATTGCTTTCATTTGACAAGATTTTGATTCTAGTTAATACCGTCTCTCAAGCTATGCATCAGGATATACTACGAATGTCTTTTTACTTATTAGGTGACATTACTGAGGGCACAAAGATAGTGCCTGGCACAGAGTAGGTAGTCATAATTTAGTTTATGTAAACTAAATCCAATCTACATGATTGACATGTATCTTTTAGAGAATTCTTCACACATTTAGTAATATAAAAGTTATACCATGTTATGTTTTTGATAGTTACATTTCTATCTTTGTATTCTCCCAAAGCTGTGGCAATATTTAGGACAGGAGTTTTATCTTCTACTTCCTTTTTAACCTCTCCTCACTGTTTGGTACATTGCTGATATCATGGAAGGCATTGATTGAATGCCTGGTTGATAGTATGTTTGATTGGAATCAACTTGACTTTAAAAAATTGTTAGAAGAGGTTGTGCTCCTCTGATTGGACTTGTTGAGGTACCTTGAAGGAGAAAATCAAATTCTTATTATTGAAGTATCTATGGAACACTTTTCTTCATTTTATTCATGTTATTAGAGTAAATTAAAATTAGGAGTGGTGACCTGTCATATAAAATAATTTATTATCCCAAGGGACTTAAAATATTAAAGTCTCTGTTTTCATAAGAATGTAGCTCTTGTTAGTGTGTTAGTCAAGAGAATAAAAGATCATATCTCTAAAAATATTTTCAGTGACAGAGAGTGGCCAAGTTAAGCATTACTCTCTGTAGACACATTCCAGTTTTAAGTTTATTTATTTTTGAGACAGAGACAGAGCATGAACGGGGGAGGGTCAGAGAGAGAGGGAGACACAGAATCGGAAGCAGGCTCCAGGCTCTGAGCCATCAGCCCAGAGCCCGACGCGGGGCTCGAACCCACAGACCGCGAGATCGTGACCTGAGCCGAAGTCGGACGCTTAACCGACTGAGCCACCCAGGCGCCCCTGACACATTCCAGTTTTAGAAACATTTCCAGGGGAAAGACATAAAATAACCTTACTCTAATCAACCATACTCATATAATTTTCTTTAGCCTGGGTAGCAAAATATTAAAATATAGACTAGCAACTTGGATACTGAGAGGAGAGTGATTAGGGAGAGAATGGGCTCATATCATGTATTTGGACATCATTAAATGAATTTCAGATGTCAGTCTGGAGAAAAGAAATTTTAAGTTAAAAAAGAAAAAGCACCTGTAAGTATTTCATGTACTATTATTAATAATTGAAATTACACTTAGTATATGTCATACCAGAAGGCACAAAAAGAAGTTTCTAAGAAATAGAATTCAATTTAATATAAGGAATAACTTTTAGGTAATTAGAATTGCGCTATAACATGATTTTGGAAACCAGTTGTTAAGACTGAACTTTAGTGAGGTATTAGACTATATAACATCTCTGGTTCCTTCAAACTCTTTGATTTCATAACGTCACAATTTACCCATCTACAAAAGCATCTCTCTTGTGTTCTCTCTCTCTCTGTCTGTCTGTCTCTCTCTCTCTCTCTCTCTCTCTCTCTCTCTCTGTCATCTATACAACTATATAACTACATTCATTTTTTTTTTATTTTTTACTTTTTAAAATTTACGTCCAAATTAGTTAGCATATCGTGAAACAATGATTTCAGGAGTAGATTCCTTAATGCCCCTTACCCTTTTAGCCCACCCCCCCTCCCACAACCCCTCCAGGAACCCTCAGTTTGTTCTTCATATTTATGAGTCTCTTCTGTTTTGTCCCCCTCCCTGTTTTTATATTATTTTTGTTTCCCTTCCCTTAGGTTCCTCTGTTTTGTCTGTTAAAGTCCTCATACATTCATTTTTTTTTTTTTAATTGTCATTGTAGGTTCTTGTAAGAATGATGACAAATATGTGGTCAACCTACCATACTTATAAGAATTTCCTACTAATCCCTTCCAAGAAAATCAATCCTAATTGGTTGTAATACATCTGACTTAATTATACAAGTATTTTGCTCCCAAAATGACAAATTCATTCTTCCTAATTTAAGCTCTGTATTACCTTTCTCAAAACCATCAAAAAGTAATTTTTTTTATATGGAAACAGCTTATTTAAAACCATAGGTCCAAAATTACAAGTATCATTTCTGAATATGATTCTCCAGGTACTCTATACTCTAATACAACATATTGTATATCTTACTATACTATATAGCTTAGTAGATCTTACTATATAGTTTAGTATATCTTACGATATAACTTACTATATCTCTAAATGGATATCTGACTTTGCTTTCTCCGTGACTTTATATGTTTTTTATTCTTTCCACTTAAAATCATGTTGTTTCTTTTCCCTATTAAAAAGGGGGAAATGGTAAAAACACTTATTTTCATTTGACACTGAAATATTACCTAACTCATTAAAACTTTCTGTTTCTCCATACAAACTTGGATTCTCTTTCAAAACTGTAAAGATTTATTTTGTTACTAGCTTGTGTAATTTTTCAAGACTCTGTGTCACTTTTTAAAAAACTCAAATATGACTGACATATAAAATTACTTTCTGGTGTACAACGTAGTGATTCAGTATTTGCATATACTATGAAATGATCACCATAACAAGTCTAGTTAACATTTATTACTATACATAGTTACAGAAATTTTTATCTGGAAAACTTTTAAGATCTATTGTCTTAGCAACTTTCAAATATGCAATACTGTATTGTTAACTATAATCACCATGCTGTATATTACATCTCCAAAATTCATTCATCTCATATAACTGGAATTTTGTACCTTTGACCCCCTTCACCCATTTCACCCACTACCCACCCACACACCCTCCCTCTGGCAACCTTCAATATGCTCTGTAGCTCTGTATCTATGAACTTGTTTTGATTGATTTTTTTGTTTAAAGATTCTACATATAAGTAAGATCATACAGTATTTGTCTATCTCTGACTTATTTCACCTACTACAATGCCCTGTAGGTCCATACATGTTGTCACAAATGGCAAGATTTCATTCTTTTATAATGGCTAGATAACATTAATATATATATGTGTATATATATACACACATATATTACATGTATGTATGTGTATATATGTATATATGTACGTGTACATTACATATATATGCATACATATATATACGTATATATACACATATATGTATATATGTATATACACATATCATTCATATATATATATACACACACACACACACACACATACACACACACACATACACACCATATTCTCTTTACCCATTTATCCATTAATGGACACTTAGGTTGTCCCATATATAGGCTATTGTAAATATGCTACAACAAACACGGAGGTATAATTATCATTTTGAGTTAGTGTTTCCTTTTTTCAGGTAAATTTCTAGGAGTGAAATTGATGGATCTTATGGTAATTCTATTTTTAACTTTCTGCAGAACCTCCATACTGTTTTCTATAGTGGCTGTACCAATTTACATTCCCACCAACAGTGCACGAATGTTCCCTTTTCTTCACATTCTTACCAACTTTTGTTATTTCTTGTCTTTTTGATACTAGCCATTCTAACAGGTAGGAAGTGATCTCTCATTGCAATTTTGATTTGCATTTCCATGATGATTAGTGATTTTGAGCATCTTTTCATATACCTGTTGGCCATCTGTATGTTGTCTTTGAAAAGATGTCCATTCAGATCCTCTGCCCATTTTGTAATTGGATTGTTTGTTTTGTTACTGAATTGTATGAATTCTTTACATGTTTTGGATATTAACCCCTTATCAGAAATATTATTTGAAAATATTTTCTCCCATTTAGTAGGTTGATTTTCCATTTTGTTGATGATTTCCTTTGCTGCACAGTTTTTTAGTTTGATATAGTCCCACTTGTTGACTTTGAGTTGTTGTTTTGGCTTTTGACACCAAATCTCCCCACTGCCCCAAAATAGTCATCAAGACCAATCTCAAGATTACCACCTTTGTTTTCTTCTATGAGTTTTATGGTCTTGGAACTTACATTCAAGTTTTTCTTATTAACTTAGAGTTAATGTTTGCATAAGGTATAAGATGACGGTCCATTTTCATTCATTTGCATGTGGCTTCCTGTGCTACTTTTTACAATCTACTCTGTGTCTCAAAATTATATGATAAGCCTATACCCAAAGTATTCACTGTTGGGAAGTTTATATTTTAAGCATAACGCTGATCAGAGACAGAGTTCAGTGCTTATTTGTTGAGTTGGATTGAAATGGCAAAATTCCACATATGAAATATAATTTTTGGAAGTCATAGAATTTTTATTTTGTCAAATAGGCTGTTAATCCATGTCCCTTATAATGAACTATTTGATTCAGAAGAGTTTTTAAACCTCATTAGCCAATAAAAATGATTACTCTTTTCATAAGATGTTTACATAGATTACTCTTCTCTCCCCACTAAGAACTCAATAGCTATTAAACTAAAAATAGTATCACTATGTACCTTCCAATCACTATGATTTCAAATCAATTACAAAAATGGATGAAAATAAATCTCTTTCTAGGATGTATTAGGCTAAATCCAAATTAATTTGCATTATGTGTATAAGGATTATTGGAGATTGTTTGTATCAAAAAAGCCAAAAGGGAACTGGAGAGACAAGGCATGTTTTGAAAATGGGTAAAAGCAACAAAGAAAATGTTATGACCAGTGTTTTCTTTAATTGATGTGAAAATATACTGATAAAATAGAGATTAGGTTAATATTGAAAAGAATAATGTTTACAGTGTTTTGTTTTTAATTGAAAAATAGTTGACATGTTAGTTTCATGTGTACAACATAGTGACTTGATAATTATATATTTTACAAAATGCTTGCCATGATAATCATCTGTCACCATAAAAGATTATTACAATATTATTTACTATATTTGCTATGATGTACTTATCATCCCCTTGACTTATTTATTTTATAACTGGAAGTTTATATCTTTTAAGCCTTCACTTATTTTTCTTGTTCCCTTACCCTTTCTCCTCCAGCAACAACCAATTTGTTTTCTGTATTTATAAGTCTGTTTCATTTTTTTTCCACTTTCTTTCTTAGATTCTACATATAAGTGAAATCATATGGTATTTGTCTTTCTCTGACTCATTTCACTTAGCATAATGCCCACTAAGTCCATCCATGTTGTTGTGAATAATAAGATTTCATTCCTTTTTATGGCTGAATAACATTCCATTCTGACATATACATTTTCTATATTCATCTATCAATGGACTTCTATGTTGCTTTCATATCTTGGCTATTGTAAATAAGGCTGCAGTAAGATGGGATACATTTATCTTTCCAAATTAGTGTTTTCATTTTCTTCAGGTAAATGCCCAAAAGTGTAATTACTGGGTCATATGGAATTTCTATTTTTAATTTTTTGAGTAGGCTCCACATTGTGTTCCATAACGGCTGTGCCAATTTACAATCCCACCAACAGTATATGAGGGTTTCCTTTCTTCCATATTCTCACCAATTCTTGTTATTCCTGTGTTTTTGGTACTAGCCGTTCTGACTGGTAGGAAATGATATCTCATTTGGGATTTGATTTGCATTTCCCTGATGATTAGTGATGTTGAGCATCTTTTCATATGTCTGTTGGCTGTATGTTTACTTTGAAAAAATTCTATTCAGGTCCTCTGTGCATTTTTTAATCAGATTGTTTTTTGGGTGTTGAGTTTTGTAAGTTTTTAAAATATATTTTGGATATTAACTCATCATCAAATATATCATTTGCAAATATTTTCTCCCTTTTGTTGGTGATTTTATTCACTGTGCAAATATTTTTTTTTTTTTAGTTTGATGTAGTTCCAATTGTTTAATTTTCTTTTCTTTTTTCTTTTTTTCCTAGGAGACATATCCAGAAAATATTGCTAAGGCTGATGTCCAAGAGATGCTATATGTTTTCTTTTAATAATTTTATGGTTTCAGGCCTTATTTTAGGTGTCTAATCCATTTTGAGTTTATATTTGTTTATAGTGTAAGAAGCTAGTGCACTTTTATTCTTTTGCAAGTAACTGTCCAGTTTTCCCAACACCATTTATTGAAGAGACTCTTTTCCACATAATATATTTTTGTCTCCTTTCTTGTATAGTAATAGACTATATAAAAGTAAGTTTATTTCTGGGCTCTTTGTCCTGTTCCATTGACCTATGTGCAGATTTTCACCATTGAGTAGATGTTAGCTGTGGGGTTATCATATGTGGCCTTTATTATGAGGTATGTTCCCACTATACCCACTTTGTTCAGAGTTTTTATCATGAATGGATGTTGAATTTTGTCAAATGCGTTTCTGCATCTATTGAGTTATGATTTTTATCCCTCATTTTGTTATGTGGTATATTATTATTATTATTTTTTATGAATGTTGAATCATCCTTATATCTCTGGAATAAATCTTACTTGATTGTAATGAATGATCCTTCAGTGTATTGTGTAATTTGGTTAATATGTAGTTGAGGATTTTTGCATCTATGTTCATCAGGGATATTGCTCTATAATTTACTTTGTGGTATCTTTGTTTGGTTTTGGCATCAGGGTGACACTAGCCTCCTAAATGAAAGGGAGGAATTATTTCCTCTTCTATTTTTTAGACTAGTTTGAAAAGGATATGTATTAACTCTTCAAGTATTTGGTCAAATTCACCCATGAAGGTATCTGGTCCCAGACTTTTAATAATTGTTTTTTTCAAATTACCAATTCAATTTTGTTATTAGTAATTCATTCAGATATTCTGTGTTTTCTTGATTCAGGCTTGGAACACTGCATGTTTCCAGGAATTTATCCATTTCTTTTAGGTTGTCTATTTGTTGGCATATTATTTTTCATAGCAATTCCTTATAATCTATTGAATTTCTGTGGTATTGGTTGTAACCTCTAATTTTTTATTTTATCTATTTAAATCATCTCTTTTTTTCTAATAAGTCTCGCTAAAGGTTTATCAATTTTATTTATTTATTTCAAAGAGTAAGTTCTCAGTTTCACTGATCTTTTCTATTTTTTACTTTGTTTTGTCTGTATTTTATTTACTTCCATTCTGATCTTTATTATCTCCTTTCTTCTATTAGTTTTGGGCTTTGTTTGTTCTTCTTTTTCTAGTTCCTTTTGGTGTAAGGCTAAATTATTTATTTGAGATTTTTCTTGCTTCTTGAGGTCAGCCTATATTGCTATAAACTTCCCTCTTAGAACTATTTTTACTGCATCCCAAAGGTTTTGGACTGTTGTGTTTTCATTTGCCTCCATGTATTTTTTTTTTTTTCTTTTCTGCTTTGGTTGTTGTTTTTTGTTTTGTTTTGCTTTTGTTTTTGTTTTTTGTTGGTGAATTAACTTTTTAGTTTCCACATGCTTATTTTTTTATATTTTTTATCTTGTATTTATCTCATAATTCCTGGTTTCAGGATGTGGTAAGAAAAATTCATGGTATGATTTCAGTCATTTTATTGAGACTTGTTTTATGATCTAATATGTGATTATCCTTCCAGATTGCTAATTCACTCTTTCATATCCTTTAATCTGCTATTGATTCCTGTTAATGTAATTTCACTTTAGTTACTGTATTCTTCAGTTTTGGATGGTTCTTTTTATATTTTCTATCTAAGTTGTCACTGGTTTTATCTACTTTTCTCTTAAGTTTAGTGAGTATCTTTATGACCACTACTTTAAACTCTTTATCAGATAGATTGCTTATTTCCATTGTGCTTTGTTCTTTTTCTGGGCTTTTGTCTTGTTCTTTCATTTGGATATTTCTCTGTCTCCTCATTTTGTTTGACTCTCTGTGCTTGTTACTATGTATTTGGTAGGTCAGCTACATCCCTGGTCTAGAAAGTAGTAGTCTTATGTATAAGATGTCCTTTGGTGCCCAGTAGTGTGATACCCCTGGTCATGAGAACCAGGCATTCCAGAGGTGTCCCCTATGTGTACTATGTGTGCTCTACTGTGTGGCTGAGCTGGAAACTGCTACATGAACTGTGGTGTGCAGGGCCAGTGCTCAGTTTAGTTGCCTGCAATGATCAGCCTTGACTACTGTAGGCACAGTAGTGGACAGGGCTTGCCCCTGGCAAGGTGGACTAAAAGGCTCCACAGTAGCTCCTACAGTTGCACTGCTAGGTCTATCTCTTGCTGCTGCTGAGTGAGAGGCCCACCTGTGGCTACTGCAGGTGGGCTGCTGCACAGGGCTAGCTTCCCAACCGTACAAAGCAGAAGTTGATCTGGATATGTGCCATGTCTGGCCAGGGCTGCTTAGCAGATGTGTCAGGGCACTAGTCACTCTAGGGAGATGCTAGTCCCAACTGAGATTGCCTGCTGAGTGTGGCCAGATGGAGGGGCAATGCTGGGGGGAAAGATGAGTTCAGTAGGGTAGGTCAATGGTGGAGTACCTGGACTGGGCAATCTGTGCTAGCAAGGTAGATGGAAAGTGTCAGAACTGTTTCCTGCAAGTGTATGGGTAGCTAGGTTGAAAGAGGGCTAGAAAAGTGGTGCCCACCAGCACCTCCATTCCCAGAGAAAACTTCTGCAGATCCCTGTCCCTCTGGAACATGTTCTAAAAATAGTCATTCTCCTTCATAGGTGCTTTTCAAACTGCTGCTTCCACACTGGAAGGGATATAGCATACTTGCCCTTTAGAGCAGAGATTCAGTTTCCTTTAACCTTCTGGCTCTCCCACAGTTAAGTCTTACCAATTTTCAAAGGTGTCTGAGCTAAACCCAAGCAGTTTTCAAAGTGAGACTTTATGGGGGATTGTCTTCCTAGTACAGGCTCCCAGGGCCAGAGTGCCCTGGGATTTGAAGCTTGATGTCCTTCTCGGGGAGTACTCATGCCTGTGATATCCCTCCTACTTGTAGGCTGTTGCCACACTGGGGGTTTGGGTCTGTATCACATCTCTTCCCTTCCTGCCCTTTTTGGTGTAGGCTTTTTTTTTTTTTTAATGCCTTTAGGTATGGGAGATTTGCTCTGCCAGTCTCAGGTCATTTTCAGAGTGAATTGCATTACACGTAGTTGTTCCTTCCGTATGTATGTGGAAGAAGGTGAGCTAAGATCCTCCTACTCTAACATCTTCCTAAAGTGGCTATAATTTTTTTTAATATAATTTATTGTCAAGTTAGTTAACATGCAGTGTTTACAGTGTGTGCTTGGCTTCAGGAGTAGATTCCAGTGACTCATCACTTACATACAACACCCAGTGCTCAACACAACAAATGCCCTCTTCAATGCCCATCACCCATTTTCCCTTCTCCCTCGCACCCCCTATCAACCCTCAGTTTGTTTTCGGTATTTAAGAGTCTCTTATGGTTTGCCTCCCTCCTGTTTGAAACTATTTTTTCCCTTTCCCTTCCCCCATGGCCTTCTGTTAAGTTTCTCAAATTCTACATATGAGTGAAAACATGTAATATCTATCTTTCTCTGACTGACTTATTTCACTTAGCATAATACCCTCCAGTTCCATCCATGTTGTTGCAAATGGCAAGATTTCATGCTTTCTCATTGCCAAGTAGTATTCCATTGTATATATAAACCACATCTTTACCCATTAATAAGTTGATGGACATTTGGACTCTTTCCATAATTTGGCTATTGTTGAAAGCATTGCTTAACCAGTGGGTAACATGTACCCCTATGAATCAGCACTCCTGCATCCTTTGGATAGATTCCTAGTAGTGCTATTGCTGGGTCATATTTCAATTTTCAATTTTTTGAGCAACCTCCACACTGTTTTCCAGAATGGTTGTACCAGTTTGCATTCCCACCAACAGTGCAAGAGGGTTCCCGTTTCTCCACATCCTCACCAACATCTCTTGTTTCCTGAGTTGTTAATTTTAGCCACTCTGATCAGTGTGAGGTGATATCTCAGTGTTGTTTTGATTTGTATTTCCCTGATGATGAGTGGTGTTGAGTATCATTTCATGTGTCTGTTGGACATCTGGATGTCTTCTTTGGAAAAGTGTCTATTCATGTCTTCCACCCATTTCTTCACTGGATTATTTGTTTTTTTGGGTTTTGAGTTTGTAAGTTCATTATAGATTTTGGATACTAACCCTCTATTCAATATGTTATTTGCAAATATCTTCTCCCATTCCATCAGTTGCCTTTTAGTTTTGTTGATAGTTTCCTTTGCAGTTCAGAAGATTTTTATCTTTATGAGGTCCCAAAAGTTCATTTTTGCTTTTCTTTCTCTTGCCTTTGGAGACATGTCAAGAAAGAAGTTTCTGTGGCTGAGGTCAAAGAGGTTGTTGCCTGTTTTCTCCTCCAGGATTTTGGTAGTTTCCTGTCTCACACTGAGTCTTTCATACATTTTGAGTTTATTTTTTGTATGGTGTAAGAAAGTGATCCAGGGCACCTGAGTGGCTCAGTCAGTTGGGTGTCCGACTTCAGCTCAGGTCATGATTTCACAGCTCATGAGTTCAAGCCCCGTGTCGGGCTCTGTACTGACAGCTCAGCGCCTGGAGCCTGCTTCGGATTCTGTGTCTCCTTCTCTCTCTTTGTACCCTCCTCAACTCATCCTCTGTCTCTCTCTGTCTCAAAAATAAATAAACATTAAAAAAATTTTAAAGAAAGTGATCCAGTTTCATTATTCTGCTTGTTGCTATCCAGTTCTTCCAGCACCGTTTGCCAAAGACACTGTCTTTTTTTCCATTGGATACTCTTTCCTGCTTTGTCAAAGATTAGTTGGTCATAAATTTGTGGGTCCAATTGTGGATTCTCTATTCCATTTGTCTGTTTCTGTGTCAATACCATACTGTCTTAATGATTACAGCTTTGTATTAAATGCTAAGTTTGGGATTGTGATGCCTCCCGCTTTGATTTTCTTTTTCAATATTACTTTGGCTATTTGGGGTCTTTTGTGGTTCCATACAAATTTTAGGATTGTTTGTTTTACCTCTGAGAAGAGGTGTACACACGCTGGTGTAATTTTTGATTGGGATTGCACTGAATGTGTAGATTGCTTTGGGTAGTATTGACATTTTGACAATATTTGTTCTTCTAATCCATGAACATGGAATGTTTTTTTTTCTGTTTCTTTGTGTCTTCTTCAGTTTCCTTCATAAGTTTTCTATAATTTTCAGTCTACAGATCTTTTACATCTTTGGTTAGGGTTATTCCTAGGTGTTTTATGGTTTTCAGTGCAATTGTAAATGGGATTCATTTCTTGATTTCTTTTTCTGTTGCTTCATTATTGGTGTATAGAAATGCAACCAATTTCTGTACATTGAGTTTGTATCCTGTGACTTTGCTGAATTCATGTATCAGTTCTAGAAGCTTTTTGGTGGAGTCTTTTGGTTTTTTCATGTAGAGTATCATGTCATCTGAGAAAAGTGAAAATTTGACTTCTTCTTTGCTAATTTGGATGCCTTTATTTCATTTTGTTGTCTGATTGCTGAGGCTAGGACTTCCAACAGTATGGTGAACAACAGTGGTGAGAGTGGACATCCCTGTCATGTTTCTGATCTCAGGGGGAAAGCTTTCAGTTTTTCCCCATTGAGGATGATATTAGCTGGGGGCTTTCCATATTTGGCTTTTATGATATTTAAGTATGTTTCTTCTATCCCGACTTTTTTGAGGGTTTTTATTAAGAAAGAACATTGTATTTTTTCAAATACTTTTTCTGCATCTATTGACAGGATCATATGGTTCTTATCCTTTCTTCTATTAATGTGATGTATCACATTGATTGATTAGCAAATATTGAACCAGCCCTGCAGGCCAGGAATGAATCCCACTTGATCATGGTGAATCATTCTTTTAATATACTATTGAATTAGATTTGCTAGTACCTTGTTGAAAATATTTGCATCCATGTTCATCAGGGATATTGGCCGGTAATTCTCCTTTTTAGTGGTGTCTCTAGGTTGGGAATCAAGGTAATGCTTTCCTTCCATTTCTATTTTTTGGAACAGGTTGAGAAGGATAGGTATTAACTCTGCTTTAAATGTCTGGTAGAATTCCCCAGAGAAGCCATCTGGTCTAGGACTCTTATTTGTTGGGAGATTTTTGATAACTTACTCAATTTATTCACTGGTATGGGTCTGTTAAAATTTTCTGTTTCTTCCCATTTGAGTTTTGGCAGTGTGTGGGTGTCTATGAATTTTTCCATTTCTTCCACAGTGTCCGGTTTTTTGGCATATAATTTTTCATAGTAGTGTCTAATAATTGTTTGTATTTCTGTGGTGTTTGTTGTGGTCTGTCCGCTTTCATTTGTGATTTTATTTATTTGGGTACTCTTTTCTTTTTGAGAAGTCTGGCTAGGGGGTTATTTTGTTTATTAAAAAAAAAAAAAAACAGCTCCTAGATTCAGCTCTTTGATCTGTGGGGATTTTTTTGGATTCTATACTGTTTATTTCTGTTCTAATCTTTATTATTTCTCTTCTGTTGGCTTTGGGGTTTCTTTGGTCTTCTGCTTCTAGTTCCTTTAGGTGTGCAGTTAGTTTCATATTTGGGATTTTTCTTGTTTCTTGAGATAGGCCTGGATTGAAATGTATTTTCCTTTTTTGACTGCCTTTGCTGCATCCCAGAGAGTTTGGACTGTTGTGTTTTCATTTTCATTTTCTTCCATATATGTTTTAATTTCTTCCCTAATTGCCTGGTTGACCCATTCACTCTTTAGTAGGATGGTCTTTAGCCTCCATGCATTTGGAGGCTTTCCAAAATTTTTCTTGTGGTTGATTTCAAGTTTCATAGTGTTGTGATCTGAAATATGCATGGTATGATTTCAGTTCTTTTATATTTATTGAGGGCTGTTTTGTGAGCCAGTATGTTATCTATCTTGTATTATGTTCCATGTGCACTCGAGAAGAATGTGTACTCTGCTTTTGTATGAAAAGTTCTGAATATCTGTCAAGTCCATCTGGTCCAGTGTATCATTCAAGGTCATTGTTCCTTTATTGATTCTCTGCCTATATGATCTGTCCATTGTTGTAACTGGAGTATTTAAGTCCCCTACAATACTTTATTCTTATCAATAAGATTATGTTTGTGATTAATTAATTTGTATATTTTGGTGCTATGAATTGGGTGCATAAACATTTTTAACTGTTAGCTCTTCTTGATGCATAGATCCCATAATTATGATATAATGCCCTTCTGTATCTCTTGTTACAGCCTTTAGTTTAAAGTCTAGTTTGTATGTAAACATTAAAAAAATTTAAAAAAAAAAGGGGGGGGCAGTGCCTGGGTTGCTCAGTCAGTTGAGCGTCTGACTTTGGCTCTGGTCATGATCTCATGGTCTGTGAGTTTGTGCCCCACATCAGGCTCTGTGCTGACAGCTCAGAGCCTGGAGCCTGATTCAGATTCTGTGTCTCCCTCTCTCTCTGCCCCCCCCCCCCCATTCTCTGTTTCTCTGTCAAAAATAAACATTAAAATTTTTCTTAAATCTAGTTTGTATAAGTGCGGCTACTCCAGCTTTCTTTTGACTTCCAGTGGCATGACAAATGGTTTTCTATCCCTTTGCTTTCAATCTGAAGGTGTTCTCAAGTTTAAAATGAGTCTCTTGTAGATAGAATACAGATGGATCTTTTTTTTTTTTTAATCCATTTGGATATCCTATATCTTTTGATTGGGTCATTTAGTCCATTTATATTCAGAGTTATTGAAAGATATGGATTTAATGTCATTGTGTTTTCTGTAGGTTTCATGCTTGTGGTGAGGTCTCTGGTCCTTTGTAGTCTTTGCAGCATTTTACTCACAGGGTCCTCCTCAGGATCTCTCACAGAGCTGGTTTAGTGGTCATGAACTCCTTCAGTTTTTGTGTGGGAAAGCCTTTATCTCTCTTTCTATTCTGAATGACAAGCTTGCTGGATAAAAAATTCTTGGCTGCATATTTTTCCTATTCAGCACATTGAATATTTCCTGACACTCCCTTCTGGTCTGCCACATTTCTGTGGACAGGTCTGCAACTACCCTCATGTGTCTACCCTTGTAGGTTAAGGCCCATTTGTCCCTAGCTGCTTTCAGAATTCTCTCTTTATCTTTGTATTTTGCCAGTTTCACTATGATATGCCATGGAGAAGACCTATTTTTGTTGAGTCTGAAGGGAATTCTCTGTACCTCATGGATTTGGATGTCCACTTCTTTCTCCAGAATAGGGAAGTTCTCAACTATTTGTGCAAATAAACCTTCTGCCCCTTTCTCTCTCTGTTCTTCTTCTGGAACTCCTATAATACAAATATTATTATGTTTCATTGAATCACTTAGTTCTCTAATTCTTCCCTTGTGGCCTAGGATTTTTTTATCTCTCTTTTTCTCAGCTTCTCCATTTTCCATAATTTTTTTCTTTTCTTTTTTTTTATATTTATTCATTTTTGAAAGACAGAGACAGAGCACAAGCAGGGGTGGGGCGGAGAGAGCAGGACACAGAATCTGAAGCAGGCTCCAGGCTCTGAGCTGTCAGCACAGAGCCCAATGTGGGGCTCAAACTCACGAACTGTGAGATCATGACCTGAGCTGAAGTCAGGCACTCAACCAACTGAGCCACCCAGGTGCCCCTCCATTTTCCATAATTTTATCTTCTATTTTGCTTAGTCTCCCCTCTGCTTCTTCAATCCTTGCTGTCACTACATCTAGTTTATTTTGCACCTCATTTACAACATTTCTTAATTCGTTGTGATTATTTCTTAGTTCTTTGATCTCTGCAGCAATATATTCCCTGCTGTCTTCTATGCTTTTTTCAAGCCCAGCTATTAATCTTATGACTATTGTTCTAAATCCTTGATCATATATATTGTTTATATCTGTTTTGAGCAATTTTCTAGGTATCATTTCTTCCTGTAACATCCTTTGAGGAGAATTCTTCTGTTTCATCATTTTGGCTAGTTTTCTGTCTTTTACGTGTTTTAATAGCTTGTTATGTGTCCTGCAGCTGTGAGCACTACTATATTAAAAAGGGGTCATACACTGTCCAGGACCTGACCCTTTAAGAAGAGGTGTTATTGGAGTGTGTTGCATGCTCTCTATTTTTGTGATTCTGGTTGCTTTATCTCCCTACTTGTCATTGTGGTTTGGACCTTCCACCAGATGTGCTTTGATTTGTTCATTGAAGTAAACCCGGAAAAAATTTAAAAAGGGGAGAGTGGTGGAAGAAACCTTATCCCATATAAAGAGAGAAATGGGTGGTGAGCAAGAAAAGAAAAATAAAAAAAGAAAGAAAGAAAGAAACTGACCAGGCAGGGATTCATAGAAACTATACTGCTTAATCGAGAGAGAGAGAGAGAGAGAGAGAGAGAGAAACAGAGAGAGAGAGAGAGAGAGAGAGAGAGAGAGAGAGAGAGGAAAATAGAGAAGGAGATACAGAAGAGGTGTGAAAAGAATAGACTAAAAATATCTGCTTAAACAAACCAACAACCAGAATAGAGAAGGGAAGAAATAAGAGGAATAAAGTAAAGAAAAAAAAATTAAGAATTGACCAAGAATTAAATCAGAAAATGCAAAAATGTTGGATTGATATCTGACGGTGACTTGGAACCAGTGGCTGTGCTGGTCTGGAGGAGGGACAGTCTGGTTGATATCTGACGGTGACTTGGAACCAGTGGCTGTGCTGGTCTGGAGGAGGGACAGTCTGGTTGGTCAGTGTCAATCTTGCTCTGGTAGATAAAGTTACCAGGCACAAAGGGGAGGGATTTGGTGTAAGAAGATCCCGCCTCCACTGTGGGCCCAGTTGTCCCCTCCCTGAAGCCCCACTTTGTTAGTGATGGGGAGAAAAATGGCCACACCCCAGTCTATCCCCAACCCCCCCACCCCCCAAGATGGGTGTCTCAAACCACTCTGTTCAGGCTGTCCTCACAGTGCCACGCAGGCACGAGCAGGCAGATTTGTCTGGCTCCACAGTTTCCCGCACCTCCCAGGCACTTAGTTGGGATTCAAACTCAGATGTCTTAAAGGATCACGTGCACCCTGGTTTTGGGGTAGCGCTACTCCACCCAGCTGACAAAGGGCCTCTGGCTGGTGGGCACCTGCAGGGTCTTTTGTCCTTGGAGAGGTATGTATATACCTACTTCCCACAGCA
This sequence comes from Panthera pardus, assembly GCF_024362965.1. Classification (NCBI taxonomy): domain Eukaryota; kingdom Metazoa; phylum Chordata; class Mammalia; order Carnivora; family Felidae; genus Panthera; species Panthera pardus. Next base: position 174,435,592 of record NW_026526688.1, read on the forward strand.
CTCAAGGGAGGGGACTGCTCTCCAACTGTGCCTATGAGCTGGCTACTGAGCCTGGGGATTGCCTCTCCTCCTCCCCAGGCATGTGCACAGGGCGGCTGGTCCCAGTCTGGAGGAAGACCCACAACCCTTGATCCTCACTCTTAATGCTATTTGCAAGTTAGAAATTACTTCTTTCTCCATTTTTTCCATTCCCCAATCTGGTCTGTGGTCTGGAGAGGTTTTCCTCTTGTCCAAATACAATCCTACACTTTCACAGTCTCTCTCTTCCTTTGGTCTCTCCACAGAAGGGGACCCCTCCCCTCCATGCCTATGCTGCCCATTTTATCTCTCCCTTTGCAATCATGCATCTGTGGCCCACCAAGTTGTCCCTGGGGCCTCTGGAGATGTTTCTGTCACTCCATAGCTTGGATTCCTAGAATTCCAAGTCTTCTGGCCCCAATAGTGCTGGGTTTGAGGGATGAGGGAACTTCGGGTCCTCCTACTTCTCTGCCATGTTGACTCCCTCCTAAAGTGTTTATAGTTTTCAGCAGTGACAAGCAAAATAATAAACATGATTATTCTCAGCTTGAAAAGTATATCACATTTCTCTATAAGGTGATATCTAGACCAGTTAGAAATGCCACCTCATTTTGATTTGCTAACGTGTGCTTAATAATGTGTCTTAAAAGGTGTTTGATGTTTTTTAGTGTAGTAGGGCTTGACATTTGGTGGAAACTGGGTATTGACATATTTGCATTTGAGTCAGAATTTGGCAATTGTGTTCTGTCACATTTATTCTTAAATCTATAGTATTTGAATTTTCCTAAGGGTGGAAAAGACTCTTGTTGAAGCGGAACTAGAATTAAGATCCCACTTTTTTCTATTCAAAATCCAGACTATTTTTGTTAAAAAAAAAAAAAATTCCAACATGTCCCTTTAATCAGTGTGGCTTGAATCCATATTGTGGGGAAAACAGCTGTGGTTTCTGAGAAAACTCTCCAGAAAAATTCTATGGTATGAATACTTGTGGCATATTTCAGTATCTCTCTCTCCATCTGTGAATAAAACAAAACAATAATAGCAACCTAAAAAACCCAATAAGCCAAATTATGCAAGTTTCATGTTTTAAAACTAAAAAATAGCCAAGACAGGTCAAGTCACAGCAGAAAAAGGAGAGGAATGTCCAGGGTTCCTAGAGACAAAATATCTTAGAAAATGATCCCAGAATATACTCTTTGGCTATTAGCTATGGAAGGTTTACTCTGAGAGCTGTAACAAGAGCTGGGGTGAGTGATAATGAGATGGAGGAGAAGCAGGTATCAGGGAGGACAGGAGGAAGCACACAGTATATGAAGAAAGCCTACTATTAGTAGACATCCCAAACACCACAAGTCATACATGCGTGACTTTAAGCTCAGGGATTAACCTTGAGAAACATAGATTGTGTCCCTTTACTGAGGTTGTTGAGGGATTTGGGGATGACGGTGCTAGTGGCAAAAACTAATCCTGGATGTGGTTAGAATCAGAGAATAGAGGAGGCAGGCTAAACACTGCCTCTATGGCAGTCAGGAAAACAAGAGTTTTTTCAGAAAACCTGAAAATCATTAGAAAATCAATCAGCACCATTACCATATTAACTCACTAAAGAGGAAAATTATTTGATTATAACAATTGATGCAGGAAAAGAATTAGATTAAATTTAACGCTCATTAATGATAAAAATGAAGCAAGGCAGGAATACATGGGGGTTCTTCCATTTGGAAAGGAAGGGTGCAATAACCGGTGTTGGAACACCTGGATAAGCATTTAGAAAAAGTAACTCTGGTCTGTAGTTTACAACATGCACCAGAATACACCTCAAATGGCTCAGATACTTCAAGTTTTTAAATTAAATAATAAAACATTGGAAAATATCTTGAAACCTTGTGTTGGGGAAAGTCTTTCTTACCACTACTCAAAGCCTAGAAATTATAAAAAGAATGATTGATGAATTTGACTGGGTATGTAACTTCCATATTGCAAAACCTAAAAGAAAAACACTATTTTCAAAATAACAAGGTGAAAGATAAGTTGAAAAAAAATACTTAAAATATAGTCAAACAAAGGCTAATATGTAAAGAACTCTTAGAAATCCCTAAGTATCAAAAATCCAAAGAATATGAGTGGACAAGTAAAAGAGAGTGAAACACAAATTGTTCTTAAACATGTAAATAGTATTCAACTTTATTCCCAAGAAGAGAAGACACAAATTAATATTACACTGAGATGTTGCTTTCTGTGCATCAATTTGGGAAAAATGAAATAAAATGCTCGAGAGTGAGCCTTATTGCTAAGGTTTGGTGAACTAGATACTCCCATTCACTGATGGCATTAATGTAGGTTTGTACAATTTCTATATTTGGAAATATAGGCATACATCCTCAGTGATATTGTGGGTTTGGTTCTAGACCACCTGCAATAAAGTGAATATCATGACATAGAGAGTCACATAAATATTTTGTTTTCCCAGAGCACATGAAAGTTATACTATACTGTAGTTTCTTAAGTGTATAGTATCATCATGTCTAAAAAAACCCAAGTACATACCTTAATTTAAAAAAAGTACTTTATTACTAAAAAAATGCTTACCATCTTCCGAGCTTTCAGTGAGTCCTAATGTTTTTGCTGGTGGAGGCTCTTGCCTTGATGTTGATGGCTGCTGGCTGATGAGGGTGGTGTTTGTTGAAGACTAGGGTGGCTGTGCCAATTACTTAAAAATAAGACAACAGTGAAGTTTGTAGCATTTACTGACTCTTCCTTTCACTTGAAAACCTAGAGTCCATTGTAGGATTTCTGAGTGGCCTAATTTCAGTATTGTTGTGTCTCAGGGAAAAGAGAGGCCGGAGGAGAGGGGAAAGATGGGAATAGTCTCTTGATAGAACAGTCAGAAGACCCACGAGATTCATTAAGTTTGCCATCTTACATGGGCATGGCTCATGGCACCCAAAGCAATTACAATAGTAACATCAAAGATCCCTGATCACAAAGCACCATAACAAATAAAATGGTAATGAAAAAGTTTGAGATATTGTGAGGATTACCCAAATGTGACAGACACAAAGTGAGCTAATGCTGTTGGAAAAAATAGCACTGATAGACTTGCTTGTTGCACAAACCTTCAATTTATAAAACATGCAGCATCTGGGGGGTGTCTTGAGTGGCTCAATTGGTTAAGCGACTGACTCGTGGTTTTGGCTCAGGTCATGATCTCACGGTTTGTGAGCTCAAGCCGCACATCAGGCTCTGTGCTGGTAGCGCAGAGCCTGCTTGAGATTTTCTCTCTCTCTGCCCCTCCCTGCTCTCTCTATCTCTCTCTCAAAATAAATAAATAAACTTAAAAATTTTTAAAAATAAATACAGCATCTGTGAAGCACAACATATATAGTGAAGTGGAATAAAATGAGATATGTTTATATATAAAATTTGCAAAGGTATAGACTCTTTAATTCAGTGATCACAATTGAAGTAGTTTTTGCTATAGATATAATTGCACATATGTGAAACAATTTATGTTCAAGTTTATTGAAGACAAACACATTATATCAATAGACTGAAAATAACCAATTTTTCTATCAATGGGGGAATTAAATTAAAATGTGTCTATACAATAGAATACTTTGCAAGTGTAAAAGAAAACGAGCTATAGACTGGTATGAAAAAATGTTCAAGATATAATAAGTAAAAAAAAAACCTGCACAGAAGTATGAATGCTATATCTGTCATAAGAAGAGGAGACAATAAAACCATAGTTGATCCTTGAGCAATGCAGGAATAATCTGTGTACAACTTTTGACTCCCTAAAACAATGGACAATTGTGAACTGTTGACCAAAAGCCTTATCAATAACATAAATAGTTGAGTGACACCTATTATATATATTACATAGTATATTCTTATAACAAAGTAAGCTAGAGAAAAGAAAATGTTAAGAAAATCATTAGGAAGAGAAACTGCATTTACAGTACTGTACTGAATAATCAAAAATCTGCATCTAAGTGAAATTACACAGTTCAAACTCCTGTTGTTCAAGAATCAACTGTATATATTTATAACTTCTTGGTATTTGTATAAAAAAAATTTGGAGGAATATGCAAGAAACTCGTAACAGTGGTTACATGTCTGCGGAGGTAAGGAAATAAGGCATGACAGATTTTTTTGGACCACACATATTTGGTGCCTAATTCTTGAAAAAGTTTTTAATGTCACCATGGAAGAGGATAAGATTTGACATGCCTATCCCTGCCTCGGCATCAATACCAGGCTTTTGGGTCTAGGTGCAGTCACAGCTGTTGACTAGCACGTCCCAGTTGGCTTACTCTAAATCAGTCTAGGTGGGAGATGGTTGAATGGGTAAATAAGAAGAACCGTGTTTTCAAATATTTATAACTCTTGGGATTCAGGCAGTTTTGTACTGTCCCAAATTGAGCATGACATTGAAAGAAGGAAAGTTCTAACATTCCCTTCTGACTCAAAAAACCACTTTGGCTGGGCAGACAGGTTTAGAGATCTAATAGGAAGGATATAATCAGGGGAATTAAGATTACTAGACCGATAGATATGACAAAGGCACTATCTCTCCAGCTCGTAGGCTTCAATGAGTCATAAACCCATAATTATTGTTTTAATTAAAGTCTATAAAAGCAAGTAATAATGTATTGGTTCCTAGTGTCCAGCAGGAGGGGATGAATTTTTCAGGCCAAATCCCTGCTAGATTGATTCCAGAGAACCCTAGCCCTGAAAGCCACCACATGGAGCACTGGAAGCAGCAAAGACCAGTCTGTGCAGACAGTCTGAGGTCAAGAGTGGTGGATAAAAACCTGGAAGGGGACATAAATAATAATTTATCCACTACATGCCATAAAACAACAAAGAAAAACTAGTGGATTCAGATAAGTAAATGTATAAGGAAACAGAAGTTTTCCTGAAACTGAAGGATACCTTAGCCAAAGACTATTAAGTACGTTAAGGATTAAAGACATGAAAGAGAATTTACCAATTTGTAGGCACTAAACATGGGAAGCCTGAGAGATCATTTGCAAAAATGGTCTCTGTTCTCCACACCTCTCTGTGTTCCCGCCCTTTGCAATGCAACTTTGCAATGCTCTTTCTCAAAAGGAGAAGTCTCTTAATCTACTCCCTTGAATCTGAGGTGGCCTTGTGACTTGCTTTGATTAATAGGGTGTCCAGAAGTGATGATGTGCCAGTTTCAAGTGTTGACCCCGAGAGACCTTGTGGACATTTCACTCTCTCTCAAAAGTCTATCACTGCCTTAAGGACAATTCTGGGCTAAGCTTCTGGAAGATGAGAAGTGACTGAATCCAGTGCTAAGTCATTCATACTGAAGGCACTCTAGACCACCCAGCCCCCGCCAATCCTGACTGAGATCAGCAGAATGCTATATCAATCACCCCTTCAACTCATGATAAATAATAAATGGTGGTTGTTTCAAGCCACTGAGAATTGGGGTGGTTGTTACCCAGCAATAGCTAATAATACAAGAGATTTGAACATAAGGAAAGAGGGAAGGAGTGGGGGAGAGGAATATCACAGGGTAATTTTATTTACCTAATAAATGCTCCTGGGTGGCTCAGTTGGTTAAACATCCGACTTTGGCTCAGGTCTAGATCTCGTGGTTGGCGAGTTCCAGCCCCGCATTGGACTCTCTGCTTTCAGTCCAGAGCCTCCTTCAGATCCTCTGTCTCCTTCTCTCTCTGCCCCTCAGCCACTCATTTCCTCTCTCTCTCTCTCAAAAATAAACATTAAAAAAAAAAAAATAAGTGTGTCTTTTACCACTCCCCAGTGGTTTAAATGTTGGAAGTAAAATAGGAATTAAGTTAATCATTTCATCAGTTTGAGGTCACAATAATTAAAAACTAGAGTGTCATCATGACTATTGGAGCTGGCAATAACAACTTCAGTTTTCAGCATTGCACAACCACTATGCCACCTTTCTCTCACAGTAGTCCTGTGGAATAGGTAGTTTCACCCAGTAGGAAATAGGTTTAGGAAATGTAACACACTTAGAATAAAGCAGCCTCTAAATGGCAGAGTCAGATCAGCATTTCTATTTCATGAATCCAAATTCTGCTAGTGCAAAGGGTAATGAAAAAACTGTCATGGGATGCATCTTAAATTCTTATTATCCTGAAAGTTTTTATAGGATAGTAGCAGGGTCTCATTCATTTATGCCATATTTACCAAAGCTTCGGTGTTTATTTCTATTGTAAGGTGGGAACATTATTTAAACACTTGTGCTTTAGTTTTCTCAACTATACAATGGTGATTTTCATTTAAGTGACTTATTGTAAGAATTAAATACCATACTACATGTAGACCAATTTGATCAATATCTGACACATGGACAGTAATAAATGTTACTATAATCCTAGTTGTATAAAATAATCAATGGCTGGCACAGATGACATGATAATTGAACAGTAGTTGAAACCAATTAGAAGCAAACTAAATTATCTCTCCTTTAATCTTGTTAACTTGAACTTTTTCTGTTGTGTTGGGCATAAACGGACATTTCTTCAGATATGGGTGCTAAATTCTTTAAATGATTTGGTGAAAAACAAGTGTGATGATTCCCTTAGTGCTTTTAATCTCTGATTTAATGATGACGAATTATGGGAGACTCCACCATTAAAAAAGTGAATGAAGCGAGTGATGGGTACTAATGAGGGTACTTGTGATGAGCGGTGGGTGTTGTATGGAAGCGATGAATCGCTAAACTCTACACCTGAAACTAATATCACACTGTTAACTAAATAGAATTTTTTTTTAAACAAACAAAAAAACAAATGAAAACAAGAATACTCTTTCCTATATCAGAATAAATAAATGTAATAAAAGTCACCATTCCTGTTGACATCATTGTTGATTTCATTCTGGAGTAGAAAACTACAAACCAAACATAAGAGCTAATCTTAAAGGAAAATTGTAAATATAGCCTTTGTCATCAAAATTTCAAAACGGGGCGCCTGGGTGGCTCAGTCGGTTGAGCGTCAGACTTCAGCTCAGTTTCATTCATGATCTCACGGTCTGTGAGTTCGAGCCCGGTATCTGGCTCTGTGCTGACAGCTCGGAGCCTGGAGCCTGCTTCCGATTCTGGGTCTCCCTCTGTCTCTGACCCTCCCCCACTCATGCTCTGTCTCTCTCTGTCTCAAAAATAAATAAACATTTAAAAAAAAGTCAAATCAGGCATTTCAATAAAAGTTTGTCATTTGGACATCATTCTGCCTGTTGTCAAATATCCAGATTGAGGTTTTCACTGACAGGGCTACCTTTTTTTTTTTTAATGTTTATTTTTTAGAGAGAGAAAGAGAGAGAGAGGAAGAAAGAGAGAAGGATGAGTGGGGGAGGGACAGAGCGAGAGGAAGACACAGAAGCCAAAGCAGGCTCTGAGTGAGCTGTCAGCACAGAGACCAATGTGGGGCTTGAACCCACAAACCATGAGATCATGACCTGACCTGAAGCCAGATGCTTAACTGACTGAGCCACCCAGGTGTTCCTGACAGGGCTACCTTTTAACTGAATTTAGCAGGTTGTTTGTATTGCAGATTTATCATCATGATTGCCAACTTGTCATATGTAGACTCAGGCAATTTACAATCACACGCCTCAGAGAAAGTGAAATTGACTATCGCCACATCTTAAATTAAGAATTAAAAAATAATCTGTGATTCATCAATGGCAATTAAACCATTCTCTCAGTGATAAAAATCTTTTCCCATTAAAAAAATATTACTTTATTTGTTTACATTCAAAAAGTATAAAATGGGCTCAGATTCTTTGGATATTTGACTATAATCTCCATTTAATTTTTATTAACATTTCAAATTTAATTTATATCAGATAAAACTTAAGAGAAACAGTACTAGGTAAGTAATTATGGGAATATAAAAAACATTCCAGATAACACTCCTTGAGACATTCATCTGATCCCTCAGCACTAAGACTTCTCTCCTATTGTAGATAACTATCATGAAGTTTTTGGAAAACAACTTTGTATAATCTATAAACAGATGAGAGAAATTGGAACATTCCTACCAAGCATCCAAGCCCCACCCTTCTGACTGTGTGAATATTCAGGAACACCTTGGATGTTCCTCAGCACATGGTGGTGCTTCCCCTTCTTCCCCTTCTGCCCCAGGGCATGCTGCACTACCACAGGGTTTCCCCAGATGCAGCACAATTGCCACGGCTGTGGGAGGATGCTGTGGGGGGAATATCCTGCACATTTTGGAACACCTAGCAGTACCCCCCCACCTCTATCCAATAGATGCCAGTAGCAATGCTTCCCCGATCCAGTTGTGTCAATTAAATGTTTCCAGACATTACTAAATGTCTTCAAGGGGGCAAAAAAAATCCCCCTAGTTGGACCTACTACGTGATAGTCTTCAGGAAACTGCCACCCCAATCTCTACCACACCGATTCCCCTTACACAGCAGCTTTATTTATTATTTATTTATTTACATGAAATTTATTGTCAAATTGGTTTCCATACAACACCCAGTGCTCATCCCAACAGGTGCCCTCCTCAATGCCCATCACCCCCCCCCATCAACCCTCAGTTTATTCTCATTTTTTAAGAGTCTCTTATGGTTTGACTCCTTCCCTGTCTGTAACTTTTTTTTTTCCCCTTCCTTCCCCCATGATCTTTTGTTAAGTTTCTCAGGATCCACATAAGAGTGAAACATATGGTATATGTCTTTCTCTGTCTGACTTATTTCACTTAGCATAAGTCTCCAGTTCCATCCACGTTGCTACAAAAGGCCATATTTCATTCTTCATTTTTCATTCTCATCACATCCAGATGGCCAATAGGCACATGAAAAGATGCTCAATGTCACTCCTCATCAGGGAAATACAAATCAAAACTACATTAGGATATCACCTCACACCAGTCAGAATGGCTAAAATGAACAAAGCAGGAGACTATAGATGCTGGAGAGAATGTGGAGAAATGGGAACCCTCTTGCACTGTTGGTGGGAATGCAAACTGGTGCAGCCACTCTGGAAAACAGTGTGGAGGTTCCTCAAAAAATTATAAATAGATCTACCCTATGACCCAGGAATAGCACTACTAAAAATCTACCCAAGGAATACAGGAGTGCTGATGCATAGGGGCCCTTATACCCCAATGTTTATAACAGCACTTTCTACAATAGCCAAATTATGGAAAGAGCCTAAATGTCCATCAACTGATGAATGGATAAAGAAGTTGTGGTTTATATATATAATGGAATACTACTTGGCAATGAGAAAGAATGAAATATGGCCCTTTGTAGCAACCAACTTTAATGATATACACGGAGTTCTGAATCTGGTACAATGATCTCAATTCAAATCATTACATCTATGGAAATGAATCTGTACTTTCGATCTTGCACTTATGATAGAGGTTCTATTATGTAATTTATGTTGTTTGTATTACCATTACCTAGGACCTTTTTATGATAGTCTAATCTGGCCACTTGTTATATATGCATCAAAATATCAATATATAAAGGGGAGAAAAGGTGGTAAGTTGAAGAGCCTATAATCCTAAACCCAGCATACAAAAACAACTTCTATATTGGGTGATATACTTGTTATAGACACATATTAGGCGACGTGTATACATACACAAGTGCATGCATACACACACAGCTCCACACAAACCACGTTCATTATTGTCAAAGCCACAAAATCAGAGCTCTTATAACTGCCAGAAGTGTTTTAAAATGAGAATCAGTAGCATGGTTCATACAGATTTCTTTGTGGAACAGCAGTCTTCTGTATGGTGCTTTGCTGAAAGTTGATAAGAGAATGGAATACTGGAAAAAGTTTACAGTTGTAACTAGAAAGGCTAATATTCAGATTTCCAGATGATGGAAACCTCACCAAAGGGGAACCCCAGAAAGCTCCATCCTAACTGAGTTCCACAATGGTACTAGATCTAGAGGAAAGTTGTTGCCTCCCACTTTCAAGAGCCACTTAATTTCACACTACAGAGTGATTGGCAGTGGGAAATACACACTTTTTTCCTTTGGAAACAGAAAGGTGGTTGAGAGAGGAAAATCAAAATGGATGACAGAGTGATTCCTAAATTCTGAGAGATTCACTCAAAAAGAACATCATAAGACTCTGTCATTTTGGTCCAGCTGCTTCCTGAGTCCTTCCTCTGACCTGAGGCATGAGACATCAGTCCTATACATACTCCCAGGAAAATTCTGTTCACAAACTCCTTTTGAGAAAATAACTGGGTTAAAAAAGCAGTCACTTCACCAAAAAAATAACAAACGGAATCAGAGAGATTTAAGTCTAAACACAAGTTTAGGCTTGTTTTTGCCCAAATCATTTGAAGAATTTAGCACTTATATTTGAAGAAATATCTCCTTAAGTCTAACAAAGCAGAAAAAGTTCAAGTTTAGAAGAATAAATAAAAATATAAAGAATAAATAAAAATAATGCTATAATCTTAAAATACATCATATTTAAATGTCTGAAGCAAACGCTCAGTATTTTCAGTCAACGCTCTGTTTTCAGGTTAGTCTGGGCTTTATAATTATTCTAAGGAAGAATGGGACATTGTTTCTTTAACATTTCCATAAATAAGAGACTCATTTTAATGACTGTCCCAAAGAAAAGAAGATTGGTCCAATGATAAATTGGTACTACTACTCCCATAAACAGAAATCTGTGAGAAATTTAAATGACCTTTCTCTAGCTTCAAAAAATTAGTTCCACTAGAAAACTTCTGTTGAAAGAGCAGCAAATCACCCCTGCACAAAAGAATGCAGTGTGTAATGCCTTTCAGCGTCCAGCTCCCAGAGCTTTGCTTTGTAGCACTGGATGGCTTAACAATAGACTTCAACTGCATCAGAAGCACAGAACATTTTACAGACCCAAAAAGGTGCTTTCAGGTAAGAGCTACAATTATACATAAATGCGAGGGAGCAAACTGCCCCAAAGTAGAGAAAATAAGTAGGAAAGAATGATGATGTCTGAGATAAGGTTGTAGAAGGAAAGCAAAAGTAATTGGCCGTGTTTAAAAGTGTATACCAAGTTTTGAAATGGGAAGACAAAGGGAGAGAGAGAGTTGGACTTCAGACTCACCTTTCTATCAACCTTGAATTCGAAGTAAGCTCTGACTCAACTTCGTTCAATTTTTTTCCAGGATGCCAAATATTATGTTTTTAAATAGTGGCTTCAACCAACATTAAAGGTTTGTTCTGGTCATTTTCCTAAAGTAAAGGAAGTTTGGTCCAAGAATGAATTAGTACCACTTCTGTAAATAGAAATCTGTGAGAAACTTAAAACAATTTTTTTTTTCAGTTTCACTGAGAAATAACAGATGCACAGTTCAGGTGTGCACAGTATGTAAGTTCAGGTGCACAGTATGATGGTTTGATTTATATATACATTGAGTGAAATGATTACAATGGGTTCAGCCAACATCCATATTCTCATATAGATACAATAAAAAGAAAAAAAGGGGAAAAAAAAAAAAGGTGCTGCCTGTGATGAAAACTCATAGGATTTATTCTCTTAACTTTCCTATATATCATTCACAGTGTTAGCTGGAGTCATCATGTTACACCTTACAGCCCTGGTACTTACTTATCTTATAACTGTAGGTTTGTACCTTTTGACCACCTGCCTCCAATTTCTCTCCCCCCATATGCTGCCTCTGGTAACCACATGTATGATTTCTTTTCCTATGCGTTGTGTTTTTTTTAAGATTATACATAGAAGTGATGTCATACAGTATTTGTCTTTCTTTGGCCTATTTCACTTAGCATAATGTCTTCACGTTCCATTCATGTTTCACAAATGATAGGATCTTTTTTCTCTACAACAGAATGATATTCTATTGCATATATATACCACAACTTCTTCATTCGTTCACATATGGACACATAGGTTGTTTCCATGTCCTGGCTATCATAAATAGAACATTGGGGTGTGGGTAACATTCCAAGTTAGTGTTTTCATTTCCTTTGGATATATTCCCATAAGTGTAATTGCTGGATCATATGGTAATATGGTAGTTCCTTCTTTTTTTTTTTTGGTTAGAATCATACTGTTATCCGTAGTGGTTGTACCAATTTATATTTCCACCGGCAGTTCACAAGGGCTTTTCTCCACAACCACACCAGCATTTATTATCTGTGAGAAACTTTTTCTAGCTGTGAAAAACCAGGTGACTGTTGTAAGAACATCCCTGGAAGAACTGAATACAACACCACAAATTGACCAAAGGCTCCAAATCCTAAGATTTGAAATTCATTCTGTGTTTTAAACAGAGGCCATCCTTCTCATGGGACTGTTACCAGACCATGAGGTGGGAGGTGAAGGGTAGGGAGAGGCGCTAGGAAGACCAGGGTTCCCTTTATACCTCAATGACTCCCTTCTACAGCAGGGGAGTAAAATTTCCCCCAACCTTCTATTTCCTTTTCCAATGTCAGGCTAGCATCTTGGTCACGTGGTTCTCCCAGCCTTTCTCAAATTGCTCCTTCCCTCCCTCCCTCTGTTAGTTAGTTAGTTAGTTAGTTAGTTAGTTATTTGCACAAGCATCTCTCTTTGATATAATCCTTGTGTGTTAATCCAACTTTGATGTCTGACCCAAACTGACATGGAGCATATATTTTTAAATCAGCATGTTCTCAGGTTTATTAATTAGATGATTCTGAAATTCTAGAGAAAAGCCATGCACTAATGTGCTCAGAAAGTCTTGTCTTCCAATACTTCCTAAAAGTTCTGTTAAGGGCAAACCCTGAAAGAAAATGAAAGAAACAAAACATTTATAATATAGTAAGGGGGTATATAATATATATATATATATATATATATATATATATATATATATATATATATATAAAATGGGATTTACAAAGGGTAAAAGAATTCACAAAATTATGATCTCAACTATGTAAAACAGTATTTATGGGGTGAGAGTAATGCATCATACCAGGTGTTTTTATCTGTTTCCTATTTTTATTATATTCCACGTTTGCTTAATTGAACATATCAATATTAGGAATAAAAATAAAAAATATATATGACATACATTAACCAAGTCAAGGAGAGAGGGAAGTGAGATCAAAATCAAACAATTGGAATATATGTCTTAGATCCTTGCACATCTACTTCCTCCAAAAAAAAAAGTGAGTACTTGATTGTTGACTGACTCCTGGCACATGTCCATTTTACCCCCAACAGAGAAGTCTTTGCTAGGTCGGAAATTTTCACTTTTCTATTAGAGGAAATATAGTCCTCATCTTTGGGAACTAGATTTCTTTAAGAAACTTCATTACTACCACATGAGACATGCAGTAGAAGCACCCAGAGATTCTTGTTCCTCCTGAGTGGTGCTCTGTCCCTACTGACTGGAGAGCCAGACTAGTCTTCTGTGAATTTCATACCACCCTGCTATACTCTGAGTACCTTACCCAATGGCTTCCTCTTTCGACATATTCTTAAAAGCATAGAGTTCCATTAGTCTCAAAATGAATGAGGTAAACTAGAAAAAAAAAGCAATATTTTCTTGACTTTGCATCACCTATCTCCTTTTGCTCTAAAGTACTAATTCTTTTATGGAAGAACTATTACAATTACTAAGTAAACAAACACAACAATTTCATTTTGTAAAATATTTATTTATTTTGAGAGAGAGTTTGTGTGCATGTGTGCACACATGAACAGGGGAGGAGCACAGACAGGAAAAGAGAGAGAATCCCAAAAAGGCTCTATGCTGTCAGTGCAGAGCCTGATGCAGGGCTTGATCTCACAAATGAGATCATGACCTGAGCTGAAATCAAGAGTTGGACACTTAACCAACTGAGCCGTCCAGGTGCTCCAACACAGCAATTTCTCAGTAAAGATGCCTCCACCATGTCCAGTTTAAAAATTTCTTATAGGTAAATAGTCCTTTCAAGATTCAAAGTTCTCATCAAATTTACTTTCCATTTAAGGGGCTGTCCTATTTTGTTCTCATTTCCAAGATCATGTCTTAGTATAGGAAGAAAGGGGGATAACCTTATGGCGTTTGGGTACTGGACTGATGACTGTGTTTCATCTGCCTCTACCTAATTAGAGTCCTCCAACATGACTCTGGTTTAGCATCAATCTCAATTCTTTTTTCTGCTGAACTCTCCATGGATTGTTTAAGTCATGGTCATTTTATTCTCTTTGATAAAGGAAAGACATGGCAGTTCTAGGGGTTAGCCATCTCCTTCTGACCAGGCACCCTACCTTTGTTCTTACTAATTATATGTCCCAAGTTATGGGCATTACTCTCTTGTAATCCCAAATTTGGGAAATCTACCCTGAAGACCTCTACTTCAGGGTCACTTCACCCCTCATGATGGTTATCTCCTATGAGTTTGCCAGCCTGTACCCTCAGCCATATCCTGTGTCCTTGTTGGGCACACTCAGGAACTTTTGGATCCCCTTTGTTTATGCAGGTTCTGAGGAGGTTGGAGCTCAACATCTCTATGTATATTTCCCTCAACCATTTCTAATATACTTCTCTCTGTCTCTTTAGATATGACACCATGCTATGTGGTTTCTTTGAGGGCTTAGCATTTTGCAGAGAAATATCCCCCAGCAGATAGATAGATAGCCTCTTACACTGGGGTTTTGTCTCCCCAAAAGCATCTAAGTTTATATACCTTCAGGAGTTCCAACCTTCTACTCAAAAAGAGAAATCAGTTACCTAGTGTCTTTTTTTAAAACTATACAACTCCTCTCTCAGTCAGTGTCTATAATCAGAGGAAAGGCTTTCAACTTCCTTTTTGTGGTGACTGAATATTTCTGAATGTAGTACAGTCCTCTGCTCTGTGTTCTACAATGCTGCTCCTTTTTAAAGCAATAAGCCTCATGGCCTTGCTTTTTATTGCAAAAGGGCTGCTGGGGAAGGAAAAGAACAAAACTAGATTACTAAAATGGAAGATATACTAGGAGATGTTCCAACATCATTTGCTCACATTGGAGTGACTTTCACCCTTTTAACTTCTTTAGCAAGATGGTATCTTCCATATATTTATTTTAAAAAAAATTAAGTATCATTAAGTAAACTAAAAGGCAGTTACTGTTTCCATACCTATTTTTTAGATATTAAAAGTGTGGCACAGAGAAATGGCATTATTTATCCTAGGTTTCTTAACTAGGAAGTGGTATATCTAACATTTTAACCCAGCCTTATCTGAGTTTGGAGCCCTCAACACTTTGATTTCATGCATACTAAAGTCCCACGGTCTATCATGCATTCTATCTCTCCTATTTCTTCTTCTTTAACCTAATCTTCTGGTTGAGAAAAGGAGACGGGGGAGGGAGAAGAATTCTAATGCCAGGGCTCCCATAATTAACTCCTTTCTTCAGCCTCGTCTCCCTCAGATGGGCATGCAAATAATCCCAAGGCATTTGCTCAATACCCTGATATGCCTTTGTAGGGGAGGAAAGCTTTTCCCTTCTTCCATTTTAGGTTCTTTGGCTGGTCTAATAACTAAATTGACACAAACAGATTAACAGGAGAAAGAAATTTTAATTAGTGCTGTTCATAGAAATATAAGACTTAAAATGTGATCTAAGCAAGCAAGTTTTATACATTATTAAACAAAGAAAAAATTTGTGAAGAATTTATAAGACAAAGAAGTTTGGGCTTGGGTAGTAAATTAGTGAAGAAGTCACAAAATTGGTTTATACGGCTTTGTAGGTTCTAAATTCGCTATCTCTGTTGGTGAGGATGTCTCTTTTCTTCCTAGTACAGGGAAATTACCTTTCACATGAAAGATTTATTTCCCACTTTCAGGGGACAAAGGACAGTCAGAATGTTTTTCTTGCACTGGCTGTTTCTTAAGTAACTTTAATTCAAAATATTCAATATGGCAAAGTGTATATTTTGGGGCAATCTTTCCTGAACCTTATCACTTTTTTCTTGGATGGCAGTTCTATTTTTTTCTTGTTATTGTTTCAAGTTTTTGTTTAAATTCTAGTTAGTTGACATATAAGGTAATATTGGTTTGAGGAATAGAATTTAGTGATTCATCACTTACATATAACACCCAGTGCTCATCACAAGTACCCTCCGTAATATCCATCACCTATTTAGCCCATCTTCTGCTCACCTCCTTCTATCAACCTTCAGTTTGTTCTCTATAGTTCTGAGTCTCTTGTGATTTGCTTATCTCTCTTTTTTCCCTTCCCCTACATTCATCTGTTTTGTTTTATTTTGTTAAATTCCACATGTGTATTTGTCTTTCTCTGGCTGACTTATTTCACTTAGCATAATACACTTATCTCCATCCATGCCATTGGAAATGGCAAGATTTTATTCTTTTTGATGTCTGAGTACTATTCCACATCTTCTTTATCCATTCATCAGTCGATGGATATTTGGGCTTTTTCCATAATTTAGCTATTATTGATAATGCTATTATAAACATTGAGGTGCATGTGCCCCTTCAAGTCAGTATTTTTATAACAGCATTTCCACCAACAGTGTAAGAGGGTTCTCCTTTTTCCTCATCCTTGCCAACATCTGTTGTTTCTTGTGTTAATTTTAGCCATTCTGACTAATGTGAGGTGGTATCCCAATGATGAGTGATGTTAAGCATTCTTTCATGTGTCTCTTAGCCATTTGTATGTCTTCTTTAGAGTAATGTCTGTTCATGTCTTCTGGCCATTTTTTAACTGGATTATTTATTTTTGGGGTGTTGAGTTTTATAAGCTCTTTACAGATTTTGGATACTAAGTCTTTATCAGATGTGGGGTAACAGTTCTATCTACTCATTCTCTTATGAGTGTGAATCTCTCAGCTCCTAAGAAGACCTGTGTCTTTTCCTTCAATGAAGTCTCTGAGTAGTCGTTTAAACCTTTCTTACCCAGGAATTTGATTAAAGCCTTTATATTATAAAATAGCAACTATTAAGTACAGATCAGTACAGAAACAATGTGAAAGGTCTCATTACTATCTTCCCCTTTCCTCCCCTAATGCACATTCACAGAAGACAACAATAGGGGGGAAAAAAAGAGATGGAAAAGATATGAATAAAAACTGAAAATATCAGAATTAGGCCATTAACAAAGTCACGTATTTGAAAGCATTTTACTCAACACTACAGTTAAGGAGAAGTTGACAATTAAAGCTAATTTCATGTGTCTGTTTATAGAAAAAATTTGTGGCTTAATGGTAGGTCATTTTAATAAGGCACAGTTACTACATAATTCTCTATAAGAGGTCTTTTGTCTCCAAGTCTGTGCATATTTCTTTCTAATCAGTGTACAGACTGTAATCTCAATTCTCTTCTAAAGTTGATGTATGTTTGCAACCAGAGGCCAGACTTAGATGAGAGTAATGAAGATCTGGATGATGTGGTGTAAATAAATAAATAAAGTATTTTCATACATCTGTAAGATAAAAGCCTAAGCAGACATTCAATCAAATATATTTTTGAACCTTCAATGTTATCCATTCAACAAAGTAGGAAGTAGGCACTTTGGTAATTTCATCTTAAAATGACATTTTTAAAAATGTTGCTCTGGGAAAATGGGAAAATTTTTCTTGCTTTCATTTTGTGCAATTTGAACTACCCCAAATCAGTATCTTGAACCTCTTAACTTGTAACATCATAAGAAATGACACTTAGCTGATTATTTCTCAGAATAGCACAAGTGGACCCACTTCGTCCAAAGCACTCAACAGTACGTCTGCTACTTCAGCTGCAGCAGTTTGATTGCTACAGAGAGAGAAAGCTCTGACTTTAGAGAAACCCACATCTTAGTACTAATATCTTTTCCCTAATGGAGCCCTTTTACTTTGCCTCTTTGAAACCCATTTCTTCACTGTAAGTCTAGAAATAGGAAAATTGTATTGAGCTTTGAGGCTTTGGTTGATGATTGTGTAGTCATACTGAGTTTCTTGACTTCTCTTGGTGATATTCTGATATTGGTGTCTAGAAAATTTCTTTGTTATAATTTTGGTTACCTTTGTTTATCTGTGCTAATAGAGAACACAATTTCATAGTGTCCATTTTCAAGCTTCCAGTGTTTGATTTCCATGCATATTCTATATAATCATGCTTTAGGCTACATTGAAGATATAAAGGAAAATGTAGAGTTTCTGTCCTCAGAAAACAATTTAATGGTAGAGTCAAGATAAAAGCATCTGGATTTGTAGTGGCAAAAAAACAAACAAACAAAAAAAACAAACAAACAAAAAAACCCACAAAAAACCAAAAAACAAAAAAAAAAACAAAAAAAATATCTATTTTAATCAAGATATCAGATAGTCTATATATTTTCCTGGGAAGCCAAGGTTGGAGGCTGTGAAACCAGAAACAGTTCCCTAAATCACACTGAAGTACTGCTCAAAGGGATTTGGTAATGCTGCCATTGGAGCCAAACACTGGGGCTGGTGACTAGAGCCCTTTGGATGATGGGCTCTAGATTCTTCCTGCCTGAATCTCTTCAATTGTTCCCCTGGAAACCAATTGGAGCTGCCACCAATTGGCGGTGGAGATGCCACCGCCATCACTTAAATGGTTCTTACAAAGAAGCTGCATTTTGGCTTTATCATCTTCTAACTCAGAATTCAGCACAGATACATCTGATTGGCCCAGGCCACTACCTGCACCTTAGCTGAAAGAAGGTCTGGAAATACCAGTATCTGACTTCTGTAGTGGAAATTCACAAAGGGAGGAATTCCCCCAATACTGGAAGAGTGTTTAAAGGTTTGGAGTAGCATTCAGGAGGAATGACTATTAATCATTAGACAACACTAAAGCAAATTAAATACAATTGCCCTTATGTTATAGTATAAAATGCTGAATTATGTGGTGTAGATTATATGTTTTCTAGGGTTTCCAGCAGCAGCAGCAGTCTTTAAGCAGGATTCTTTAAAAAAGTAATATTAGTTGGGCACTTACTATGTTATAAATATTTTTGTGTATTATTTCATTTAATCCTAAGAGATGATACCATTATAGCATTTGTGCTAAGCTATTAGCCTCCCAAATATGTCCACATGTAAATCACCAAAACCTGTGAATATGTTAAGAAATATTATTAATGTAAGGGTCTTAAATTGAGAAGATTATCCTGGGTTATCCAAATGGGTCCAAATGTAATCTTAAGGTCCTTATAAGAGGGAAGGTCACAGTCACAAAGAAGACGTCACAAAAGAAGCAGGGTTGAAATAATGAAATTTTAAGGAGAAAGGGGCCATGAGTCAAGGAATGCAGATGGCTTCTAGAAACTGGAAAAGTCAAAGAAATAGATTCTCTTCTAGAGTCTTGAGAAGGAATGAAACTCTTTCCACATTTTCACTTTTTTTCCTGTGAGACCCATTTTAACATTATAGTCTTCGGAATTGTTAAGATAATAAATTTGCATGGTCTTAAGTCATCACATTTGTGGTAATTTTTTCTAGCATCAATAGAAAACCAATACAGCCCCATTTTATAGATATGGACGCTAAGGCTTAGACAATGTAATTCATACACCCAAATTTTCATACCTAATGAGTATCAGAGCCAGGATTTAGAGTCATATTGGACAACGAACTCCACAGTTTGTTCACTACCTCTCATTTCATGCCCTTGTCAATGCTATAGGCATTTGTTCTGCTGAGAACATGATTCTCAGGGACAAGAGAAAAGAAAGAGTATTTCATGGCATAACATTAAAGAATTGGCCAGATGTCAATAAGCAAATAAGGACTAAAAGAATTTTGCAAATAAAGTTTCAGAACTTATGGAGTCACAGCCCAGCAGTATAACACTTATTAAAATTCCAGTATAATTAACATGTAGTGTTATATTAGTTTCAGGTGTACAGTATACTGATTCAGCAATTCTGTACATTATTCAGTGCTCATTGTGATAAATATACTATTAATCCTCTTCTATTTCACCTATCCTCCCACCCCCAACCCCTCTGGTAACTATCTGTTCTCTATAGTTAAGAGACTTTATTTGTTTTCTTTTCAATTTTTTTTCTTTTTCCGTATTTGTTTTTTTCTAATTGACTTATTTCACTTAGCATTATACCCTCTAGATCCATCCATGTTGTTGCAAATGGTAAGATGTCATTCTTTTTATGGCTGAGTATATTCCATTGTGTATATATGCCACCTCTTCTTTATCCATTCATCAGTTGATAGATAGACATTTGGGCTGCTTCCTTCTTTGGCTGTTGTAAGTAATGTTGCAATAGATATAGAGGTGCATATATTTTTTTAATTAGTGTTTTTGTATCTTTGGGTAAATACCCAGGAGTGGAATTACTGTATTATATGATAGTTCTATTTTTAATTTTTTGAGGAACTTCCATACTGTTTTCCACGGTGGCTGCACCAGTTTGCATTCTCACCAACAACGTGTGAGGGTTCTTTTTTCTCCCAATCCTTGCCAACGCTTGTTGTTTCTTATTTTTTAGTTTAGCCATTCTGACAGGTGTGATGTGGTATTTCATTGTGATTTTGATTTGCGTTTCTCTGATGATTATTGCTGTTACGCATCTTTTCATATGTCTGTTGGCTGTCTGTATGTCTGGAGAAATGTCTGTTCATGTCTTCTTCCCATTTTTAAGTTGGATTGCTTGTTTTATGGGTGGTGAGTTGTATAAGATTTTTGTACATCTTGGTTACTAACCCTTTATCAGATATGTCATTTGCAATTATCTTCTATTAAGTAGGTTGCCTTTTTGTTTTGTTGATTATTTCCTTCACTGTGAAGAAGCTTTTAATTTTATGTAATCCCAATAGTTTATTTTTGCTTCTGTTTCCCTTGCTTCAGGAAATATATCTAGAAAAATATTGCTATTGGCTAACGTCAGAGAAATTACTGTTTGCACTCTCTTATAGAATTTTATGGTTTCAGGCCTCACATTTATGCATTCATTTTGAGTTTGTTTTTGTGTATGATGTTAGAAAGTAGTCCAGTTTCATTCTTCAACATGTAATTGATCAGTTTTCCCAACTCCATTTGTTGAAGAGATTGTCTTTTCTGCATTGCATAGTCTTTCCTCTTTTGCCAAAGTTTAATTGTCCATATAATTATGAGTTTATCCTGGGTTTCTCTATTCATCTATGTGTCTATTTTTGTTCCTAGTGCCAGACTGTTTTGATTACTACAGGTTGTCAGTGTATCTTGAAATCCAGGGTTGCGATAGTTTTGTTCTTTTTCAAGATTGCTTTGACTATTCAGTGTCTTTTGTGGTTCAATACAAATTTTAAGATTATTTGTTCTAGTTCAGTGAAAAATCTGTTGGTATTTTGATAGGGATTACATTAAATCCAGAGATTGCTTTTCGTAGTTTGGGCATTTTAAGAATATTTGTTCTTCCAATCTGGGGCATGGAATATCTTTCCATTTTTTTGTGTTGTGTTCCATTTGTATCATCAATACTTTACAGTTTTCAGAATATAGGTCTCTCACTTCCTTGGTTAAGTTTATTCCTAATTATTTTATTCTTTTTGGTATAATTGTAATTGGAACTGATTCTTTAATTTCTCTTCCTGCTATTTCATTATTAGTGCATAGAAATGCAACAGATTTCTGTATATTGATTTTGTATCCTGTTACTTTACTGAATTTATTTATCAGTTCTAGTAGTTTTTTGGTGGAGTCCTTAGGGTTTTCTATATATAGTACGTTATCTGCAAATACTGAAAGTTTTACTTCTTTCTTACTAATTTGGATGTCTTTTATTTCTTTTTCTTGTCTGATTGCTGTGGCTAGGACTTCAAATGTTATGCTAAATAAAATTGGTGACAGTGGACATTTCTGTGTTATTCCTGATATTAGGGGAAAAGCTCTCAGTTTTTCATCACTGAGTATGATGTTAGTTATGGTTTTATCATATATGGTCTTTGTTTTGTTGAGGCATGTTCCCTCTAAACCTACTTTGTTCAGGGTTTTTATCATGAATGGTTGTTGTACTTTGCCATATGCTTTTTCTGAAGCCATTGAAATGATCATATGGATTTTATCCTTTCTCTTGTTGATGTGAGGCATCCTGCTGATTGATAAATATTGAGCCACCTTTGCCTCCCAGGAATAAATATCACTTGATTGGGGTAAATGATTTTTTGATTGCTAATATTTTGTTGAGGATTTTTCGTATCTGTGTTCATAAGATATAATGGTCTATAATTCTCTCTCTCTCTCTCTCTCTCTCTCTCTCTCTCTCTCTTTGTAGTATCCATCTAGTTTTAGTATGTGGGTAATTCTGGTCTCATGGAATGAATTTGGAAGCTCTCCTTCCTCTTCTAATTTTTGGAATAGTTTGAGAAGAATAAGTATTAACTCTTCTTTAAGTATCTGGTAGGATTCACCTGCAAAGCTGTCTGGTTCTGGACTTTTGTTTGTTGGAAGTTTTTTGATTCAATTTCATTGCTGGTAAATGGTCTGTTCAAATGTTCTAATTCTTCCTGATTCACTTTTGGGAGATTATATGTTTCTAGGAATTTATCCATTTCTTCTAAGTTGTCCAATTTGTCATATAATTTTTCATAATATTCTTTTATAATCCTTTGCATTTCTGTGGTGTCAATTTCATTTATGATTTTGAGTATTCTCTCTTCCCTTTTCTTCCTTCCTGTCTCTATCTTTCTCTCTCTGTCTGTCTGTCTGTCTGTCTCTCTTTTGATGAGCCTAGCTGAAGGTTTATAAATTTTGTTGATCTTTTCAAAGAACCAGCTTCTGGTTTAATTAATTGGTTCTATTGTTTTTTCATTTCTATTTTGTTTATTTTACTCCAACATTTATTATTTCCTTCTTTGTACTGATTTTTTGTTTTGTTTGGTCATCTTTTTTTCCTAGCTCCTTTAGTTACAGAGTTAGGTTGTTTATTTGAGATTGTCCTTGCATCCTGAGGTAGGTCTGTATTACTATAAACATCCTTCTCCCCACAGCTTTTGCTTCATCCCAAACATTTTGGACTATTGTGGTTTCATTTTCATTTGTCTTCATATATTTTTTATTTCTTCTTTGATTTTTTTGGTGACATATTCATTGTTTAGTAAAATTTTATTTAGCCTTCATGTATTTGTGTTTTTTCCAGACTTTTTCTTGTGGTTGATTTCTAGTTTCATAGCATTGGGATCAGATGCATGTTATGAGTTCAGTTTTTTTTTTTTTTTAATTTATTGAGATGTGTGATGTGGCATAGCATGCCATCTATTATAGAGAATGTCTCATGCACACTTGAAAATAATTTGTGTTCCAATGTTTTAAGGTGGGATGTTCTGAATATATCTGTTAGAACCATCTGGTCCAATGTGTCATTCAAAGCCATTATTTCCTTATTGATTTTCTATTTAGATGATCTATCCATTGGTATAAGTAAGGGTGTTAAAGTCCCCTACTGTTTTGTTAGTATCAATTACTTTATGTTTGTTTTTAGCTGCTTTATGTATTTGGGTGCTTTCATGTTGGGTGTATATTTACAATTCTATCTTCTTGGATTTTTTCCTTTATGATTATATAGTGTACTTCTTTGTATCTCGTTACAGTCTTTGATTTAAAGTCTGTTTTGTCCAATATAAATATTACTACCCCAGCTTCCTTTTCACTTCTATTTGCATGATAAACATTTTACTATTTCTTCATGTAATATCTACAGGTGTCTTCAGGTCTGAGATGAGACTCTTGTAGGCAGAACATCTATACGTCTTGCTTTTTAATCCATTATATCACCCTATGTCTTTTGGAGTGTTTAGTCCATTTACATTCAAAATAATTACTGATAGGTATGTACTTATTGCCATTTTGTTGTCTTATCGTTTTTGTAGTTATTTTGTGTTCCTTTCTTTTTCTCTCTTCTGTCATGGTTTGCTGGCTTTCTTTAGTAATATATTTGTATTCCTTTCTCTTTAATTTTTGTATATCTGTTACTGTTTTTTGATTTGTGGTTACCATTAAGTTCATATATAACATCTGTGCACATAGCAGTCTATATTAAGTTAATGGTTACTTATGTTTGAACCCATTCTTTACCCCTCTTCCCTCTCTTATCTATGTTTTAGGTATATGGTGTCATACTTTACGTCCTTTTGTTTTGTGATTTCCTTGACTGATTTTTATAGGTATATTTAATTTTACTACTTTGTGCTTCCCACTTTTCTTACTCCTACTTATGACCTTTCTTTTTCACTCAGAGTCCCTTTTAACATTTCTCATAGGGCTAGTTTAATGGTGATGAACTCCTTTAACTTATTTGTCTAGGAAACTCTTCATATCTTATTCTGTTCTGAATGACAGACTTGCTGAATAGAGTATTCTTGGTTGCAAGTATTTTTTTTTTTCAGCATTTTGAATATATAATGCCCCTCTATTCTGGCTTGCAATGCTTCTGCTGACAAATCAGCTGATATCCCTTTCTCTCAATGCTTTTAAAATTCTCTCTTTATCATTACTTTTTGCCATTTTAATTACTATGTGTCTTGATGTGGACCTCCTTGGGTAAATTTTGTTGGAGAGTCTCTGTACCTCCTCAGTCTAGATTTTGGTTTCCTTTCCCAGACTTGGGAAATTTTCACCTATGGTTTCTTCAAATAAGATTTCTGCCCCTCCTTTTTTTCTCTCTTCTCTTTCTTGGATCCCTATAATAACAATGTTTTTATGCTGAATGGTGTCACTGAATTAAATAGCCTATTTTCATTTTTATTATTTTTCTCTCCTGTTCTGCTTGATTACTTCCCATTGCTCAGTCATCAAGGCCACTGATCTATTCTGCTTCCTCTAGTCTACTGTTTATTCTATCTAGTGTATTATTAATTTTAGTTATTGAGTTCTTCATCTCTGATTGGGTCTTTTTTATGTTTTCTATCTCTTTGAGGAGAGTCTCACAGAAGTCCTCCACTCTTTTCTCAAGTCCAGTGAGTGACTTTATGACCATCACCTTTTTAAAAAATTTGTTTATTTATTTATTTATTTATTTACTTAGTTAGTTAGTTAGTTTTAGAGACACAAAGACACCACAAGTCAGGGAGGGGCAGAGAGAGGTGGGGAGAATACCAAGCAGGCTCCATGCTTTTAGCACAGAGCCCAACAGGGGCTCAAACCCATGAAGCCATGAGATTATGACCTGAGCCAAAACCAAGAGTAGGCCACTTAACAGACTGAGCCACCCAGGCACCCTTATGACAATTACCTTAAATCCTCTGTCAGGCATATTACTTATCCCCCTTTCATTTTCTTTTTTTTTTTTTTTTTATCATTTTTTATTATTTTTAATTTTTTTAATGTTTGTTTATTTTTGAGAGCAAGAGAGACAGAGCATGAGCATGAGTGTGGGAAGGGCAGAGAGAGAGGGAGACACAGAATCCAAAGCAGACTCCAGGCTCTGAGTTGTCAGCATAGAGCCCCATGCGGGGCTCAAACTCACAGACCAGGAGATGATGACCTGAGCTGAAGTTGGCGGCTTAACTGACTGAGCCACACAGGTGCCTCACTTATCCCCCTTTCATTTAGCTTTCTTGCTGTCATTTTGTCCTGTTCTATCATTTGGGACATATTCCTCTGTTTCCTCATTTTGCCTAACTTTCTATGCCTGTTTCTATGTATTAGGAAAGTTAGATACATCCTCTGCTCTTGAAGGTAATAGCCTTAAGGAGAGAAGATCCAGTGGTGGCCTGCAGTGCATTGTCCCTTGTTCACCAGAACCTGGCCCTTCAAGGTTGTTTCCTATGTGTGTTGCATGCACCCTACTGTTGTGACTGAGTTATATTTGCCTTCAGTCCAGTCATCTGCAATGACTGTCTTTGCCTGTTGTGGGCAGGGTTTGGTTCTTGTGTTGTTAGTGGATGAGATTGGGGTTGCCTTGGGCTTAAACTGAATCAGACTAGGCATTTGCCAGAGATGCAGTAGCACCAAACTGCAAGCTGCATTCCCCTTTTTGTGCCTTGAGATGCCTTTGTTGGTGGGTGGGGCCTGCAATCAGACCTGATGTCTCAGACCGGTATGTGTGGTTATCTTCCCCTCTCCCTAGGGCAGGAGTCACTTTGGAGTGTTGCTGGCCCCTATTATGGTTATTTGTACCCTGCTAGTCTTGCGGCATCTCTATGGATGAGCTGCGGCCAAGGGTGTATTAGATGGGTCAGGTCCATAAGAGAACACAGGGGTGGGGCAGGTGGTGCCAGCAAGGTCTGCGCTGGTCTACTCTTGGAGAGGGTATACAGCTGCTTGGGGGAAAGTTCCTGCCCAGGCTTGGATGGAGAGATGTTTCCACAGAGTGTGGAAGCAGAGAGCAAGCTAGGTGGAAAGTGTTCCTATTGCATGCTGGCTCCCACAGGTACCTGTGTATTTGGGGTAGGGGACAGGAGAGGGAAATGGAACCCACCAGCTCTTTTGTTCTTGGAGAAGTTACCCAAAGATCCCTACCCCTCCAGCACAGGCTGTGAGAGTAGGCATTTTTCAACCTGCTGCTTTTATGCTGTATCTCAGCTGGGCTATTTGTTGTATTGTCTCTTTAAGGGCAGGGACTCCGCCCTTTCAGCTCTCCCAGAACATGGCCTGCTGATTTTTAAAGTTTGAGGTGTTAAGCTCCACTGATTTTTAGGCCTCTCTGGTTTTCAAAGCCAAATGGTATAGGGATTCATCTTCTCCATGTGGGTCCCCCAAGCCTCAAGTGACCTACATGAGGTTTACTCTTCTCCCCAATCTGTACCCATGGCATTCCTCCCTTCTGTGGACAGTCCTATGAGTCCGTTTGGCTCCCAACTCCATCTCTGCCTTTTCTACCCTCTTCAGTTTGGACTCGTTTCTATATTTAGCTATGGGGAGTCTGTTCTGTCAGTTTTCAGGTCATTTTCTCAGTTATTTACCCTGATGTGGGTGTTATCTAGTTGTATCCATGGGACAAGGTGAGCTTGGAATCCTCCTATTCCTCCATCTTTTCATTATAGCATTTTAAACTAGGCAAATAAAACCCCAGAATATTGCCTAGTGACTATATATACCAGAATATACCAAAGTACTGACATGTGAGGAGGAGAGGCCACCTTTCTCCTGTGTGATGCTTCCACAGGCAGCTGCATTAATTATGTAACACCCTTGGTCTCTCTGCATGTATACTTCCATGCCTCAGAGGTACAGGAATAGCTTATTTTATCACTTAGATTGTAAGAGGAAGTGAAGATGTGTATCTTATGCCCTTCTTCTTTTCCACCTTTTGGGATGCTGCCTACCTGCAAATAGTGTTCCTATCTGGTCTTCCATTCCATGGCTTTATAGGGGCCAGCTCTCACATGGGTGCCTCTGTTGTTTAATGCTGCCTGAGACTGAGATGTAAATGTTCCTTGATATGAGATACAGTATTAATGAATCCACTTCAATCTCAGACATAAAAGAATCTTCTCCAGTGTAGCATTTATTGTTAACAAAGGTGATATTTTTTCTTTCCACCCCTTGATCTCTCTTTAACTTTTCAGAACTAAATAGAAGAGAGTGCTATGTATTGAACCATCTAAAATCTCAGCTAACACAACTTTGAAGTCACTTTAAGGCAATGCTTTCTACCTCTTTTTTTCAAATACCAATCTTCTAGTAACATCTTTTTACTACCCCATTTTCTTCAAACTGATAGTTAAAAAAAAATCCTCCTATTTGAGGACGTAGTTGCCTTAATTGCATCTTTCAAATGTTTTACTACTTCTGACAAATAGATGAATTGCCTTTAGGGGTTGGAGCCTTAGACCAAAATAACAGTTAACTGTCTATAGCTAGACAATTATAATTATAATTTGGATACCATGCTGAAAGCTTTCTTTTGCTCTCAGTAGGTAAAGGTACAGGATAGCCTAAACAGAAATAATCATGTCCTCTCTGAATATTAAGATATAACCCATACTTAACTAAATATGTTAAAATTTTAAATTTTAAAAGTGGAGCTATCTGAAAATATTAATACTAGTACAGTTTAATTGATATTTTTCAAAGATTCAAACATGCAATATGCCTTATTACTATAAGTCACCTTTACTAGAATTTTAGAGTTTCATTAAATTTCTTAAAATTTCTTTTTTTAATATGTGTTTATTTTTGAGACAGAGGGAGACAGAGTGCGAGTGGGGGAGGGGAAGAGAGACAGGGAGACACAGGATCTGAAGCAGGCTCCAGGCTCTGAGCTGTTAGCACAGAGCCTGATGCAGGGCTCGAACCCACGAACTGTGAGATCATGACCTGAGCCGAAGTTGGACGTTTAACCAACTGAGCCACTCAGGCACCCCTCATTAAATTTCTAATCATTCTTTTACCTCATCACTTCCTGGATCTTGAATATAGAAATCAACTATGTTCCATTCAAAGTGTGTTATTGACAAGCAGTCAGCTGCCCTCTATACAAGTTTATCACCTGCCTTAGCTCATTGGTGGTTGGTATAGAATGGGATAGAAATACATTTCTTGGCCTTCATTTGACCTTTGACCACTTCATGTAACATATGACGACAAATGTATGTATCTGACTGTATTATACTGACCTTATCCTTCATTTATCTCCTTGTTTTAGCTTCATTTTATATTTATCAGTTAAAATAGCCATGTCTAAATGCTTATACACACATATACGCGCACACATATCACACCTGTATCTCCAAAGAAATATTCTTTTAAAGTAATTTGTTCATACTGACAGCATTCCTCTGGTATCTGCTTTTCACATTACTCTTAATATAAACTGATAATGTTTTAATTCATTTAAGATCAATTTTAATGTAAAAACAAACAGAAGAGTTGGAGAAGCCATTTAAAAGAAACCATATCTTTTTTATAAGAATTCGATTTTAGCTCTCTACCAAGTAAGCTTAAGATGGACAAATGATGACCTTCTCACAGCAAATCATTACATGTTTCACAAGAGCAGATCTGGTTTTGAATGCTATGAAGCCCCAAATTCTCCCACAGAAAGCAGTCACAGTAAAGCATTCCATGTTTCAGGAACCAGACCCTTCCTTTTAAACTGAAGGGTCAAATTTAAAAGTAGTAGACCTTTAAATTCTTACCGTATACACATTCACACAGACATACACACATTAACTATGTAAATTATATCAGGTAAAGTATGTGTTAATTGTCTCAATCTTGGTAATCATTATATAATGCATATGTATATCATATCATCATGTCATGCACTTTGAATATGTACAATTACATTTGTCAATTCTTCCATAAAATTGAAAAAATAAAGTCTTAAAAATTTAAATAAATTATTTAAATTATTATTAAATTTAAATTATTATTAAATTTAAATTATTTCTTTTGGGAGAAAAATTAGATAAAAATTGAACTGGAAAAATAAAAGCAGTAAAGAAAACTGAATTTAAGCACATCCCATTCTGAACTGTCTTCAAGACAACATTGCCAATTATGTATTTTCTGTGTGGCACATGGTTTAGCCATTCCATCATTGTTTGCAGTGAATAGATGCAAATTGTTGTCTCAAGTTTTATGTGAGTTGTGTATATTTTTTTTATATTTTTTACCTGCCAAGGATAACACCTGGTATTGAATTGTCTATTTTAAAATTATAATTTCAAAAATGATACTGTGATGAGTTAGTACGAACCATAAGGGACCATGTTTTAAGATGACTAAACATTTCATTTCACTTGTAACTATTTCAATTTGTTGCAACTTATAAGCATTCAGTCTTCATTAAAATTGTGTGGATTATTGCTAATTTGGAACAGTGGCTATCCTAAATACATGCTAAATTTACCTTTGCTACTTTAAAAAGGCATAAGATTTTGTCTTCAAACCAGCGGAGTTAAATCAGAATATCTTATTGGGATGTAGAAACACATGTTCTTTTAGATCTCTTTAGACAATTTCAGTGTCAAACAGAATAGAAAATCATTGGCTTGGGTGATGCTGTTTTGATGGTGGTGGCTTTGCTGTACATATACCTCTTAGGCATCTGACCATTTTTTTTTTCAAGGAAGTTAAAGAATTGAGTCTGATCATTAGGAAGCCATTTAGAATTTACTAGAAATGACTCTCAGTGAGTTGAAGGATGAAAAAGAAGGAAATCACTAAAGCCTAGACGACAACTGCCATCCTACAAACTATCATCAGTTACACTGATTCCTTTAACGAACAGTGTTCATTTATAATAAATTCTAATGCTTTCAATGTAGTCCTAAAATATTAGAATTTTTTTCTCCTGTTAATTTTAGGTCTTTGACTATCAATTTACCATTTCATCTAAGTCAGTTCCAAAGTCAGATGTAACATTAGGTCTATTTGTTTATAAAACTTATTAATAATGCTGTTCAAATCTTTTATAACGTCATTGTTTTATCTGCTTGGTTTATCAACTTCTAAGGGTGTTATATTACAATCACCTTTTATGATAGTGTATTTGTCGATCTTTGTTTTATATGTGTTGAAGTTATAAGTGCAAAATTTCAACCAGCTTATCATCCTGGTCAGCTGGAACTTTTAGTGTTATGCTGTGACCCACTGTATCTTTAGCAATGCTTTTGTGCATAAAGTCTATTTTGAATAATAGTAGCTATTAGCTTTCTTTTCATTATTATTGCTTGATATAATTTTATACCTTTTGATTTTCAAACTTTCTAAGACTTCATGGTTTATGTTTCTCTCATTTAATCAACCTATTCCTGGAATAATTTTTTAATGAAATCAGACAATAATTGTATCAAAACCAAATGGTTTGGTCTGTTTACATTTGTTGTGATTGTTGATATTTTTATTTAATCTTTGTATGGGTTTCCTATTTGTATCATATTTTCTGCTTTTTTTCCTTTACCCTCAATTTTCTTGCTTGGTTGGATTAAGCTTGTTTTTCCTTTTTCTCATTTTATTTCTCTGGGTATTGCCTTCTTTCCCAATCTTGTTGTTCTCATGATAGCCAGGGCAGTGTGATGAGATCATCAGAGCCATAAGTTGACTGAAGATGGTTAGGCACTCAGGACAAGCCTGTCACAAGAGACAGAACTGTTATAGCTGAATCATATTAATAGCTGCTCTCCAGGTCAAAACTCATGAATTCCTGGTACTGGCGCCCATAATTCCAAGGATCTTGCCTTCTCTCAGATTTATTCTTTAGCTCCTTTCTAGAATTGAGAGAAAGTTTTTATAGCTGTCTAACAAATTTCATTTTTATGTAAAGTGGCTAGAGGAAATGTCTATTACTTAAAGACAACAGAAACTTTGCACAGTTTACTTCTTGATTTTAATTCATTATATTCAATTTTAATACAGTTTTTATATGAGAATTAGCGATTGCATTCCCAAGTAGAAGGTACTTGAGATCAAAACTGCTACTGCCATCCTTTATAATGGGTGAATAAGTAAGTATAAAGAAGTTTTCCAAGCATAGTAGGGAAACAAGAAAAGGTTATGAAGACTTCTTTGCTTTTCTGAATTTTTGGATATTTTTTTTTTGTCCTCTTATCTGTATTAGTAGGTGCTATGATAATTACATTAGATTTTGTTAGGACAGGTGACATATTTGGAGGGGGGTGAAGTAAGAATCAAATACAACTTTATGTTTGTTATATATCTCTTTTAATCTTTATAATACCCATCCTGGAGCTATTGTCCTTTGTTCACAGATGAAGACATTGTGTTTCCATGGCATTAAACAATTTTCCCAAATGTGTCCTGTTATTAAGTGGTTGATTCAGAATTCCAACTGAAGGTCTGATTGTAAGAACTTCTAAGCTTTTTCTATGATGACAGGATGCCACACTATCATGAAAGTGAAAGTACATGTTTCTTGGTGGCAAAGCAAGAGACTTATAAAGTTATATTCTCCATTCCACTTCTTCACAAAAATTCTTTAAACCAAAGTCTAATCCCTTTTGTGAATCACACTGGGTTAGAATGCCTCCATGTTCTAGTCTCTAGTAAGATGTCAATCCTCTGTAGTTACAGATTAGAGTGCCCTAGTTATTACTCATTCTTGATTGTTCGTAGGAGAGACTTTCCTTTAGAGTAATACCCTGGACTTTCTCACATATGATCATTTACTTTCTCCTTCAGAAAGAGAAGTGGCTTAGCTGTATGGGAAGTTAGAAGAAAAAACTGTGCTGGGCACCTGGGTGGCTCAGTAGATTGAGCATCTGATTTCAGCTTAAGTCATGATCTCATGGCTGGCTCATGAGTTCGAGCCCCAAGTCAGGCTCTGTGCTGACAGCTTGGAGCCTGGAGCCTGCTTTGGATTCTGTGTTTCCTTTCTCTGCCTCTCCCCCACTCATGCTTGCTGACTCTCTCTCTCTCTGTCTCTCAAAAATAAACATAAAAAAAAAACCCAAACAAAAAAAACCCAAAAAAAAACTGTGCCAAGAAAGCTCAGCTCCTGTTCTTTGTGAAGTCAGCCTGCCCGGGAATCCCAGATCTTCTTTGCTCCTTTATGTCATGTATGTTACACAGAAAGCATGTAACAGTCTAGCAGAGGCTGGCTAATTCTAGAGTTAAGTAGTCAAAACCCCACTTTGCTGCACAACATGCAATTCAAAATCTCTAGGAGTCATAAATCTGACTACTGCTTGCTATCTGTTAAAGTTCTTTGTCCATAAATCAATTCATATGGAAGAAAGCTTCTATTCATTAGACTCCTCAAGCACCAAAACTAAATTTGTGCTTGAGTCTTCTTACTGGGGGGGAGATTTTCCCCACATTATCCATGTTTTGTCATGAAACTAAACCTTCTCTCAGATTGGTGCTTCATACAAAAATGATAATGGGTATCACTATGTTTATTTTACAAACACATCTGTAAAAGAGGTGCTATTAATATATCCATTTATCATATGATGAAATAAACTTAAAGAATTTATGTATCTGGCATCAATAATACAATAAATGCATTCTAGATCCAGTTCTTGGACTTGTTCCACTTTTTTCCAATGTCCATGCTTTAAAGATTATTCTGTATACGTATAAAAAAAAATGTAGGAGACAAGTTTTCTTCCACCCTTTTTGGGTCCTCACCCTTTTGCCTGAGGCTTAATGTTAAACTGACAAAGACAAGAGAAAAAACATACAAATGTTATTGAATTTTTACATGTATGAGGAGCATTCAAAGAGAGTGAATAACTGAAGAAGTGACCAGAGCAAGAAACTTTTATACCTTTTAAATAAAGAAACAATAATTTATGAAGAATTGACAAGGCAAAGAGGTTTGGGTTAGGGGATGTTTAACCAGGGCTAGGTAGTCTTTTTCTTCCTTAAGTAGGAAGACAGATGTTAGGTTAACAAGGCTTGTTAACAAGGCTTGAGATTCCCCTCATGCCACCTCTGGACTAAGTGTCTATTCCCAGTAAAAGAAGAATATATTTCGCAGAAAGAAGGGAGCTTTTTCTACATTGACTGCTTTTTAATTTCCTTCAGCTCAAAGTAATTTTATGGCATATTTGGGGGTGACACATTCTGGTTTCCTTCATTTTCAAGTATTTCCTATTGTGTAAAGTTTTTCTGTACAAAATTTAGACAACTATATGTGGCAGCCCTTTCTAGTACCATTGGGAGGGTGGGTAATGAAGTGAGGTAGAGTGCAGAAGTCAGAAAATAAATTAATATATTATAAATTCTAAATGGTGATTTAGCATATTAAGCTTCAGTGTATAAAGATGTATTCCCCAGAAAGTTACTTGGTATCATCTAGCATAATCTAGATCACAGATGCCTATAAAACAGTGAATTTAGTGAACTGTAGTGCTTAACCAACTCACAGTTTCATGGTTTAATAACTGTGGAATTTCCCAAGAGGAGTAAGTTTCATAAAGGCTATGGAAATGTATTTGATGCACTACAAACAGTTTAACCTGGAGCATATTTAGATGTTATTAAACAGTTGCTAAATATCTTTATTTTAAACAACCATATACTTGAAGGTTTATATATTTGCCAGGAATTTAGCATTTATATTAAGACATGTGTCATAAAGTTTAAAAGTCAAGACTTTGTCCTCGCATTGTGGCATTGCATTGTACTGCTACTTGGGCCTTTCTTGCTGTTATAACACTATAAATGAGAACACTTACCTACATTTACTCAGTATAATTATTTGAAGGATTTAAAGGTTTTTTTTTTCTACCTCTTATATTCTGAAATTGAAAGGGAAGTCATTTATTATTCACAATATTCAGGATGTCTGATTGCTAAAGTAGCAGAAAAAAATTCAATTTCTTGAAATTTCATGTATGAAAAATTTAAAAATCCTGCCTGTATGTACGTAACACAATTATCTGAATGCTTATTTTTTTTTTTTTTATGTTCCATCATCTTTCCATTTTAACTTTATCTTACTCTGCTCACATTTGGTAGGATGTTCCCAAAGACTTAGGAAAGAAAACGTCTAGCTAATGAGATTTTACTGAAAAACTTCTACATTTAAAGCTTTGCACCAGGTGCTAGTGAGACAATACACATTGTAAAGGACATACTATTTACTATGTGCTCACCAATGAGCAAACACTATGGTTTCTTATTTTAACTGAAGCTGTCTACCAGTATTCTAATTTAGACAATTAATGGGATGGTAGAATCACTACTTGATAGAATACTGGGAGAGGCAGCGATTTAAGAGAAAAAAGAAAAATTGACGAATTCCTACCTAGTAGCACAAGGCACACAACAGACAAATGAACAGATTAGGCAGAGGTGAGGGAAGATGATAGGGAAGAGTCATTAACATATTGATGGTCTTGGCTATCAATTAAATCATCAGAATGACTGAGATTACCTGGAATGTAGTATCAAAGGGTGGAGAAGGTGGGCCAAAGAAAGAAACTTGTGTAATACGAAGACTGAAGAGTTGAAGAGTTTGTGAAGGAGAATAGGTTACTTGGTCAAAGATTGAAAAGGAAGTATGGTAACCAGTGGAAAGTTTTAAGGAGAGAGTGCTAAACTGTAAAAGTATAAAATAAGTTAAAGACTAAAGAATACCCACTGGATTTAACCATTAGTTCACTGAAGACCACAAAAGACTAAACCAAATACAGGGTTGTTGTATTATTCTGACTATATTGAGGTGATAGGTATATAGGAGATGAGAAAGTTATCACGTAGAGTTTATTCTTCCAAAAAGTGGGGGAAATGAGGGAAAAAAACGAAAGAAAGAATCCAACTATGGTGATAGAAAAATTAAACAAATTGAAAGGAAGAGATGAGTAGAAAGTAAAGATGAGGAAAAAACATAGAACCGATTAGCAATTTTCTAGGTGGAAATAAGAGGAAATGACATCATAGTCATGGTTGTAGAAAAAGTCGAGTAGGAGAATCAACTAACCCACCTGTCAAACTTGCCCAAACAACATAAGGATAGTGTATTATATTGGTAAGGCTGCCATAATGAAGTGGCACATCTTGGGTGGCTTAAACAACAGAATTATTTTTTTTCAAAATCCTGGAGATTAGAAATCCGAGATCAAGGTGTAGGTGGGGTCAGTTTTTGTTTGTTTGTTTGTTTGTCTGAGAACTATTTCCTTGGGTTATAGATAACCATCTTCTCCCTGTGTTCTCACATGGTCTTCCCTCTGTACATCTTTGTGTACAGATTTTCTCTTTTTATAAAGACATCAGTCATGTGGATACTGATCCATCCTAATGACCTTATTTTAGCTTAAGTACCTCTTTAAAGATTGTATCTCCAAATACAGTTACATTCTCAGGTAGTAGGATTTAGGAATTCAACATATAAATTTGGGGGTAATGGGAGGAAACATAATTTAGCACACAACCCATGGATGCATACATCTAATAATTCAGGGAAGGGAAAAAAAAACACAAATTGAGTGTCTAACTAGGAGGTTTAGCACATATCTTTTTGAGCATGCTTCTGAAATACGGGTTTGGTAATAAGAACCATATGAACAGTGGAAAGTAGCTTGTCTCAGTCAGTTTGAGCTGCTTTAACAAAATACCATAGACTGCGTGGCTTAAAACAGGATTTTATATTTTTACAGTTTTGGAGGCTAGAAGCTTCAGATAAGGATACTAACATGGTTGGGTTGGGGTCTAGTGAAAGAGTTCTCTTCCTGGTTTAGAGATATCCATCTTCTTGATGTATCTTCCCATGACAGACAATGGATGATTTCCTTCTTTTTTTGATAAAGGGCAATTGCCATTAATGAGGGTTCCATCTTCATGACCCAATGGTCTCCAAAAGGCCTACCTCCAAGTGCCATCACCTTGAGGATTAGGGCTTCAACATATGAAATTGGTGGGGGTAACACAAGCATCTTATAGTAAGTAATTTTCAAAATGAAGCATCAGTATTTAGTGGACACAAGAGATTTAGGCCTTGCTGAAATCTCTGCTATTCCATTTTCAACCATATTTTCAAGTCTGTTTTCTGGCAGTAGAAAAGATTGTCATTAAAGGTAATGCTTTAGGGACCATGGTATTGAGTCACTGACAAATTGCTTTTGTGTTAAAAAGTGAAAATGCTGAAATGTTCTGCTACATTTCAAAAATTTTCTCTTACATTGATAGCATCTTAAAGCAAAATAAACAATTATAAAGAAGAATATATGTCTAACACTACTTCTATTTCTAGGGATTGGCAAATGTAATATAATTAGAAAGCGAAGAACTTTTAAGTACTAGTAATATGGAGTTTTATTATGGAAAAAAATCAATGCACATGATTGTGGGGGCAGTGTTTTAGGAGTAAGACTGAGTAGGTCAAAGAAATAATTCATCAAAAAATTTGCTTTTGCCTACCTGTATTTGC
Organism: Panthera pardus; assembly: GCF_024362965.1. NCBI lineage: Eukaryota > Metazoa > Chordata > Mammalia > Carnivora > Felidae > Panthera > Panthera pardus. Next base: position 174,472,307 of record NW_026526688.1, read on the forward strand.
ATGACTGGCTTAAACGAAATGGTTCTTTGCTATTGTAAATCTCTTCAAACATTATATAAATTTAGTTCTTAAATTTATTTAAGTCATTTATGCTACTAACTTAAACTGTGCTAAATTCCTAGAAGAAATCAAGCATATCCTTAATATCTTAGGTAGAAAATAAGCAACTTAAAATTTTTAATAACCAAAGCAAAATTCAAGATATTTGTGATAACAGGTAAAATGTATTAAACTCTTTACCTTCTTTTTAAAAAATCTTTTTAATGTTTTATTTATTTTTGAAAGAAAGAGAGAGAGAGAGAGAGAGGGAGAGAGAGAGAGAGGGGCAGAGTACGAGCAGGGGAAGGGCAGAGAGAGAAGGAGACACAGAATCCGAAGCAGGCTCCAGGCTCTGAACTGTCAGCACAGAGCTCAATGCAGGGCTCGAACCCAAGAACCACAGGATCATGACTTGATAGGAAGTTAGATGGTTAACTGACTGAACCACCCAGGCACTCCAAAACTCTTTATCTTCTTAAATCAGCTGTATATACGTATACATATACATATACATATACATATACATATACATATACACATAAATTTTATTTTATATATATGAAATTTTTATTATTGGAGTTGGCATACAGTATTATATTAGTTTCAGGTGTACAACATAGTAATTCAACAATTTTATACATTACACAGTGCTTACCACAGTTAAGTGTAGTCACCATCTGTCACTATACAACATTATAACAATATTATTGAGTATATTCCCTATGCTGTACTTTTCATTCCAATGACTTATTTATTTAATAAGTGGAAGTTTATACCTCTTAATCCCCTTCACCTATTTTGCCAGTCCTTGTCCCCTCGCATCTGGAACAACCCATTTATTTATTCTCTGTATTTATTAGTTTGTTTCTGGTTTGTTTGTTTATTTGCTTGTCCTTTTGTTTTCTTTTTTCTTTTCCACATATGAATGAAAGCATATGGTATTTGTCTTTGGAAGTCTGACTTATTTCATTTAGCATAATCTCCTCTAGGTCCATCTATGCCATTGCAAATAGCAAGATCTCATTCTTTTTTATAGCTGAGTAATATTACATTGTAGTGTGTGGGTGTGCGTAGGTATCACATCTGTATCCATTCACCTCTTGATGGACACTTGGGTTGCTTCCATATTTGGCTACTGCAAATAATGTTGCATTAAACAGAGGTGTATATGTCTTTTTGAATTAGTTTTCAAAATTTTTATTTATTACTCTATTTATTAGTATATTTAACTTAATTATTAATTACTGCATTGTATGGTATTTCTATTTCTTTTTTAAAATTTTTTTTAACGTTTATTTATTTTTGAGACAGAGAGAGACAGAGCATGAACGGGGGAGGAGCAGAGAGAGAGGGAGACACAGAATCGGAAGCAGGCCCCAGGCTCCGGGCCATCAGCCCAGAGCCCGACGCGGGGCTCGAACTCACAGACCGTGAGATCGTGACCTGAGCTGAAGTCGGACGCTTAACCGACTGAGCCACCCAGGCGCCCCTGTATTTCTATTTTTAATTTTTTGATGAACTTACAAACTGTTTTCCCTTGCATTTGCACCAGTTGTCATTCTGACCAATAGTGCACATGGGTTCCCTTTTTACCATATCCTTTCAACTCTTGTTATTTCTTGTCTTTTTGATACTAGCCATTCTGATTGGTGTGAGATGATATCTCATTGTGGTTTTGATTTGCATGTCCCTGATAACTAGTAATGTTGTACAACTTTTCATGTGTCTGTTGGCCATCTGTATGTCTTTTTTTTTGGAGAAATGGCTATTCATATCTTCTAGCCACTTTCTAACTAGATTGTGTTTGTTTTTGGTGTTCTATGAGTTCTTTATATTTTTTAGATATTAACCCCTTATTAAACATATAATTTGCAAATATACTCCCCATTTAGAAGGATGCCTTTCTATTTTGTTGATGGTTTCTTTTGTTGTGAGAAAGATTTTTGTTTCGGTATAATCCAAATAGTTTATGTTGGCTTTTTTTTCCCCTTGCCTGAGGATACATATCTATAAATACGTTGCTAATGTGCAAGAGATTATTGCCTATGTTTACCTTAGGATTTATATGATTTCAGGTCTCATATTTAGGATTTAATGTATTTTGAGGTTTTTTTTTTTGTATGGTATAGGAAAGTGATCCAGTTTTATTCTTTCGCATGTAGCAATCCAATTTTCCCAGCACCCTTTATTAAAGAGGGTGTCTTTTCCCCATTATATATTTTTACCTCTTTTGTTGTAGATTAATTGATCACGTAAGTGTGGGTGTATTTCTGAACTATCTTGTTCCATTGACATACATGTCTGTTTTTGTGCTAGTACCATACTGTTTTGGTTGCTATAGCTTTGTAGGATATTTTGAAATCTGGGATTGTGATACTTCCAGCTTTATTTTCATTCTCAAGATTGTTCTATTTAGAGTCTTTTGTGGTTCCATACAAATTTAAGATTACTTCTACTTGTGTGAAAAATGCTATTGCTATTTTGATAAATATTACATTGAATTTGTAGATTGCTTTGGGTAGTATGAACATTTTAAAAATGTTAATTCTTAAAGGTAATGAGCATGGTATATTTTTCCATTTATGTCATCTTTGATTTTTTTCATCAGTATTTTGTAGTTTTCAGGGTATAAGTCTTTCACCTACTTGGTTAAAAGCTCATTCCTAAGTATTTTATTCTTTTTGGTGTAATTGTGAATGAGTGTTGCTTTCTTTATTTCTCTTTCTGCTAGTTCATTATTAGTCCATAGAAATGTCACAGATTTCTGTATATTTTGTATCCTGCAACCTTACTGAATTCATGTGTTAGTTCTAATAGGGTTTTTTGGTGAAATCTTTAGGGTTTTCTAAAGATAATATGATTTTATCTGCAAATAGTGAGAGTTCCTTACGAATTTGGATGCTTTTTTCTTTCCTTGACTGATTGCTATGGTTTGGACTTCCAGTAGTATGTTAAAGAAAAGTGGTGCGAATCAGGGGCACCTGGGTGGCTCAGTGGGTTAAGTATCTGACTTCAGCTCAGGTCATGACCTCACAGTCCCTGAGTTCAAGCCCTGCATCAGGCTCTGTAGCAACAGCTCAGAGAGTGGAGCCTGCTTCAGATCCTGTGTCTCCTCTCTCTATGTCCCTTCCCAACTTACATTCTGTCTCTCTCAAAAATACAATTAAAAAAAATTTTTTTAAAAAGTGGTGAGAGTGGATATTTTTGTCTTGTTCTTGATCTCAGAGAAAAATACTTGAGTTTTCACTAATATGATGTTAACTGTAGGTTTGTCATGTATAGCCTTTACTATGTTTAGGCATGTTTCATCTAAACCCACTTTGTTGAAAGTTTTTATCATAAATGGATGTTGAATTTTGTCAAATGCTTTGCCTACATCTATTAAAATGATTATATGGTTTCTGTCCTTCATTTTGTTAATGTGCTGTATCATGTTGATTGTTGTGGATAATGAACAATCCTTGCACTGTTAGAATAAATCTCATTTGACTGTGGTAGATGATCCTTTTAATGTATTGTTGAAATTGGTTTGCTAGTATTTTGTTGAAGATTTTTGCATCAAGTCATCAGGGATGGCCTATAGTTTTCTTTTTATGTAGTGTCTTTGTTTAGTTTTGGTATCACGATAGTGCTGTCCTCATTGAATGAATTTGAAAGTTCTCCTTCCTTTTCTACTTTTGGAGTAGTTTGAGAAGACTACGTATTAACTCTAAATGTTTGGTAGAATTCGCTGTGAAGCCATTTGGTTCTGGACTTTTATTTAATGGGAATTTTTTTTTTTTTTTTTTGATTCCCAGTTCAACTGCATTACTAGTAATCTGTTCAAGTTTTCGATTTCTTCCTGATTCTGTTTTGGAAGATTATATCTTTCTAGGAATTTATCCATTTCTTCTAGTTGTCCAATTTGTTGGCACGTCCAATTTGGCAACTGAGCCAAAGTCAGCCATCATCTGCTTAACCGACTGACCCACCCAGGCACCCCAACAGTCTTTATTTTAAAGTCTTCTTTGTTTAATATAAGTATTTCCATACTTGCTTTATTTTTTGCACTTCCATTTTCATGGTATATGTTTTATCTATTTCTGTATTCTTAGTCTCTATGTGTTTTTAGGTCTGAAGTGAATCTCTTATAAGCAGCATATAGATGTGTCTTTTTTTTAATTCATTCATTGGCCCTATATCAATTAATTAGAGCATTTAGACCATTTACTTTTCAAGTAATTATTGATAGGTATGTACGTATTGCCATTTTATTATTTTTTTTTTGTAGAACTTCTCTGTTCCTTTCTTCTTTTAATCATATCCCTTGTGATTGATGACTTCCTTTAGTGTTATGCTTGGATTCCTTTCTTTTTACTTTATTTTTTTATGTATTATGTTTTTGGTTTGTGGTTACCAAGAGGTTCATATATATTATCCTAAATTTATATCAGTCTATATTAAGTTGACAGTCACTTAAGTTTGAACACATTCTAAGAGTGCTATATTTTTACTTTCCCCATCCTTGTTTTATGTATCTGATGTCATATTTTATGTCTTTTTATTTTGTAAGTCCCTTCACTAATTTTTTAGATATAATTTATTTTACTAATTCTGTCTTTTAACATTCATACTAGCTTTATAAGTGGTTGATCTATTGCTTTTATTGTGTGTTTGTTTGTACTTCTGAATTTTTTTCCTTGCATATTTTTCTTCTAATTAAGACCTCTTGGTTTTTTTTTTTTTCTTTTTTCTTTACTCTTTAACATTTCTTATAAGGCTGGTTTAGTGGTGATAAACTCTTAATTTTTTGTTTGTCTGAATGATATAAATCAGTCAAAGATATTATATGTTTTCACTCATATGTGGGTCTGGAAACTCCTTTATCACTCCTTCAGTTCTGAATGATAACCTTGCCAGGTAGATTGTTTTTGGTTGTAAGTTTTTCTTTCAGCACTTTGAATATATCATGCCACTTCCTTCTGGCTGGCGAAATTTCTGCTAAAAAATCAACTGATAGCCTTATAGATTTTCCTTTGCAGGTAACTTTCTGTTTCTCTCACTGTTTTTAAGATTCATTACCATGTCTCTGTCTCTCCTGCCATTCTCTATGTGAAACCTCTGTCTATCCTTTGTTGTCCAGAAGCTGTTTAGTCAGCTCTCAGTTCTTCAGGAGAGTTTGCTTTATGTGTAGGTGTAGATTCATCGTGTCTGTGGAGGAGGTGAGTTCAAAGCTTCCTATGTCTCCAGTTTGAACTTATGTATATATATATTTTAATTTTTTTTAAAAAAGTTTTAATATTTATTTATTTTTGAGAGAGAGAGAGAGAGAGAGGACAAGTTAAGGAGGGTCAGAGAGGTGGAGGGGCAGGGGGGAGACAAAGAATCCAAAGCAGGCTCCATGCTTTGAGCTGTCAGCATACTGCCCAACATGGGGCTTGATCTCACGAGCTATGAGATCATGACCTGAGATGAAGTTGGTAGCTTAACCTACTGAGTGATCCAGGTATCCCAAATCTATGTATATTTTTTAAATGCACTGGAACATTTACTCCATGAAGATGGAGAGTTTGTCTGTTTAGTTTACTGCTGATTTTCATTGCTAGAATAGTTCTTGGCATCTAATAGTCACTCAATAAAACTTAAGTAAATGTTCTCAAAGAAAATGGAGCTACAGGGCAATGACTTAGAACAATTATTTTAGTGGCAATTTCGAATTATTACAACAGTCATGCATTAAGTGGCTAGGCTATAGGAGTTTTCTCCTATATTCAATGATGGCAGATTGCAATTTTTTAAAATGTGTATTTATTTATTTTGAGAGAGAGAGAGCAGAGCAAGTCGGGGAGGGGCAAAGAGAAAGGGGAGAGAGAATCCCAAGCACGCTCTGTGCTGTCAGCATAAAGCCCAACCTTGGACTCGATCTCACGAATTGGTGAGATCATGACCTGTGCCAATCGTGTAATTATTTATCTTTAATAACTGGAGTTTCATCTGCCTCTTTGTTTTGTTTTATCCTTTTCTAGACTGTTAGATATCAATTCCTGATGTTATCAAAGTATCTTGCTGGCAATTTAAATAATGATTTTTTGTGTGTGTCTTAAAATCTCTTTTCACAGAAGCCTTAACAGCAAGAACTAGGCTCTTTTATTCTCTTATATCCCCAGTGCCAACCCCTGTACCTGGACTGTAGTAGGCTATTCATAAAAATAGTTGAATTAATTAATATCACGTGTATCTTTGGAGAACAAAGACTTACCCATATCAGTCTTCCTTGCCGTCATTAGGGAAATCATTTGATATTTTCTCTTTGTTTTGTTTTATATCATTTTCTAAAAGGTATGTGTGTTATTTTTGTCTGCTTTAATTTGTAGATTCTGTGCATCTGAAAGAAGTGGGGGACCTCTTTCCCAATATTTCTATAAGCAAAAGAAACTATTATAAAACATTTCTGAACATGATTAGAATAAAAAAGAATTAGATTTACAGTAATCCTCTCTTTAGAATCGGCACAGATTAAATTACACATAATCCTTTTCAATCAAATTCAATTTAGAATAATAATAATAAGAAAAACTAGAATAACAATAATATCTAGACATATAACCAATGAGAAGAAATTGTCTTCTCATCCCTTAAAGGGAATATTTATTGAAAAGTGTTCAAGTTTCACAAAAATGAAAATCTGTGCATAAAATTATATTGATGAATTAGGTAATTTTAAAACATCATTCCACTTTTTAACCCATTTTAAACATTGTCTGATGCTACATAAATCAATCACACTGCAATCTCTGTTCTCAATGGCTTATTCCAGAAAAAGTACACTTAATAAATCACATTCATATATAATGATCAATATGACATGAACATATTATGTCTAAATTAAAAGGAAATTATCAATTAATTAAAGCTAAGTTATTTGAATCAAAAAAGGTAAATAGCCATTTTTTCCCTGAAAAATTTAAAAACATAAATTTCAATGCAAAATATATAATCTCAAATCCAAAGTTTAAAAATTTGGTATTTGATTCTTTGGAGAGAATTGCTCATTTTTAAATTTTAATTAAATTGCCTTCATAATGAATATTAAAGTAAGCTATGATCTTGTTCCTTGTTTTTTCCTTATAGCTTGCCAATGTCACTCTACCTGTTTTCTAGAAAGCAAGTTTTTTTTTTTAATTTTTAATTCTTTAATTATGAATATGTTTTCATACATTTATAACACCTGTATTTTCTTTTCTATAAACTCTTCACCATTTGCACATTTAAAAAATTGAGTTAGTCTTTTATTGATTTGTAGAAGCTCTTTGTATATTGTGGGAATTAACTCTTTGCCTAATATTATAGAAAATATTTTTACTTTTTCTTTTTTTCTTTCTTTGAGAGTTTTTCTTTTATAAAAATTTTTAATATAATTTATTGTCAAATTAGTTTACATACAACACCCAGTGCTCATTCCAACAAATGCCCTCCTCAATGCCCACCACCCATTTTCCCCTCTCTTCCACCCCTCATTAACCCTTAGTTTGTTCTCTGTATTTAAGAGTCTCATGGTTTGCATCTCTCCCTCTTTGTTTGTAACTATTTTTCCCCCTCCTTTCCCCCATGGTCTTCTATTAAGTTTATCAAGTTCCACATATGAGTGAAAACATATGATATCTGTCTTTCTCTGCATGACTTATTTCACTTAGCATAACACTCTCCAGTTCCATCCATGTTGCTACAAATGGCATGATTTCATTCTTTCTCATTGCCAAGTAGTATTCCATTGTATATGTAAGCCACATCTTCTTTATCCATTCATCAGTTGATGGACATTTAAGCTCCTTCCATAATTTGGCTATTGTTGAAAGCACTAAAGGGCAAGTGTTTTTACTACTTTTTTAGTAAAATATAATTCTAAGTTGAACAATTTTAGAAGCATCTATTCTAAGTTGATGTAATTACTAGCTCATGTAGAAACATTACTGCCATATAACTGTAGGTTGTACCAAGAACTATACACAGGATTATTGAATCCGTTAAATAACACAATCTGTATGCATCGTTTCCTTTAGTTCTGAATAAAAGTCACTGAGCTAGCTTAAACACAATCCCCGATACAGAATTTGTTCTAATCATTTTTCAGCAATCTAATTGGAGCCAAGGAAAAAATTAAACCTTGCTCTTGTTGTGGAAGCTCTTGACCTCAACAGCAGGACTTTTTGAACTTGTAACTAGAACTCTGCTGCCATGTGTCAGCTCTCAACTCTCAGCCCCTCCTTATTATCAGATGTAGTTCTTTATCATGTGCACATGTGTGTGGATGTATGAGACAGAGAGAGGAGAGGGGAAAATGGATATTTGGTTCAAAGTTTTCAGAGGTCCACATCTCATCTGGTCAACATCCTTGAGGTAGGATGACAGAAATAAAACACAGTGACCTGGTAATAATAGCCAGCATTTTTTGACAACTGTGTACCAGGCCCTGTTCTAAGCATTTTCTACCTGTTATCTCATGTAAGCCTCTCAATGATCTAGAATCTCTTTACCATTTTGTATATAAAGAAACTGAAACACAGATGGAGTTAAGAAAAATGACCAAAATTTCACAGTTTTTAAGTGATGGAGCTTTTATTGTAATGAAGACTGTTTCCAGAGACTATGTATTAAAAACTATACCCTACCGAATATAATTTGGGGGGCACAGTTGGCACAAGAGGTGGGTTATGCATATTCCACTATAAGTGTCTATTAAAATGTCTTTTGTTGCCCAGGAAGCTGAAAAATATTCAAAACCTCACTTTCTGTGATGCTTTCTGTTCATCTGTGATATCCTTCATGATTTCCAATAATTGTGCATATCGGATAATGTGGAGTTAATATCTTCATTTTACAGATGAAACAAATAAGTCTCAGAATGAGTGATCAAAATTGGCTATAACGTTAATACATAACAGACTTTAGACTAGGGTGCTCAGGACCACTTAACACAGATCTCTTTGCATTTTGTTCCACTAGACGGTCAACATGACATCCCCCTGCTGGAAAACACTCAAGCACTTGACCTGAGCTTTTCTTTCCAAATGACAGTGTATTTATTTTTTCTTTTCCCAAGTGTGTCTGTAGTTTATTTACAAAATTAGAAAAGAAGTCTTAAATGTATAATATTATAAGCACTTTGACAAATTCGCAATTAAACATGGAACTTTTTCTGAGATTGTTTGATATGAATTCATGCAATTCAGTTAGAAAGCTTCTGTGTGAAACACATGCAACCACAAATTCATTTTTAGATAAAAAATATGAAGAAATAAAAACATCACAATGTTACCCTACATCTGATATACTCATTTATTTCAGCTGAAATGTTAGTTTCCTGTCAAATAGACCAGACCACATTCCCCGGGGCAGTCTATAAATAGTGAAAGTGAAGCTTAAACCTTACTGTGGGCTTTGGAAAGATTGCCTAAGTCTAACAGAAGCTGAATGATCGTAAAGTGAGGGAGAAAGTTTAGGGTGAAAGGAGTGGACAAGAAATCCTTTGTACCACACAGTGTTTGTCTCAGAAATTAGAACTCAGAGATGGGTTACTGTGGTGTGCTAATTGAGCCCTAAAGAAGAAAGGTCCATAGACAGAACATGCAAAAACTTCTTGCATTAATAACAGTCCAATTGTGGGTCACAGGCACCACTACTTTTTAAAATTTATCCTTTGTCACAAAGACATAAGAGGTTGACAAGGGGATGTTCTCCTCATTTATACTGGACACAGCTTATCTTTGGAGAATCTGTGTTGTAAGAGAGCATACACCTGATGGGTTAAAGAAGCTACATATCAGTAACAGCTGGGGTCATCACTGGAGTGGTAAACGCAATAGCAGGAGACCATTGGCACAAAACGAAGTGAGAAGGCGATGTAGACGTTCAACCCTGCCATGTGGCATTCCCAGTATTGCCTTGGGTCTGAAGTCTTGGCTTAATAGACGAGATCACAAGCCTCTTAACTATCAATTTTATATGTGCATTTTCACTGTACAGATTTTCATCTTGCTTTCTCTTAAACCCCTATAGCAGTTTTATAATTAATATCAAGTAATAAATATCACTCATTCATAAGAAATGTCATGTTACCTAACCGATGAAGATTAACATTTAGAAATTATAGAGCTATAAGAGCCTGGTATGTAGCATATATCACTGGAGACGTTTATGGCAAAAACAACCCAAATACGGTCTCTAAGTTATATTTGAAGGAGCAATTCTCCAGCCAATCCCCATTCATACTTTTCATGCACCATATGGTTCTAAAATTCTGTGATTAAATATAGGAAAATGAAACATTACTTCTAAAGTGGAAATGTTGACAGTTATCTTTCTTTTGCAATCTTTGCAGTTTTAGATGAACTATACAGTCTCTGTGTGGAAGAAAGGATTCTTGGAGAAGGGCTCCTGTGAAGGTTACATGTATTATTTCTTAATGCTTGTCAGCTCTTCAGAGAGCTCCTGGCAACCACTGTAATATGAAATATGGATTTCACAAACAAAGGCAGAAGCTCAAACTCATGATTTTTTTCTTTTTGTATTAGTTCTGCCAAATCCTTGATGCCTGAAATAGGAAAAAAAAATTGTGTTTTTTTCTTGTAAAAGCTATCAGATCACTCCATCCACTTGAAGACCATTATTACTCCATGAAAAGTTTCTTCATATGATGAAAGGTGAAACTAATGTCAGATCATAATTTTAAATCATTGTAAATAGGCTTGTGGTGCTAAGGAATGGAAGAGTAAAAGATGTTTTAGAATTTTGTTCCTTACCCTGTTGCTAAAAAAAAAAAAAATGAGTACATCATTCCATTTTTATTCCTAATTATTTTTTTGTCCCATTAAGATTAGCAACCATCCATACATCCATCCACCAATCCATCTATCCATTCTTAATTTCTACCAACATTATCTTCTACATACTACCCCCATCCTGGAGGCTACAAAAGTAAAAACAAAACACCAAGGGCTTAACTACAAGGATCTCAAAATCTGCTGGCATGGAAGACAAGTAGGCATAAATAATAAAATCATAATGTAATAATTTCTGAGATGACTAAAATACTACCAGAAGAGCCATAAAGTAGGCCTTGGGGTGGAGGCAGATTTTATTATATGGTAATAAGCCACAAACGTCTAGTTTTACTTATGTCTCCCTTCATCCAAAGATACATAGGTGTTCACAGTAGTACATTTAAAAATTAAAAAGGGGCACCTGGGTGGCTCAGTAGGTTAAGTGTCCATCTTCAGCTTAGGTCATGATCTTGTAGTTCATGTGTTCGAGCCCCATATTGGGCTCTGTGCCGACAGCAGGAGTAGCTGACAGTAGGCCTGGAGCCTGCTTTGGATTCTGTGTCTCCCTCTCTCTCTGCCCTTCCCCCACTCACACTCTGTCTCTCTCTCTCTCTCAAAAATAAACATAAAAATTTTTTAAATAGTATAGACAATCAAAGTGAATATTAAGAGAGTTGTTGCAAATGGAGTTTAAAATAAACTGAAAACATAGCCTTAAGAAAGATGTCCTCATGTCTTTCAATAATGCCACGTTTGAGATTCTCATAATGAAATACATCTAACATACCTCCCCATACCGCACATTCTGGTCATTCAATTAAATAAAGTGGACTTTATTATTCATAATTTTTAAGAATTATTTCACCAGCATTCATTTAAAGAAGATTTAGTGAATGCCAAAATATCATTTTGGAAATTAACATGACAGGAGCTTCATGAGTTTCAGAGAGAAAACAAATCTCTCCTAGGTAATTAAATTTAAAGCATAGAAAACTCATATATGACTTTTGTCATGCAGAGTTCAGTGCCTAAAGATGAAACTGAATTTGTTTCTATTTTCTATCTACTATGACTACATAATATTTCACCCAAACCCTATTGTTATGAAAGTGGGATGTTTACACATTTATGTCTTTATAGACTCCTGAACCAAATGGTCTTTAACTTGGCCAATTTGCCTCTTGTTTTTCCAAGTTAATATTATTCACCATATTGTATTCAGTAATATAAAGATATAAATCTCATTGAGGATAGCAAAAAATGACCATCGTTGTTTAGCATATTTTTTTTCATAATACAAAACTAATATGGTCATAAACATATAAGCCTGAACGAAGAGACTATGGATAAGACTTATTTCCCAATGTGTCTATGTCGTACTGCTTTTTAATTGTCCTTAGGAGTGATGGGGCCAGAGAATACCCCTGTGAGCTAGGTTGCTGTGGTTTTTCCCTAAGGGATTTGATGGTTCCTACTGTCACTCATCCTGGACAAATAAGACACTAGGTTGACTGAGTTCTTTTTGAAAGCTGGGGAGAAAGCCTACTCTCTGGGTCTGGGTAGAAATAGGAGATGTAGAACAGAAAGGAAATCTTCCAGATTTTATGTGATTCTAGATACCAAAGGAAGGATAATATGATCTTCCCTAAACTACACAGATTTGATATAAACGAGACTCAACAAGAGACCCAGGAATGTGTCTGGCCTTGGCAATAGTTTTTAGGTAGCTTATTATAGTCCCCTTTTATCATGTATTCACCTCCAGCCATGTACAAATCAACTCTGGTTTCAATTTGGCTGTGGAAAACCGGAGATGGGAAAACTATGTGCTGAGTTTCTGTGCTAGGCACTGGTTGCAGGCAGCATGACAGCGGGTTGAAGAGAGTGGAGAGGCCATCTCATCATACACGTCAGAAGCTGAGGTTAGGTCACTATGGCAAGATGTGGGGAGTGCAGTGAAGTGGAAGGGAACTTCATCTTGAATTCAACTAAGGCCCTGGAAATATTTGTTCAAATGGCCAGGAGATACCTCGGGTTTGGGCTATGTTGAATTTAACCTATTTGGACCAATTTCTGTAGCAAAAATTAAGTGCTGTGATATTTTGTAGTCCCAGGTTCCAGAGGCCTCAGATATATGGTTCTTTACATAATTTCTGTTTGTTTGTTTGTTGTGATTATTGTTGTTTACTTGGTAAGTTTTTGCACCGCACAACTGTAGAGGTACCATTTATATCAGAGATTGTTCAGATGATGCCCTCTGCAATTGTGCAGAGTACTATCTGCATATATTGATTCGGTGACCTTGTCAAGTATCAGCTTTTGGTTTCCAGCTCTATGTGCATCAATTCCTTATACGCAGAAGTTAATTTAATGAACCATATATCTTATCTTTAATGTTCTTGGGACTATCTGAATTCTGTTGCTTAGATATCTCCTTCTACTATTGACAATCTGTCTCCATAGCTGTATAGAGTTGTTATAAATACAAATCACTTTTTAAAAAAAAAGCATCATTGCCATACACAATCCAAATTACATCTAAGTTTGGCCAGTGTTTTTATTTCATGGAAATTTTGATTTTTATTTCTATTTTTCATCTTTTATCTTTTCATATTTTCTGATGACACTGAAATGCCTAAAGAAGCAGGAAAATGTTTTGCTTACTGATTTAAAAAACAGTAAAGCCGTGTACATTTCAATTTTACAGAAGGGCTCATAAAAACTTTTTTTCAGGTCTGAAAATTTGTCACCAGGTATGTGGGAGCCATCATGGGCAAATTGCCTTCATTCAAGTTTGAAACGTGCTATTATATATAAAATTAAACATATTTTTATTATTTATTACCAGTGAATGTAGTTGGCTTTATGATTCAAATATGCTTTCGAAATGAGGTTTCATAATTGCATGGGAGAAGGGAGTTTGTTCTCTTTGGGCTTTATATCAAATTGCTTTGGTTTTAAGTAGATGATGATTTTCTGTCTGTGTGACTCTTATGCCCATTTTTTTAGGTTAATGATATAGTCCATCTTCTGAATGTGAGAGAGGAAGCTGGTGATTAAGAATTCAATTTTGGATTTTCATTTGCCAAGGTTCCTTTCATTTAAACTTGTGGAATTTTTATTTAACCCTCCCCCTCCCTTCTCCATCCCGACCCTTTCTGCTTTCCTGTATTTTCTTAGTGTTTAAGCCAATAACTATGCACGTTCATAATATAAATATTCTACCCAAGAGTTAGGCATCCAAAGCAAAGCTGGATGTTGTTTATATCTTTTGTTTTGTCAGGGTAGCTTCCAGATGATTGCTCTCTTGACTTTCTCTTCCTTTAACATTTGCTTTTTTTCCTCTAATTTACAATTGTTTTGACCTTTTGAAAGTCCAATTCACTTTGCTTTAAAAAAATAAATAATGGTGCCTTGGGCTTTGAACTGCTTTTAATTGTACCTTTTGATCATTGCTACTAAATGTTTTTCAATACTCTCCAACTCTAAATACCTTTTTAAAAATTTATAATAACCTAGCTAGTATAATCAGCAAAACTCTATAATTATTATTTTGGCCTCCATTTGTCTCTGCTTTTGCCACTCTCCAGCTCTAAAGTGCTTTCTAGACACTACAGAATGTAGAGTCCACTCATTTTCGACCATTTTTTTCATTTCATTTTTTGAAAAAAAATATCATAAGAACACTTAGCATGAGATACACCCTCTTAAAAATTTAAGTGTGCAAAACATTGTGGTCTATGGGTACAATCAATGTTGCATAGAAAATCTCTAGTCATCTTGCTTGACTGAAACTTTATGCCCATTGATTATTTACTGCCCTTCCCCAAGCCTCTAGCAACCAACATTCCTCTCTTTGACTTACAAATTTGACTTATAGAATTTCACATAATTTTTATTTATGTGAATTTTATTTTCCACTTACATGACTTTTAGACACTTCATATAAGTGGAATCATGCAGTATCTGTCTGCCTGTGACTGCTTTACTTCACTTATCATAATATCCTCACAGTTTGTGTTGTCACATATGGCAAGATTTCTTGTTAAAGGCCGCATAGTATTCCATTGTGTGTATGTACATCTTTTGTATCCATTCATCCGTTGATGGACATTTAGGTTGTTTCCATATCTTGGAAATTGGTAATAGTACTACAGTGAACACAAGAGTAACAATACCGTTTGAAATCTTAATGTCAATGCTTTTGGATAAATCCCCACAAGAGGTTTTGCTGGATTTTATGGTAGTTCTGTTTTTAAGTTTTAATGAACCTCCATTTAGTGTCTGTTCCATCTTGTATTCCCACCAATACCATGCAAAAAGTAAAAAAAAAAAAAAAAAATGCTTAGGAATAAACTTAACTAAGGAGGGTAAAAACTTGTATGCTGAAAAGTACAAAACATTAATGAAAGGAATTAAAGATACAAACAAATGGAAAGACATCCATGCTTATGGATTGGAAGACAGTGTTCTTATCATACTACCCAAAGAGATCTACAGATTCAGTGCAATCCCTATCAAAATCCCAATGGCATTTTTCTCAGAACAAAAAAATGATCTGACCAGTTTATATTCTTACACAATCTACATACATCTGGAAACTAATGATACAACTTTACAAGTGACAAAACTATATAATGAAAATAAAGATGCCTCACCACTTACTCTGGTGACTTACTCATTCTAGGCAGCTATAAATAACATTGTTAAAATGAGCTATGGCATTGCCTTCTGCTGGGAATACTTGAGGCTTTCTTTTGCATGCAATTGAAAGAGGATTGTGTTCCTCACAATCCTGCATTCTATATTGCTCTGACTGTCATTATTAGAAAGAATAAAACTTTTTAATAATGCATTTCGCAACAACATGAGTTCAGAATATAATATGATGGGCAAGTGGCAATTTAGTTATCTATTTTTTAAAAATTGAAATAGCAAAATCTCTTGCTTTATGTAAATAAAATATTTTTGGTTGCCATTTCCAGTGTTAAAATCATATCTTTGATTACAGCACAATTAACTTGTACATAAGCAATTAAATGAAATATCTATTATTTTTTATATTTCAAAATGTGTATAATAAATATATAACATGAATTCTAAATGAGATAGAAAATGAAAGGTATACAACAGGTCAACCTTCTTTTTTTTTTTTTACTTTTTATTTTTTAAAATTTACATCCCAGCAGGTCAACCTTCTAATCCACAAAACAAATATTAAAAAAATCCACCTTTTTGGGGCACCTGGGTGGCTCAGTCGGTTGAGCATCTGACTTCGGCTCAGGTCATGATCTCATAGTTTGTGAGTTCAAGCCCCGCATCGGGCTCTGTGCTGACAGTTCAGAGCCTGGAGCCTGCTTTACATTCTGTGTTTCCCTCTCTCTCTGCCCCATCCCCACTCATGCTCTGTCTTAAAAAGAAATAAAACATTAAATGTTTTTAATCCACCTTTTGTTCTAGTTATTAACTACATTTAAAGAAATAGTGTTTCTAAAAGATCAAATGATTTTTTTTCTTTTTTTATAATTCTAGCCCCCAAATCATCACTTCTCCCGCCCTTTCCCCAATCCAATCAAAAACATTTATTGCTTCAGAAAATGTTGGTTTCTGCCAAGGCCAAAGTCATCATTGCTCATTTTGGAGTATGAGGCTAACTTATTTGAGTTTCTGGGAAAACAGTCCTTTTGAAAGTCATACTTTATTAAGAAAGAAGTCTTCTAAATTCCAAGTTTCCCTTTACTATATTGGGTCAAGCCTAGTGCACTGACTCATAGAGTCTTATAATAAAGAAGAGTTATGGACAAGGACAGTCTTAATTTTTGCCTTTTATTCAATTGTCACAACCAGTTTAGCACTTGTACTTCTCTCTTCCATTTTCAAAAGTGTCCCAGTTTTCAGGCTAGTTTATATATTCACCTTAACTCTAGGGGTGGATAAGAAGAATAATGTAAAATAAATTCCTATGCAATATGAATGGAAAATTGATATGTCCTCTACCCTTGAAGAGGAAGAAATAAGGCAGAAGAATAAGAGGTCAGATGTGGGAGTCCCTAGTCACTACTCCTTCTAGTGGTCATTGAATGGAAGAGTATGGTATATATATCCGAATAGGTTTAATGGAGGATACTATTGCATATGTGTCTTGGGGTGAGAAAACGAGTGCCATTTTGCTTCCTACTTCTTCCCTATACCCTATATCTTTCCTATATCCTATATTTGGAAAGCTTATGTAGTCAGCATGATACCACATTCCACCTGGTGTCCTCTATTAGATTCAAAGTGGCTTGGAGAGTATCCCAGATTCCCCACTATTTGTACATGGTGTAACGGGGGATTCCAAAGTTCTCATAAACCTAGTGATACACTTAGAGATGATGAAATAATTGGGGCACCTGGGTGCCTCAGTTGGTTAAGCGTTCGACTTCGGCTCAGGTCATGATCTCAAAGCTTGTGGGTTTGAGTCCTGCATTAGGCTCTGTGCGGACAGCTCAGAGCCTAGAGCCTGTTTTGAATTCTGTCTCCCTCTCTCTCTCTCTCCCCATCCCCCGCTCATGATCTGTCTGTCTCTCTATCAAAGATAAATAAACATTAAAAATAAATAAATAAAAAAGATGACCAATATAGGTCCAGGGTCAGAACAAGGAAGTCTCAGAGACTAAATGAGGGATGACAGGTTTCAACAATTGTGACCAGTCACTTGCTCACATAAGAGACTTAATTATGGACTCAAGATTCTTCCCTGGCATCATGAAAGTAGAAATCTTTTTCTGGCATCCAGCAACACTTCTTTTGAAGGACAAAAGAAGAGATCCAACACTAATAGGGAGTTTGGTCTTTGATTAGACTGACATCCCAGTGTTTGAGCTGAGCTTTTTCCTGCATTATATGTCTTTATCCTATATCTTTACATAAACACATTCACACACACTCACACAAATATACATCATTCTTGATATATTTGGTTTTGAAATATAACCATGAGATGTTTGTGGTGTAAACGGTTTTAGAAAATTTGCATTCTTTAGTGTGTATGCATGGATAAATGAAGATGATCTAAATTTAAGTGAATTGCTGAAGGTCATATGATTGGTAAACATACAGATAAACAACAAAACTAGCACTTTATCCAGGACCATTTAATAACAAGTGTTCTTTCCCCACACAAAAGCATTGATTAAAATCCTTTGCTTTTTCATCATTGCAAATAAAGAAATCATTGCTTGATTGTCTTATTTATCTAAAAAATATTTAGTACCATTATGAGTTAGTATCACTATGAATGCTTTGAATGGAAAGGTGAGTAAGACATGTTCCTTATAATTAAGAGTTTACAGTTTAATGTGAGAATTAGAAATGTGAACAAATATAGCTCATTATCATCACAAAAGAAAGGAAGAAATTGCTGCACAAATGATTCAAATCCAAAATTGTTTATCACTTTATTACACATTATAGTATAACTGAGATGCCATAAACTTTACTGATCGTTGAGTACAGCTCCATAGAGCCTAAATTTCTATTTGACTAAAAGAATATCGCTGTAAGTATGCCTCTTCCCAAATATGCCTGAGAATCTTCGGTGATACTATGAAAAATAAACCAGATCAAGATCTTTTCATCTCTCCTAGTGGAGGATACTAGGAATTGCTGGGTCAGAAGGGGAGCACTGAGATGTCCTGTATGATTAGAAATGCGTCTTTCGACTAAAATCCCTTCATCCAGGACAGCTTCACCTGTCTACCCTCTGTTGTATTTGCTGCTTTGCTGTATAGTGTCACAGCTCGGTCCAGGCTGCTGCAATCTCCCTCCGGTGTCTGAGTGAGATGTGTAGCACTTTGTCATCTCTCCATGAAAGAGGCCTTCCTGTTTGGTGCCTAGCTTTCTATAAGCAAGTTCTTTAATTTATATTAGAATTTGTGCATTTATTCATTCATTTGAGTAATAAATATGAGGCCACCATTGCATGCTAGTCACCCTCCATCTTAGCAAGAGAGTGCAGAACAGGTTCAAGTCACTGGTGACTAAGGATTGTCTTGACATTTATACAGACACAAGCTGCTGCACGGCTTTCACCAGAATTCTTTGTGTGTAAGGATTTTTCTTAAAAGCCCTGTATTTATTCCTCTATTCTACAGTCCAATGTCTAAATTAAGGCGCCTAGGATGGGATTGGTAAGTTCCTTTTTTTCCAGTCCTTATATAGTTCTGGGCATAAAGTAGGTTCAAAATATCTATTGAAAAAATGGTCCATATAGCTGATCAGATATGACTTTACACTGATAATGGGTAAGGTTCAAATCTGGGAACCAGAAAATTCTGGGAATATTTTTGTAAGTGAATGGGTAAATGATGGTCTCTTTAATAAATGATGTTGGTAAAACTGGACAGCTACATGCAAAAGAATGACACTGGACTACTATCTTACATCCTATATACACATTAACTCAAAATGGATTAAATACTTGAATGTTAGACCTGAAACTATAAAACTCCTAGAAGAAAACATAGGTGGTAAACTCCTTGCCACCAGTCTTGCAAATGTTTTTTGTTTTTTTGTTTTGTTTTGTTGTTTTTTGGGTTTTTTTTTTTTTTTTTTGATCTGATGCCAAAGGTAAGGGCAACAAAAATAAATAGGACAAATTAAAACTAAAAACCTTCTGTACAATGAAGGAAACCATCCACAAAATGAAAAGGCAAACTGTTGAATGGAATAGTAATTTGGGGCTCTGAACCCCCTTTCTATTTGGGGGTGCTTTTGCACCTCCCTATTCTTGGTTGCCTTGTCTTGTTTACCCAAACTCAGGTGTGAGCATCCTATGGCTTTGCATTTCGTTATGCCTTGTTAACCCATTGGTGTAAGCCCAGGGGATTCCTAAGCTTGTCCCCCACAGGGGACCAGAGTAGAGGCGGGTACAAAATGGGTGAAGGGGCTCAAGAGGTACAAACTTGCAGTTATAGAATATGTAAGTGATAGGGTGTAATATACATCATGGGGAATACAGTCAATAATATTGTATAAAAATGTATGGTTTACAGATGGCAACTGGATATATTGTGGTGATCAGCCACAATACAAATGTCAAATCACTATATTGTATCCATGAAGCTAGTAGAATATTGTATGTTAATTATACTTCAATTTTTAAAAGAACCAAAAAAGAAAGAGTGAGAATTCCTCTACGTTTGTGTTTACAATTAGAAAATCACTCTTAGAAAAACATCAAGAATATCCACGTTGGGGGTGGGGAATGGAATTATTTTATTATGTACCAGGTTATTACAATCTTTCAGTTAAAATAGACAGTTTTATATGAAATACACAGCTAGAAAAATTTAATAGAAGATCACAGTTATGGGGCGCCTGGGTGGCTCAGTCAGTTAAGCGGCCGACTTTGGCTCAGGTCATGATCTCATGGTCCGTGAGTTCGAGCCCCGTATCGGGCTCTGTTCTGACAGCTCAGAGCCTGGAGCCTGTTTCAGATTCTGTGTCTCCCTCTCTCTCACCCTCCCCCGTTCATTCTCTGTCTCTCTCTGTCTCAAAAATAAAGAAACGTTAAAAAAAAAAAAAAAGATCACAGTTTTTCTAATACTTCTGAAATTAGATATCATTCAGAATTTAGATATTTCTAGTCTAGAAGAGATAATAAGGTCTATACACAATAAACTACATTGCACATGCTGAAGGGTCTAGGACAGCAATGCCAAGATCATAGCCAAGAATAGTTTTTGGCAGTTAAATACGTGACTATTCACATTAAGTAAAAAAAAATGAAGATTATAAACTATCTTATGTCAGTTCAAATTAGGTTTTGTTGCCAAAGATAAAGGACAGTTCAGGTTTTATTACCAAGTGAATTACAGATCCTTCTTTGGTTTTCAGAATTTTTGTATCTTGGAAAGGGAGATAGGTAAGACGTTATGGATCTCTGCTGCTTCATTTACTAATCTCGAATTAGTAAATTAGAATTACTAGAACTTCATCCAGATGTACAGATCAACCAGACATGGGTAGCTTTGGCAGCCTGGGCAATATTCATAGTAGTTGAAACATACATTTAGATTAGAAAACAGAGGTGGGTAAATTATCACAAGTACTTATTTTTTGCCTGAAAAAGACTCAGCATTGTCTCAGTTTTACTCCCACATCATTGGCTGCTCCTTCACATTTTCCTTGGTTGTTGTCTCCTTTTTTTGACCACTGAATGTTGAAGAGCTATGGTATTTGAATGTGTACCTCCTTGAAATGTACCTACTCCATTGGTAATCAGTCCCATTTGGTTTTAGGGCTTATTTAAGCCATACAAATGCTTTCTAATCTATTCTACATCTAGGACTTCTCTGATCACAAGCCTCATTAATACCACTGTCTTCTAAACATCTCCACTTAAATTTAAGGGAAACAAAACAGATGAACATGGAGGGAGGCAAACCAGAAAATAGATTCTTAACTATAGAGAACAAACTGAGGGTTGCAGGACGGGAGGTAAACGGTGAGGGGGGGGGGGAAGGGGGGCGGGGAATGGGTTAAAGGGGTGATGAGTATGAGGGTACTTGTGATGAGTGCTGGGTGTTATATGTAAGTGATGAATCACTAAATTCTACACCTGAAACTAATATACATTGTATGTTAACTGAAATTTAAATAAAACTTGAAACTACAAAAAAATGCATAAGAATAAAACAGCCTTCTTATTTAATTAATTAACTAATTAATTAATATCTCTACTTAAATAACTAATGGACATTTTCCAAAAAAAGTGTCCAAAACTGAACTTATTATCCTACAAATCCTATTCCTTATTGTAGTCTTGCAAAAAGTTTTCATGGCTGTGCCAGACACAAGTAGTTGCTCTGTTGTTTTAGCTACCATATTATTCATTCGTCTGTAACAACCTTTGTCACTTTATACCATAATTTGTTTACATTTTCCCCCACTAGACTCTGCTCCTCTTCTTAATTCTGTTTGACGTTAGTTGAGATAGATTGTTTGATTATCAAGCTATAACTCTTTTTTTAATTATATTAAATTTCAACTCGAGTGCATTTTTTAAAGTATAATTAACATATAGTGTTTTATTAGTTTCAGGTGTACAATATAATGATTCAATAATTCTATACATTACTCAGTGCCTATCATTTTAAGAGTACTCTTAATAACTTTTCAAGCCATACATATTAACAGTGGTATGCTATAACATCATTACTTGCCAAGATTAGAGGATTTATAGCCATTTAAAATAATTATCTTAAAATAATTATCTTAATATATATGATGTATATAAATTACTATATTTGCCATCATTTAAACAATATTCTTATTTGGATTTTCTCTGACACTAGCTTTTATTATACCTGATAATGAGATTTGGAGAAAGAAGCTAATTGTTTTCTTAAACATCTTTGGGGGCTTGTCATTATCTACTAAAAATAACATAAAAGTTGTTAAGATCAAATTGGCTTAAGATGGTGTGTAATGCCTTTTATATTTTATGTATCAAACAAAAGAATGTGAAATTGGCTTATTATCTGTAGTCCATTCTCAATCTATCATCACATTTTTTTTGGTGGGTGGGAAGGAGGAGGAATATTTTTACAGGCTGCTTAAAAAGCTTCTAATTTATGAAAGGGATATAAAGTTTTCTAAACTATATTAAATTTTTTAAATGTCAAAAATATTTTAAACACTAATAGCAAATTATGCATGAAATATATTTATGGCATGTAACTGGTGAATGAATATGCTTTTTAAAATTTTTCATTTTAAGATAATTGCAGACTCACATGCAGTTGTGAGAAAGAACACAGAGGCATTTTGTAGTCTATACCTAGTTTTCCCCATTAGAAATGTCTGCCAAACTACCATACATTATCCCCACAGTCAAGGTACGGCACTGACATTGACGGAGTCAAAATACAGAGCAATCCCGTAACCATGTTCTTGTTGCCTTTTTCCAGCCACAACCACTTTCTTCCTATACCTCTTCTCCATCCTTAACCAACTGGAAATCACTCATCTGTTTTCCATGATAATTTTTTTTTTTTATTTTAAGAACTTTATGTGAATGGAATCATACAGTTTATATATAGCCTTCTGAGATTGGCTCTTTGACTCATAATAATTCTCCAGAGATTCTTCCATATTGTTGTGCATCAGTAGTGGTTTTTGTTGTTGTTGTTGTTGTTGTTGTTCTTTATTTTGTTTTGCTACGTAGTGTTCCATATGGATATACAACAGTTTGTTAAAACGTTCACCTACTGATGGACATCTGAGTTGCTTCCAGTTTTGGCTATTATGAATAAAGCTGCTAGCACATTTGTGTACAGATTCTTGTGTAAACTTAAGTCTTCATTTCTCTGGGATAAATGCCCAGTAGAAAAAGTAAGTCATGTGGTATTTGTGTGTTTAGTTTATTAGGCACTTGCCAGACTGTTTTCCAGAGTACCTGTATTGTTTGCATTTCCCCCCAGGGCTCTACAGAACCTTATGGATTGGACAGCATCCTGGGGATGAAACCTCCCATGTGGCAGAGCTGTGGGAGCAGAATCACAACCCCAGTGGGTCCAGAAAGCAGAGCATCTAGACAGAGACTATTCTGAAGCCTTAAGCTCTGCTTGTCTTAAATTTATTTTGTTCTTTTTCTATTTTCTTGAGATGAAAGCTTAGATTATTGGTTTGGAGCTTCTCCCTTTTCCTAGTGTAAGCGTTTAGTGCTGTACATTTCTCAGCACTCTTTTAGTTGCATCTCACAAATTTTGATGTTTTATTTTCATCTTTCATTCAGTTTGATGTGATTTATGATTTAAGACATACTCTTCCACTGATGGATTATTTAGAAGTATGTTGTTTAGTTTCCAAGTGTAGATTTTCTGGATACCTTTCTGTTCTTGACATCCAGTTTTAGTTCATTACGAACAGAGAACATACTCTGCATGGTTTTAATCCTCTTAAAATTTGTTCAGTTTTTATTCTTATGGCCTAGGATATGGTCCCTTTTGGTATATGTTTCATAAGATCTCAAAAAAAAATGTGTATTTTGTTATTGAGCAGGTGTCTAATAAATGTCTATCAGTTCCTGCTCATTGATTGTATTGTTAAGTTATATATATATATATTTTGATTCCATACATAGTTCTATTTGCTGCTGAGGAGGATGTTGAAGTCTTCTACTATACTTATAGATTTGACTCATTCTTTCAATTCTGTCAGTTTTTGTTTCACGTGTATTATATCCCTGTTTTTGGCTTATATGCATATAAGATTACTGTGTCTTCTTGGTGGATTGATCCTTTTATCATGATGTAGAATCTATCTCTGTTAATTTTATTTGCTCTGAAGTCTAGTTTGTTTAATATTAATATAAATACTCCTGCTTTCTTTTGATTAAGGTTTAGTTAGAAAACTTTTCCCCCACCCTTTTACTTTTAACTTGCCTGTGCTGTCATATTTGAAGCAATTTTCTTTTATATAGCATATGTTTGGGTCATGCTTTTAATCAATTCTGAAAATCTCTGCACTTTAATTGGGGTATTTAGACTATTTACATTCATTATAAATATTGCTATAGTAGGACTTAAGTCTGACAATTTATTTTTTATTTGCCCTCCTCTCTGCTTTTCATGTCTCTGCTTTCTTTTTCCTGCTTTCCTATGAGTTACTTGAATGTTTTTTAGAATTTCATTTTTATTTATCTGTAGTATTTTTGACTGTATCTTTTCGTATTTCTTCTAAGTATTACGTTACATACACACAACTTATATCTAACTGGTGTGATCATTTTATCAGTTTGAATAAAATGTAGAAACAGTATATCCCTTTAGTATATATCTCCTTATCCTTCTTAAAATTATCTTAAAATTTTTAATATACATTTAGAACCACATCAATGTTAAAAAATTTTGTTGCAACCATTAAACATAACTTAGAAAATTCAAGAGGAGAAGAAAGTTTTAATGTACTTATCCATATTTTTTTCTTTTATTCTTTCTTTCTTCATGGAGTTCAAGATTCTTCCTTTATTGTTTCCTCTCTGTTTAAAGAATTTTCTTTAGCCACCCATTTGGGGTAGGTCTACTGGTGACAAATTCTCTTAGTCTTCTTTTATTTGAGAATGTTTTAATTTTGATTGTTTCTGAAGAATACTTTCGTGTAGAATTTTAGTTTGACAGGTTTTTGTTTTTTTTTCCTTTCAGTGCTTAAAAAAATGTGCCACATCATCTGGCTTCCATGATTCCTCATGAGAAATCTAGTATTCTCACTGCTTATCCCTTATAAGTAAGATGTATTTTCTCTCTTGATGCTTTCAAGTTATTTTCTGTGTCTTCAGATTTCCAAATCTTATGGCAATCCATGTCTTAGCATGAATTTCTTTGTGTTTAATGTGCTTGGAGCTTGCTTGGCTTATTGTATTAGAAGGTTTATGCCTCTTGTTAAATTTGGTCTGACCTCAGCCATTACTTATTCTAGTAATTTCCAGCCCTATCTCCTCTCTCCTCTCCTTCCAGGCCTCTGATAACACAAATGTTAGATTTTTATATATATTGCTACATATTCATGAGGCTCTATTAATTTTGCTTCAAATTTATTTTCTCTCTATGGTTCATCTTGGGTAATTCTCCTTCATTATTTCTATTTCTCTTTCTTCAGGATAACTGGCTCTTTCCTCTGCTTCCATTATGTTTTTGATCTTATCCATTGCGTTTTTATTTCTATTATTATATTTTTATTTGTAGAATTTCCATTTTATCCTTCTTTACAGTTTTTCTTTCTTTGCTGAAGATATATATTTTTCCATTTGGCGCAAACATATCTGTGACTGCTCCTTTAAGAATTTTGATTATGACTGGTCTAAAATTTATTCCAGGTAATTTTAACATCTCTGTCATCTCAGTGTCAGAGTCTATTAGCTGTCTTTTTTTCCATCTAAGTTGAGGTTTTCTTGGTTTTGGGAATGATGAGATTTTCTACTGAAACCTTGACATTGTATGTATTATAAGACTCTGGATCTTATTTAAGCCTATTGCACTCACTG
The DNA here is from genome assembly GCF_024362965.1 of Panthera pardus. Taxonomy (NCBI): domain Eukaryota; kingdom Metazoa; phylum Chordata; class Mammalia; order Carnivora; family Felidae; genus Panthera; species Panthera pardus. The sequence continues at coordinate 174,498,173 of NW_026526688.1, forward strand.
GCTTTCTTTGACACCGCCCTGGAAAGGGAAGAGGAGACATCACCTGTTACTGCTAGATTTGGTAGAAGTCGAGGTTCACCACTCATCCTCTGTTAACATCCAAGTAGAAGAGATGCGCCTAATTACTTTCAGATGTGAGTGGGAATTGGGGCTTCTCAATGAGTCTGATACTACCCTGACTGGGAAAGACAGGAAGGCCTGAAATCTCCACAAGGGATCTGTGTTGGAACTTCAGAAAGGAAGTGACTGTATTATTGCTGGGCAGTAGTGAGAATCCTGATTCTCCTGGTGTCTTCTGAGGTTGCCCAGCAAGAAGGGGGAGGGATCATGTTATTATAACAGATTCACAGTTTGGGCTTTACAGACAATAGGGAGGAGAGGCTTATTGACCAGTGTATATAAAATTCATAGCTCACTATTGGCCCTTTCGTGACACTACCAGAGATGGGGTTTGGAGTTCTTTTCTACAAGGTGAGGGTGGAAGTCTAAGCTTTCTTCTCAGTCTTTGCTGTTATGGGAAAGGGTGAGGCCATATATTTTTCTGAATATTTGGCTGGAGTAGAGTGGTTACTATCGAAAAGTTTTCTATCTTGCGAGGCTACCCCTTTTCTGGTCATTTGCTTAAGTAGTAGGCCTTTATTGAGGCTATTTTTTGTCTGCATCTGTTGGAGTCTCCAGGTTGTTGGCCCTTCCAAATCTGGGGAATATGAGGCTAAAAGAAAATCATTCATTTGGGTTCTATAGTCCCTAGCCAGTCTGCTTTCTTTTTCTGCACCTTTTGGAGGCATATATATATTACATACTCTTTCACAGTCTATATGCATATGTATATACACACACACACGCACACACACATGCACATATATACATAGATGTATATATAGGTATTAATGTCCAGGGTTTACACTTGTACTTAGAAGAAACAGGAAAAACATGTCTACTTCATCTTGTCAAAAGCAGAAATTGACTCATGAATTTTTAAATTCTGCATTGCCTAACTGGTATAAAATATTTTCTCCAAAACAAAAAATTACAATGACATTGGTATGTATATACCAATTATATCTGTGTGTTAAGGATAGATTTACCTAGGTATAGTCCTGTTTCCTTAGAAATGCTCATGATCAAATGCTCATGATCTGAAGACAATCAAAGATTTGTGTGGCAATGTCAGTTTTGACTTTTAGCTCCCACCTAGTTTTGTTACTTGGAATACAAATTTATACTCTTTCCTTTGCTGCGTGCTTCTTCTTGGTACCTATGGTTGCTCTATTCTTTGGTGGTAGCATGATCACTGCTGGTTACCTCAGAATCACTGCCCTCTGTTCCATTCTTGACAAGGTCCCTTTTCCATTCTTCTCCTTACTGAACCTGCAGCTAAGGAGATAGTGTATCTCTCAACTAAATATTGTCATTCAATCAGTCTTAGAAATTACTGTCATTAAGAGGTTCTATTTATTGGACTCCAAATTTAGTTACCTTTTTGGAAGACTTAAGAGCATGTTCTGGAGCTATGCCAAAGAAATTTTGAGTGTCCTACTACATTCTTAAGCCAAAAGCTAGAGAGTATGAACTCTAAATGTTATGAAGACAGATGTTAGAATTCCCTGTCTTCCAGATAGACAGTATTACTATTAAAAGAAAAACAACAAAGTGGGGCTGGCAAGCTGTTATTTGTGTTTGTACATGGTTTACAACATGATCGGTGCCCTTTTCAGTTGATGGATTACAATCTGGACACACACACTTAAGTTCCGGATTGCAATTCATCAAGTCTTAATTAAAATGTATCTTTTTTTTTTAGTTTTAAATGCTAAAAAAATAAAAAAAAAAAAAAGAATGCTAAAAGGAATAAAGAAAATTTGAAAATGAAAAGTGAATGTCCACCTGATATTTTAATTTTTTTTTTTAGTGTTTATTTTTGAGACAGACAGAGTGTAAGCTGGGGAGGGGCAGAGAGAGAGAGGGAAACAGAATCCGAGGCAGGCTCCAGGTTCCGAGCTGTCAGCACAGAGTGCCAGGCGGGGCTTGACTCAGGAACTTCGCAATCATGACCCGAGCCAAAGTTGGATGCTTAACCAACTAAGCCACCCAGGCGCCCCCCCACTGGATATTTTAGTGGGTTAAAAAAGTGTGAGAATTATTTGGGGTGCCTGGTTGGCTCAGTTGGTTGAGTGTCTGACTTTGGCTCAGGTCATGATCTTGCAGTTTGTGAGTTCAAGCCCCACATCAGGCTTTCTGCTCTCAGCACATAGCCCTCTTTGGATCTTCTGTCCTGTGCGCGCTCTCTCTCTCTCTCTCTCTCTCCCTCTCTCCCTCTCTCCCTCTCTCCCTCTCTCCCTCTCTCCCTCTCTCCCTCTCTCCCTCTCTCCCTCTCTCCCTCTCTCCCTCTCTCTCTCTCTCTCTCTCTCCCTCCCCTGCTTGGGCTCTCTTTTTCAAAAATAAATAAAACATTAAAAAAAGTGTGAGAATTACTAAATGAGTTAAACTAGTATAAATTGCTTAAAAGGGGAAATTGAATCATCAAAAAGTAGAATTTGAAGACATTAGGAACTGCTTAAAGAAATAGATATAGCTCCATCTCTAACAGTGACATATACTCTTTTTCTGAGTTTTTTTTAATAAAAAGAAAAAGACACAAATGCATATATTATTATATTGCAAGTTAGATTCTCCATAATAGATACTGTAAATGCTAGCTGAAATTACTCCAGAGAAATAGAATTATAGGTGGGAAATAACAGTATGTTATTTCCTTTGGTCCATTTTCAATGAAGAAACCCATGAATTTGTATTCAAACTGCTCTGAATAGCTCTCTTAGGACTTTCAAGGTGAGGCAAGCAGGAGGAGCTTCTGAAATAATCTGCCCAGAGATCATCAAGCAGTTGTTTTATTTATTTTACATATCTGGGTTTGCCTATGTTATTTTTTTTTGAATGGAGAATAGACTCTACAATTTTGCGTATATGTATTAGATGAGATGGAATCACAAGTGAAATTGAAGCTAAAATAGATTATAAGCCTTACTTCCCCCTGATTCTGTCACGGAACTGAGTAAAACTGGATTAGCAGGCTACTCTTTTCATAGTCCAGAGAAACTAGGGCATTAACTTTCATTGTGTATTCTGTAAGAATCTTTTTAGCTAAGCGGCCTATTAAGTCTCAAGGAAAGTCATTGAAGCCTAAATTTATGTTCAGACTTATACCATAAAACTGAGTGATACATAAACATATTCAGTCATTTTGTTATATCAACCAATATTATGAATTAATTGTAATCCCATTGGAAGATTTACAATACAATTCAACATGTCATTAAAACCCCATTTCATTTGCTGCAGAATAAATGCAGATATGACTTACAACCTAACAACTAAGGGGACTTTAAATACTATTATATATCATTACGAATGTGAAATACACAACATCATACCTGATATCCTATGCAGTAGACTTTTTCAGTGAACATGGATATAGGCACACTTTCTCTTGTCCTTAGTTTATGTGGAAAATCATTACCTTTGAGCTAATTTGTTTTAATATATTGTTAAATTATTCTATTACTTTGTGTATTTTAACTTGCTTTTATGCTCTCTGATTCTATTGCAGAACTCTCTCTTGCATTTTCCATTTTTACCATCAATAGTCATTTCTCATGTGAAATGGATGCTGGAAGAATGTTCACTGTAGCTATATCTAAATGTAATGTAGGTCTCTTTATAAAATTCAAGAGAGAGTTTTCATTGAGATCTAAGTAAATGACAGAACTAAATATTATTAAATAATATGTGTAATAAAAAATAATATAATAATCTTTGAATGCATATTCTGCACCAGGCTGTGATAAGTGCTTTACAAATATGAACTCATTTAATTCACTCAACCTGCCTCCAGGATAAGGATTATTATCCCTGTTTTAGAGAAAAGAAAATTGTGATTTGGAAAAGTTAAATAACTGATTCAACAACAAAGAATTAGTAAAATATAACCTCCATAATCACTCCTCATACACTTTCAAATGGTGTATAATATTGCACTTTTACAGAAAGGAAAAGCAGTCTTTATCTAATTTTCTGGTATGGTTTAGATTCTGACAGTAGAGAAGATTGGTCTACATTGGTGATTTGGCTTAGAAATATGTGTCTATACAGACATAAGATTCAAAGACAGAAGGTGGTAGGGGGTAGATTCTGTTAAATTTAAGCGTATAATGGTCACGTCTAGAATACTCTATGCACTCTATTTCCAAACCCTGGATAAGAACAAGATTTTCTCTCTAAGAGTTTTTAAATGGACAAAATCTTGTATAGATCTGCAAATAATATACTACAAGTATCCGAAAGGGGAGCATGCAAAGGCAAAGACATTGTTTTGGAAAATGTGTATTATAAAAAAGCAAAGACAATTTTAGAAACTACAGTAAACCTGGGCTCCAAACTAACAGATAAAAGATGAGAAGAAAGGAGCAGAGAGAGATGGGAAAAGAGAGCACAGAAAGAAAAAAGAAAAGAAGTTAAAATGCAATATTGAGAAGTAAAATCGCCAGTGGTGGCAATAAAGGACAAAAAAAAAGTGCATTAAAATTTTAACTCAGTGATGAACAGAGTAGTGTTTAAAAGCTTCATATTGATGCAGAAATAAAGGAGAAAGCTCTGAGAATTACGAGAGCAATGAAGCAAACAAATATTCATTGTATGGATAATGGACATGCCCAAAGGGAAAACCAGAGCATGTTAAACATAAACCACTATCAAGATAAAATATCCTGGTCCACAGATCAAAACTTCCCCCATTGGCAAAGCAACATCAAAGAGACTAACATCTAGACCTATCCTGACTTCCTGCCTTTTATTGTTATTTCAGAGATGTAAGAAAAAAGCCTGCATCCAGATAGGTAAAATACATATAATAATCTAATTGTACACTTTTCATGAATGCTAAATTCAAGAAGAAAATGTATCTCAGTCTAATGAGAAAAACATTTGTGATCCAAGAATTCTATACCCAATCAGGTTGGTTGATGAGAGCAATTAAGATTTAAACCTGAGTGTATATAATGGAATATCTCTCATCATCTCAATAAATATCTTGTGAATTGTAATAAACTTAATTGAACCAGAATACAACTGACCATATTATCAACTTAGAAATTTAGCAGTTTTTTTTTTTTTAAGGAAAGAGGCAAATCCTAAAGAAATAATTTAATGTATTGAATGAATTCATAAAAACAATCTCCAAATTGCAGTTCATTGTAAGGGACACCTCTGGGTCCTAGGCATCCGTGTTTTACCTCTACAAACACTGTTATAACAATTAAAATTTAACAAAAGTTCAAGAGAATGGGAAATAAAGCCACATAAGGGGAGAAAAAAAGAGACATCTGATAAGGACTGTTATCCAAAATACACAAAAAAACCCCGAAAAATCAACAATAACAGAACAAACAACTTATTTGAAAAAAATGGGCCAATAAGATCTTGACACCTCACCAAAGAAGAAATACAGATGCAGGTTATCATATTCAAAGCTGCGCCACATTATATGTCACTAGGAATTTGCAAATCAAAACAATGAGATATAACTACATACCTGATAGAATAGCCCAAATCTGGAACACTGGCAACACCAAATGCTGGTGAGGACGTGGGTAACAGGAACTTTTATTTATTGCTGACGGAAATGCAAAATGGCACAGTTGCTTTGACAGACCATTTGGAGGTTTTACAAAACTAATGGTATTCTTCTTTTTTTAATGTTTATTTTATTTTTGAGAGAGAGGGAGAGGGAAAAGGAGAGAGAGAGAGAGAGAGAGAGAGAGAGAGAGAGAGGGGGGCAAGGAGCAGAGACAGGGAGACACAGAATTGGAAGCAGGCTCCAGGCTCTGAGCTGTCAGCATGGAGCCCGATGCAGGGCTTCAACCCATGAACTGAGGCTATGACCTGAGCTGAAGTCAGATGCTTAACCAACTGTGCCACCCAGGCGCCCACTATTAGTACTCTTCTTAACATACAATCCAGCAATTGTGCTCCTTGGTGTTTATTTACCCACAGGAGTGGAAATTTATGTCTACATAAAACCTGCACATGGATATTTATAGCAGCTTTATTTTTAATTGCCAAACTTGAAAACACTCAAAATGTCTTTCACTTGGTGAATGGATAAGTAAACTGTGGAATATCCAGACAATGGAATATTGTTCAGCACTAAAAATAAATGAGCTATCAAGACATGAAAAGGCATCGATGAACCTTAAACGCATGCTACTAAGTGAAGTCACTTAGTACTTCTAATTATATGACATTCTGAAAAAGACACAAAGATCATGGTTACCAGGGGTAGAGGAGAAGGCAGGATGAGTGGGAAGAGTGTGGAGATTTTTAGGGCAATGAAACTTTTTTTGTGATACTATAATGGTGGACATCTGTCATTACACTTTTGTCAAAACACATAAACTGTGCAACACCCACAGTGAACCCTATTCTAAACGATTGGCTTTGGGCGATAATGATGTGTCAGTGTGGATTCATCCGTTGTAACAAATGTACGGTTTTCATGTTCTCGTGGGCCTATAACTGGCCAAGTCAGTACAGTTATTAGACACCTGAAGCCCATTCTTTATACGTACAGACAACTGAAATCTAAGTTAGAGTTCACATTTCCTAAATTTCAGTACAGTGACTTGTCAACAACTCTTGCTGCTGCTTTTATAAAGACATTGTAGGTCAGAGTACAGTACTTCTTTTCCTGCTATCATAGCATGTGATATTATGTGTAACTTTGATGGTTTACCTCCTGGTTTTAATGATCACATAAGAGGTAGTCTTACAAATACCACATGATTTCACTCATATGTGGAATCGAAGAAACAAAACAAAGAAGAAAAAAGAGATATAAAAAAAAAAGAAAAGAAAGACTCTTAAATATTGAGAACAAACCGGTGGCTGCCAGAGGGGAGATGGGTGAACTAGGTGAAGGGGATTTAGAGTAAACTTATCGTGATGAGCACTGAGTCATGTATAGAATCGGTGAATCACTATATTGTACACCTGAAGCTAGTATAACACTATAGGCTAATTATACTGGAGTTAATTTTTTTAAAGGTAGTCTTACACACTAGGTGTATATACATATGGAGCATCATCAGATGGAATGCTGACTGTGTAAATTGTGCAACATTATGCAAGGTAAAGTAACTAGAAATGACTATGAATTAAGACTGTGTTATAAAAATTTATTTAAAAATTCCCCATAAATATTCAAGGGAGCAGGTCTGGACAGAAAACAATTATATTCAAAAGAGAATACAATACAAATTATTGGGTGTATAAAAATAATGATGTGGATGAAATATTTGAAAATCTTAATAACAGAGCTAAATTTTATGTGCTGGGCATTCTACAAAATGCTTTCTATGGGTTATCTCATTTAACCTTCAAAGAAATGTCCTTCCTTTTAATCTAAGAAAAACCAAGATTTAGAAATTTTAGAAAGTCACAGACTTTAATCAAGATATGTTAGTCTTCCCCAGTAAATAGTAGAGACTAAATTTAGATCCAGTTAGTTTGTGGATGCTTTCACTGTCTTAGTAAGAGATTGTTATAACTAAGTAATGCTTATGTAGTAATGATTGATGACTCATTTAGTGAAGTTTTATTACTTCAAATGTGCTGCCAGAATTTCTACCATTCCAAATGTATGAGCACAAAGATTGTGCACCATTCACATAGACTGAGAACTAGAAAAATACAACGCAAAGACTTTTAGAGCTCAGAGGGATCCCTGTAGGATCAATTAAATGGTTGCTTTAGATCTGTAGGCTAGAGATTCCATCAGATTCACAGAAACATGTATTAATATGGGCTCTGCAAGGAAGCCACCCGGCAACTTTTTAAATATAACTGTTGTAAGACCTAAAGTCCCTTAGTGAACAAGCTGCTGTAGGCTGGTGAGTAAGAGTCAGCAAGACTACCCACCTCTTTATGAACCACATTCCAGCACCATACAGTAACAATTAGACAGCCACACTGCTGAGAAGAGGACATTATCAGCAGGAGAGAGAAATTAATGGCATGTGAATATGGCTGACAAGAGGAAGAACAAATGCTGAAAGCAACTATGAGTCTCTGAGTACAACCTTTCACCATGTTAGGGAGCAATTATCCAGCCCAACTCCCTTTTACTACCACTTCAGTTTCTGTAGAATCCGTTGCTCCCTTTCCACCACTGCACTGACACTACTTTATCTCTGGACCTCACCATCTCTCCCCTAGGTGTCTCTAACAACTAGGCTCCCTGGCCCATGTCTCTCCAAGCTCAGGTTTCATGCTGTCTCGAGTGCTGCCATAGGTCTCTTTCTGTAGGACACATCCAGTCTCATCCAAACATAGGCACCATCCACTGCCCTCCGTATTTTATTGCAGAGCTTTGTTATCATTTTTATTTATTTTTTTAATGTTTATTTATTTTTGAGAGAAAGACAGAGACAGAGCACAAGTGGGGGAGGTGCAGAGTGAAGGAGACACAGAATCCGAAGCAGGCTCCAGGCTCTGAGCTGTCAGCACAGAGCACAACACGGGGCTCAAACTCATGAACTATGAGATTATGACCTGAGCCAAAGTTGGATGCTTACCCAACTGAGCCACCCAGGCACCTCTCCTTTTTGGTTTATAACCAAGATTTATTGCCAAGGTAAGTCTTCTGCAGAACCCCAAAATAAAACATATAAAATAGGAGCTAAAATGATTGAAGGAAAAAACACAAATTTCTACCAGTTTAACGTCTAGGTTTCCTCTACTTCTGCCTCATATTGCTGAAATATCAGCAAGCCTTGGGGGTCCTCCAAAGAATGTTAGAAATCCAAGACCATTTGAGAGCCAATGATCTATAATAAAATGCCTATACTTCTTTCCAGAACACAGAGTTTCCTTCATTGATCCCCTAGAGCTCATTTCCAGTCGTCTCCCATCATATTTATGGTCCAAACAACTCTGAGGAACATGGAGCAGATGACCAGCCCACGTAGTTTCTTAGCATTCTGGATTTATACATACCGTTTCCACTACATAGAAAGTATTACCACCACACCGTTTTCTGTCTGTAACAGCCAGAACTAGCACATACCTTCTCGGTAAAACCTTCATCTTCCATTAGGCAAATCCATTACTCTCTTCCGCCTTTTCCCACTATACTTTTCACAAAATGTTATCATTGCTTTGGACTTACTTTATGATAATTATTGGTATACATAGTCTTTTATTTGTTATACTTTAAGCTCATCTAGTTCAGAGATAGTGCCTTACTCTTCTTTTTGATTTAAGTACCTAGTATAGTGCCTGGCATATGAAAGATGATAAATAAATGATTGTTATGTGAATTAAAAATTTGAGGCCCTGCCAGAGATAAGGAGTTTGTCTATAATCATGCAGCTAATTACCAGCACAGACAATTTTGCAAACCAAGTCCTCTAGCAAACATTTCAGTGACCTTGACAAAACACCATGTAGCCTCTAAACTTTCCAAATGAATTTAGGACCATCCTACCACTCTCCAAGTTCATGTTCTACCACTCACTTTTTCAACTGGATTTCTCCTGCAGCTGCATTTCTCCTAGGGCTGCAATTAGAGTCAACAAGTGAATACTTAGGAAGTTAAAAGTGAATTCATTTGTAGTGATGTTGACAGACCGACTAGTCACATCAACAGACTTTTACTAGTTCACTGTGTATGCACTCTGCTAAGCATTATGGGTGAAACAAATGAAATTGAGAGTTCATCCTTGTTTCCAAATAGGTAATTTTCTATTATGGGAGATCAGATGTATCTCCAATTATTATATACTATGTAATACACAGTATTATGTGTTATACTGTATATATGATGTATATATATGATATGTATGTACTATAGTATACAAAGTGTATATATATAATATATATATATATATATATAAATGATAAATACTGTTAGAGTAATACCAACTGATAGTCATAGGAGAAGGGAGCTCTTTCAACACTGTTTTTTTTCTAAGGAGACTTCTTGGCACAACTGATATTTGAGGTTGGACGACATGGCAGAAAGTACCTCAACAAGTGCACAGAGAGAAAGCAGAGTTCCACAGAAGGCCTGGAGGTGCGAGAGTCAAATATCTGAATCACTCCTTGGATGCTGGGTTGGCTAGAAAAATCTTGAGAACAGGACTGCATACACTCACATCTGTGGGGAACATGGCATGTGACTCAGTGCTCAGAGTATAGCATACTACCCATAGTGATCTATTGAATGACAAATCAAAAGGAGTCTATAAAATATACAGAAAGCTAAGAGAGTCTAAACACATTGCTAAGTTCAGGAAATAGAAGATGATATCCATCTAGGGCATGGAGCAGACATTCAGAGGGTCAACAACTAGAACCACGTAAAGAAAGCTGACAGTGGGTCCTCAGCAAATACCTGGAACAGGTGTTAAAATTGATTGTGAGGTGGCACATGGAAAGGCTAGCTATGTCTAAACGACCAAAACTGAACCCATCAAGTAAAGTGTGTTTAGAAAGAACTAAGATTATTTAGGTATTATAACCTGGAGAGTAGATTGGAGCTAGATTGGCAAATAGCATACATAATTCAATTTAAAAAATAATCTAAATGCCCATTTGAAAAAAAATCTCTTTCTGATAGCATATATTATTTTCTTCTCTTTTCATTAGTTGCAAAAGAATATTCCCCACTAAGGAATCCTCTACTATACCCGTTTCTTTAAAATGTTTTTTATTTGAATATAGTTGACTCACAATGTTACGTTAGTTTCATGTGTACAACATAGTGACTCAACTTCTCTATACATTATGCTATGTTCACCTCAAGTGTAGCTGTACCCATTTTTAAAGACAGATTTGATCCTTTGTATTATTCCAAGAGTAGTTCTATGGCAGGGATGATCTGGAGACCGTGCCTTGTAGCTGAGGTACTTAACGCAATAGACGTTCGCCTTACTATTTCACCAACCCTTTCATAATTTGATCCCTTAATCAGACTAAAATTTTATTATGGGGAATATATAGTTATTCATCATGATTTTGTTTTAGAGTAGAAAGTTTCTGAGTTTGGCTTTCTTCACAATGGGCCATTTCTGACACTGTTCTTTGATGCTGGTTGGGATGTGATTAACTTTGATTCAATAGTACTGATTTAAATGTGCCATTTTTGCTTCACTGATTTTCAATCAATTGATATTCATGCTCCTACTTATTAGCTATAATGAATCAGAAATGGCTAATTTTCCTTCCAACGAGCAAAAGAATTTTCCTTATATTTGATTTCATGGGAAAACTAATTGTTTTTGTCTACTTCCATTCCTATTTCTGATGAAAATTTCTGTCAATTGAGAAATATTGTGAGGGAAGCAGTGCATTCAACAAAATTACAAGTTCTACTGTGCTGTATGTGGAAATTTATATTGTGTTTGTGAAATGGCTCGTTGTTCCAAAGTAATTTATTTTTCTCCCATTTTCAAAGGATTATGTTTCCATGTACCCTATATCTTGTTTTATGTGCACGTGTGGGCACCCCCCCACCCTCCACACACCCACACAACATACTGCACATTTAATGAGCATCCAAGTTGGTCTCATTTGGAGAATCATCGCTACTTACAAAAGAGGCACAAGAGAAATCTACTTCTGCAACAGGCCAATGAATTGACATATTGTAGCTGAAAGGGCCTTTTGTTTTAAAGTCCTAGGATTCTAACTTAAACGGAAACAGTAGGAAGTATTACAGAAATACAGTGTTCTGGGTTTCTTTTTATATATTCCACAGTAAGGGAACTGAGCAATGTTGACTCTAGAAATATTTTCTGAAAAGAAGATTTTGTTTTAATGGGAGAGCAGCTTGGGGTATTCCTATCATTAAGAATTTTAAGCCAAAATTGCATGACAGAAGGTCAGGTTAACACTACATATTTTGAAAAATGTGAAGACAAAACAAAACCTAAGTTTTGTGGAATATTATGACAGAAAAGAGATGCTGGACATAAGCATGTATTACCTACCGTACCAGCCAATTTCTCAGTTCTTAATGTCTTTTCACCACCCTTTTATTCATTCAGTAAGTAGACTGCAGGGAATGAAAGGCAGGAGGAATAAACAGTAAGTTTTTTTAGGAGGAGATTGTAGATTATAGTCTAATGGGGAAGACATATAATTGTGCAAATGTAGTGATATTCAGAGCACAAGCTCTGGGTGAAAAGTAATTAATAATAATAGTAGTAGTAACAGTAGTAGCTTTTATCTTTTTTTTTTTTTGTTATCCGGCTTGCTTTCTACTTTGAGCTCTTATTTTACCAGGCGACAGAAAGGAAACCTCAGGCGATTCTGTTAATTTTGATTAATTCAGAGTAATCTCCTCTTAGGGTTTTCCCTTGTCTTTTCCTAGGATTTTATTTAAGTCAGTGGTGAGAGGATGACAGATTTACATAGCACAGTGGTGTCATGTGAGGGATCCTTGGCTGTAATCGTCCCACGTTGTCACCCAGTGAGGTATCTGTCACACCTGGTCTTGTTGATTAGTGGTGGCAGATTGTTAACGCATTCTCCTAGACCCCACCTCAAGGCCTCTTGGTCCGTGGCTCTTTGATCAGATCTTTTCACTCTCAGACACATAGTACAGCATGCTGCTTCTCCTGTGACTGCCCCTCAATGGGAGGAGACTCTGCCCCTCAATGGGAGGAGACTCTGTGAATGTACCTGAGGAACCTGCCTGGACACCACGCTTGACTACGCATTGACCACAACTCTGCTATGAGGCTGGTTGCCTTGTCAGCTCTACTCAGGAAAGCAAAATGCAAGCCTTCTGTTGTCAAGCTCTTAACCTCTCTGGAGTTCCATTTCTCCAAACCTACCCATAAAAGGAACCTCCTGTTAAGGACAACAGTGAATAGTCTAAGGTCTTGCTTCATCACCAATTATCATTTTTTGCCTAGAGATAATAACCTTTGTCTTTTTAGATGAGAGGAAGCAGTTTCCTAAATCTGTTGTCTGTGGTTCTAGATTTTACGGTCTTTGATCCTTACAGCCTTAGATTTTGATGCTCAATGCCAGGATTTATCAACAACCCCTCCATCTTTTTAATGAAACCTTTGTTTCTTTAAACGTTTTTGACATTGAGGACACAGATGTTATAGCCCAATTGGATGGAAAAAAGCCATGGATCTAAATGAATTACCAGAGCAAAAAAAAAAATAATAATATATAAAAATATTATGCCACATAAGTAACTACAGAATGTTATAAGTATTATAACAGAGAATGCTTTAGTAACATAGAAAACATTACTCGTCATATATTGATACTATAAATTACATGAAAAGGCACATTAGCTTTAATACCTTCTGTCTGATCTCCTTTCCACCTAGTTTCCCTCATAAGAAATGTCTATATTTATAGAGTCTAGTTCATGTAAAAATGTATGTATCTATTATATCTCATTTAAGTTTTTATCTTTATCTTGAACCTAAACATAAAGATGTTTTTTTCGACCCCACACATCTCAGATGCAAATACATAGAGGATACTGGAATTATATTTGGTATTCAGAGTTCATCCCTTTAAAGCATATAAACCATCTTCACTTTCCCTAAATCTCAGTTGCAATGAGAGAATATTTATTTTTAAGAATCCATAAACCAAATCCCATATATTTGCCCAGTGACTCTTTCTAATCTTAGTGCCAGAATCTATAACCAATTGATCATTGCGTATAAAAGGGCCCCAGAAAGCCAGAGATAATTTCTTTCTGGAGGTCTCAGAATGGACTGTGGTAGAACTATTATTATTTTATTTCTTACTATACCTCACATAAACTTACATATAACTTTCATAAATGAAATACAACACATTTGCTAAAAAATTAAGTAAAATGTCACCCTTGGAATAAAGCTAGATTTCAAATTCTTACATCAGTGGTACTAGAAATGTTTTGATGATAAATGGTCACTGTTAAAACAGATTTATGTGACATTTCATGTTTCCCTTTTCTAATACAACAAAAGGAGAATCTCATTTTCCTTTTTACCTTCTGTTCAATTCTCTGTTTCAAGACCATTTACAGACAAAATTGTTAAAAGGAGCGAAATGCATCTTTGAAGAATTTTTAAAAATATTTTTAAATCCTTTAATAGAGAAGATATTAGTTAATGTGATATTGCTTAAAAAATTGAAAGTTGAATTAAAACTTGAGATTTTTATTGCTTGTTAAATTTACTTTTCAACTCAAAGAACATTTTAGTCTTAAAAACCTCTGAAACTTTGAAATCAATTATTTCTTAATCTTTGAATAGAAACATAGTGACATAAAAGAGACAACTCCAAAAGCACCATTTATAAGAATATATAGTAATTGAGACTATAATCAAAGGCTTATGTAAGATGCTAAGCATTAGGGACAGTAAGTGTTCATTTTAATGCTGACCTAAGAGAATTGTAGTAAGTTTGGATTTACATTTCCCCATTTTTACTAGGTAGTTAATAATACCTCGTCTACCTTATCAGACTATTGTATAAAATGGATATAAGCAGAGGCATTAAACAACTAAGGAATCCTATTCATACAAATGAAGAAAATCCATTATGATAATAAACCCTAAGTATTTCTAAATTGCCTCAAGACATTTCAGCATAACAATATGGGATTGTTCTTTGTGTTGCTAAATGTGATGCTATTATTTGTAGTCTATGTGACTGCTTTGTATTCGCTTATAAAGTGTTCATAAAATATGAGTATAGTAGACTACGCTTTAAATCATCTTCGTTTTCCTGAGATGAATTCTGTTGAATGTTTGATCACAGGTGCATCAAATAGTTTTGTGTAAAGATATCTACTTATGTTAATCTGCGTAATCAAAAATATATAAAGACAGTCTGATGTTGCAGGATGCACAAAGAATGAAACTAAATCCCATTTTCCCTAGATTTTGTTTATTTGAACAATCTATTTTTAATCTGTTTGATTATTTTTCCAAGAAATCCAAATTTCCGTGAGCAGAACTGAACACGAAAAGGCAGAAATTTACAGTTGCATCTAAAACCCGAACTTCAATTTTCGTATGAAATACCCGATTTTCATGCACGTATGCTATCTTCTGTACAGGAAAGTGATGAAGCAATTATCCACAACCACCAGGACAAATGGGTTTCCATGACTGTGTGAGTGGTGGGCAGTAATTGGATAAGCACAAACTGATGGGTGTGCTTACAGCTGGATAAGACTGAGGGATAGGAAGACAGAGACTCTTTCCTGGATAGTGAGACATTTGAGAACTGGACCTTGCAAGAAACATATCAGTGAGTGCAGGTAAAAGAAATACAACTAGAAAAGGCCTGGAGACAGGAAACTGTAGGATCTATTTGTTGAATAACAAGTAGTGTTTGGTGTGAACGGAGGCAGAATATACCACCCCCAAATATGTCACTTTGATAAATTTATTATTTTGAGCTTAGGCACTTGATAAACAGCAAATAAAGGGAGAAGCTTTCTCTGAATTCCCCTTATCTGCACAAAGACAGATGCCTAAATAGGAACTCGGTTGTCATAAATCCGCTCTGTGGAGTTTCATCAACCAGGGAAGATTGACTCTTGTCACAGGAGAAGAGACTAGAAGTGACACCACACCTAGATGGACTTTGTCAAAAACTACCATATCTCCCGTTATCCTTCCCAGGGCCCATTCATCTTTCCTAAAACTGATTTACTCTCACCTAACAGACCTACACCCCACCCCACCCCCCACACACACCTCATTCCCTATTCACATGGTACTAAGGCCTGAATTCTAAGCCACCTCAGGGAGTTATTCATTTTTCTCTGGGTCTCTCCCATGTATACATAAGGTTACATGTTAATGAGTTTGTTTGTTGTTGTTAATCTGTTATTACAGGGGTTTTGGCCAAGAACTTAACAGAATAGAAGGATAAGTATTTTTCCTCCCCTACAGGTAGGAAACAGGAGAGGTTCAGAGAAACTGAGTCATGAAGGGCAGTCAGATCACACACAAAAAAATCCTTCCATATCAGGGAGAGCGTGGACTGTATCCCACAGAAAATAAAGAGTCAATGACAGTTTTTAATCATGAAAGTGGCATAGGTAAAGCTATCCAGAAAGCAGGAACATGAATCTGTCAACATAGTATGAGGAGAGTTTAGAAATAGTTGAGGGGGACCTGGGTGGCTCAATCAATTAAGTGTCCGACTCTTGATTTTGTCTCAGGTCATGATCTTGTGGTTCATGAGATCGAGTCCACATCTGCTCCTCCCTTGCTCAATCTCTCTGTCTCTCTCTGTAATAATAAGTAAATAAACCTAAAAAAAAATAGTTGAGAAGAAATGGAAGTCATATAGGGGGATATAACCTAAGGCATAATCCATGGAATGGTATTGGGCAGCTAAATATTGGGCATAAGTCATCAAATCTAAAGGACTTGGTGACTAAATGGGGGAGGTGAAGAAGAAGCCAAAGGCAAATGTCGGTGGTAAATGCTGTCAATGACTGTAGGGAGTACAGGAGGATTGTAACTAGAGGAATCATTCCAAGTATGTGATAAAGGCTGCAGTGGCTTTCGGAAGGTCCCATTTTGCGTTTTTATTAATCTACTCAGTTCTTTCTGTGTATTTTCATTTACTTTGCAAATGAGGGAACAAAACAGCATAGTGGCTAAGTAGCAGAAATTGGGATCAGACCACAGTGGTTTGAGTGTTACCCATGCCACTTTACAATCACTGTGTGATTGAACAAATTATTTAATTCTCTAAACTTCGGTTTTCTCAGTTTTTAAAGGAAAATGCACACCTAATTTTTATGAGTATTCACAGTGACAGGAAGCATAAGTTTAAATCTATATGTAATGTGGTAATAACAATAGAGAGGATACATTTCCTGTAGGAGGGGAAACATGGTAAACTCATTGTGACTTGGTTCCTTTTTCCTGTACTCTCAACACTGAACTTCTTGTCCTGCCTAATGCAAACAGCTGCTGGAACTCACTGGTGACAGGACTTAACTAAGACTGTGGACTCTATTGAAAGGTGAGGGAAGGTCAGGTTGGGAGAGTTTCCCAGGGCTTCTTTTCTTGGGGGCTGGATACATAACTGAAAAGGGCACACTATATTTGTGTACATATGGACAATTAAAATTGAAAATCTAAAAACACTTAAAAGAAGCTAAGAAGTTAATATTGAATAAATAAGTAAAAGAGAGTTGAAAATTGTAATTGAGGCAAAGGATGCACTAGTTATTTTAATGAACTAGAACATTTAACTCTAGAGTTATTAATGGCAGAAGATGCCAATAAATGAGCAAACTGTGACGGATTCCTTGTGATCTGATGGAAGTATAGTTGATCCTTGGGAGACATAAGCTTTCAATATGGGTCTTTTACTATGGAAAGCATATGTTATACATGTATTCATAAAAAAGGAAACTTTTCAAGAGCCTTACAGAATGCAAAATCATTCTGAAATGTCAATAGAGTGGTTGTAATACAAGCCACATCTTCAGAGAATTCAGGAATAATAGATGACAGGGACGCTTGGGTGGCTCAGTCGATTAAGTCCAACTTCAGCTCAGGTCATGACCTCATGGT
Organism: Panthera pardus; assembly: GCF_024362965.1. NCBI lineage: Eukaryota > Metazoa > Chordata > Mammalia > Carnivora > Felidae > Panthera > Panthera pardus. The sequence continues at coordinate 174,515,803 of NW_026526688.1, forward strand.
TTGTGGGTTCGAGCCCTGTGTCGGGCTCTGTGCTGACAGCTCAGATCCTGGAGCCTGCTTCAGATTCTATCTCTCCCTCTCTTTTTGCCCCTTCCCCACTCACACTCTGTCCCTCAAAAAGATAAATAATGAACATTTAAAAAATTAAAAAAAGAGTAGTGGATGACAAGTTAGTTTAAGGTCATTAGTCTATTGTTAAAAATATTTAGTGGAGAAAGAGGAAAAGTGCTCAGTACTGTAGCAAACTTGAGGATAAATTTTGGGTATGTCTGTCATTATAATACAGGGAGACCTAGACATATATGTGAGCTACAGTAAATAAAGAAAACAGGGGTAATGAAAATATGCATCGAAGATATAAGAAATGAAGGGAAATTGTTGGGAATGTTACAGGAGCTACTCGGTACTGGATCTATCATTGTGCATGAAAAAAGTCTATACATTGATTTATACTTCCACTGTGAGCCTTATGAGGGCAAAAGCCACATCTCTCTTGGTCACATTTACATTATTAGTGCTCAGTCCAGACTATCATATTCTCAATCAAAAATCTGTTAATTTAATAAATGGATATATGAAATGGAAAAAATACTCAGAAGTGTTCATTTTTATAACAACAAAAAAAGTAAAATAAGCATAAGTTAGAGAAAATGGCTGAAATCTTTGCAATGAATCGGTCTGGAAGGAAAACTTTGAGGCAGGAAGATGGGATTATCTTTAATGTTAGGGAGAAGGGAGAAGAGGCTGGTGAATATGAATGGGCTTCAAAAGAAAAAGTATTTTTGTTTTATAGAGTAGAGGTTAATTGTAGACACTTTGGAGGAAGCCATATATATGTGTGAACCAAGATCCAATATTTATGAATTTATTTGATGTTAAGCAAATTAGTAATTTCTATGTACTTCGGTTTTCTCATTTGTTAACAAGAAAATAGTACCTAACTCACACAGCAGATTTACGGACAATATGATACTAGACATAAGTTACCAGCCCAAGCCTGCCATTTAGCACACCCATTGCTAGGTTTAGATTTCATTGAGTGAGTGTACAGAACAACGACCTACATATCAGAAGCCTGGAAGAGCCTAACACTGACCACACTCTGCTCTGTAACTCCCAGGCAGGGCTTTGAGGGATGTCTCCTCAACAGGAGCAAAGTCAGAATCTGAACCTGAGAGCCTGACTTCCAAACCAGGCTCTGCCACATGCCAGCTGTGTGGCCTCTGGAAATTCATTTATCTGAGCCTCAGTTTACTCATCTTTAAAGTAGGTTTGACAATGACACCTAGTTTAAAGAGTTACTTTGAGGATTAAATGAGTTAATGTATGGAAAACAGAACAGCATCTGGCACATTAAGAAATGTGGGAACACAATCAAGTTAGAAGGAGAGAATATATAGGGAAATGTGGATGGAATGCATGCACTGGTTAAGAGAATATAGGTTGAGTGGGAAACAGAAATGGAGTGGATAGGGATGAAGTAGGAGATGAGACAAGGCAGAAAGGAAGTGTGGCAAATCAACATAAAAATTAGAAAAGAGAAAACATAAATGTGAAGGCTCATTTTAAGAGTGGCTCAAACTAATGTTTTAAACTTTTTTTTTAATGTTTATTTATTTTTGAGACAGAGAGAGACAGAGCATGAGCAGAGGAGGGGCAGAGAGAGAGAGGGAGACACAGAATCTGAAGCAGGCTCCAGGCTCCGAGCTGTCAGCACAGAGCCCAACGCGGGGCTCGAACTCACAAGCTGTGAGATCATGACCTGAGCCGAAGTCGGACGCTTAACTGACTGAGCCACCCAGGTGCCCCTCAAACAAATATTTTAATTATATAATCTGATGCCAGATTCGGCACCAGTCATGGGAACCCAAATAATAAAATAGAATTCGTTGTTCTGAAAATTATGTTAAAAAGCAAACCAAACATTTTTTAAATATTTTGAGAGAAAGAGAGGGCACACGTGCACAAGCATACACCAGTGGGGGAGGGGCAGAGAGAGAATCCCAAGGAGGCTCTATGCTTTCAGCACCGAGACTGACTTAGAGTCTGATCTCAGGAACCATGAGATCATGATCTGAGCCAATATCAACGGTTGGATCCTTAACTGACTGAGCCACCCATGTGCCCCCAAAACATTTTTTTCTTAATTGTTTTCCCATATATCTTCTTCTAGCTCACTCTCATTAGCAGATTTTTTTTGGAGAAAAAGAGTTTTATACTGTTATTGGCACCTGTGATTAAAATATCTGCTGTTAATTTAAAATTTGAAGAATTGACAACACATTTTTCTTTGAACATGTCTGAACTAGAGTTTTCCAATACTTTTTATTATAAGATTGAAATAACAGAAACCTTGTACTATGTGGATTCTGGCCAAATTTTAAAACGAATATTGAAAAGTTGAAATACTAGCATAAATATCATTGGATGTGTTCTCTCCTCTATGAAACTATAGAGTTCAAGAAAGTAAAAGTATCCATTTTCATATTTAACTCTTATTTATATGGACATTTTATATTTATCCATCTCTGATCTAGAAATATACAGAGAAAATGACAGATACATATAGACAGCCAAAGATTTTAAAACTGAACTTTTTTTTAACGTTTATTTATTTATTTTGAGAGAGAGTGAGAGAGAGCACGAGTCAGTGGGGAGGGGCAAAGAGAGAGGGGGAGAGAGAATCCCAAGCAGGCTCTGCACTGTCAACACGGAGCCTGATGTGGGGCTGGATCTCACAAACTGTGAGGTCATGACCTGAGCCGAAATCAAGGGTTGGATGCTTAAATGACTGAGCCACTAGGTGCCCCTAAAACTAAACGTCTTGATCTGGGTAGATCTGGTAGGAATAAATAGGTAAGATGTAGAGTACTGAATAATAATTATTACAAAAATTTATTAATAAAATTTTAGTACTTATATATAGTATGTGAATGTTATATTCATGTGTAATATATTAAATAAGTATACATTTTTTCCCTACCCATAAAACATAAACAGTTCATAAAATCTCACAATTAGAAAAGTATTCTGACATTCTCAGATCCCACCACAATAGAATTTTGTACTAATGATAAAAATGCAGCACATTAACTTTACTGAGAATTTAAACATTCTCCCAAATAATTGTTTGGTCAAAGAAGAATAAAAATAATTATAATAAAACGTCAAAGTCATGACAATTAAAACACCATATATCAAAAACTGTAGGATTAAAACAAAGTTATATGCAGAGTAATAAAATACAACTGTAAACATTTTTATAACCAGACAAGAAACTAAAGATACAGATTCTTCTCCTGTGGCATTGAAGAAATACCAATAAAAAAAAAAAAAACAAAAACAAAAACAAAACAAAACAAAAAAAAAAACTGTACAAGAAACAAATTAATGCCAAAAAACTCCCAGAAGGGAACCTGGGTGGCTCAGATGGTTAAGCAGCAAACTCTTGGTTTCAGCTCAGGTCATGATTTCTCAGGGTTTGTGAGTTAGAGCCCCCGATTGGACTCTGTATGGACAGTGTGGAGCCTGCTTGGGATTCTCTCTCCCTCTCCACCCCTCCTCCACTCTCTTTTGTGCATGCACTCACTCTCTCTCAAAATAGATAAATAAAACTTAACTCCCAGATTTATGAATTAGAAAACAAATACAATAGTGGTATTAAAAACAGAAAGCAGGGGTGCCTGGGTGGCGCAGTCGGTTAAGCGATCGACTTCAGCCAGGTCACGATCTCGTGGTCCGTGAGTTCGAGCCCCGTCTCAGGCTCTGGGCTGATGGCTGGGAGCCTGGAGCCTGTTTCCGATCCTGTTTCCGATTCTGTGTCTCCCTCTCTCTCTGCCCCTCCCCCGTTCATGCTCTGTCTCTCTCTGTCCCAAAAATAAATAAATAAATAAATAAATAAATAAATAAATAAACAAACAAACAAACAAACAAAAAAACGTTAAAAACAGAAAGCACATGAATAAATTTTAAAAAAATCTGCTTTGAAGGTGGTAGGCTAAGCACATGCTATACCCTCATAATTTAGGGGAACATCACTCATCATCAATGGTCTGCTCCTGGTGGAACCTGGGAGCCAAAGTACAGCAGAAGTAACCAGTAGGGCAATTAATTGTGCAGCTAAGGAGGAAACCTCCGGCAATTCACCCTTATACATTGCTGTTTGCATTTAAAACAAGCAGCAGAATAAGTATTCACTGCCTCCAGGCAGTACAATTACCATAAGAACTTAGACTGGGAGACAAGGACATTCTGGATCAATAGGAGGGACAGGGACTGAATAGTCAAATAGAGCACTTCCCAGTCAACTCGCAAGCTCCCTATAAGGATGGAAACCTTGTCCAAAATGCCTAGTCATCAACTAAAGCACAAACTAAGGAAGCAGTCTCAAAGGGAATTATGATTACCATAATGGACTCATAAATTAGGATTACTAGAAATTTAAAAAAGCCAACACCAAGAAGGAGACAAAAGATTCAATAAATGGAAGGAGCAATTTATAAGTAAAGAGAATTGATACAATAATCAGAACAAGTTTTTAAGCATATGTATTTAATTTTTTCATAGAGATAAAGGAGAATATTGTATATGGGATACAAACAAAAAGGACAAATGAATAAAACCAGTTATAAGTAAAATCCAAGAAGATATTACTATTATGAATTTTTCTATGTTATTAATTCTAATATATCCATTAACTCATCAAAATATCTAAAATGAAACTTACAGAAATTGAGTAGTTTCTGAAAGCCTAATTTCATGGCAATATCCATCACATCTTTCTCAGGTTTGCTGGTTCAAACAAAGGTCAACGATAAATGATGGCATAGAAAATTTGAAAGATGTAAGTATGTTTTTGTTATTTGATTTATTCTAGCATAGGAAAAACCAAAAACTTCAAAAGTTTTCTAAGTATTCGTGTATTATGTACAAAATTTAAATATACACAATGCTTTAAAAAAAAAACCTGGTAACCCAGATTCCAGAAGAGATAAATGAATGTAATTTTTTTAGTTTTCCAAATTGATTCTAAAAGTTCTTGAAGAGTGATGAACAGCATAGAAGTAGTTTTTAAGTTGATACTTTTTTCTCAAGACTATTTTAATGATTGAAAAAAAATTATAACTTCTATCATATGATTTCATTTATATATGGAATCTAAAAAATAAAACAGATGAATAACAAAAAGTAGACTCGGACCTATAAAGACAGAGAACAAAATGATTACTGCGGGGTCGGGAGCGGGGGGTGGGATGGGAAAAATCTGTGAAGAGAAATGGAGGTACAGGCTTCAAGTTATGGAACGAGTAAGTCACAGGAGTAAAATGCACAGCACAGGGAATATAGTCAATGGCATTGTGACAGCATTGTATAGTGACAGATGGCAGCTACACTTGAGCAGAGCATAAGATAAAGACTTGTCGACTCACTATGTTGTACACCTAAAAGTGATGTAACATTGTCATCAGTTATGCTCAAAAAGTAAGTAAATAAATAAATAAATAAATTTACAAATATTTTTACTCAAGTTTCAGAGCTGGAAATAAAAACCACTCCAGGTCCATGATACAGAAAGGATTCAGTACTAGGGATTAGGTGCTTACAAAATTATTTTTAAATGATGGTAGATTCAATGTCTGTAAACTCCCCTGCATGTTTTGGTTTTACCATCACAGCATGTGACCTGCTGCAGGCATTATAGTCACTGTCCCTTACCGCATCTTTCACTGCTGCCATCACAACGGCCATGCATCTGTGAAGCTGGTTACCAGGCACTGGAACATGGAGTTTAGTGCTGCAAATATTCATGGTTTTAAGAATTGCTTCTCTGGTAGCATAGCTGCAGAAAATGACCTGGCTCTCATCTCTGAATTCCGAATTTCACATGACTTACATCCTGACTCTAAACCTTTACTGCAAAGGAGTCCCACAAAAGTAGTTTTTAGCTTTCCAACCACTGCTAATGACAACAGAGTGAAGTAGAGTCTGAGCCAGTCTATTCAATCATCTGTCGTGAGCAGATCACAAAACTGCATACATCATCTGATTTCCAAATCCTAGGAAAAAGGAGAGATTGAAAATATATCAAAGTTTAACTAGTGATTGTATCTGGATACTGAAATATAGGATGATTTTAATTTTTCCTTTAAATATCTATTGTTAAATTCACTAAAATAAGAATATGGCACTTGTTTTAGGTTTTAAAATATGTATACATTTGTACCTGTGTAGTGAAGATCTTGGTTTTATCCAAAGAGAGGACAGGAAGGTGTCCCCGGTTTCTAGAGTTAACCTCAAACCTTGGAGTTTCCAAAGTCTTTCTTTTTCATGATAAGCCCCTGGAACCACATTGAAAATATGATACTTTATGCTAACAAAATGATGCTGGGAGGGACTCTCAGATCACATATCATACTCCTAGGGAAGGGGAGTGGAGACTGATCAAACCAGAAAATTGACCTATCCTTCATGATGCCTACTTAATGAAGCCCCAGTATGAACTCCAGTCTCCAACACTCAAGTGAACTTTCTGGGTTGGCAATATTCCATGTGTGCTGTCCTACGTCAGCTTGGGTAGGGTAATGTGTCCTGAGGGCAGCAAAAGCTTTGTGTCTGGAACTCTCCCAGGTACCTCCCTATGTGCCTCTTCCTTTGGGTGATTTTAATATATCTCTTCTGTTTAACAAACCATAACCATTAGTATAACAGCTTTCAATGTGTTCTGTGAGTCCTAGTGAATTACTGAAAATGAACGCGGTTTGAGGAACTTGTGCCAAGAGTGAGGGCAGTCTTGTGGAGGACTGTGTCCCCGGGTCTTGCACTTTGGCTAACTCCAGATAGTAGCAGTCAGAATTCCTTGTGGAAACTACAGAAATTGAATTTGGGTAAGCAAAAAAAGTCTTATTGGAAAGATACTTGGTAGCTCATAGGGTCTATAAGAAAGCTGAGAAAAGACTTGGAAAATGGAAAAAGGAATTCAAGCCTGAAAGTAGCCTTTCCTGGTCACTCTGTATGAAAAGCATCCCCCTATTACTCTTCTGGGCATAATTTTCAATTACATCTGTCAACTGTGTCTATTCTATTTAGTGTGTGTGTGTGTGTGTGTGTGTGTGTGTGTGTGTGTGTGTGTGTTTTCTTTCAAAGTGTAGATTTAAGAGAAATGGTCACAGACTCTTCCTGTCTCTGTTTCTATTACCCTTGGGTTTGCCCCTCAGTAACTAACACAAATCTTGACTGTGTGACCTGCTTTGGGGAATGGAACAGTAGAAACAGTGACATGACCAGAGATTTGAAAAGTGTCCACTTCAAAATTTGTGACTAATGTAAGAGAGCCTTGGCAAGCCTGCAAAAGGGTGGGAAACCATGTAGAGCAAAATTAAAGTACCTTATTGAACTTCATGCTAATTGCCATAAACATGGGTGAAGTCGTCCAAGACCTTTTGACCATCAACAAACATACCAGTTGACCACAGACACTTGAGATAGCCGAACAGAAATCAGTAAAGATTTAAAAAAAAAAAAACAAAAAACAAACTTATTTCTGGACTTTTTTATTCTTTCACTCTTATAAAAGAATAATACAATAAGTGTAAAAAACAACATTTAAAAGCACTGTTCTTTACAAAAGTTGCAATGCTAAACAAAAAATTAAAGTAACACTTTTTCTTTCCCAAATCTTGCTTTTAGTTTCCTATGTATTGATTAAAACAATGTAATTTAATAATAAATGTGAGTTAGTCCTTTTTAGTGTTTTACCCATGCCTCTGAATCATTGTCAATACCACCACATAAAATAAAACTTACTAATTCATATTGTATTAGTTGAGTTCTCTAGAGAAACAGGACATATAATTATAGAGATAGAGATGGATATAAATATATCTAGAGAGAGGAGAGGGAAATTGATTGATTGATTATAAGAAATTGACACGATTATGGAGGCTTACAAGTCCCAAGATGTACAGGGTGAATTGACAAGCTAGAGACTCAGAAGAGCCAATGTGTAGTTCTAATTCCAAAGACCTAAGAACTAGAACTGATGGTGTAATCCCAGTATGAAAGAAGAGCAGTGGGGTACCCGCATGGCTGTTGGTTAAGTGTCATACTTGATTTTGTCTCAGGTCATGGTGTAACTCATGAGGTTGAGCCCCACACTGGGCTCTGACAGCACAGACCCTGCTTGGAAACCTCTCTCTCTCTCCCTCTCTCTCCCCCTCCTCCCCCACTCATGTTCTCTTTCTTTCTCTCTCTCTCTCAAAGTAAATAAATTTAAAAAGAAAAAAAAAAGGAAATGCAGCAAGCTGGAGACCCGGGAATAGCCAATGTTTCCATCTGAGTGAATAAAGCTCATGTCCAATTCAAAGGCAATTGGATGGGAGTATTAGCCTTTTTTATTCTATTCAGGCCTTCAGATGATTAGATAAGGCCCACCCACATAAGAAAGAGCAATCTGCTTTACTTGTATCTAAAGATGTAAATGTTCATCTCACCCTAGAATACCCTTACAGTAACACTCATATTTGATTAAATATCTGCACATTCTATGGCTCAGTGAAAATAACACATAAAATTAACCATCACGCATTTGTAAATTATGTGTAGATGAATAGATAGATATTAAAACTCACAGTTAGATTTCAACTTTTGATACCAGTCTGTTTCTCCCATCTTGTGTTGAATCTTTAAAGTCTGAAACATGCTTCTTAAAGCCTCTTCATTCAGCCTCCCCTATTTCTAATTAATTTAATTCCTAGCCATGACTCTTTATCATGGAAATGAATGCCATCCATCAGATATCTTTTGATATAACTAAAGCCTTAATTTTGGATTTAAGATTCTAATTAGGATACTTATGTGAATGGAATTTCCTAGAAATTCTGGACAAATAGTTTTATTTGAATAGTGAAGAGGGAGAGAGAGAGAGAAAGAAAAATGAGCAACTCCAGATACTTTTATCCAACAACATAAACCAAGGAAAAATACAATATGGAATTCCTTCTTACTGGAATTTTATTTATCCTTGTCCATCAATTACTGCGCAGAAACTGGATGGCAAAATTTAGCAATATTGGATTTTAAGAGGCTTTTGAATATAGGAGGCCTAGACATAAATGCCACAGAAAATGGGCATTGGATCAAATATTGTAAGTAATGGCACCATCTAAAGGTGCAAATCAAATCTGCATAACCTACAAAATTTCGTTCTCTCAACAGAAAGAAAAACACTTTTTTGCCATAAGAAAAAATGAAATTTCACAAACTGTAATAGTTAGTGGAAAATATAACCATTGATATTTACATGTCTATAAATTACTGCTCTTTGCCTTGTCTCCACAGAAGGAGATTATTTGTTATTTAAGTAGCTAGTTTTATTGTGGTGATCAGAGGTTGAATCATTATGTTGTACATATGAAACTAAAATAATATTTATTTCAAGTACATTTCAATTAAAAAAAAAGTATCAAAAGCACAATTGTGCCTGATACCACGGAAAGCTCTTGAAATAAATACATGCATATTATGAGTGTTTTTGAACTTAAAGACTCAAGATCTAGTGGGGAAAAAATAGACCAAAAACTGTTAAGTTTTATATACTAAATTTATAAAACATATGTTGACAAAAAGCCGTGGAGACAACAGGAAAGAGTCTTAATTCTGCCTGAGACATTGGGAAAATATTCCCAGAGGAGGTAACATTTAATCTGGCTTCTGAAAGAAAAGTGGTTTCCAGACGAAGAAGAGACAGACAGTCCTGGCATAAAGGCAAAAAATGTAAAAGCATCAAGGACTGTCCAAGCCAAAGTATCCAGGGAGTTGCAGTAAGTTCATAATGATTAGAGAGCAGAATTCATGGTTTGACGTTTCAGAAAAAGAAGATGTAAAAGTCACGTGGGGCCACTTTGTAAGTGTGGACTTTTAATCCATACAAACTAGTTCAGGTGTAATGTTTGAGCCACTGGAGAACCGCAGATATGATTAATGACTTTATTGTGTTTTGTTTTAAATTATCACATGCTCATTAAAAAAAAAAAAATCAGAACATTCATAGGATATACCTAAGAAAGTGAAACCAGCAGTTTTCTAAACCACCCAGAGATGACCACTGGTAATATTTGGGGGAAATTTCTCCAGGCTTTTCCATAGAAGTGTGCACATGCCTGCACGTATGCACGCACAAAGATACACACACATACACACACACACACACAAGAATATAATACATGTTTTGTCTCTTTTTCTACTTCCAAATGTATTGAATATACTCTTCAGTTTAATGAGAATTGCACATTGTTTTTTAAAGGATACATAATACTCCACAAATGATGAGTATTAAGATTATTGTCAACACTGTAGTCTTTTAAGAACAGTGATGTTATCAAATTTTATTTTTAAAGCAACAACTCTAACAAGAATGTGGAAAATCTGTTTGGGTGAGTGAGAAATGGTAGTAGAAGGGTCCCTTTGGTTCCTCTGAGAATATAGTAGATAAGGTCTGGGAGTACTATCGGGACCAGGAAAATAGAGGCAAGACACTGGATCTAAGAGATATATCATAGGCAAACTTTACTCTTCTTGAACCTAATTGGTTCAAAATAAGAGTGGACAGTAAAGGGTTACATATCGGGCCTGGATTGCTCAAACCCTGCACATTCCAAAGGAAGGCATGTGTTCAGAACTGGCCTTTGGATAGCTCTTGGAGATAACCTCTGTACCATCGAAATATTCTGCCTGAAAATAGTGTGTTCTGTTTTGTTTTGTTTTGTTTTATTCCTGAAGCCTTATGTGAGGTTGGACATGGAGGATGATGCTAGAATCTGAGTAACTACATGACTGACCCCCAATAGTAACGCTGGACACCATGGCTTTGATGAGCTTTCTTGATTAACAACACTTTGCAGAATATTCTTCTTCTTTGGGGGGAGAATTAAGTGTGTCTTGTGCTCCTTCGCTGGGGGAGGAGAATTGGAAATTTGCCCTTGATTTCTCCTAGATTTTACCCAATTACATTTTCCCTTTGCTGATTTTGTATTATTTTATTGTAATAAACCATAACCATTAAGATAATAACTTTTCTGAGTCCTCTATGTCCTTGCATTGAATAATTGAGCCCATCTTGGGGACCCTGAACCAGAGGATGACAGAGAGTTCCAAATCATTCCTCCTGAGAAACCAAGAGAAGTGGGTACCACTGAATAAAATAGGAATCATAGGAGAAATAACAAATGTGAATTTCTGAAAACCAGGGTAAATTGTTCAGAGTCAAACACAGTAATTTCAAATTATTAAAGTAGAAGAAGAACATTTCCATTCTAGAAACTTTCCCAAGGCTACTCTCTAGTAGTTACTATCAACACCACTGGTAGCCACTATTCTGACTTCTGTATACACAGATTAGTTTAGCCTCGAATTTCATATAAATAAATCATATTCTATATACTCATCTATGACCACCTTTTTTTGTTCAACGTTATGAGTTTCATCTGCATTTTTCTGTATATGGATAACTTATTTCTCTTTATTGCTAAGTGCTAATCCATTGTAAGAATAAATGATAAACAATTGTATATGAGGCTTAATAATGGCATCCCAATGATGTCTGTGTCCTAATACTGGGAACCTATCATTATGTTGCCATACATTCGAAAGGGACTTTGCAGATATGATTAAATTAAAGATCTTGAGATGGGGATTATTCTGGATTATCCTGGTAGATCCAGTGTAACCTCAGAAATCTTTATAAGAAGGAAGTAGGAGGTGAAAATAAGGGAAAAGTTGATGTGACAACAGAAGCAAAGATTGAAGTGACACAGTTAAGACCTAAGTAATGCCATAGCCTCTAGAAACTGGAAGAGACAAGAAATAGAAAGAAACTTGATTTTAGCCTCAAAGGACTTGTTTCAAACTCCTGACCTCTAGAATTGTAAGAGAATAAATAAGTGTTGTTTTAAGCCACAAAGTTTATGGTAATTTGTTGTAGCAACGTCAAAATATTAATACAAATAGTTTACCCATTTTTCAGTTGATGGACATAAAAGGCTATTCCAAGTTTGGAGTAACTGTGAATAACATTGCCGTGAACATTTTTTTCACAGTGCGTTTGATAGAAAATTTTCACTTATCTTGTGGAGGGTGGAATAAGAATTAAATTTCTGGGTCATAAAATAGTGGGATGACTATGTTAATAGAAATCAGTAATTTTCCCAAGTGGTTGTACCATTTTGTACTCACCAGTTCCTCCATATCTGTACAAACATTTCATATTTTTAGTTTTTTAAAAATATTACATACTTTGATATGTAGTTTTAATTTGCATTTCTTTGAGTGCTAATGTTTTTGACACATTTTTATATGTGTATGGACTACTTGGCTATCATTTTGAGATTTGGGGGAGAACTATGGGCATCCTAGAAAAAAAAAAGTACACATATAATTGAAAAACATCTTCACATGATTTCGGGGGTTTCATGGGAACTTGACACCTTTGGCTGAGGTTTGACCTTGGCTGCTGATGTTTTCTCCACATCCTGCCCCATACTTTGTGTTCTAGAGATCTTGATTATCTTGAAGTGTCATATCTCTAGTCCTTTAAAATATGCTATCTCCTTCAGACCCTATACTGTCCACCGTACACATAGCTCACCAATTTTCTCCTCCAGGAAGTTTCCTTGGATAATTCAATCTCTTCTTTGTATGTATCTCTTAATACCCTACCCCTCTTTGGTTATCAAACTTAGTGTAGTCACTATAATTATATGTTTATTTTGAACATCTTGACATCAATGACTCTGTAATAGTCATGTTAAAGCTTATGGCTGACATTCAAATATTTGCTGAATGAGTAAATGAAAGACAAAACATGTAATTTGAAAAATCATATCGCCAGTAGTGATTATTCTGTGATTCTGAATTTCCAGAATTCAATGACTCATGTGGCTAATGCAGTCTAAAAATGTGTTTTATTTATTTTGTCTTTAAATACCCTAGACAGTTTGAGAGGGCAGGGGGGATGTCTTATGACAAACTAGTTGCAATGATTTGATTCGATTTTGAATTTGAATCTGTTTTTTTTTTTTTTTTTTTTTTTTTTTTTTTGCTTTTTATAGAAGTCTCTTCATAGTTGCATTATGGTCTATATCCCAAAGAAATATAATTTTTGTTTAAGATATATGTTTGTCTCTGAATAATATAAATTCATTAAGTCAATTTTCCCGTTGTTGTTTTTAATGGTGCAAAGTAGGTGTTCAGTGAATCCTTGTTAACTGAGACTTTTTGTCAGATCATTGACCAGATAATGCCTGAGTAATATCTAGTCTGACAAATGTTATCGTCTGACATTAAAACTTGAGCCAGCTTTCTTTTGCTCCCTCAAAAGTCAATAGACAAGCTAAAGGCAGAAATACACCAGAAACTAGTCTTCCTAAAGAGCATGGCAACAATTCTGCCGTCAGCTGTTAAGCATGTGCTAGTTCCACGGAAAGAAAAGGTTACTCCTCACTTGTGGCGAATGTCATGTTCTCCCTCACCAGGGAGAGTGTAGGCTGCTGGGTATTGTTCCTTCCAAGCAAATGCAGTTCTGATTTGAAAAGAAAAATTCCAGCTGGAGTTCAAGCACAGGGCCTCCTTAGGGCTGAACTATTATTGCCATTCTCTGCACCAAGGCACAATGATTCTATCTATTTACTCATTCATCGAATTAAATGTATTGAAGGCTCTACAGCAAATCGTCAGCTGAGCAGAATGGGTAAAGGAAAATGAAAGAAGCATCCATGGTCTTTGAGACCTATACCAATAACTAGTAAACAAAGAACTGCTTGCAATAATTTTCTTCTAACCATGCACATGGACTCTTTGCTGATAACTTTACGTTGAGAGTCAACAAGAGAAATTTTTGAAATAAGAGAGATCTAAATTTATCATTTTCTTTTGTTGAAACACATCCTCTTTATTTTTCTCTTCCTTCAAATGTCAGAATACAGTCACTGTATTTTCACATGTTTGCTTCATGAGGAATTCTCTTTTCACCTTTAGTCCTTTCTTGGTGCTTTGACCCATTAGCTCCATCAGCTTGCTTTTTTTTTCTTCTGTCTTGCTCTGAAAGGCTCCCTTCTCTCCTCAAATAGCTCCTTTTCCTACTACTTTAGAACCACTGAGCTAGCTGTATCTGGAGGAAATGCTTTTAAAAGGCTCATTTATCAAAACTATTCTGCCATTTCTAGATGGTAAGTGTGACTGAGTTGAAGAATTTAAAGTAGGCCAGCCAGCAATATTTTTGCCCATCCAAGACAATTTCCCAACATTTCTGACAACAGAATTGAGCTCTAAAAAATAAAAAATAAACCTCTTAATGCCCAGTGTTGGCAGGGTATGAAAGCTAACTGAGGATATGAGAAACAAGTTGTCATAATTCTCCTACTCAACACTGTTAGGATGCTAACGTGAACTCCTAGTGTCCTTAATGACAGTTTTCTCTGGATTTTGACTTGACATCATAACTAAGGCAGAATCTTGGTGCATCATAAAAAATTGTAACAAAACATCAAGTTTAAGGTAAAAATACATTTTAACTGTCTTATCAATCATAAACCAATAATATTTATTGCAATATTAAAATGTTGGGGGAAGAGAGCTGTTTCTAAATACAAGGGAATATTGAATCACTCACTCTTAGACATTCATCTAGTTTGATAAGTACACATATGACTGTAAAAGTAGCAAAAAATGGACAGTTTCATGTAAGCAGTAGTATATGTGACTCATCTAAATCTCTGTACACAGCTCCAAGAAGAGTTTTTGTAGATTTTCTCCCAAATCAGTATACCAGTGACATTGAAAAGTGTTGCGGTATGTTTTATTATTTTTGAAGAATTTCATGCTAATAAGCATTATGGTCATTAGTATTCTTGTGTTACTGCATAAACTGCTTATAGAAAGTGTTTTGAGTCACAATTATAATTACCAAGCATAAAATTAACAAATGGTATGTTTTTAAATTATTTTACATGAGTTCCTCTAAAAATCAAACAATATGAAATAATCGTATAGGGTCATTTTTCTGGAAAGCCTCAGCATGCAAAACAGGATTTCAATATCAAGACCAAACGCTGGAAAGGGGAGGGGATGGCAGAGGTGTATGTAGATTGGACTCAGCACAGGGCTAACGTTGGGTACAGTACAGAACTCCAGCTCACACAAGGCATAATTCTGATGAAAAGGTTCTTTCATAATTGCCTACTATGCAGACAAAATACTACTTTTTTGGACACCTAAAATTAGATGTTTACTTATTCCTTAATTAGAAGGCCTGGGTGAAAGTGTGAGAATAGCTATTAGATTAGATCATTGCTTCAATGGAAATGTCAAAAGTTAAATCTTTTGTTACTTGGCTTTCCACCCCTGAAATGAGGAAATCATATTTGACAACCTAAAAAGTCTGGTACAACCTCCAACAAGCTAGAAGGTACACAAATGTGTACACAGGCATTTAATTATGTGAACAGATTTATGTGGATCAGAACATTTTTGTCTGGCTGTTGCTCAGGTAGGCAACACTGTTCCCACGTTCCTCTGTTTCATTCATGGATGTGTTACTGCATAACTGAGGAAAGGGAAGCCACTTTTAGGGAGATAAAGCCACTTTTATTCTGAGATAAAGATGAAGAAGCAGAGTTAAAGAGCAGAGCCAGTGTTCTGTGTTCTCCCTCAGGACGAATGTTCAGCGATTGTGTAAAGCCCAAGCACAAGTATGCCAGAGAACGTAATGACAAAGTGTGGCACCCTCCTCTCTTCTGCTCACAACTTACCACTATTCTGATCCACAGGGCTCCTTTGCTTTGGGAATATTTTGGAATAGCTAAGACAAGATATTCATCTCAACATGGCTAAAACAATATAGGAAACTGATTGCTTGTGGAATGACTTAAGCCAGGGCAGATAGACTCTGTTTCATATTGTTTCTCAGTCCTGTTTCTTTAGTATTGGCCTCACTTTGGCAGGATCTTTCCCTGTCACTGTAAGATAGCTGGACGCTGAGGACAAGTTCTTGTTGCATAACCAGCATCACAGCAAATCTCTTTCAGTGCTTTCCACAGAAGAAGAAAGAGGCTTTTCTTTCCCAGAGGCCACAGGAAGCATTACCCAGTGTCTCACTGCCTCTGAATGAATTACCTGCCGATCTCTGAACCAGTCCCCATGAGCAAGGATTTGAGACACACAGATATCATTAAATCAAGAGTCAACTGGGGTCTATACTTGAAGCTTGAAGGTAAAGGGCAAATCCTTTTTGAAGCCTTCTCAATGAAAATGGGGATAGGATGGATTTGCTAAAGTGTAGTTAGGGTAGGATATGAAGAAAGGGAGAACCAGATGCTGTTGACAAAACCAAAAAGTTTCCATTTTAGCTACTTTTATGTAGGTTTTGGTGTTCTTCTGTTATGTAGGTTCTGGTGACAACTAGGAGGTTTCCCCAAGCAATATATGGGTAAAGGGAGGCTAGAGAAGGAGAAAAGAAACTCTGTAGCCCGTTCATGATGACCCTAGCTGATAGAATGGTTTGTGAAAACATTAGAGACAACCATTGTGAACTCCTAGAAGTAAGGAAGAAATCAGTTTAGTGTCTAAATGCTGAATACTATATGGTTAGAAGTTTAAGTCCTCCAGGGGCACCTGGGTGGCTCAGTCGGTTAAGCATCCGACTTCGGCTCAAATCATGATCTCTTGAGAGATCGAATTCGAGCCCCACGTCAGGCTCTGTGCTGACAGCTCAAAGCCTGGAGCCTGGTTCCGATTCTGTGTCTCCCTCTTTCTCTGCCCCTCCCCGACTCACGCTCTGGCTCTCTCTCTCTCTCTCTCTCTCAAAAGAAAATAAACACTAAAAAAAGTTTAAGTCCTCCAAACAGGAGAATGTGGTCTTCAAAACCAGCAATTATATAGAGAAATTAAATATAACATTTTCCCCACCCCCCATTATCTCCCCAACATCTCTCCTCACTTATGCTCTCCACCAGTACTGCCCAGTAGAAATACAACACAAATACAAATGGAGTCACATACATAATTAAAAAATTATTTTCAATGTTTATTTTGAGAGGGAGCATATGAGCAGAGGAAGGGGAGAGAGGAAGGGGGATGGAAGTGGGCTCCACGCTGACAAGAGAGTCCCATGCGGAGCTCAAACTCACTAACTGAACTGTGAGATCATGACCTGAGCCAAAGCCAGTCACTTACCTAACTGAGCCGCCCAGGCGCCCCCATAATTTAAAGTTATTAAGTAGTCACATTAAAAAATAAAAAGATAAAATTAATTTTAATAATATTTTAACTTAATATATTTAAAATATTTTATTTCAATGTGCAATTAATTTTAAAACCCACTTGAGATATTTCTTTTGTACTGTCTTTGAAATCCAATGTGTAGCCAAATTATAAGTGCTGAACAGCCACCTGTGGGCCTGCATCTACCGTATGGGACTGTGCAACTCCATGACCTACTCATATTAAACTACTTCTTCCTGATGTTTACATTCTTCTCTAACTTTTGTGTCCATTGGATTGTACTTAGGTATCATTGCATCCAGAAAGCCTTCCCCAAGTCCTATAGAGGTTATGTGTCTATTCTATGACCCTGTGCTTACCCAGTCATACACATGGTAATGATCATGACAGAGTTTTACACTCCACAAGCCAAAGATTTCATGACACACACACAAAATTATATATATACGCATACATATATACATACACACATATATACACATACATATCATATATATGTATATGTTTTTCTTTCTTATTTATATTATGGTAAAATAAACATAAAATTTACCATCTTAACCATTTTTAAGTGTGCAGTTCAGTGGTATTAAATACATTTAGTCTTGTGCAATCATCACTACCATCTATCCCCATAACTCTTTTCATCTTGTATAATTGGAACTCTATACCTTTTAAACAATAACTCCCCATTCTCCCATCCCTACCTACCCCATCCTGGCAAGCACCATTATACTTTCTGTTTCTATGATTTAGGTTACTCTAAGTACCTCATATGAGTGGAATCATACAGCAGTTTTCTTTTTATTGCTGGGTATTTCCACATAGCTTAAGATCCTCAAATTTCATCCATATTGTAGCATATTACACAATTTCCTTTCTTTTTGAGGCAGAATAATATTCCATTGCATGTATGTACCACATTTTGCTTTTCCATTTTCATCAATTGCTGGGTACTTGGATTGTTTCCATGCTTTAGCTATTATGAATTATGCTTCTAAAAACACAGGTGTATAAATATCTCTTTAAGAATTGCACTGAAGTGGAATTGCTGAACCATAAGGTAATTCTATTTTTTAAATTTATTTTATACAGTTAGTTGTCATCAAGATATAGTCACATAATTACTAGTTTCATTACTATTAGCTAGTCTTTCGTTTACTTTTTTTAATTAAAATATAATTGACACATGGTAATTCTATTTTTAAGTTCTTGAGGAACTATCATACTGTTTTCACAGCACCTGTACCATTTGAATTTCCCACCAACAAGGGTTCCAATTTCTCCAAATCCTTGCCAAAATTTGTTATATATTCCATTGTTTTGCTAGTAACCTTCCTAACAGGTGTGAAATAGTATTTCATTGTATTTTGATTTACATTTCTGTAATGATTAGTGTTGTTGAGTATCTTTTCATCTACTTATTGGCCATTTTTATATCTGGGGAAATATCTGTTCAAGTCCTCTGCCCTTTTTTGGATTGGATTGTTTATATTTTTGTTGTTAAGTTTTAGGAGTTCTCTGTATATTCTGGGTATTAATCCTTTATCAGATATATAATTTGTAAATATTTTCTCCCATTTTGTAGGTTGCCTTTTTATTCTGTGGATAGGGTCTTTTGATGTACAAAAAGTTTAAATTTTTATAAAATCCACTTTATCTACTTTTTTCTTTTTTAACCTATACCTTTGGAGTCATATTTAAAAAAATCATTGCCAAATTGAAATTCAATGCTGTGAAGCTTTCATCCTATGTTTTGTTTTGAGAGTTTTATTGTTTTACATTTGGATTCTTGATCCATTTTCAGTTAATTTTTATACATGGCATTGGGTGAGTGTCCAACTTCATTCTTTTGCATGTGGATATCCAGTTTTCCTGGCACAGTTTGTTGAAAATACTGTTCCTTTCCCATTAAATGGTCTTGGCATCCTTCTCAGAAATCATTTCATTATATGTGAGAGTTTCTTTCTGGGCTCTGTATTCTATTCCATATGCCTTTATATCTGTCTTTATGTCAATACCACACCAATGTTGCACTGTTTTAATTACAGTGGGAATCAGGAAGTATAAATCCTCTAATTTGCTCTTCTTTTTCATGATTGTTTTGGCTATTTGAAGTCCTTTGAGATTTTATGTGAATTTTAGGATGGCTTTTTCTGTTTCTTCAAATAGCATCATTGGGATTTTTGTAAAGATTTCATTAAATCTGTAAGTTAATTTGGGTGATAACAACATTTTAACAATATTAAGTCTTCCAATCAATGAACATGATGTATGATTCCACTTATTTGTGTCTTCCTCCAAATGAGAAAAATTTGTGGAAGACCATAAACTTGTGGCCAAAGATTTTGTCTTCTTCACTATCTCATGCACAGAAGTAAGTCCATGGAGCAGAGTAGATACACAATATATATGAGTGGAATGAAGAGGAAAAGATTACAAGTCTAAACTAACTTGAACTCTTTCCCAAAGCCAGTAGTATGGCTTTAATAGCATAAAGCTTCTCTATGGGGACATTGTATTCTTTCCTCAATGGCAAACAAACTAAAGTCTGTCAATATCTGTTCTTCCCCAATTCATGAGTGATTCACAATGAATGTAACACAATTTAGGTAATATTTCTTAATTTCAATATATTTATAAGAGTATTTAAAAATATTCATATCTAGTCATGTGAGGAATAACTAAATCTCAGAGTTTTTTGTTTTGTTTTTTTTTTCCATTTATTATAGGCCAGGTGCTGTGCTAAGTGGTCCGCATGGCATTATATGACCTGATGTCAACACATACCAAATAACACTTTGTGAACAACTTTTTTTTTAACTTCAGTTGAAGTAAAATATACTATAGTGCTAAGAACAGATTAAGATACAAATGACCTGTATTTATATCCCAGCTTTAGTCTTACTAGTAATTTGAGTTTGGCCAACTTTCTTAATGTTATAGGTTATCATTAAGAAATATTAAGTTCCCTCCTTCTCCCACTGAAAATAATGAAATTTTGCCATCACTTGCCTGTAGGCCTGACCAAGTATCTCGCTTTGGCCAACACGATATTAGCAGAGTTGGCACAAGCAGAAGCTTGAGAAACACCTAAGAATTGTTTATATCTTGCAATTGTGCCATTTCCAAAAGAAAAGTATTCCCAGGCTAACTGACTGGACCCTGGAAAATGAAGAGAAACTTACAGAGTAGAGGTTAGTTATTCTGGCCAAACCCACCCGAGCAGACCTTCAGTCAACCAACAGCAGAGCCTCCCAGCCTAATCCAGCATTTCCACATTTGTGAAACAGAGATAACCACACACACCTCATGGTCATATTGTGAAAGTTAAATGGGTTGTTTCATATAAAGCCTTAGAAGAATTCCTGGCATCTGGAAAGCACCAGGTATATTAGTTATTATTTTAAAAATTAGTAGGTGGCCAGAGACTTTTAAGTAACTTGCTCAAAATTAGTTGATAGTAAATGATGATAAATGATTGAAATCTGATTCTGATTTTACTAGGTTACCTCAAATACCTAAAACGTTGAATTTTCAGAATGTGCTGGAAAACTGGAGAACATCATTAATGAAAACTATTCTTAGGAAGTGGAACAGGTCACAATATAAACAGCACGGGCTTTTGAGTCAGACAGAACTTAAATTCATTTACTGGATAAACATTTAAGTGTTTCTGGGAGGCAACAATTGTGCTGGGCATGACGAATGTGAAGGTAAATTCAAGGTTTCCATCTTAAATAAGAGCAAAGAGGAGATCAGGCCTTTCCTCTGTCCCTTATTATCAGTGTGATCTTGGGCAATTTACTTAATGTTTCTAAGCATTGGTTTCCTGACCTACAAAATGAGGACAGTATTAATCTGTTCCTGATAGGCTTTTGTGAGGATTAAATGAAATGACTTATGTAACATGGGCTATTGCATCCTAGGCAATCAGAAAATACTAGTTTTTCTTCTCTCTTTTGTTTTTTTCCCCTTTTCTCACAAGAGTACTTTCACAGTTCTTTATGTATCTCATGATGAGTAAGTAAAATTAAATTCTCTCACAGCACCTCACAAGAGAACTAATTAAAAAGATGCTTTGGGAGGATTACTTAAGTACACTCAATTGTAATTATGGAATTCAAATCCCAAGTAAATAAAAACAATTTAATCAAAATTAAGTTGTATGATGTGATCACAAGTGGCTCCATCAAACTGTAAGGACAGTTATTTTCATTTAGACTTTATGGTATCGCTCACTGTGTATCTCTCTTCTTGTCTCATCCTATTCTCCAACTCAAAAGACTTGAGAAAGAACATAAGTTTATCACTTCAACAACTCATTTGAAAACTTTTAAATGCTTTTCTCTAGTTCTGCAATTAATGTTACAGTTAGTTCACTCAATATTCATGTTCAACTCCTTTTTCCATGCCTTCCTTTATTCTAGAGGATAGAAATTTACATAAATGTTTCCTAGCCTTTCCTCGTCTCACAGCAAGGAGAAGCCATGAAACACAGTCTAGTCCAGTGAGTTATAAAGGGAAGTCTGTGGAAGAATTTTATTGTTCTGTTGAAAATGGACCATCCTTTCTTTTTTCCTTCTTTGAACATAATTCTGATGTCTGGAGTTTCCATAATCATCTTAAACCCAAAAGAAATGGACAATATAAAGAGAAAGGACTCAGTTCCTTAATGATATCAAGGGATGACATATTCAATATTTAAAAACAATTATGGTCAGTTAATTAAACCTTGCAAACCACTGTGCATCAGTCCTGAAATCACTGATAGGTTTTAACAAATTTGGACAGGATTTCTGAACTTCTTAAGAAAATTAGGTGTACTCTTGTTTTCAGCCAAAAACATTCTGAACAGAATCAAATGTACCCACAGAATCTACAGATGATGCATCACTATGGGAAAAGAATTATGTAAATGCTTTACAGCTAGAAAATATCTTTAAAAATATTATCAGCAGCATCTATTAGACTAATAGCTATTACTTAATAATAGACTAATAGCATTAAATTGAAATGCCTCAGATGAAAAAGGCAAATTAAATTAATATTTTAAATACCATGGTTTGTAAAACATTTTGAACTTCTAGGGATTTTCAGAATCATGAGTGAAAATGAAGAAAGGAGATCAACTTTGCAAGTGTGCATTCTATAGTTAACAATGTTGAACTGTGTATTTCAAAATTGTTGGGAGGGTAGATCTCATGTTATGTTTTTACCACAATAAAAGACAAATGGAGGAGGAGTTTCATTTAAAGAAGCACTTACTGGAGCACCTGGGTGGCTCAGTTGGTTAAGTGGCAAACTTCAGCTCAGGTCATGATCTCGTGATTCATGGGTTCGAGCCCGGCGTCAGGCTCTGTGCTAACAGCTCGGAGCCTGGAGCCTGCTTCAGATTCTGTGTCTCCCTCTTTCTCTGCCCCTGCTCCACTTTGTTTCTCTTTCTCTCTCAAAAAAAAAAAAAAAACAAAAAAACAACAAACATTAAAAAAAACACTTTTAAAGATGCACTTGAAGAATGGTTAAATTTAATACAACATCACCTGAAAAAAAAATCAAACATCACCAAGTCTTCCTACAATTTGTTTCTCTTTACATCTCAAATCTCTTCAATGTGAATGTGCTGCTTCAGCCAGCAGTCAGCATTAACTGCATATTGCATTGGTCACACCCTTTTTTAATTGCTAGGACCATACTGTCTGCATCTTCAAGAGCGGAGATGGTGGGGCCCTGTGAAGAGCAAGGCTCTGGTAAAAGACACCCCTGAACTTGACTCCCACCTCTAATTCTTTAGCTGCTACTTATCCTTGGGCATGTTTCTTCAGCTCTTCTAACCCTCACATTTCTTCACCTGCAGTTTGGAGATGATAAGGTCCACCTCTTTGTTCTCAATAAACATACTTATTTTAAGCACAAAGGACAGTGCCTGCATGGAGAAAGAACTCCCTTAGTCTTGGTTTCATTTCACTCCCAATTTGAATTGCCAGTAACTTCACAGGAATGTCTGATGAACTGAATTGACTCCTGCACTTCGAAGTCCAGAGAAGGAGAAAGTTTCTCAAAGCCTTTTCTGATGCCACAATGCCACAAGGAAGTCATCTCTTCCTTACAGCATTTATTAACCATCTTCCTGTACACCACAATAGGCATATAGCCCATGATGTACTGTGTATTGCCTTTTACACAGGTGTCCTCTGATGGAGTATAGGCTCTACCAAGTGATTATTACTGCAAGTGATTGTTATTCATCCTCCTGAGGTCCCTATCGTTTCACACCATGCTTTTCCTAGAGATTTTAAATATTTTTGACAAAATGTGTCTGATTGTAGAGACAGACATCATGATTTCAAATATGCCAAAGCCACCTACCTAAATGTTTCAAATAGAAAAGATCTTCCAATTGAAACAACATATTAAAGCCCAAGTGTGTCCCTAAATCTCAGAAGGGAACTAGAGCCTGTTTGAAAATCAGGCACCCTATTTTTCTCCTAAAGTAATAAATCTATATCTCTACCAAGTATCATCTTCCTGGTTCTATAATAAGGTTTCAACATGAGTTCTTTATTGAAAATTATTATCACCTGGGAAACAAATTTTAAATTATTTGCACAGGGGAAATATCTTTGAAAGGAGCTACAATTTAAAATTTCATCTTCAAATAAATAATCTCAAAAGAACGTTTTTTTAACCCAGAGAAAATGAATCTGATGAAGAGATACTTAAGTTTTTTAAATATTTTTCTGAAAAATACAAAAAAGCATTAATCAAGTTTTTATTTTTATTAACTCATTTCCTACAAAATTTTCTCTCTACTTATGTCAGTTCTGGTATCATATAAAGTTGGAATTTCTGTAGCTCAATATAAGAAATAGACATTTTAAGAATTTGACTAGATTATTGGGTTTCTTGATGTACAATGACTACTGTTTATTTAGAAACTAGTAAAAGTCAAACAAGGTGTAAGAATACGATTCTCTAAGTGGCAAAATTCTAAGAGGAAGTGGGGAGGGATCATTTTAAAAAGGGTCTAGATTGCAGATCACTCAGAAATATGTCATAAATTAACATATTAATGAATGTATATGCTATATATAATTCCAATGTTTGCATAAAAGTAGGTCTTGCTGTTAGCTTATGCAAGGTGGTAGCATTTTCCCTAATATTGGCAACCTGTTTTCCTGCCCTCTATAGACTGACTAGCTTACAGCATTCATTACTTAGCACTTTTTAAAAGCATTAAATATCAACAATATTACACTGCAAACATTATCCTTTTACTTTTTTTTTATTTTTTTATTTTTATTTATTTATTTATTTTTACTTTTTTTCTCCTTAACGGATGCCTCACCCAAAACAGAAGACAATATTCAAGCATTTACTCTGGAACTGATTCCACTTGTCATTCAGCCCACTCCAGACACAAACTGACTGCCCGATTCAATATTATCCCTAACAGGAAGATGATTAGTTGAAGATTACTGAAGTCACACTATCAAATAAAGCACACTCAATTTAGAAAATCATTAACTTTAGCATGAATTTTAAGCAGACTACAAAATAATATACAAATTGAATTAGAGGACATTTGCAGTCTTTCTTCCCTAAGGACTTGGTAAAACCCATACCGTGTGTGGTTAAGCAATTGTTTCTGTTCTGGGTCTATGCACGCTTTCTCTTTATCGCCTGTCACTTGTGTCTGTGCTCTTCTTGGCTCTTCTTCAGGGCTGGTGATTGTCCCTGTGTCAGCCTCTTGGAATTTCTCGTTTGAAAAGCTCAGTCATTAAAGTGCAGATTTTCATCGTTTGTGTCTAGCTATCTCTTCACCTGTCTGCTGCTTGTATAATCTGTGTGAATGCCAGAATCACAGATCTACAATTCAGTGCTGGGTCCTCCGCGGGAATGCTTGGCTCTGAAATGTCTTCTTCACTGTGGTCAGGGTTATTTTAAGACTTCTTGTGTTTTGGAAGTGTGAGAACATTGTTGAGTGCATCCCTATTGCTTCCTTTCTGTGATCCATTATGAATTTAACTCCATCATTCATTCAGCAGATATTTATCAAGCACTTACTCTATGTCAGATGCTGCATCAGATTCTAAAATTATAGCATGAAATCAGAGAGAAATCCTTGTTTTTCTACCCACTCCAGAGGCAAATAAATTGACTGCCATTTATGACGTCATGAAGCCCAACTTCTAGTAATGACAAAAGACAATAACAATTAGATAAGTAAAATACCCAGTATAGCAGAGTTTGATGAACACTATAGACAAAAAAAAAAAAAAAAAAAAAAGAGAAAAGTGATTGATAGGGCCATGGTGACAGCGGTTGCAAATGTTAACAGAGAAGTGAGGGAAATGCCCTAATCTTGCTGAAGCAGACAAGGCAAGATTTTTTATATTGTTAATTACTGCACTGGGTTTTTTCTCCCCGTTTCATGTGACATCACCTTCTGCTATATATTAAGAAATAAGCTGTGTGTTCCTCCCTGATTTGAGGAGCAAGACAGGAAACACGCCTTGATTCCTATTATATCCTTGCAACACTGACTTCAGAAACAGTGTGTTTACCGTAGTGAAAATTCACTCGTGGAATCTGATTAACCACCTGTGTAAAAATCATCTGGGATATTTGCTGAAAATTCAGATTTATCAGCTGCATTCCAAATCTACGTATCAGATCTCTAAGAGTGGTATCTAACATTAGGTAAATGGCTTCTAGCAGCCTTAGGCCCAGTCAGGCAAGGTTCAGCCCAGGCTTTGCACTTCAAGCAGCCTCATCCTGCAGGATAAAGCAGGCTGGGCTCTCTAAGACTTAGCTTCCTTCAGGAGGTTTAGGAGGGAGAGCAAGCCCTTGTGATTAACAACCGTGGAAGGCAGGGAAAGAAAGCAAGACTGGGTAGAGGGAAGGCCAAGTTATAGTTCAACGGGTGTGGCAGCCTTGGCTGACCACAAGGGGAGCTCTGGAGTTTAAATCAGTGTTGTCCCACATGGGGACGAAATGGGAAGACTTTATATCCCCACCTTAATCAGCGTTAAATGAGCTGCTTGGGGAAGGACATGACCTTGGGCTAGCTGTCCATAGGTGAGGCCATCCCAGAAAGGTTGCAAGTCTTTCCTTGATGGGAGATCTGCCTGATACATCCTCAGGCCCCACACATGGGACAGGCCCCCTGTCTCTGCCCTGTCTCACACGTTAATACCTGTGGGCTCAAGAGGAGAAGGACACATAAAGCCTTCAACCATCCCCTTCTTAGACTACACTCTGGATACTCAGGAACTGGAATTTCTTGCTCAAACAGTTGTCAGACCTACATACAGGGCCTGTTTGGGCCCCTTCCTCAGAGCTGACAGTGCCATCAATGTGTGGTCAATGTGCAGCTGCCCACAGGTGTGGACAGAGCTCACACATGCAGCCTAACATTGCTACATGCTTATGTTCTACACTGACGGTGCTGAACTGGGATGGGAAGAAAATGAGGCAGGCCAGGACTCCCAAACTATGCGGTTCAAACATGGACTTTCAGGTTGTCCTGCAGAGATATATGTCCCAGAAGGATGCTAGAGCATATTCTATTAAGAGTTTCTTAGTGTGATTGATAACTTTTTTATTATTTAGGTATACGGTATAAGGTATGTGCCTCTCCATTTGCACTTTTGCTCCAGCCCCTATGAATATAATTTGCAGGCCTAAACAAAATAATTTAGTGAGAGAAAAATAAAATGTTAGAAATTATTTCTTTTATTCACACCCTTTAAATTATCAGAGATCAGCATGGTTAGGCACTGTGGTAATGGATTTCTCTGAAGAAGTAATCTATTAAGTAGTAGTGGGAACTTCTAGGTCTTTCCTACTAACTTCAAGGAAAGAAATGTTTGTATTCTAAATATTCATTATGCTGATTTCATTTACATTAGGGGACAAACTAATGCTTGGCAGATTGGAGGATTGTGAATATCCTATTAA
The DNA here is from genome assembly GCF_024362965.1 of Panthera pardus. Classification (NCBI taxonomy): domain Eukaryota; kingdom Metazoa; phylum Chordata; class Mammalia; order Carnivora; family Felidae; genus Panthera; species Panthera pardus. Next base: position 174,543,034 of record NW_026526688.1, read on the forward strand.
TACATAATTCCAGTTGCTTCCTAAGTGATTTTCTACAGAAGCTCCCTCAAAATCTGTACGTAGTTTAATATTTCAAGATCACTTTTTTTTTTTTTTTTTTTTTTAAGAGAGAGAGAGAGAGAGAGAACATGCAGAGCCTGATCTGGGGCTCGATCTCACAATCATGAGATTATGACCTGAGTGGAAATCAAGAGTGGGATGCTTCACCAACTGGGCTACCCAGGCACCCCTCCAGGGTCACTTTTATCCTTAAGTGAGAAGTGTAGAAACAGCAAGAGTGTATTTCCCCACTTGAGGTTTGGGGTTGAGAAGATGCCACTGCCCCTGCAGGGGAGGCCCTGCTAAAAATGTGGCGACCTCCTTGCAATTTTGTCTTCTCTTCTAAGAATTAAATGTTTTTGTTTTGTTTTGTTTTGTTTTTGCTGGTAGCTGGGGAAATGAGTGCCTTAGTCCCGAAAGGGTGATTGGGGTACAGCCTTGACCGCATATACTTATTGATCCATCAATCCATTCATACATCCATTGATCCTCCCTCTCTTATTCACCCAACATATATTCATTGAGAAGTATGTGTTAGTTACTGTCTTGGAGGTTGGAGATATACATGAGCTGCTCTCATGGAGGCCACATTCCAATAGGGGAACAGATGCTCAATTTCAGGTGGTGATAAATGCTTTGAAGAAGCACAAAGCAAGGTAAAGGAGACAGAAAATGACAGAGAATGCCGCTTATATACTGCACTCAGGGATGAGCTTTCTACCCAGGTTCTTTTTATTATTATTATTATTATTATTATTAATTTTAATTTTCTTATTTTTGACCCTTTTCACCCATTTCTCCATACCCCACCCCCTACCTCTGTCAACCACAAGTGTGTTCTATTTATGAGCTTGTTTTCTTCTTTTTTTTTTTTTTTTGGTAGTTTTTTTTTTTTTTAACTTTTTTATTTATTTTTGAGACAGAGAGAGACAGAGCATGAACGGGGGAGGGTCAGAGAGACGGAGACACAGAATCGGAAACAGGCTCCAGGCTCTGAGCTGTCAGCACAGAGCCTGAAGCGGGGCTCGAACTCACGGACCGCGAGATCGTGACCTGAGCCGAAGTCGGCCGCTCAACCGACTGAGCCACCCAGGCGCCCCTTTTGGTAGTTTTTTGTTTTGTTTGCTTTGGGTTTTGAGTTATATATATTATACAAGAAATATCATATGGTATTTGTCTTTCTATCCCTGACTTATTTCACTGAGCATAAGACCCTTGTGGTTCATTGATGTTGTTGCAAATGGCAGAATTTCATTCTTTTTTATGGCTGTACAATATTCCTGTGTGTGTGTGTGTGTGTGTGTGTGTGTGTGTGTGTGTGTACATATACATCACTTCTACCACTTCTTCTTTATCCATTTATCCATTGATAGACATTTAAATTGTTTCAATATCTTGGCTATTGGATATAGTGCTGCTATGAACATAAGGTGCCTATAACTCGTTGAGTTAATGTTTTTATTTTCTTCAGATAAATATCCAGAAATGGAATTGCTAAAAAACATGGTAGTTACATTTTTAATTCTTTAAAGAACTCAATACTGTTTCCTGTAGTGACTGCACCAATTTATAGTCCCACCAACAGTGCACAAGGGTTCCCTTTTCTCCACATTCTCACCAACACTTATTATATCTTGTTTTCTTGGTAATAGCCATTCTGACAGCTGTGAAGTGATATCTAATTATGGTCGATTTGCATTTCCCTAATGATTAGTGATGGTGAGCATCTTTTCATGTACCTGCTGGCCATTTGTATTTTCTCTTTGGAAAAAAACAACTGTCTCTGCCCAGTTGAATTGGATAGTTTAGTTTTTTGCTTTTGAATTGTATGTGGTCTTTATATATTTTGAATATTTATCTCTAATCAGATATATAATTTGTAATATATTCTCATATATATCTCAATATATTCTCAATATATATCTCAAAACAGATCTATTAATTTGCAATATATATATATATATATATATATATATATATATATATATTTTTTTTTTTTTTTTTTTCTGTGTGGAAGCTTTTTAGTTTGATATAATCCCACGTGTTTTTTTTTTGTTTGTTTGTTTTTGTTTTTGTTGCCTTTGTTCTTGGTGCTCCTTACTGGGGCACCTGGGTGGCTCAGTCGGTTAAGCATCCGACTTCAGCTTGGGTCATCATCTAGGGCTTTGTGAGTTCATGCCCTGCATTGGGCTCTGTGCTGACAGCTCAGAGGCTGGAGACTGCTTTGGATTCTGTGTCTCCCTCTCTCTGCCCCCCGCCTACTCACACTCTGTCTCTCTCTCTCTCTCTCTCTCTCAAAAATAAATAAACATTAAAAAAAAATTTTTTTAAATCATTACCAAGTCCAATGTTAAGGAGCTTACTGCCTGTGTTTTTTTTCTGGGAGGTTCATAGATGCAGTTCTCATATTCAAGTCTTTCAACCAAATTTAGTTAATTTTTAAGTAAGATCTAAGATAGTTTCATTATTTCACATGTTACTGTCCAATTTTCCCAGCACCCTTTATTGAAGAGACTGTCCTTACCCCACTGTATATTCTTGGCCCCTTTGTCCTAAATTAAGTCACCATATATGCATGATTTTTCTCACAGCTCTTTATCCTTGTCCATTTATCTGTGTTTTTATGACAATAACATACTATTTTATTTACTATCGCCTTGTAATAGAGTCTCAAATCAGGGAGCATGATGTCTCCAGCTTTACTCTTATTTCTCAATATTACTTTGGGTATGCAGGGTCTTTTGTGGTTCCATACAAATTTTAGGATTGTTCTATTTTGTTGAAAACTACCATTGGAATTTTGATAGGAATTGTGTTGAATATGTAGATTGCTCTGGGTAATATGGATATTTTGACAATATTAATTCTTCTAATCTATAAGCGTGAAATATCTTTCTGTTTATTTGTGTCTTCAATTTTATTCCTTAATATCTTGTAGTGTTCAGTAGGCAGGTCTTCTACTTCCTTAGTTTAATTTATTCCTAGGTATTTTATTCTTTTTGATATAATCATAAGTGGGATTTTTTAAATTTCTGTTTCTAATAGTTTGTTAATAGCATATAGAAATATATCAGATTTCTGTGTATTGATTTGGTATCCTGCAACATTACTAAATTCATTTATTAGTTTGAGCAGTTTTTTAATGGAGTCTTTAGGGTTTTCTATATATTACTATATTATTAATTGTCATCTACAAATAATGATAGTTCCATTTCTTCCTTTCCAGTTTGGCTACTTTTTTTTTTTTTTCTTGCCTAATTGCTCAGGCTTCCAAAACTATGATGAATAAAAGTGACAAGATTGAGCATCCTTATCTTATTCTCCATCTTAAGGAAATACTTTAAACTTTTCACTATTGACTATGATATTAGCTTGTTATATGTGCTTTTTATTATGTTGAAGTACCTTCTCTTTATCCCACTTTGTTCAGAAACCTATAATTTTGTCATAAATCAATGTTGATTTTTATCAAATGCTTTTTCTGCATCTATTGAGATTATCATATAATTTTTATCCTTTATTTTGTTGATGTGGTGTATCACATTGAATGATTTATGGATGTTGAACCATTTTTGCATCCCTGGAATAAATCCCACTTGATCATTTTGTATGATTCTTTTAATGTATTATTGAATTAGGTTTGCTAATTTTGTTGAGGACTTAACTTTACACTTTAAGGAGCTTTAAAAAAAAGAACAAATGTAGCCCGAGGTTAGTAGAAGGAAAGAAATAGTAAAGATTAGAGCAGGAAAAATTAAATACAGATAACAAACAAAAAAGATGATTCAAATAAATAAAATCAGAAATGAAAAAGAAAATATTACAACTGATACTACAGCAATACAAAGGATCATAAGAAACTACCGTTAACAATTACATGCCAACAACTTGGACAACCTACAAGAAATAGATAAATTCCTAGAAACATACAACCACCCAAGACTGAATCATGAAGAAATAGAAAATCTGAGCTTACTAGTAAGGAGGTTGAATTAATAATCAAAAACCTCCCAACAAACAAAAGTCCAAGACCTGACGGCTTCATTGGTGAATTTTCCCAAACATTCAACAAATACCAATTTTTCTCAAATACATCTAAAAAATAGAAGAGGAGAAAACTCTTCCAAATCAATTTTATGGGGCCAGTGTTACCCTGATACCAAAACCAAACAAGCAACACCAAAAATTACAGGTAAGTATTCCTGATGAAAATTGATGCAGAAATCCTCATTGCGTTTTTTTAAATGATAATGAATTGAGGTTTGTTTGACTTTTTTGTCTTTTTAAACCTTGATTTTTAAGGTGAACCTTCTTATTTTAGGAGACTTAAAAGATTTCTCACCAAATAAAATAATAAAAAGAAAATTTAAATTCCCTAAAAACTCATCACCCAAAGTATCCATAATTAACATTTCAGTGACTCTTCTTTCAGACAAACACACACATGTAGAAATATAGAGATATATGCATTTTCCCAAATATTGTGCTATTTATGTTTTTGTATTTCTTTATTCAAAAATATGGGCATCCTTTTGTAAACACACATTTATACATTATTCTTTCTGTTATATGGTATTTTATTATATTGGGGGAGCTTTTCTTGATTTTTTCCCCCAAATCCTCTAGAAAATACGTTTTTCTGGTCACAAGTATCATTTGCATCGATTCTAGTTAACTACATAAAGGGAAATAAAACAACTAAATATTTGGTTTTCAAAGTGTTATAATTGGTAATGTGCTGCATGTTATTATTCTTTAACCTTATTTTATTATTTGTATATGTTTTAATATGAAATCCCCAAAAATCAATTTTATTTCTAGACTAATGTAATTTCTACATTTATTTTTAGGACTAGCTAAAACAATGAAAAATTTTGTTTTCAATGTGTTACAGTTGGGAACATATTGAATATTACTATTTTTTAACCTTATTTTTTTTAATATGAAATTTATTGTCAACTAGGTTTCCATACAACACCCAGTGCTCATCCCAACAGGTGCCCTCCTCAATACCCATCACCCACCCTCCCTTCCCTCCCACCCCGCATCAACCCTCAGTTTGTTCTGTTTTTAAGAGTCTCTTATGTTTTGGCTGCCTCCTTCTCTAACCTTTTTTTTTTCCTTCCCCTCCCCTATGGTCTTCTGCTAAGTTTCTCAGGATCCACATAGTAACCTTATTTTATTACTTGTATATGTTTTAATAGAAAAACTCAAAAAAATCAATTTTATTTCTAGACTTGTAATTTCTACATTTGTTTTTACCTTACTGACTTGAAATTGTTAATAAAACTTTTTTTTTTTTAAGTGTAAAATTCTGGGCATAAATCTTAGGCTGAAAGAAATTCCTGCTAACTCATCACATTAAATTGTAAAATGAAGAAACCACTTAGACTGAAACAAATTAAGTAATTTTCTGGTGCACTAACATTGATGCTTTATGTTTATAATGAAAAAGAAAACAAGTTTCATAATCAACGGTTTTGCAAGCTATTGCCCTGTGATTAGTCAAGAAAGTACCGCTTTATCTAAATCACTTTTTGGAAAAAAAAGCTAGATTATGCTGAGATTCAGTAGAAATCCACAAATTACAGCAACTTAGTTGAGTTTAAGTTACTTGTGACTCAGTTTTTTTTTTCAACCCATTTTTCCCTAATTATAAAAATAATTTCTCTGAAAAAAGTTGGATCCTTAACATGAGGTTGCATTTATCAGAAGTTTTAAGGTATTCCTGCCTAGTTACACAGATTTAAATGCCATGTGGTAAGTCATTTTAGCCAATTTATTTATTTCAAATGGAAGGCTGTACAAATGACACCTCCTTCCTCATATAGCATACAAGCCCAAATTTTCTACTACTGATTGGCATACCTGCATTGTCCTTTGTGAGAGAAGCAATTCATGAGCTCTTTAGCCAAACAGAAAGAGCAAAGAATCTATGTTCACAACACATTCACTATATAATTTAATCCAGAGTACCTGTGGACTACATTTTGAGAAACTTTCTGTGGCATTTAGAAATAGTCTTTTAGCTAATTCCTCTGTAGGGCCAGGGATGCCCTCTGGATAGCATAGAGTCTCTAAGTTGCCTTATTTCCTATGCTTTCGATCCATGCCTGATAAAATTGGAGGCTTGTTCTGCTCTGCACCTGTGTTGAAGAAGCTCTGACAGCCTAAGAGTTAATGACTTCTTTGATCCCATTACTGCTGCACTTCATTCCCTGGCTGTGAAATAGATAAAGCACCTGGATCCACAGTGATGACATCTGTCTGACCTAGTATATCACCATCTGCCATCTGCGATTGCCCCCGAGCCATGCCTTTTGGACGAGTTTGATGCCCACACTCTGCTGTACACTCTCACGCACCAATCTCACTCCATCAAGTGATAACCTGAATTTTGCTTGACTTTTGTCTCATCCCCTGACTATTTATTGAAATACTCGTTCAGATGAAGCAAGAGTAGCGACCCTCTTTTCTACAACTTTTGCCCTGTTAAGTCTCTATTGGCAAATATTAATAAATTTATCCCTGAATCCCCTCATGTTATGAAAAATATCTAATCAATAAGAAAAATGGATAAATGAAGTGTCTTATTAAATTCACTAATTATGTAGCTAAGAAGAGGATCTTGAAATAAGAGAAATCATGTGTTTGTTTGTTTGTTTGTTTTGAAGAGAAACAATTTCATGAGAACCTTCCCAGAATTGGAAAATACAGGTGACTTGGTAAATTTGAGTGCTTGGGCAATCTGGTGGAGGCCTGAAGTGAGGGGTGTGGAAAAGAGCAGATACACATATGATGTTGGGAAAAAAGAATTGATACAATATCCAACACTAAGTATCTCTTTTTGAGCTCTTTCCCATTGTTTCTGAGACTCTTCTCTCAATAAATCTGCATAAAAATCAATTGTATCTCTCTATTCTCTTCACCTTGGCTACTGTTGATCCACTTCTAGAAGACTGGAATTTAATTTCATAGAGAAGGTAAAACAAAGATACTGTGAACTGAAGGACACAAGTCACAAATGCAAGCAAGATTCCCATACTGAAAGAAAAGAGTTGGAAATAAATAATTGCATATTGAATATTGACGCTCTCAATTGTCTTGACCAACTAGATTACTAGTTCTCTGCCAGCACATTTCTCCCAAGACCTGGAAGATCTTTCTCTGAAGATTCTGATCAACCAAAGGGAAAATGTTAATTATTCATGTGTGAATATTTGTGAGGCGTAGTAATCTTTGGATTGTATAGGGATTCTCTTTTTTAAATTTCCCTGTATTCTTCTGATTTTATTTTATAAGCATATACATATACTCATCTGTAATAAAAATAAACATTTATTGAGTAAATATGTCTGTGGGACACTGTGCTAAGCAACTTAAATTTTATTAATATTATTGTTATTTAAAATTTGTACCTCTTACTTCCCTTCACCTATTTTGTCAATTCCTCCACTCCCCCTTCTTTTCCGCAGGCACTAGTATATTCTTTGTATTTATGAGTCTGTTTCTGTATTTTGTTTGTTCATTCATTTGTTTTTTAGATTCCACATATAAGTGAAATCATATGGCATTTGTCTTTCTTTAATGGACTTACTTAACTTAGCATAATACCCTCTAGGTCCATCCATGTTGTCACAAATGGCAAGATTTCATTCTTTTTTGTGGCTGAGTAACATTCCAGTGTGTGTGTGTGTGTGTGTGTGTGTGTGTGTGTGTGTGTGTGTGTGTGTATACATACACATCTGTATCCACTCATGTATCAATGGACATTTAAGTTGTTTCCATATCTCAACTATTGTAAATAATGATGCAATAAAATAGGGGTGAGTAGGTGTTTTCATTTTCTTTGGTAAATACCCAGTAATGGCATTATTGGATCAGGTGGTATTTATATTTTTAATCATTCGAGGACCTCCATACTGTTTTCCACAGGAGTTGCACCAATTTACGTTACCACCAACATTGCATAGGGTTTCCATTTCTCCACATCCATGCCAACATTTGTTATTTCTTGTCTTTTTGATAATAGCCATTCTGACTGGTGTGAAGTGGTATCCTATTGTGGTTTTGATTTGAATTTCCCTGATGATTAGGGATGTTAACCATCTTTTCAAGTGTCTGTTGGCTGTCTGTATATCTTCTTCAGAAAAATATCTATTCAGTCCTCTTCCCATTTTATAATTGTATTATTTGTGGGGTTTTGGTGTTGTGTTGTATGAATTCCTTACATATTTCAAATAATACCCCTTATCTGATAAATTATTTGCAAAGTTTTTCTCCCGCTCAGTAAGTTGCCTCTTTGTTTTGCTGATGGTTCATTTACTGTGCAAAACCTTTCTATTTTGGTGTAGTCCTAACAGTTTAATTTTGCTTTTGTTTCCACTGCTTGAGGAGACATTTCCATACATATATTGCTAAGGCCAATTTTGAAGAGACATGTTTATGTTAAATTCATCATATTTTTAAATTTTTACAGTAATCTTATAAATTAATCGCTTCTTAATTTTTCACTTAATATTTGAAGAAACAGGGTCTTAGAGGTTAAATTGTTCAACATCAGGTAGCTAAGTGATAGAGTGAGATTTGAACCCAATATGTCTGGCTCCAAGTTTGCATTCTTAATGCCCCTAAAATGCCTTAGATAATTTTAAAACTTATTGGGGAAAAAAAAGAAGAAGGAGGTAAGCCAAGAAACAGATTCTTCCCTGAGAACAAGCTGATGGTTACCAGAGGGGAGTTGGCTGGGGGATAGGTAAAATAGGTGATGGGGATTAAGGAGTACACTTGCTATGATGAGCAGTACGGAAGTGTTGAATCACTATCTTGTGCACTGAAACTAATGTTACGCTGTAGGTTAGCTAACTAAAATTTAAATAAAAACTTAAAATCAATCAATCCTTAAAAAAATAAATAAATGAAAAGGAGGTGTTTTTAAACCCCTCAATTGTTCCCTCTTTTTATTTTCATATCTCACCTTAATAAATTTCAAAGTATATTCCATAACCACTTTTTATTTCCCCAATTTCCAGTCTCATAATTTGTTTTTGTTGTTTATGTCCTACTTGATACTTGACTCAGATTTGATTGATGTAATTGGGTAGAAATGCTGTAGGGTGTTGGCGATACCACTTAGGCCCTGTCTGGAGAAAGTCTTGTTAGAATATGGCAAATGTGCTCAGAGAAATGAATGCTCAGAAGGATGCTACAGGTGGTTTTGTCCTTATCTCTTTGCCTGATTCACCTACAAAACCACATATTCAATTCATACAATAAAATACCAGAGTCATTATCATATTTCCAAATAATATATGAATAATGTTATAAAATTTTCATAAGATAATGTTACTATAATTACAAGACCTAGAACCATATGATTCCAAGTCTTAAGTAACACCATATATGGTATATATGGGGTGAATGAATATATGTGTGTGTGCTACAACTTTGTTAAAATAACATTTGTTATGTAGAATACAAGGTATCAGGTGGTGAGTCATGGTTCAACAATAGACCACAAGAGAAACTGAAATACGGAAGTTTATTACTCACAGGTTCTAGAGGAAGTACCTGATATGCGTGGAGCAGCCACATGGGAAGTTAAAGGCAGAGTACAGACAAAAAAGAGAGGCAGGATCTGGGCCACATGCCTTTATTAGGATCTGTGAGTGGAGTGCTTTGGTATTCCCAGGCTAAAGCTGGATCTATCCATTAAAACCAAAAAAGCGAGGTTTTGGTAAATCCCATAGAGGTCCTATCTAAGAGGCACATAAAGGGAAGGTATTGAGAGGCAGAAGAGACTATTGGTGACAGGGCTGTTGGGGAAGTCACATCAGGAATTTATATCACTTGTGACTCTATAGGCTGCTATGCAGGATATGTGTTTGCATGAAGGGGCTCAGTTTAAGATCCCTGTAGGCTGCTTGGTCAAACAAAAGGGATGCCAGGGCAGCAATACCTTGGAATAGCTTTTCTGGACTCTTGACAATGTGTGGAACTGTTGACATTAACCCTGATGCAGGCAGATCACTTTCAAGTAAAGCAAAAAACTAAACTAAACTAAACAATAAGCTCCCTACATGTTCAAAATTTCCAACAAGATTTTGGTGCCCTTTGTTTAAAGGTAAACAAACCAGTAAGAGTCCTTGAATATCCAATGAAAAATTTTAATATGACAGATAGGAACAGAACAAACAACCAGAAAAAGCTATTAGAAGGAACAGATGATACTAACCTGGAAGAAGATAATTTGAAAAATGGGGAAAGAAACAACAAAACCACCCTTAATATCCTGAGAGAAATAAGAAAAGGTACTGCATCCATTAAAAATAACAGAATATAATTAAAAGGATATATTCAGAGAACAAAAAACCCTTAAACATTAAAACATAATGATAGAAAAAGAAGACTCAATAGGAAGTTGAAGGACAAAGTCAGGGAAAACCACCAGAAAGCAGAACAAAAGATGAAAAGATTTTTAAAAAAGAGAGGGAGAGAAGGTAATTAAAGAACAAACCCAGAAAATCTTTTATTAGGGTATCAGAAATAAACACCAGAGGAAAAAACAGCATGAAATTGTCAAAAATGTCTCAGGAATACTTTTAAAAACTGCAAAGAATATAAACATTCAGTTTGAAAGAGCACATAAAATGACCACAGACGTGGAGAAAAAATAGACCTAATTCAAGGCACTAGTAACATGTAAAAGAAGAAGAGGAAGAGGAAGAGGAAGAGGAAGAGGAAGAGGAAGAGGAAGAAGAAGAAGAAGAAGAAGAAGAAGAAGAAGAAGAAGATGATCATCATCAAGAGATGGGTCTATATGCTTTATAGAAAGAAAGAGTCTAGATGCAAAGCAAAACAAATGGAAGCTAAAGAGAAGCATTAAACACCCGTTGGACAAAGTACAGACATTATCAAAGCAGGTAGATTCTAGAAAAATTTACCTGCCATGTGTCCTTTTTGATAAACTCCTTGAGAAAAGCCCCAAGAAAACAAAGGAGGAAATTGAGTAAGTAGGAGACAGATACGGAAAGAAGGAGATACATCATAAAAGTGAAGGGAATTTGGGGGTTGATGGTGATGAATGAGAGATCCCATGTGGACACTTGTACTTTATGCATGGAGAGCTATCAATCCAGATAAACACATCAATAAATAGTCTCTGAGAGGGTTTTCTAAATTACATAAAATCTGAAGAGGATCTGATGCTTTTGAATGTATTAAAAATGTTTCAGCAACTATAGGGAATTTCTAATAAATCAGCATAATAGTGCTTGACTTCAAAGTGTTTAGTATCTGGTAGAAAAGGAGAGAATCTGTATTAAAGACTAAAGGCAATGTATAGTATCAGGTAAAACCATGTTAAAAGAAATAATAAAAACAAATAATTAAATCAAAGTAGCATGGGGATAGGAAAAACATAAGTTAAACAAGAACTCTTATATCCTGTTTGCCATATTTGACTCTGAAAAACTGTGATGCCTTTCAAAAATTCCATTAATTCTCCAAGATTTTCTGTGACTGGAGATTTTCCAAAGAATTTTCTTTGGTCTTTGAAGATATCCCAAAAGAGTGCCAAGCATGCTTTGAATTGTATGAATATTGTAGAGGAGACTGTTCATATGAGGAAAAAACATTTAGATGCATTAGGACAGGTATGTTTGTTTAAGAAATCTTCTCACTATTTTATAATAAATCATATAAAAATAATGGAAGCACAGAATTTTAGAGTCAATATTTAGTATATTAATTTCCTCATTTTGTTGAAGGTGAACTTGATATAATCACTTTCCATAACTTCCACAATTCACTCAAAACTCTGAAAACGGCACCTGTAGGAGCCTCACCAGAGACAAAAATTCTCCAATTATTTTCCTCCTTCAAATTCAGGAGACAGCAGGGGAATGGGAGTATAACAAAAACTCAGAAAATTAAAAATATATACATACCTATTACACTTAAAAGATTAGCTATAGGACAGAAGAGGTTATTAAGTTGTAGAAACCACAGAAGGTGTTTCTGCAAATAAATACACATCAATCACCCAATATAAAAGAATTTCATCACATCAATATTTACCAATCAGGGATATTACAAAATAATAATTAAGACACACTCTCCCTCTAGAATGGATAAGATGATGATGAAGTTTTTTGTATCAGTGTATCAGTGAATAGGTGAGAATTTTTTTTTTTTTTTTTTTTTGGTTCCACATTATGGCCAGAAATGAATACATGAACACATTTAATGAAAAGCTACTATTTAATTAAGGAATTTCTTTCTAGAAAGACAGCTCACAATTTTGCCAAAGTCTAAGAATAGTGTTCCTTTTATCCAAGTTAGAATTCAAGTTTAGAGAATTTTTTGCATTTGCCAAGAAAGCACTCAAATTTTGCACATTTTTCCTCAAAAGTTGTCTGCTAACTATAAACATTTTAGACCATAGGGGAAATAGAAGCTCTTACATGAACGGCAGCTCTCAATTACCCTTCTAGGTTTTTAAACAATTGAAGAGCAAATGGAAAGGGCAAAGGCTGAACTCATACCAAATTTTTTCTTCATACCATACTTCTAAAATAATAAGAAAAATAAGGGAAGGGGAGACCATGTATTTTCAAAAGACAGTATATCTGCCAATGACTTTGAGGAAAAGATGCTTATTATTTGTTTTTCTCAAAACGAAGACATTTACAGGGGCACCTGGGTGGTTCAGTCAGTTAAGTATCCGACTCTCAATTTCAGGTCAGGTCATGATCTCACGGTTTGTGACATTGAGCGCTGTTGTGGGCTCTGCACTGACAGTGAAGACCTGCTTGGGATTCTCTCTCTCCCTCTCTCTGCTCCTCCCATGTGCATTCTTTCTCTCTCAAAATATAGAAACAAACATGGAAAAAAAATTTTTTAAAAGAAGACATTTACAAATACTGGGGATCGAGGCAAAGATCCACAATCATTCTGTCCCCAAGTAACAACCTTGAGGTTTGGACAAGCGGAGAACTGAGTTTCTGAGTTTCAAAGTGCCCCCTTGTGGAAATCAGCAGTCATTGCTATCTCTCATAATTTTGTTTCATTTGCTTACTTGATACCTGGTACCTTAAGATTTATGAAGGTTTCTGATGAAAGCTAGCCAGTGAATCACATCAACAAAATAATTATGATTTATCAGCCACCAGGTTTTATGTGATGGCACCACTGATACATGCAATCATTTTACTTTCAATCACTGCATCCTTAATGTTTAGCATAGTGCCTGTCACAAAGCAGAAGATAGATTTTTTTTTTCAACTACCACAATGATTACACAGTCACCTAAACTAGAAATCTAAAGACAACATTCATTCTTCTCTTCTTCATACCCAATATCCAGTAAGCTAGTGCCATTAATTGTACTTCTGAAACTTGATTCAATCCAGACCTACTCCATTTTGCTGCCCAGGTTTAAGCCCACATAATCCCATGTCTGGTCATTGGCAATGGCCCCCAATAGTCCAGTCTGACCCATCCTTAACTGCTAGCAGAGGAATATTCAAAGAGAAACTAACTGTCCTCTTGGTCTTAAATATAGATATATATATATTATATATATAATATACACAAATATATATATGTATACATATACGTATATGTATACATATATATGCATATATATGTATATATACATACATATATATGCATATATATATGTATATATACACATATGTGTGTATATATATATATATATATATGTATATATACACAAAGAGATGGACTTTCAGTAGAGCAGAGTGAAGATGTTACCACATCCTCTCCCCAGAAAAAAACTGTAAAACTAGATAAAATATTTAAAAACAAACATTTAAGAGCTCTAGAAATCAATGAATGGTCATCAGGTTAAATAATACCTTCTCAGTAGCTGTCAGTATTTAACGTTCTAGGTATTCATTTTGGTGAGCATTACTTTTTTTAATATTTTTATTTATTTTTTGAGAGAGAGTGTGAGTGAGGGAGGGGCAGAGAGAGAGAGAGAGAGAGAGAGAGAGACACCAAATCAGAAGCAGACTCCAAGCTGTGAGCTGTCAGCACAGAGCCCAATGCGGGGCTCAAAATCAGGAACCTTAAGATCATGACCTGAGCTGAAGCTGGATACTCAACTGACCAAGCCACCCAGGTGCCCGGGTGAGCATTATTTAAAATAAAAGAATAGCACCATGATTATCACTGTATTGTATCAGGTATTGTACACCTGAAACTAATATAACACTGTGTGTTAACTATACTGGAATTTAAAATAATAATAAAAAAAATAGAGCATGATTGAATTAAATTTGGGGGCTCCTACTCAAAATTTTTAAAACCTTATCAATAGATACATTTTAATGGGGCACCTGAGTGGCTCAGTTGGTTAAGTGTCTGACTTAAATTTAAAAAATAATAAAGTTATGCTTTAAGAAATGTTCACTAAAATAAAAAAAAGAAATGACAAGTGTTAACAAGAATGTGAAGAGAAAGAAACCCTCATGTACTGTTGGTGAGAATATAAACTGGTACAACCACTGCGCAAAACAGTGTGGAGGTAGGGCACCTGGTGGCTCATTTGCTTCAGTTCCAACTCCTGATTTCAGTTCAGGTCATGATCTCACAGTGAGATCCAGCCCTGCATCTGGCTGGGCACTGGGCATTGATTCTGCTCAAGATTCTCCCTCTCCCTCTCTTTCTTCCTCCTCGTCTGTCCCTCCCCCACTCGCCCGTACTCACACTCTCACTGTCTCTCTCCAAAAAATTAATTAATTTTAAAAAAGAATGGAGGTTTCTCAGAATATTAAAAATAGAAATACCATACAATCCAGCAATTCCAGTACTGGGTATTTGCCCAAAGAAAACAAAAAACACTAATTAAAAAGATATATCCACCTTTATGTTTACTGTACATTATTTACAATAGCCAAGATATGAAAGCAACTTGTGTCCATTAACAAATGAGTGGATAAAGAAAATGTACTATAGATAGATAGATAGATAGATAGATAGATAGATAGATAGATAGATAGATGAAAAAAAGGAATTTTGCCATTTGTGACAACATGGATGGACCTAGAGGGTATTATACTAAGTGAAATAAGTCAGACTGAGAAAGACAAATACCATATGATTTCACTTACATGTAGAATTTAAAACAAAACAGATGAATAAATGGAAAGAATCAGATATATAAATACAGAGGACCGATTGTTGCCAGACAGGAGGGAGGTGGGGGGCAGGCAAAATGGGTGAAGGAGAATGGGAGATAGTGGCTTCCAGTAAGGAATGACTAAGTCGTAGGAATAAAAGGTACAGCATAGGGAACATAGTCAATTGTATTGGGATAACACTGCATGGCAAGAGGCGATAGCTACATTTGTGGTGAGCATAGCATAATTATAGAGATGTGGAATCAGTATAATGTACACCTGAAACTAATGTAACATTGTGCCAACTATACTAAAAAAAAAAAAAAAAAAAAAAAAAGACACATGAACCTAAAAAGAAAAAAATCTCAAACCCAGGTTTTTAAGAATACTTTGCAAATTTTAATTAAATTCTTTGTTGATAAATATTATTTCTAAAAATAAAAATTAAGGCATAGTGTTTTGCAATCCATTGACAAATAAGTGCAAGAAAAATTCTAAGCTAAAATTCTATCAGTACTGATTTAATGCATTCAGATTTTATTCATGAAGTAAAGAAGGCCACATAGGTATTTAACAGGGAAAATTCATGGTAAATATCCTATGAAAGATTCTGTTTTTAAACTTCTTTTAACAAAATTATAAATGGTTTTAAATGTTTATGGTGAGAATTGAGAAGTGAATAAAGAAGGAAGGTTTTTCCATGACAATGATACAAAAATTTTTTATTTTACTTGCCTCTTTTCTGCTCCCTGTTCCCAGTGAATGCATAATATTATACAAAATACTACTTGGCAAATTGGGGTCAGCATCTATGCTGTTATTAAACACATTTTAACAAGAGTGAGTTTGAAGAGTTCATGTTTTACTTTGAGACCACCGTGTCACAGACATGCCTGTTGTGCAGTGACAGCGAGGTGCTAACACATAGCCCCCTCCCAACTCCAGTAGATATTTAAAAATGGGTCTGACTCTGAATGTGCTTTCTACATTTTGAGTATAGGAATAGTTGCCATCCAGTAAATTGAGTTGTTTTGTGTTCTCTGATTTAAAAAGTTAAGACTTTTTCACTCTGAGCAAAAGTTTAACACGTATGTTTATTTATTTTATTTCTATTTTGATGGGAGTGGGGAGGCAGGAAGAGGGAGAGCATCCCAGCAGGCTCCACACCCAGCACGGAGCCCTATTTGGGGCCCAATCTCACAACCCTGGGATCATGGTCTGAGCAGAAATCAAGAGTTAGACTCTTAACTGACTGAGCCACCCAGGTGCCCTAAGTTTAACACATATGTTTTAAAGTGTAGATCCCATAAGTCTCAAGGTACTTTTTCATTTCTCTTCTAATAACGTCGGCCATCAATGAGATAGGGGCGCCTGGGGGGCTCAGTGGGTTGAGGGTCCGACTTCGGCTCAGGTCATGATCTCAAGGTTTGTGGGTTGGAGCCCCGTGCCGGGCTCTGTGCTGACAGCTGGGAGCCTAGAGCCTGTTTCAGATTCTGTGTCTCCCCCTCTCTCTGCCCCCTCCCCTGCTCCCACTGTCTCTGTCTCTCAAAAATAAA
The DNA here is from genome assembly GCF_024362965.1 of Panthera pardus. Lineage (NCBI taxonomy): Eukaryota > Metazoa > Chordata > Mammalia > Carnivora > Felidae > Panthera > Panthera pardus. The sequence continues at coordinate 174,559,775 of NW_026526688.1, forward strand.
TAAATGTAAAAAAAAAAAAAAAAAGATTCAATGAGATAACGCACATAAAGTGCTCAGTTCATACATCTTTTCAGCTCTCTAGGTCAGCTCTCCCCGTTGTACTTGGCTCATTCATCAGTCGTGAGTTCTGTTTGATTCTTCAGATTAACTGTGCCCTCCCTAACTAGACTGCAGTAACTAGGAGCCGCTGTTGTCATCAACACCGTTTCTGAATACCTGGCACAAAGCCTGGCCCATCAAACAAATGAACAAACACGTGGCAGCTTTTCTATTTAGATTCTCTCACAGGGGGTTTGGGCATAGGAACCAAGCAGGAACTTGGTTTTTTGGAATTGAGTCTATGAACAGAGATCCTGTGAGGGAGAATGACTTCACGTTAAGAGAGGTAGATAACCTTAAGTTTCAAAACCTTGGAAAGCACTGAACTATTCATTTAACACTGATCATTTCATTTTGTTTCCCAGACTTCAGTCACTGGCATTCTTTAATGCCTTTACCATGTTTACCCAACTTCTATACACACTGTTTACTTGATATTTCTATTTAAATTGACTTCCATTTTACTCACTACATTTATCTTAATGGAAACTTGGCATCATTACTATAAATAGAAAACTTAGCATTATGTCCAAATACACAAATTACACTTAAAAATAAATATAATGCGAGTTTAGCTTTAGCTAATGGCACAGTAGGTAATTAGGACAAATCCTCCCACTGAGAACAACAGGAAAAGCTAAACAAGATATTTTTAAAAGCTTGTTCCAATGCTTTGGAGATCTACCAAGGCATGGAAGATTTTAAAGGCAAGATCTGAAAGAATATGGGAAACGAGAGAGTTGATTCTCACACTTAGAGCCACTTATTTTTCTACAAATACTTGTTCTGAGATGATTAGGGCCCAGCAGAGCTTTCTAAATAGTTGCACATCAAAAGAGGAAAAAAAGAAATAATGAATCTCAGGACTTGATAAAGAGGAAGACTAGCAAAAATGCAGACTTTTCGTTTGGACCACAATGCAAATGTAAACTAGAATATGCTAGTCCTCACAAGGACAGAATCCAGTTCTCAGCCTCAAACTCTGCATCAGACTAATGTCTCTCACCTGGGCACCTGCGGGAAGCCAACCTAAATATTTTCTAGAATAAAATATCATCCAGGTCCCCAAAATTATCTCTAACTATTTTCATACAAGTAATAGGTCATGGGGTAATAATCCAGAAGGAAAAAAAAAATGGTCAAAAGAGCCATGGTTATCAAGCATAAACTTAAAAGTACTTATATTTATTTTTTTAATTATGTTTAAATATGAGTTATAAATGAGATTGTGGCTGAGAATTGGAAAATAGATACTATAACCATACCAAAACAAGATAACAAAAAGGATTAAAAAAAACCCAGAAATTCTGGATATAAATCTTAGATTAATGAAATTCCCTTTGGTTCCCAATTTACTGAAGTTTTTTGTTATGAATAGATACTATCTTTAATCAAATACCTATTCTTTATCTACTGAGGTTATTCTATGATATTTTCCCTTCATATTATTGGGATTTTCAGATTTTATATTTCTTCTGTCAGTTTTGTAAGCTTTTTTTTATTAGCAATTTTTTTTTTATCTAAATGTTTAAATGTAATGGCTCTTCAAATTCTGTAGGATCTTTTGTAGACTCTGATTTTGGTGACTTGTACTTTCCCTCATTTTTCTTTTCCTCTTTTGCTTCTTTATTTATAATTTCCTTGGGTTAATCTGCATTCTTTTTTCTATTTTCTTATATATATATATGTATTTTTCTTTTATCACTGTCTGGATTATAAGAAACTTTGAATATTTAAACTACCTTAAGCCTCTTTTAACTAATATTACATACATGAAGGGTATTTTAATTTTCTGTATACTTTAAACCTCAAAAGACATTTTTAACTACACTTGGTGGTTATACAGATTTCCATACACATTTACCCTTTCCTCTGCCTTTTATTCACTGTGGCATCTCTGAGCTTCAACCTTGGAACATTTCACTCTGAGGCTCTGCTTTGGTCAGGTTCTGCAGGTGGTGAACACAAGAGTTTTCATTTTTCAGAAAAAGCCATTATCTCACTTCTTTTTTGAAGTGAAGTAATTTGTGTTGAGTATAAAGGTCTACTTGGTGATTATGTTTTTAATTAAGTTAGTTGGAAAGAGGGAGGTGGAGGGACAGAGAGAGAGAGATGGAGAGAGAGAGAGATGGTGATTATTTTTTAATGAGCCCTTTGAGAACTGGGGGGGTGGGGGGGGGAGGAGAAAATATGAAAGGAGGGTCATGCGCCATGATGTGGAGCAGGAGCAAGCTTAGAGAGCCCAGGATTGAACAACAAGGAGGCAGGATGACTGCAGGGAGCAAAGATGGCAACAATTAGCAGCAAGTGAGACCAGAGAGGCAGTTAGGACCAAATCATGTAAGGATTTAAGGATTTTTACCTTTAAGGTTTTTACTCTAAACAAAGTAGAAAGTCACTAGACAGTTTGGAACAAAGGAGTTTCATAAATTTACTTATAGTTTTAGGCCAAATTATCTGTACTCTATATTCAATGCTCAGCATAGAGAGGGAGTGGGGGTGAAAACTGAGATCCCATTCAGTAGCCCATTGTGACAATCTACTTGTAATATGATCAAGACTTAGACTAAGATATCAGTGGAATTGGAAAAAAAATGTTCAGATGAATACCATAAAGATAGAGTCAAGAGTTTCCCTAATGGATTAAAATGTTTGCTGTGAGAGACAGAGAAAAATGAGAATAATTCTAAGTTTTCTACCTAAACAATATAAAGAAGGGATTTATATGGTCAAGGAGTAGGTAAGAGGGAAAAATCAGTGGTTCAGTTTGGATATAGAAAAGATAGAACAAAACTCTACTCTGAGACTGAACAGATAGTAAAAGGTCAGTCAGGTCACACTTTTATAAAAAGATTTAGGTTGAAAATAAAAATAGCTTTAACCAGACTGATTTATAATAACCAAAGTTTTTACAAAATAGCTTGATTGTTACAACTTTAAGTTTTATTTATTTTTGGGACAGAGAGAGACAGAGCATGAATGGGGGAGGGTCAGAGAGAGAAGGAGACACAGAATCTGAAACAGGCTCCAGGCTCCGAGCTGTCAGCACAGAGCCCGACGCGGGGCTCGAACTCATGGACCGCGAGATCATGACCTGAGCCGAAGTCGGCCGCTCAACCGACTGAGCCACCCAGGCGCCCCAGATTGTTACAACTTTAAATAGTGCTACAAATTATGTGAATCTAGAGAGATATCCTACTCAAATCATTACATGAATTCTAATAAGTACTTTATTTTTGAGGAACTTTTTAATATCAACAGTGACTATTGTTTTTTAAAGAATGACTCTAAAATATTCTCTAAAACTTCCAACTGACTTTTAGTATTTGAAATCATTACTGAACATTTTTCTATTACAAAAAAACAATTCTCATGTTCCCTGAAAGAGAATATACAGAGATGTCGTGAAGTTTTTACTTATATTTACATATGTATAATATTTGTGCATATATATATATACATACATTTGTATAAAGATTAAATCAAAATGATAAAATCAATTCTATATATATGCTATCTTATATATAAATAAGTTGAATCATAAATTAAGGCAAAAAATTAAAACTTGAAATAATATTGTCACTTAACATTGTGCAATGTAGCTATATACTTTGTGAAAATGTATTATATGTATTAAAAAGCAAAAGAAAAAATCTTAAATATAATAAGAGAATTGATAGGTTAATGAAAACTGTGACCTTAAAATATACAGTCACCTTTTCAAATTGGGAAGAGAATTATTGTTGAGCATCTAATCACTTGTCCCAGAAAATCAAAGCTTATTTTTTCCTTACTTATGTTGTCTTTCAATTCTCATGAGTCTAATTTTGTGTTTTCATGCTGTCTTTTATTTGCTCCTAGTCTGTTTTAAATTAGAGTAATAAGAATTCTTCACTCTAAGAATAACTAGAAATTTCAATGTATATTATGTTAAACTTTGCAGATTTATCTTAAATATATGTTGTTACGACTAATGGAGGAGCCAACACATCAAAGATTGTTTATGTTTTGACCAAAATGTTCTGACAATGCTTTTGAATAATGCCTTTCCTAGTTCTGACCCTAGATTCAGAAAAAAATGAAAGTGTTATGAGATCTTTTAAATTGGTGTTTCTCGAGTAATTAGATTAGTTCCTAAGAGGTAGAAAAAAGGAGTTCCTAAGTGAGACATTCTTCAGATTTTATTGATTACTGATTTGTTAACTCAAAACAATTTGGAATCTCTGTTGGTTACCAAATACAGGATTTCAAAAAAAAGTACTTTAATCAAACAAGACATCAGCCTTCCTGACTTAATATAGGGTTGGTTTAAAAACTGGCCCCCATACACACAGGGCAAAGAGAGACTAAAGAAAGGGGCACCTGGGTGGCTCAGTCAGCTGAGCAACCGACTTCGGCTCAGGTCATGATCTCTCAGTCCATGAGTTCAAGCCCCACGTGAGGCTCTGTGTTGACAGCTCAGAGTCTGGAGCCTGCTTCGGATTCTGTGTCTCCCTCTCTCTGCCCCCTTCTTGCTCTCACTCTGTCTCTATCTCTTTCTCAAAAGTAAATAATAAACATTAAAAGAGAGAGAGAGAGAGAGACCAAAGAAAGAGGCAGACCACTCCAGATTGGTAGGTGTCAGGTTTAATTGGCAAGGGAATTTACATAAGAAGATTGTCTTGGGTGGTCATAAGATGAGTAGATCTCTGCCCCACCTGCCAGAATTTTAAAAGTTTATATAGATATCATGGGGCATTTGGGTGGTTCAGTCAGTAAGCATCCCACTCTTGATTTTGGCTCAGGTCATGATCTCACAGTCATGAGATCGAGCCCCACATCAGGCTCTGCACTGACCTTGAAGCCTGCTTGGGATCCTTATTTCCCTTCTCTCTGCCCCTCCCTCACTCACTCTCTCTCAAAATAAAAACATAAACGTTAAAAAAATGTTTATATAGAAGTCTTAATGGGTTCAGTCACGTATTTAGTTCAGATGGTCTCAACGACACATTGCTCTCTTCAGTCTGTGCTCTTTTTTTTTATTTATTATTGAGAGACAAAGTGAGACAGAGCATGAGCAGGGGAGGGCCAGAGAGAGGGGGAGACACAGAATCCCAAGCAGGTTCCAGGCTCTGAGCTGTCAGCATGGAGCCCAATGCAGGGATTGAACTCACAAACCGTGAGATCATGACCTGAGCCGAAGGCAGACGTTTAACCAACTGAGCCACCCAGGTGCCCCTCTTAAGTCTGTGTTCTTGAAATGGTTCCCACTGTGGGAATGGTCATCAGAATGTACATCCCAAGCCAAGGGTTTGGGGAGAGGACCCTCTGATTGCCTGGGTCTAGCTTACAGGTCAACTGCTGGTCACATTTTCTCTGTGACCTCCTCCAATAGATCTATGTGTTACCAACGTATACACATTTAATAATAATATGCTTTTAAGACTTGAAAAGAGGCATACTCATGCTCTCATGCAAAGACTGATACTCTGTCTGTAATTTGATTATAAAAATGGTTTTGTTTCTGTACTTAATTGACTTATCATAATAATGTAATTTATACAAGGAAAGAAAAGAGAGCGCTAGCACTTAGAATGCTAGGGAATGGTGCCAGATTAGAGACTTAGACAATAAAAACACTCTAACATTCCAATATATTTAAGCCTTTGGATACCTTACTCTAAACTATACAAGACCATCTGGCATTTCAGTCTCCTCGTGTGCAAGCCATTCTTGTGTCCATGTTTCAGTGAACCAGCCAAATTGTTAGAGCCTTTTCCAATCCCTCACACTAAAATTTGTAATCCAGAATCTCTTGTAATTGGCTCTGTGTCAGTAAATTTAGCCTGATTCAACTATATATTCTTCCCTCATGATCTCAGAGCCACGTAGTCAATTCTAACACACATTCTCAAGATTTCTGTTTGTATAAATTGGGGGAAAAATCCTACAGTTCTTTTGGTGTATACTGAACCTTCTCTTGGGTCAAAATCTCTATCTCAGCCTTTGGCAGGCATCTGTGAATTGAGTTTAATGATAGATTTATAATCAAAGAGGGGCAGTAGGTGGTACATACTGAGGAGAATCAGTAGTGCCTTGTCACGTAACTGCCTCAGGGAGGCCATTATTTTTTATTTTTATTTTTTGGCAAAGATAAAAGAACTGCTCTTCCGGGAAGAGAAGATTTGGCAGATTTTGAGGTTTGATGTACCCAGCTCCTAAGGAACTGCTTATATGACCCCATTCCAATTTTTAGGATCTTATCCTTCCTAACCAATGCCCTCACTTTAGCAGAAGATGCCCTGCGTGTTTGGGAATTCAATTTGCATTGTAATTCATTCAGCTACAGGATGGAATTTTGAGCTTGATTTTCAGAAATCTCAGCTGTGCAACTGCAGTAGACAAGAGTTTCTTTCAGGGGAGATGCAAATGCTTTCAAGTGGTTTATGCAGATCTTGTGCTGAGAATTTGAAGCCCTGAGCTCATCCTTTTCTTTTTCTACTGTTTCCAGCACAGTTAGGGGCAACCAATCAATCCCATGATACTTCTTAGTTTGACTAAAATGTCCTAAGGTAGCAAATACGTCATCACCCAGAACCTTGTTTTCCACTGACATCTGATTGGAAGTATTCACTGGCAATATTTTACATATCTCTGTTACCACATCAAGTCCTGGACTGTCACTGCTCTCTTTACTACTGGAAATAGAGTCATTAGTGCCTTCAAATCTGTCACCTAGAGAATCATTTTCAGAAAACCCAGACCAATTCAGAAAACTCATCCTTCAGTTTCTTTTCCCCTAAACCCAACAACATTTGTATCAGTCAGGATTCAACCAAAGAAAGAGAACCATTAAGAGGTACATAATATTAGATTTATTATAGGGGTTGATTTAGGCAGTTGTCAAGGCTGGTAAAGCAAGTCAAAAATCTGCTGGTCACTATGTCCGGAAGGACAACTTGGAAGTCTTTGGCACATGCTGAAGTCACAGTCCATAGGTGGAATTTCTTCTTCTTCAGGGAAACCTCAGCTTTGCTTTTACAGCTTTTAAAAGCTTTTGCTTTTTCAACAGATTGAATCCACCCCCGTCATTTTATCTAGAATAACTTCCCTTTCTTAGAGTCAACCAATATCAACTTTAATCATATCTACAAAATACCTTCAGACCAATACCTGCATTAGTGTTTGACAGCTGGGGACTATAGCCTAGCCAAGTTGACACATCAAAAGACCATCATTCGCTTCTTTATTTTTTTTAAAATATAGAGCAGGTACTACTTTTCTAACTAAAATAATAAGTATATGACTGAACTATTTTCTTCTTAAATGACAGTAGATATATTTAGACTGAAGGCTGTTTTCTTCTTTTTACTTACTTAGGCAGTAACATAATTGGATCCCTTTTCCTTCTCTCGTTGACCTATTTGACCCATTGTCCCTACATTTGAACTATCAAACACTGGTGATGAAGCACACATAGCAGTTCTTGGATGGGCTTTCTGAATTAATACAGATTTCAAAGAATTTTCTTTCCCTAGAATGATAGGTTACACCCTGAGGGAATTTTACTTTTATGTCCCAGGAATGCCATGATCTTCTGTTACATCAAAGCCACTAGTCATTCCTTAATGTATTTTGATTCCTGAACTTTAAGTGAAAAGGAAGTTCATAATGTATATTGGTTAATGCACTAAATGACACATTAACTGTAAAAATAAAGGGGAGACACCTTGCCCTAGTTTCTGTAACAGCACAGGGATAGCCCAATTCTACACAGTTTGTTATTCAGTCCCTTCGTTGGCATGGGTTATTCCCATGACAGATTCAATTATGTTAAAGGCATAATGTGAGGTCCTTTTAACACATTTTATATCAGTTTTGCTCAGTAATCTTGTTTTGTCTCTGTCATGTTCTAAATAGTTCAGGAGAAAGACTTTAAACCACTATTCCCATTCACATTGTTTCATTTTCCAGGAAATCTCTAGGCTGTCTCTTTTCATTAGAAAAGAATTGACAAACCAGTCAACTAGCAATTTTAGTGTCCTTGGCAACAAACCAGGGTGACTTCTTTTTAATAAAGACCCTAGAGAAAGTCATCTGTGTCCTGAAAACATTTATCTCAATTAATTTTTTTGAAAAAAAAATGCCAGTCTCATAATTGAATCACACTGGACAGAAATCTGATAAAAGCATAATAAGAACCAAATCACATTTAAAAGAATACATAATTTTAAAATATGGGGAAGACATTGCATAGGAATTAACAGAGAGAACCAACTTATTTATTAGTGATTTATTAAATAGATAACAGATCTTTTTTTTTTCCTTAACCTGATAACTAGCTTTTTAGGTAATTCCTGTTTTTTCTTTTATCATCTTCATCAAAAACTGAGAATAAGTTCTGGGGATCTATAGTTAATAACATATTAATTATTGTTAAATAATTAGTACTTATTAATTATTATTAACTCATACTTAATAATATGGTGTAATATACTTGAAATCTACTGCTAGTAGATCTTAAGAACTCTCACCACAAAAGAAACAAATTAACTATGTGAAGTGTTGGGTATGTTAATTATCTTGATCTTCGTAATCATTCTATAATATAGAACACGGTATAGACTTTAAATATGTACAATTATATTTGTCAATTACTGCTCAATAAAGTTAAAAAAAACTGAATGAGAAAGTTGTTCTATATAGAATTACTTCCTTAGAATTATTGGATTAAAAACAAAATCTTGCATACACTTGACTTCAAAGTAATTATGGAAGGGAATTGTTTATATGCAGTTGGAGTATTTGTCCTCTTAGTCTGAAGCACTTGGGTGGAGCTTCCTGCCTATGAATGGTCTGAAGAGATCTGAGCTAGTGTCTGTAAGGAGATATTATTCTTGTCTCTCTGAAACAGAAGATTCCCAGGCTGGGTGGAGTAAACCAGTATATTTATATAATTTTTTACAGTTTACAAACCATTTCCTTAAATTATTTTATTCATTTAAGCCTCACAATAATCCAATAAATTAGGTTTTATTACCTCTATTTTTAAAAAGAAGAATTTGAAACATTGAATGAATAATTGAGTCCCTTGCCCAACTTCACACAGCATTTAGCTACATTTCCGACTCTGAGTCTTATATATTTTTCTATTAAAATGGCCTTAAACTCCCTGATGCTGTATCATGTGCAGTGCTTCTGTGTTAGGTAACTAGGGTTGCCATAACAAAATACTATACATTGGAAGGCTTAAATATCACAAATTTACTTCTTACGCAGTTCTGGAGGCTAAAAGTCCAAGATCAAGAAGTCATCATGGTTAGTTTCTGGTGATACCTCTCCTCCTGACTTGTAATAGGCCAACTTCTCACTGTGTGTGTTCACACAGCCTTATTCTCTGAGCATTTGCAGAGAGAAAATGAGTTTCTTCTTATAAAAGCACCAGTCCTTTAGGATTAAGGCCATATTCATATTATCTCACTTAACCTGTATTGCCTCCCTCTAGGCCCAGTCTCCAAAAATAGTCACACTGGAGGCAGGGGGGCAGGGAGGGGGTAGGATTTCAACATATGAACTGTGGAAGGAGCCCGATTCAGTCCCTAACAGAATCCTTCCAGAGAGATAAGAATCTATGTGTTTCATTTTATAGAAATTCATTTTATAGAAAAATAAAGGGAGGTCCAAAGAGATAATTAACCCATTGATGTAAACAATCAAGTACCGGTAGATTTGGGAATAAAGCTCTGTCTTCTTATTTTCATAACAGTGCTCTTCCCATTAAATAACCCATGTCTTATAATAGTGTCATTCATACACAGTTCTACGGTACACACAAGGCAGAAGACAGTAGATTCACAATCATCACTTTGGAAGGGAATTCCAAGGAAACCAGCAAATTGGTCTAAGTTGTAAATTGATCTAAGCCAGTACGGGCCCTCATAACTTCCAGCTGCATTTTGGTATCCAAGCATCTAATTGTTGTAGGTAGGAGCTAAGCGCCTTCTTCCAGACACACACCAGGTATCAAAGCAATCATTAGAATGAATTTTGTACACGTACAAATGTTTATTAGCAAATGGGAACTAAGACAGTTATACAACCTGTTCCCTTAAGCTCCATAAAATCCCAGCTGTCTGTCCTTTTAAATGCTTAGCATGAGAGCTCCTCTGGAAGAAAATGTACCAATATGCTCGAAACAGGGGTCTGTTTCTCTGCTTGTAAGCAACAGACAACAAGAATCTTTTAAATTACTGACTGAATACCAGACTCTTTGGGAATAAAAAATCAGGAGGCATTGGAGCCACACAGACTGCTGACTTGCTATCCATGTGACAGCCAGTCCTTCTGTAGTGTTTCTACTTCACAAGCCTCGGCCCGTACTCACTTTATTAGTGAAGTCATTTTTGAAACAACTCTTAAGCTAACTAAATATCCTCTAATGTTGATTAGACATAAATAAAGTTCAAGTCCCCTGACTATATCCAATCTTGAAAATCTCTTTCTTCATCACTCTGTTTTTAGCCCCACTAGCTTACTTACTCTTCCTTGAATATACAAATGGCATTTGAATGTATATAATGGGTAATGTTTTCCAGGAGAACCCTAACACATCCATATGTGTCCCAAGACTTTAGAAAACTGTAAAATGAAACAAATTTATATTACTCTTATACATCTACGATTGCACTAGAGCTCTTAAGGGAATTACTTTGTGACAACCCCCAGGTATATTATGTTATGAAGGGCTAGACACAAAAGAGAAACCCAAAAGCCAGTCACTTGGTTTAAGAAAAAGGCTATAATGATGATTTTTGGTCACCAGAGGGCACCACTCGCTCAGCAACTAGTTCTTTGATGCTAAGGCATTTTATTATTTGATACGTTAAGATTCCTTCACTTATTCAAAAAATTTTCACTGAGCACTTACTATGGACGGAGCAAATTTCTAGGCTCTAGGGGATACCATAATGAATAAGAGAAATAAAGTCTCTACCACTGATCTTGTTTAGATGTCACTCAAAAACGATGAGTTGAAACAGCCTAAATCTGGTTAGAATTAAGACACAAATGGAAAGAAATCCCATGTTCATGGATTAGAAAACTTAATATTGTTAAAATGTCCATACTACCCAAAGCCATGGATTGATTTCATGCGATCCCTATCAAAATTCTGATGACATGTTTTACAGAAATAGAAAAAATATTTGTAAAGTTCATATAGAACCACAAGGGACCAGGACAGGTAAATCAATCTTGAGAAAGAAGAACAAGTCCACAGCTGCTCTTCAAAGGGGACGTCAAGAATACACAATGGAAAAAAAATAGTATCCTCAAGAAATGCTGCCAGGAAAACTGAATATCCAAAGTCAAAAGAATAAAATTGGACCTGTATTGTACACCATACACAAAAATAAACTCAAGATGGATTAACGACTTAAACATAAGACCTGAAAATTTAAAATTCCCAGAAGAAAACATAAGGGGAATCTTCATGGTGTTGGTCTTGACAGTGATTTCACTGATGCGACCCTAAAAACACGGGCAACGGGGCACCTGGGTGGCTCAGTAGGTTAAGTGTATAACTTTGGCTCAGGTCATGATCTCACGGTTCGTGGGTTCAACCCCCACGTCAGGCTCTGTGCTGACAGCCTGGAACCTGGAGCCTGCTTCGGATTCTGTGTCTCCCTCTCTCTCTCTGCCCCTCCCCTGCTCACTCTCTGTCTCTCAAAAATGAATAAGCGTTAAAAACAATTAAAAAAAAAAAAACCTTAAAAACAGAAGTGCCATGTGATTGATCCAGCAATCTCACTTCTGGGTATATACCCAAAGCAACTGAAATCAGAATCTCAAGTAGATATTAGCACTCCTATGTTCATTGCAGCTCTGTTCATAGCCAAGATGTAGAAACAACCTAAATGTCCATCATTAGATTGATTAATGGGAAAAGAAAATGTGGCATATACATATAATGAAATACTGTGAAGCCTTAAAAAGGAAGAAAATTCTGCAATATGTAACAGCATGGGTATACCTTGAGGACAGTATGCTAAGTGAATTAAGCCAGTCACAGAAACACAAATACTGCATGATTCCACATATATGAAGTATCTAAAGTAGTCAAATTCAAAGAATCAAAAAGTGAAATGTTTGTTGCCAGAGGTTTGAAGGAGGGAGAAATGGGAAATTACCATACAACAGGCATAAGTTTCGGACAAGCAGGATGAATTAGCTCAGAGATCTGCTATACAACATTGTACCAATAGTCAATAATCACATATTGTCCACTTAAAATTTATTAAATGGGCAAATCTCTTGTTAAATGTTCTTACCCCAAGAAAATAAAATTAAACAGAAATAATTAAATCCTGGGGAGTAAGAAGTCTACTGTGTGCCATGTATGGGTTGGGGACTCAGTAGTAGCCAAGACAAGGTGAGAAGGTGGTCTTATGTTTCATTAAATTTGCACTATAGTAGGGAACAAAAAAATATAATTTTTAAATGTCTGATTATGATCAGTGATAAAATGGTAAATAAAATACAAAGTGATGTCACAGTACACTGTAGGGTAAAAATTATTTTTTAGAGTCTAGGAAAAAGTTTTCTGAGGAAGGAGAATATAAGGATGAATAGATATCACTTGGGGGAAAAAATCTCTAGAAGACATTCTGGAGAAAAGTAACTGGGAAAAAACAAAAGCAAAACAAAGAAACAAAAACTCACTTGAAGATGGCATGATATAGGAATGAAAAACTGTGTAATCACAAAGATGAACTGGTATAGGAAAGTGCGTAAGAAGCTCTACTAATTTTCCTTTCTTTGTGGTGTTCTGGAATGTATCTGCTAACCTGATGCCTGATCCAGAGTAACCTCAAACTTACAACAGCCCCAGGACCAGGCTAGAGCCATAAAACTTTGGGGTAAGACTTGAAATGTCGCTTGCTAAAACATAGTAAACATCACTGGGTTTAATTAGAGTGAGGCTAGCTTAGGGCCTGTAATAAGTAAATAACAATACATGTGACTCATAAACTGCCAATAAATTAGAACATATGCTAAAATTCCAGAACAAAAGATGCATCATAACACTACAAAATCAAAATTACTTCCATTTTAAGTAAGAATGACAATTTGTAATCTCAGAGGTACTGGAGATTAGGGGGGAAAGCCAACGGGAAACCAAGGTATTCTCATGAACTTCAGAAAATGAGAGATCAGAGATGTTAGGTATATTTGAGAGTGCTTCATGAACAAAACAATTAAATTTGCTATATTTTTACTTCTTTTTATTGCCCTGAGAAATCACCCCCTCTCAAGCATGAAAGTGTTTATTATAAATAAAATATATTATTAAGCTTATGTATATATTTTCACCTGGCTTCCTAGGAAAATGATTTGAGAACTAGATGAAATGAAAAGAAAAAATTAAAGAAAATACAACAAAAAAGGACTTATGAGGGCTCACTAAGAAGATAAAAGAATGCCAAAACAGAGACAGGGAAAATAGAATAGTAGTACATGTAATTGTTTACTGTAATTAGTAACCATCTATTGAAGAGCTATGAAGTACCAAATATTGGATTAGACTCCAAAAATGAAATAATGAAAATATGTACTTTGTAAAGTAATAATATTGGCATCTTATGTTTAGGATGTTCTGGGTTTGATTGGGGCAAGAAATATAAAAATAATTGCAATGCAACATGGTAAATTCTATAATCTAGGAGAACACAATCGAAAGTCAAGTGTGAGAAAAGACTAAAACAGAATAGTAAGCAGTTTGATAGCTGCCATTGTTTTTATTTTTTTCAGTATTTCTTCTCCCTCCTTTTTCTGGTGACAACCCCCCCCCCCCCAGCTCCTGCCCTTTTTTCTGGTAAAAACTATTACATGTGATTCTGTGGAGCCATAGGGACATTCCTGTGACCTAGTTCTGGCTCTGTGGAGCCTGGACCAGAGTAGTTTGTTCTAAATATCATGTGATCCAAGTCAAACAAATATGCCTTTTGTGGACTTTTCTTTAAGGAGTATTTGGAAAGATCATCCCTCCACTGTGGTTAGTAAGTTTGAAAGATATAAATGCAGGCTTTCTGGTAGCCAGTTTACAAACCACCGGAACAGAAGAGATAACAAAAGATATAGAATCTGAAGGAGACCCAGGATCTAGCCACCCCTCCCACTTGCAAGTAAAGATAATTCTGAATTATACAGAGGATGTAAAAAATGTTACAATTGGTATATACATTTGAGATACACATTTTATACATTAGAAAAAGAAAAATCATCTTGAATTACAATCTTGAATATTTATAAAGGAATAATAAGATCATAATTTCTTCATGCAAAAGCAGACTTGTCTAACAAATGTTGATTATTTTTGCCTTCTTGATTATCTTAGATGTAAAATAGCTCAGAAACATGGAAGAGAAAAGCAAGTTTATGAGATATTAGATTACAGGACTTCGGAGATGATTTAAACAACATAATGGCTTGTGTTGCATTCTGAGATCATGAATTGGGCAGGAAGACAAAAATACACACAGGAAATGAGGTGGATTAGTGAGTAAGAAAAGAGAATCTAATTTAAAACTGATTGTAAAATTTACTTATTAACAATTTAAGACACTACACATTCACTTATAAGTGTATCTTAATAGACTACAAAATGAAAGAGAATTTATGAAGTGTTTAGCTCACAGCATAAAGCTGCTGGAGTTGACAAGTTCATTTTTAATATTTGATTTGAAAATCATGGGCACAGCAGTAGCAAGTTAAGATGCAAATTAAATTTTTCAGGAAACAGGAGAGATGCACATTTTAATTGAATTTCCCATGAATAAAAGGTTATAAAGTCCCCACTGGAGGGAAAGCATCATTGTTTCACAGCCTGAATTTTACTTTGGTTCGGGAGGAAGTCTTAATGTTCTTCTCTCTCTCTCCCTCTTTTTTTTTTTTTTTTGTTCTCCAGTTTGCATTAAGAATGCCCCCTGCTGTCTCAGGGTATTGTCAGAAGAACTAGCAGGACATAAGTTTTATTTTAAAAGCAGTCAGTTAGTGACAAAGGAGGCTAAGTAAATGAGTTCCAAGTGATGGGATAGAAAGTGAATACCTTTGTAAAAGCAGTTCGCTCAAGGACACCGGCCCAGGTAACTGGGCTTGGGTTTGCATAGAAATGCAGTGTGCAAATGTTTTTTTTTTGTTTTTTTGTTTTTTTGGTTTTTTTTTCTGAGAGATCTCAGGGAGCCTAAACTAAACTTTAAATCCCTTGTTTCTTGACCAGCCAAAAGTAACTAGCCTTTTCTCCTGACATACATGCAGCTCTTCACAGCTTCATATTCAACCTTAAGACAAATAAAGAAGGTAAAAAAAAAAATGCTATTCCCAGTTCTATTAATGTTTTAATGAACTACCATATTCTCTCCATAAAAGACCTAGAGGCTCTTGTGTTACAGGCTCTCATTTGATTTCTGATGCTGTGTCTATTATCACAGTAAACATACAGATGCATAAGTTTGTTAAGAAAAGAGCAGTAGAAGGGGGAAAAAAAGGCATCAGGGATTAAATTTTGAAAAGGAACAGATTGCCATGCTTTTTTATTGATGACAGTGATGAGATTTCAGAGTTAATGTCCCAAAGCAATGTCAACAGAGCAGCCCACAGGATAGGAGACGGGCGGGGGGGGGGGGGGGGGGTGGCTTTGGTCCAGGGCGCAGGGCTGTCATGTTGCATCTGTGTGAAGTCAGTCCAGGTCCTTGCAAAGCTGGTCACTACAGTGGCAGCTGGAACAAGAAATAAGTGAGGCTGAGAGACTCTGAAGCAATGCAGAAGAGATGTCTGATACACAGTGACTGATGGAAAATTCAGATCCAAATTCGTAGGTAACCAGTGCGGAGAAATATGCCACGCATTTTGTATATTAACTCCATCTGCTTTTAATTTATTTTTTTGTACCTTTGCACAAACTTGCTCAATTTTTTGTTTGTCCTTGAGGCAAGCAGCGGTCTGCAACTAAAACTAGACGTATAACACCAAGAAAGGAAAGGAAAGAAAAACACTACTGATAAATACTATAGTGTATATAGTATGTAAAGGGCAGGCAAAATTCAGTGTTGTATATGGTAAACAAAGAGAAAATTTTACATTTTGATATATTTGAGATATTTGGAATTCTCCCCACACAAACTTCTGGCATCAGGAGCTTCCTTCCCCTCTTATAGTCAAGGATATTTAGTATACTGAAAATACCTTTCAGCTTTTACCTTTATATTTCTATTTTAGAAACTGAATCATTTTACTACTTGTGAAATATTATTGAAGTTTTTATTATATGTGTATATGAGGATATGAGTATAAAACTTACGGATATAAATAACATATCCACAGGGAAGGAGATTACATAAACTTTATTCCTTACTACTCCGATAAAACATGAGGTTGATGTTTGTATCATTTATTCTAATTGGCCTAGTGCATATCTTAATGTATTACATTAAATAGAAAACCAGTTGCACTTAAATAATGGAACTGTCCTCATTAACAATGATCCAGAGAAGAAATGACATTTCATCAATTAGTTCTGCAGTTATTCCTAGGAAATGTAAGCTATTGCTGTGTGGGATTTTTTGCATATTTAAATATTTATGATTGGTTTATAAATATTTATACTACAATAATTCTGTGGATTAAAAGTAAATGAAAACCTACTATAAATGGATACTAGGATTGACAATTAAGTGAACGGATGGTGGGTGGTAGGTGCCAGGTTTCTTGCTGTTGTAGTAGAAGGTAACAGATAAGCAAGGAGAAAGGCCTAGAATGATCCATGTAGTACTGTATTAGAGTTGGACACAGTAGAATGAACCTATTTAGCTGAACATAGATTCAAATGGTTACATATGGAAATATGTATAGGTATGTGTCTATACATAGGATAGTATATACACACGTTGTGTCCTTTCTCCCTCAGCTAGAAGCAACTCACTAGCACTGAGCACAACTGGTGACCTATCCTGGTTGCTAAAAGCATTCTCAAGGAAAGGATCCAGGGCTCCTGGAGTTCTTGGAGAAAGGGTTGATAATCACACTGGGGCAGGAATTGTACAAGATGAGACTGGAGCATTTTGTGGTGTCAGAGAGTGTAAGGAAATGCTAATTTCTTTAAAGTTTGTTTAATGTTTATTTTTTTTATTTTGAGAGAGAGAGAGAGAGAGGGAGAGAGCATGAGTGGGGGAGGGGCAGAGAGAGAGAGAAAGAAAATCCCAAGCAGGCTCCATGCTGCCAGTGTGGAGCCCAATGCAGGGCTTGAACCTGGGAACTGTGAGATCATAATCTGAGCTGAAATCAAGAGTCAGATGCTTAACCGACCTAGCCACCCAGGCACCCAAGGAAATGCTAATTTTTTTTAATAAAAAGCAAAACCTTTGATGGGAGTATGTTAAAGGGACATAGGAGTCAAATGAAAAAGCTTCAAATGGCAAAAGCTGAGCAACAAAACACAGTCGTATTCGATTCTAACCCTAAGTACAAAGTAGGTATCCATGAGTTCCATACTAATATAAATAAATAAGACTATAGTTCCACACTTTAAGTGTTATGGGTTGAATTGTGTCCCCAAAACTTCGTATGGTAAGGTGCTAGCTCCCAATACCTCAGAATTTGACTTTATTTGGGAGTAGAGTCATTGTAAATGTAATTAAGATGAGATTCTACTGGAGTAAGGTGGGCTTCTAATCTAACATGACTAGTGTCCTTTCAAAATCAGGAAAATTGGACAAGACACAAACACAGTGAGAAAACAAAGTGAACATGAAGGAAGACATGTGGACAATAATCATAGAGCAAATTTTCCTTCATCACCCTCAAAGGAGGACACCTTGCTGACTCCTTAATCTTGGACTTTCTTGCCTCCAGAACTTTGAAACATTATATTCCTGATATTTAAGCCAACCAGTTAGTGGTAGTGTGTTACAACAGCCCTAGCAACCTGATACAGTGACTTCCATTCAAAGCGTAAGAGTATGGAAAGAGAAAAAAAGTAACTTTACAGTGGAGAACCCTGACAAACACTGTCTCAGCCAGGTGATGAGGGTTGCCATCAACAGTTTTAAGTCACACTGATCATATTTACCCTTAATATGATGTGATGAAAAGTGCACTTAGTCATCCTCACAAAATCCTATAACCCCACTCGACTCCTAAGAAAAATGTCAGACAAGTCCCAATTAGGGACATTCTACAAAATACCTACGGGCACCTGGATGGCTAAGTCTGTTGGCGACCAACTTCGGCTCAGGTTATGATCTCACAGCTCCTGAATTCGAGCCTTGCATCGGGCTCTGTGCTGACAGCTCAGAGCCTGGAACCTTCTTCAGATTCTGTGTCCCTCTCTCTGCCCTCCCCTGCTCACATTCTGTCTCTCTCTCTCTCTCTCAAAAGCAAATAAACATTAAAGAAAAAAATTAAAAACAATAAAAACCCCAAAAACCTAACCAGTATTTTCCCAGATTATCAAAGTCATCAAAATCAGGGAAAGTTGGAGGGACTGTCAAAGCCAAGAGGAGCCTGAGCAGACATGATGACTAAATATAATGTGGTGTTCTGAATGGAATCCAAGAACAAAAAAAGGGCATCAGGTTGAAAGTAAGGAAGTTTGAATAACTTATGCACTTTAGTTAATAATATATCAATATGAATTATAACAAGTCTATCATATAAGATGTTGATAATGGGGAAAAGCTGGGTATGGGTTATATAAGAAATCTCTGTATTCTCAACTTTTATATAAATCCAAAACTGTTCAAAAATAAAATGTTTATTTAAAAAATAAATGAAAGAAATGGATCAGTCTCACATCTGGTAACATCCTTAAAATGCATAAAACAAAGTAATGTGAAATACAGGTATATTTTACATGAAATTCAGTTCGCAATAATTCCCAACATGGTTATAAAAGCTAAAACGCACATTAAATAAAAAATAGTGTGATCATAAATTATTGACATAAATTGTTCAGTTCAGTGATGCAGAATGTATATTTCAAGCACACTCTCCAACAGTTTTTTAATCCTTTCAAAACTATACCTAATAAATTGTTTTCCCTGTCAGTTTATGAGGAATCATAATATTCTTTGATGTATTATTCTCAGACAGTCACATAAACAACTTGTGGTTCATTTCAGTTGAACAATTTTTTTTATGTTCTGCAGTAATGACTTAAAGGAGCAGAGTCAAGATTTATCAGTAATCTTTTTATCTTTTGTATGATAAGCAAAATCAAACGTGTCTAGGGATTTGGGGCAGACTTGCTCTGTCATCCCTTTCCTTGTCAATTTCAAGTTATCACTTCTTAAAATGAACAGAAGTCAAGTAGACCATTTGGAAAAACATCTGAGGCAATGAAATACTGAGTCGTGTGTGGCATATTAATTTTCCCAATAGGACAGCACTTCTTTTTTTCTTTCATTTTTAGCTTCTCCTCTATGTGTGGAGACATTAAGATCTACTCTTGGGGCACTTGGATGGCTCAGTCGGTTAAGCATCTCCAACTGTTGATTTCAACTCAGGTCGTGATCTCATGGTTCATGAGATCAAGCCCTGCATCAGGCTGCACGCTGATGGTGCGGAGTCTGCTTGGGGTTTTCTCCCTCCTTCTCTCTTTGTCCCTCCCCCGCTTGTGCTTTCTCTCAAAATAAATAAACATTAAAAAAAAAAAAAAAAAAAGATCTACTCTCTCTTAGCAACTTTCAAGTATATAATATAATCACTATGTTGTACGTTACATCCCCAAACCTTATTTATCTTATAGTGAAAGTTCATATCCTCTCACCGGCATTCTCTCCATTTCCTCCACTGCCAATCCTTGGCAACCACCATTCAACTCTCCATTTCTAAGTTCAGATTTAATCCCCTGCTTTTTTGTAAGTTCATGTTATGTCACTTCAGATTTACAAAAGACCGACATTAGTACCTGTTTTCACTAACTGCAAGAAATATGAAGAGGATTTTTGTTTTTACCAAAAAAAGTGAAAACCAAAACCTGGGTTCAGTATTTGTTTTGCAGGGAGCCACACTGG
Source organism: Panthera pardus (assembly GCF_024362965.1). NCBI lineage: Eukaryota > Metazoa > Chordata > Mammalia > Carnivora > Felidae > Panthera > Panthera pardus. The sequence goes on from NW_026526688.1 coordinate 174,579,922, forward strand.
GGGCTTGGCTGAGCAGTGAGAGGGATCCACCAAGCTCCTTCCTGGGAACCTCACTCAACATCTCAGCATCAAGCCACCATAGCTTTGAACTGTGTCTGTGAGCATCTGTGCTTTATCTCAGTTTATTTTGTGCATCTATTTGCAGGATTTATCTGAAGGTATCAGGAAAGCCTAAGAGAGATTAGTTTTTAGGTCTGGTAATGCTCAAAATTTTTCCATATGAATTAATGATAATCACTTCTTCACTTTATGCTGCTTTAGTTTATGAATGTGTCATAAGAATACTCTACATGCAGATGGCAGGGGAAACCTATATAAGTAAGATCATGTAATATTTGTCTTTTGCTGTCTGCCTCATTTCACTTAGCATGATGCCCTCAAGACCCATCTGTGTTGTCACAAATGGCAGGATTTCCTTCTTTTTTAATGCTGAGTCGTATTCCATTATACACAAATGAACACACATACAAAATACACATACACACTACATTTTCTTTATCCATTCAGGTTGCTTTCATGTCTTGGCTATTGTGAACAAGGCTGTAGTGAATGGGGGTGGCACAGATATCTCTTCAAGATAGGGACAATAATTCTCAAAAAGAGATTATAAATACTTTTACTGAAAATTCTGTGGTAATAAATAATTGTCGTCTTCTTCCCACTTTATTCATAATCAACGTTCTTTTTTTTTAAGTTTATTTATTTTGAGAGAGAGAGCGGTGTGAGCAGGGGAGGGGCAGAGAGAGAGAGAGGAGAGATTGAATCCCAAGTGGGTTCTATGCTGTCAGCACTGAACCCAAAGTGGGGCTGTATCTCACAAACCCTGAGATCATGGCCACCCAGGCGCCCCAACATTCATTTCTTGTTGATGAATCAACCCAAGTTAAACCAGTGGAAGATGTGTCAATTTGAATGTTTTGGAATAAGAGTTATTATAGGAAGTAGACCTTAGACAATTGTTGGAAAATATAGGTCCAGAAAAGGGGTTGGATCAGAGGTTGAGTCACCAACCAGTAAATCAGAGAAACTACGTACTACCAGTGATAGATTAGAACCATAAAAGGTGAGCTTGTGGAGAAGCCTATGAGAAGCCATTGCTTCTAAATAGCTATTGAATCAATGAGTCCACAGCCAGTGCCTGGGGAGAGCCAAGGTCACTGTTGGCCCTGGCCAGGAGTCTGGAGACCTCATTGGATAAAGAGCAAGCACCTAAGTGAATGCCTGTCACCATATATGATTGGGAACAGACCTTCAGAGAATAATAGATGCTGCTTTATTTCTGCATTCCAAGTGCACATATGTCATTTTGATGAACTCTAATTTGAAAGAATATAAGGAAATATAGCTCCTAGCCTAATGAAGTTCACTACAGTAAATGTCACATGTATACTCTGTCCTTGTAAAAAATCAGATAAAGCTATGAAGTGTGTCTGTGCTTAAAATCTTAGTTTACTTATGTTCAGGATATTAGAACACATCTTTGGCTTTTTTTAAAGGTTTTGGATTCTAGTTAGTTAACATACAGTGTTATATTAGTTTCAGGTGTACCATATAGTAATTCAACAATTCCATACATTACCCTGTGCTCATTATGACAAGTGCAGTCCTTAATCTTCATCATCTATTTAACCCTTCCCCCCACCCCCTTTCCCTGTGGTAACCATCAGTTTGTTCTTTATAATTAAGAGTCTGGTTTTTTTGTCTCTTTGTCTCTCATTTTTTTCCTTTTGCTTATTTGTTTTGTTTCTTAAATTCCATATATGAGTGGAATCATATGGTATTTGTCTTACTCTGACTTATTTTGCTTAGTATTGTACTCTCTAGCTCCATCCATGTTGTTTCAAATAGCAAGATTTTATTCTTTTTATGGCTTAATAATATTCCATTATATATATGAATATATAAAACTTCTTATCCATTCATCTATCAATGGATACTTGAGCTATTTCCATATCTTGGACATTGAAAATAATGCTGCTATAAACATAAAGGTGCACGTATCCCTTTTAATTAGTGTTCTTGTATTCTCTGGGTAAACACTCAGTAGTGTGATTGATTGTTGGATCATAAGGTAGTTCTATTTTCAATTTTTTGAGGAATCTCCCTACTGTTTTCCAGAGTGGCTGCACCAATTTGCATTCCCACCAACAGTGTAAGAGCTTTCCCCTTTCTCCACATCTTTGTCAGTACCTCTTGTTTCTTGTGTTGTTGATTTTAGCCATGCTGACAGGTGCGAGGTAATATATCATTGTAGTTTCGATTTGCATTTTCCTGATGATAAGTGACGATGAGCATCTTTTCATGTGTCTGTTGGCCAATCAGCTATCTTCTTTGGACAAAGATGGCACAAAGAAATCAGATGTTCCATGCTCATGGATTGGAAGGACAAATATAGTTAAAATGTCTATATTACCTGAAGCAATCTATACATTTAATGCAATCTCTATCAAAACACCAATAGCATTTTTCACAGAACTAGAACGAACAATCCTAAAATTTGTGTGGAACTACAAAAGACCCCAAACTGCCAAAGAAAACTTGAAAAAGAAATGCAAAGCATCATATTCTGGATTTCAAGTCATATTACAAAGCTATAGTAATCAAAGCAATATGGTCCTGGCAAAAAAATAGACACATAGATCAATGAAATAGAATAGAAAATCCAGAAATAAACCCGTAGTTATATGGTCAATTACTTTTTGACAAAGCAGTAAAGAATATCCTGTGGAAAAAAGAGAGTCTCTTCAACAAATGGTGTTGGGAAAACCAGACAGCAACATGCAGAAGAATGAAACTAGACCATTTTCTTATACCATACACAAAAATAAGCTCAAAATGGACTAAAGGCCTAAATGTGAGGCAATAAAAATCCTAGAAAAGAACACAGGTAGTAATTTTCCTGACATTGGCTATAGCCAACTTCTTTCTAGGTACGTCTCCTGGGGCAAGGAAGACAAAATAAAAAATAAATTATTAGGACTACATCAAAATAAAAAGCTTCTTGTTGGAATGAGCACTGGGTTTTATACGTAAGTGATGAATCACTAAATTCTATTCCTGAAACCATTACTACAGTATATGTTAACTAACTTGGATTTAAATTTAAATAAATAAATAAAGTTAGTAAATAAAAAAAATAAAAATAAATAAAAAGCTTCTGCAAAGCGAAGGAAACAATCAACAAAACTAAAAGGCAAACTACGGAATGGGAGAAGATATTTGAAAATGACATATCTGATTAAATATACATCCAAAATATATGCAAACTATATACACAAAATATGCAGTATATAAATATATAAAAATATCAACACTCAAAAAACAAATAATCCAATTTTAAAATGGGCAGAACACATAAACAGACATCTTTGGCCTTTTAAGTACCAGAATGCATCCTCTTTTAGACAACTGAATGGACCTAGATAATGTTATGTTTAGTGAGGACCATACACGTTGAGATCTCACAATACTGCCGTTGCATGAATGTTCTCATCAAAAAGGTAAGAAAGAAAATAAGAAACACTACTGGAGCTGCTATGACCATGTGAATGTCTGAGTGAAATCAGCAGATATACCTGTGGGCAAAATACTATTATGTAGTGGAAATGTCTATGGATAGATCAGAGGACACGAAGGCAAATTAGTAGCCTGCAGTTAGAAGTGGAGGGCCGAGGAAGTCCCAGAACACAAACTGGTATCGTCGGAGACAACATCAACAGTGTGTAAACGCTATGACTATGCTGATCATCATAGACTTCAGATAGGCTGTGACTGCAGCTTAGCTCCTTTGCTTCCTGGTTACTGGACCCTGATCAGTCCTGCTAAGCCTTACTTTTTTCATTCTAGAATTGTATAAAACTTGCCAAAAGAGAAACTATCTCAAAAGTTGTTATTAAGAAGAATAATAAATGTTTGTAAAAACCCAGCACACAATGTCCAGCGCGGAGTAAGTCCTTCATAAACATAAGCTCAGTGCAGGCAGGAATTTTTATCTGCTTTGTTCATTAGTAAATCCTCAGCATCAGGCACTTAGCCTTTAAGATAATTAATTAATTAATGGCGTCTGCTTGTATTGCTGTTTTGTATTTGTTGTGAATGTGAGGTGATGAGGTGGACAATATTCCTAAGAACAGATATCACATTTTTTTAAATCTTCAACCCACCTAGGTGTTTAAAGGAGTTTAGAGGAGATAGATTTGCTGTTGGATTTTCGATATAACGGGGTCTCTACATTCTGAGTGGAGTCAGTCTTTTTTTTAACATTCTTATTCCTCAAGAGCACTCCCCACCAAAAACCCTTCACATGAATGCTCTCTTAAAGGCTTGTGGTGGTCACTTTAGATTTTTACTTCTGACCTCGGGCACTGTAGCATCTCTTTGCTGAACAAAATGCTGTTATTTCCCAGCTCTCAGAAGCTATTTTATAACACTTGCAGTCATGTGTCATGCTGCCTTCTTTTTTTTTCCTGTTAGCTCCTAGGAATAGCAAATGCCATCGTTGTTTCATGTTACCCTTGCAATATCTTGCATATAAAGTGGGGACAGAGTGTGCCATTCTAAAGGCTACAGCCACTTCTACAGTCTGGGGTGAATGTCAACATCCTCCCTTTGCCCTTACAGGGAGTGGCGAACTGAAAATGCACATGATTCTGATAGAGCTGTTGCTGTGTATGTAATCACGCAAAAGGCTCTGCTTAGTTTGAATTGAGTTAGTCTTTGCAGACATTTTTCTGCTTTTAAGATACATGGATTCTCTCTGGTAAGGACAAGTAGTGAGGGTGAAATTAAAAGCTGAGAGAAAAATGAATTCACCCCAAAGAGAGAGTCAAGCCCCAAGTTGTTCCAAGTAATATGGAAATAAGCCAGCACCTGAGAAAGATGTGACTCAGAAGAACTTGAATCAAAGAGAACAGCCAATACATTAGAGAAAGAACATTATCAGAGAGCCAATTTTTAACCTTTTCTTTTCTACATTACAGTTTCCTTCCGTTTAAGACAAACTCCCTGGTCAAACTGCCTGTTACTAAAGCCTGAATTAATCACTTATTAGTTACATGTCTTTGGGGAGTTCATATATCCTCTCAATGCTTCAGTATTTTATCTAGAAAATGGGGATAACGGCTGTGTCATAGGATTGGTAGCATAATTAAGTGACTACACACACACACACACACACACACACACACTAGTGTCTCGTCCTAGCAAGTGCTGACTATGAGGTTGTTATTATTATCAGCAATGTGGTTATCCCCAAGAGCTAATAAATTCTTAAACATGAGAGCATTGCTCTAGCTGTGTTTAGGCACCTTCGTCCATGTTTTGGGGTGAAGCATGCTCAGGAATAAGAAAGTAGTGAGAGACAGCTGGAGGTATTCTGTAAGGGAGAAAAAGCAGTGACAAGCAAGACAGGGTGGCTTTTGAGGACACATAAGGAGTGATCTCAAAAAAACTTGGGAAGAGAATTAGACTTTCTAGAATTAGACTCCTATATTCAGTATGGGAGTTCACATATTGTTGTATGTATATTTAAAGTAACAAATACACTAGAGGCCTAGAGAACTTTGGACACTAAGGTTTTATTATTTTAATTAAGATTTATTTACGTCACAAACATTATTTATTGATCACCTGTGTGAGCCTGACACTTTAGTAAGTGTTGCACATACAGCTAGAACTTAGATTTGTGGGGGAGAAACATAATGAGCAAGTAAACAGATATATACAAGATATTTACAAATCATGATAAGGTCAGTGAAAGTGCATAATGATAGAGAGTAATTTCTGAGTACATATTAAGGTTATCAGGAAAGGATTTTCCTTTTTTTTTTTAACTTTTGTTCATTTTTGAGAGGGGGAGGGGCAGACAGAGGGGGACAGAGGATCCAAAGTAGGCTCCACTTTGACAGCAGAGAGCCCAATGCAGGGCTCAAACTCAGGAACCATGAGATCATGACCTGAGCCAAAGTCAGATGCTTAACCGACTAAGCCACCAGGTGCCCCTATCAGGAAAGGATTTTCTGGAAGGAAAAAAAAAAGACTTTAGCTGAAATGTAAAATATGTAAAAGAGAAAGTCAATAAAAAGCCAAGAAAATAGTTAACCAGGCAGAAGGAATAGCAGTGCAAGTTCCTGAAGCACAAGAAAAGCTCGATTTCAGGATACAGAAAGGAAGCCAGTCTGGTTGGAATTCGGTGTGGCAGGAAGGGTGGTAGGAGATGATGCAGCCAAGAAAGACAGAATCCAAGTCAGATTCAACCTGGAATATAAGGGTAAGGATTGTGGATTGTGTTCTAAAATAAAGAGAAATCATTCATAGGTTTTAAGTGGGGAAATGAAATAATAGGCTTTATGATGTAAAAATACTGTAGATGAATTTTACATATTTCTAAAGCAAATCTCTCCACCTTTGCCTTCGATCAAGATGTCAAGTTTTCCTCTCTAGCGGATTTTTCCAAGCAACACACAGATACACTGATTTTTTTCCCCTTCCATCTTTAAAAAACAAACAAAAAAACTATCAACCCTTCTTCCTACTTTAGTTATCATCTTATTTCCCTCATTTACTTTACATTATAAAGAAGGAAAATGAGTGAATGGGAGAATATATTTGCAAATAATATATCTGCTAAAGGGTTAGTATCCAAAATATATTTTAAAAAAACTTATGTAACTCAACACCAAGAAAAACAAAATCCCACTAAATTATGGGCAGAAGACATGAACAGACATTTCTCCAAAGACAGAGATGGCCAACAGACACATGAAAAGATGTTCAACATCACTTATCATTAGGGAAATACAAATGCAAACTATAATGAGATATATCACCTCACAACAGTCAAATGGCTAAAATAAAAAAAATACAAGAAATACATGTTGGTGGTGATGTGGAGAAAAAGGAACAATCTGTCATTGTTGGTGGGAATGCAAACTGGTGCAGCCACTGTGGAAAATATTAGGGAGGTTCCTCATAAAGTTAAAAATATAAATACCATATGATCTAATAATTCCACTACTGGATATTTAGCCAAAGAATATGAAAACACTAATTTGAGAAGATACATGCACCCCTATGTTTATAGCAGCATTATTTACAATTGCCAAATTATGGAAGCAGCCCAAGGGTCCATTGACAGATCAATGATAAAGAAGATGTGGTGTATATACATATATATGTGTGTGTACACACACACACACACACACACACACACACACACACACACACACACAGGAATATTACTCAGCCATAAAAAAGAATGAAATCTTGCCATTTGTAATATCATTGATGGATCTAGAGGATATAATGCTAAATGAAATAAGTCAGAGAAAAAAAAATACCATAGGGTTTCACTTATATGTAGAATTTAAGAAACAAAACAAAGAAAGAAGAGACAAACCAAAAAACACTCTTAATTATAGAGAACAAACTGATGGTTACCAGAGGGAAGGTGGGTGGGGATGAAATAGGTGATGGGAATTAAGATTGCCCTTTTCATGATAAGCACTGAGTAATGAATTGCTGAATCAGTATATTGTATGCATGAAACTAATGTAACACTGTATGTTAACATGATAACTATACTAGAATTAAAATTAAAAAGAAAATGACTTGAAAGTTGTCTGTACTCTCTGCAGTTTAGCTACTTCCATTCTCTCTCTCTTTTTTAACTGAATCATGCATCACTGACACACAATGTTATATTGGTTTCAGGTGTATAACATAATGATCCAACAATTCTAGGAGTGCCTGGGTGGCTCAGTAAGTTAAGCATTTGGCATTTGATTTCAGTTCAGGTCATGATCTCATGGTTCCGGAGATTTTGCCCCATCGGGCTCTGTGCTCTGTCAGTATAGAGCCCGCTTGGATTCTCTCTCTCTTCCTCTCTCTCTGCCCCTCCCCTATTCTTTCTCTCTCAAAATAAATAAGCTTAAAAAAATAATGACACAACAATTCTATACATTACTCAGTGCTCACTATGTTAAGTATAGTCACCATACAACATTATTGCAATATTATTGACTATATTCTTTATGCTGTACTTTCCATTCCTGTGACTTATTTTAGAACTGATAGTTTATACCTCTTAGTCCCCTTCACTCACCTTCTCTCAATCTCAATCTGAGTAGATTTTCAACTGCACCACTCTGCTCTTTGTCATGGTCGTCAATGACATCACTGAAGGTACTTTGTCTGTTCTCAGGCTTTGTCTCAGTTGACCTATTAGCATCCTTTGCCATTGTTTATGCCATCTCCTTCTAGAAACCTCTTCATCATTGGCTCCCAGGATACCACACTCTCCTGGTATCCCTCCCACTTTTCTGGATCTTCAGCCACTTTTGATGGTTCCTTCTCATTCTCTAAATGTTGGCATCTCCTGTACCGTTTCTGTGTTCTATATAGAGAATATATTCTCTATTCTGTTCTATATATTCTACTTTTTCTATTCAACACTCATTTCATTATTTGATCCATTCTCATGGTTTTTAAATATCATCTGTACTCTCAGGTCTCTCACATTTATATCTCCATCTTGGACCTCTAACCCTGAACTTCAGACCCTCATATATAACTGTCTACTTCACAACTGTGATGTCTAATAGGCATCTGAAACTTAATATGTTACAAACATTGCTCCTGCTGTCCATCTCCCTCAAAAGAAACAGCTCCATTTCTATCAGTGGTAGCCTCATTATTTCAGTTGTGTGAGCCAAAAACTCGAGGTCATTTTTTGATACCTTTTCTCTTTCTTCATCCAATTTATTGGCAAAATATATTCACGGTTTCACTAGTTATTACCTACACTGCTACTACCCTAAAAAAATCACCATCATCTCTTTCTTGCCTGCTTACAACTAGCTCCTAACAGATATCTCTAGTTTTGTTTGTGTCCTCCTAAATATATTCCAAATACAGCAGCCACAGTAGTATTTTTTAAACAAAACTCATGTCATATCAATCCTCTCGTGACTTTAGTGGCTTCAGTGGCTTCCCTGAGCACTAAAAAGCCAAAGTTCTTTGTTTTCCTGTAAGTTAGAATGCCATGCATGATCTGACCTTTTTGGAAATCTCTAAACACGTGTTCCTCATTTACTTTTCTCCAACCATTATGAGTCCCTTGCAGTTTTTCAAATATTCCAGGCAATGTTTATACTTCAAGGGCTTTGTACCTGCTCTTTGCACTGAGTGGACAGTTCTTCACATAGACATTCTCATGGATAGTTCACTAGCTTGATACAGACAGTTATCAGTCAGAAAACATTAAGAATATAAAATGAAATGTCTTGATGAAAGACATTAAGCCTTTTAACAGAGAATATTCAATGTAGAATTGGTGAAGCAGGTGTTGAAGGACAGGAACAGCCAAAGGCAACAGTAAGGTTAACACTAGATATAAAGGCAGGAGGCAGCTAATACCTCTACAACTAGAAGAAACAAATGCAAGGGCGCAGAGTTCTCAGAATCTAATAGCTCAGGGGAGTGGACATGGAGTCAAGGCTCAGACATCTGAAGAGGGGACACAGATCAGTTGGCTTGGGGACCTTGGGAGTTCAGAGGAGTCCTATAAGGCTTGGTCTTGTATCTCAGAGGAAGAACTGTTGCCTATCTGCATCGATGCCTCAGAGGATCGATCCAATGAAGTACCTGGAGAACTGAGACCTGGTTCTCTGAGATGGGAGCTCTCAGGAATCAGAATGAGACTGATTCTAAAAGTGCCAATAAAAGTTAAGGACTGGAATCAACTATTTCTTCCAGGGTGAAAGGGCCATTTCTAGAGTGATGCTGACAGGAACAGAAAGCAAATAGGAAAAAAAGAAATCCCCCTTTCCTACTGCCACATTTCAGTCTCTTCCTAGTGAACTCTACTGGAAGAAATGGTAAGAAACCAGCTGACAATGGAAAAAATATAGCTTGCAGAGTCCCAAACATCATATGCAGCATATAGAATCAGAATCACTTATTTCTGGACTCTGTGGAATGTCTGATTCAGTGGACCTCAAATAAACACCAAAAATCTATGTTTTTAAGGCATCCAATTGAAGTTCAGCTAGATTTGGAAAACACCGATCGGGCAAACATTTCGTTTTGTAATGAGGAAACTGAGCAAGAGAAACGGGTCTTATGGTCTGTGATGTTTATTTTATGTGTCAGTCTCACCGGGCTATGGGGTTCCCAGATATTTCTGGATGTTTCTGTGAGGATGTTTTGGGATGAGTTTAATATTGAAATTGGTAGCCTGAGTGAAGCAGACGGGCCTCAGCAATGTGGACGTGCCGCGTCCAATCAGTTGTTCTATTCAGGCCCAGATATAACAGAAAGGCTGACCTCTCCTCAAATAAGAGGAAAATCCTCCTTCCTGAGTGCCTTTGAGCGGGCACATTGGCTTTTTCCTGCCTTTAAACCATAACTGAAACAACAGCTCTTCCTGAGTCTCAAGCCTGAAGGGTTTGGGACTAAATCTATACCATTGGCTCTCCTAGTTGTCGGTTCTTTATACTTGGACTAGAACTACACCATGAGCTCTCTTGAAGCTCCAGCTAGCTAAATGCAGATATTGGAACATGTCAGTCTCCATACGTGTATGATCTAATTCTCGTAGTACATTTTTCTGTATATACATCCTATTAGTTCTGTCTCTCTGGAAAATCCTGACTAATAGTCTGTAACTCTGACATTCTGACTAAATGCAATATATATAATATATTAATTATTAATTAATAATAAGTAAATATTAATATTAAATATTTATTAGATATTAATGCTAATAATATTAAATATTAATTATTAATATAATATATATTAAATATATAATATATGTATGAAGACCTAATAAGAATACTATCCTAAAAATTTGCCATCAACAGTCACTGCTTGCTTAGCATGGAGCATTTGGTCTTCCATTATTGGTTTATTGACCCACTGAATATAAACTCTGTGTTTCACATTAGCTTGAATGAAAACATAATCACATATATTAGATCATAGTGATTCATTGCATTTTTCCCCCAAATATTTAGGAGATGGCCAATAAGGTAACACAAAACCTAGTTCTTAACCCAATGATGTCTATCAAGTTGCTAAGGATCTTGAAGAGAAAGGTAATAGTAAACTCCTAAACTATGGGAATGATGTAAAGCTTTAAATGTAGCTGACAGCAAAGGGGAAAAATGGATTAAACATAATCTGCAGGGAGGTGGGGTGGGAATTTATTCAGAATGAACAATGTAGGATTCAATATGAAGAAAAGTCCCATATGAATGTAGTATTAAATGAAGAAAAAAAATCCAGTAAGATATGAGCAACCTTAGACCAGGAAGTGACTGTCCTTTTCCATGTGTCTGTGGAAAAGCTTCTCTTTCTGAAGTTTTGTTGGGGAATAATAGCATTTCTTCTGTATAAACCACATGTCATAAATCTATATGATTTATTTTTTTAAATACCCAGACCATTAATCAAAGAAACAAAATCGATGCTAATGAAAGCCATTCTAAATTTATCCTGTCCTCCATACATAGCATACTTACTAAACTATAAAGTCTAGCATACCAACGGAGAATAATTAGAACAGCTATATTTTAAGGTTAAGGTACAAATCTAGGAATATCTGTTTAGTTATTTTCCTGATTGCTTCTCTTCTCCCAAAGGTATTATATATCTGATTCTTTCTCTTTCCCTTGAGTATATTAAAAATATTAACTATTTTTATTAAACTTATTATTTCTTAAAACAATGGGGATGCTTCTCAGTGTTATAAGCCTTTGGGAATTTTTCTTTGAGTTTCATACACTATTGTTATTCTACTGACAACGATAAGCAGAAAAACACATGCACAGGACTTTGCATGACATCTGCTGGTTAAGAGTGTACATGATACAAATGTTCATTTTTTTTTCCAAATACATCAGTGGATAACTTCCCCAAGGCTACCCATGTAAGGACAATTCTCACAGGACTGGGAGGCTCCCTTTCACCCAAAGTGTCCCATAGACACATTCTTTATTTTTTTTAAGTTTCTTTCTTTCTTTCTTTCTTTCTTTCTTTCTTTCTTTCTTTCTTTCTTTCTTTCTTTCTTTCTTTTTTAGAGGGAGAGAGCATAAGCAGGGAGGGAACAGAGAGAGAGAGAGAAAGAGAGAGCGAAATCCCAAGAAGGTCTGTACTGGCAGAGCCCAAAGAGGCTCAATCTCAAGAACTGTGAGATCATGACCTGTGCTGAAATCAAGAGTTGAATGCTTAACTGACTAAGCCACCTAGGCACCCCCACCTAGATCCAGTCTTTATACCACAGTTTCATTTTACACAAATAAATATTAATAAATAAGGAAAGAGAGTTTGGGACATCCTAATGGCACTTCTTATCTCATTATTTTCTGAACACTATGGCATTTCTTCTGAAATATTAACCTATCTAACTGGCAAATGAAGCTGGCTTAAACGTTAGTGAATGACCTGGGTACCTGGGTGGCTCAGTCGGTCAACTGTCTGATTTTGGCTCAGGTCATGATTTCATGGCTGGTGGATTCGAGCCCCGCATCAGGCTCTGTGCTGACAGCTTAGAGCCTGGAAGCTGCTCCAGATTCTGTATCTGCCCCCGCCCCCGCCCCTTCCCCGCTCGCACTCTGTCTCTCTGTATCTTAAAAATAAATAAACATTAAAAAAATTTTAAATAAAAAAAGTTAGTGAATGAGTGAATGCAGGCAGTGAGTTCTAGTAACACAGAAATGTGGGAGGGTTGACAACTTGTAAGAGATCAACAGTGATCTGTAGCCCTCATCAGCCCAACGTGTTTAACATTACCTTTCATTTTACTACTAGAAGATTATATCTTCCCTCTATTAATATGTAAATAATATAATGGATACATTTGCAACATAATTTGAATTATTTTTATGCTGGTAACTCTCCATTTGCCTCAGATCCAGTCCCTGAACTCTGCAGTCCCAGGTATTGGTCACAGCAGGCTGTATCAGTCAGGCTCCCTTGCTGTCTGGCTTCTTAGTCTGGCCAATGGGAGGCACCAGCATGAGAACAGGTGACAGGAGGAGGTAGATTATCATGGTCTTTTTCCATACTTCCTCCCTGCTTGGGTTCTGGGTCTTTGGCAGGAGCTGCGTCTCTCCATGAGCATAGCTCCTTATCCAAAGCCTCTTCCTTTAGGATTCAGGAACTTGTCATTGTTAGTTCTGAGTTCCCTCACCATCCTTGGTTATGCCCGTAGCTTTAATCATGCCTCTTTAAGTAGTGGCTTCAATAGTGGCTGTTTATTTAAACCTTATCTTTATTTGCCTGGACCTTGAATAATCTCTTTTTAAAAGAGACCCACTTTACATAAAGGGGAAGAAGCATAAGAAGAATAAGAGGAATATAAGAAGGAAGAAGGGCAATAAAAGGTCAAGAGGCTACAAAGGTGGACACAATACTGATTTTATTTGGCCATGGGCTTTCCCAAAATGGTGACATTTGGTTATGTGAAAGTCTCTACCCTTCAAATTAATGTTCTGTGCCTGGAATAATTTTTGTGTATTGCTCTATTAGCACTTAAGCTCCATGAGAGCCTGGTAGTTTTGGGGGTTTTTTGTTGTTGCTTTTTTATTGTTTTGTCCACTAGTAACCAACTGTCTAGAGCTGAGCTCATAGTAGCTCATCAGTATGTATTTATTAAATTGAAGAAGTAACTATTATTTTTTGAATGCATAAATTAATAGATGGATGGATGGATGAATAATCACTGACTGACTCTCTATTTTCTTCAAATGGCCTGCATATCCTTGGATACTATCCTACTTCTTGAGGACACAGTGGTATATCCTAAGGTCGTGCTTAAGAAAAACAGGGGACTCTGAAGAAATGAGCTGTAATAAGCAAGGGTTCTACGTAAATACATTTAACCTAGTAAATACATTATACAGCAATAAAACAATAAATTAAACTTCCTGGTTACTGCAAAGATTAAAAACATGCTTATTTATTAATTACAATGGAAAGTTTTATGAAGATAATTGAATCTCCTGTCTTTTGGTTAAGTTACTTCTCTATGTTTCTATTCATGTATTTAACAGGATGCAGCAGAATATAATGGTTATGAACAGTGATGTGCTAATAAGTGTTTAACACAGTCTCTCCAAGAGCAAAACATGAAAGCCAATTTATTCCATTTACTGATTTCTGTAGTGTGAATACTGCCACTAAACTCTTACTTTTACATTGCTGCCATAGCAATTTCTTTCCCATACTGCATCTCATTGACCCTACTTTTGTTTTTACTTCTCTTTCTTTGACTACAGGTGGGAAAGATTCTTCACCTTTAAAGATTCACACAATTAGATAATTTGCCTGGATAAACTAGGATAATCTCCCCAGTGTCCTTAACTTTAATGACATCTACAAATTCCACTTTGCCATGTAAAGTAATGCATTTACAAATTTCAGGGATTAGGATATGGACAACTTTGGGAGACCATTATTCCGTCTAAAACACCCATCATAGCCAGATTCAAGTTACCAATTGGTTCACAAAATTCCTGGTAATCTAACAATGAGCTTGTAAACCAAAAAGAACTAGTTTTTGCTATCAGAACTTTATTATCAGAGCATGAGTTCTAGAGTCAAATGCCTGGATTTGAATCTTGATCCTGCAGTATACCAACTATGTAACTGAGCAAGTTACTTCTACATATCTCAATCCCTATCTGCATAATTACAATAAAAAGATAGTATTTCATTGCATATTTGTGAGAATTTATAACAACAAATATAATACCTGTAAAGTATGTAATTAGAAAATTTAAGTACAGTACTTGATATATGTTAACTATTATTGTTATATTTGTATAATTTTTTTTCGTTTCATCATTGAGATTAAGAGAATAAATATTCCTTATTGCAGTATACTAAAATAGTAAAGCCCCATATATATAGTGATCAAAAAATTGGAGACTCAAAGCACTTGTTTTCTTCCCAAAGAACATGTAATTTATGTTCATAATAATTATTCTAAAATTTATCAAGAGGCTCATGGACCTTCTGAAATTTCAAAGAAAGATGCAATCAATTTGGTAGTGTTGAGTTCCTTCTACTTTATACTAGACAAGTTCTTGGATGCACCGTTATTAAAATTTTCTAGTAACTTCACTATCAAGACTCAAGAAGAAAAAAGGACCCTAAAGTAGACAGTAAAATTAGAGTAAAATGGTAGTTTAGCTAGTTTCTTCCTTGGAAGAAAGAACTAGTTCAATATACTAGAGTTTATTCCTCTCAGTTTAGACATGGTGAAATAGGAGGGAGAGGCTGAAGGAGGCAGGGAAGAATACTCTTCCAGGTTCTACGAAATTCTGACAAAACATTATCTTGAGCAAAAGCTAAATTACAACATTCTGCATATTTGACAAGAGGTCAGGGAAATCACCCTCTGTTTCTTGCAAGACTTCTGACTAAATAAAGTTTCCTTAAGGATTTTCCTCAAATATCCAAAATATTTTGTGTCTTTGGAGCCATCACAAGACTTCCAGATGGGGTAAAATTCATTCATTTATTTAATTGTTTAACAAGTACATATTATGAAGATGCAGAAATTATTCATTAAAAAAGCCCGAATAGGACAAGGGATGTATGAGGCTCAGATGGAATATGCAAATGTGCTTATATTCCAGCTGGATCCTAAATCTATTTGACCTAAATGTGGAGAGTGGTTTCTCAGTTACCCAAGGTCATGGAGCGGCATTTATTCTCTGTTCATTCCATGTGACAGATATAGAAATATGTGGGAGAGCTCCCTCTCTCTCTGCCCCTTCCCCACTCATGCTCTGTCTCTCTCTCTCTCTCTCTCTCTCTCTCTCTCTCTGTCAAAAATAAATAAACATTAAAAAAAGGGGGGGGGGCGTCTGGGTGGTTCAGTCAGTTGAGCATCTGACTTTAGCTCAGGTCATGATCTTGCAGTCCATGAGTTTGAGCCCCGCATCTGGTTCTGTGCTGATAGCTCAGAGCCTGGAGCCTGCTTCGGATTCTGTGTCTCACTCTCTCTCTCCCCATCCACTACTTGTGCTCTGTCTCTCTCTCCCAAAAATAAATAAACATAAAAAAAAAATAAATAAATATGTGGGAGAGGCATCCCTGATGCCTTAAAGTTTATGATTGACGTGGGAAACGTATGAAAAATGTACTCTTGGGAGATCTAAGTCATGTTAAAGGAAAAGTCCGACAATCATAAAATTTGAAAGATCCGGTCAACTTCATTCAGTGATTCATGAATTGAGAAGCATCCAGTCTAGAAAATTAAAAAGAGCTGCCGAGGGTTGTATAAAGTGAGAGAATGTTATAGTGCAATGTGAGAAAGAACCAGGAAGTTATAGTGGTCATTTGCTGATTGGTTAAAGGAAGGTCACTTTCCTCATATGGCACTCACATGGAGGACTTGGAGTAGGTCAGGTAACCTGTGCTGAGCAGGCAAGCCTAGGCCTTCCTTTTTTGGGGAGAGCAGAACATAGAAATTTAACTAATTTCCTCTGGTCTGTGATGTAGGGCTTAGCATAAGTGACTCTATCTTGAGTCCAGTCTGGACACTAATAGTGATAACAAATAAGTGGTCCAAAAAGTCACAAAGTGGCATAGGATTAAATGGAGAAACAGGTGATAGAAACAAGTATGAGTTCAGAGGAGATCGCTGTGGTTGGAAAAGCCATAAAGGAGGGAAGATTTGAAAAATAGGTCGGAAGGGAAGAGTTTATTTTAGGTAGAGATGACTAGCATGTGCCACAGACCAATGCTGTATGTGACATGTTTGCAGGACAGTGAGGAGAACAATTGGATGACCTCTCCTTTTATTAAGAATTTTCCCCTTTCAACCCAGTTTAATAGATTTTCATTTCAATTATCTCAACCATACTTTCCAACTTTTCTTCTGGAAAAAAAACATCAGAAATAGTTATAAAAACCAGCCATAGTTTTTATTTTTCTCATGTCACTTTCTTGATATGGCCTCTACTAAAATATGTTATTATTATTTTTAAATTTCTATCTTCTATGAACAGTGTAAGATAAAGAAACCCTAATTCTAACTTCCTGCTCAGATTTTTAGGAATGCCAAATGTCACAGAACAATCCAGTCTGCTGGCGGGAGGTTTCCATGTAAAAAACCTAGCTGTATCACTGTTCTATTTCCTTTTAGTCCCTTTGTCTTGTTTAATGTCATTTCAGTGTAAAAAACAAGTATCTTAAAAACAATATTTATTAAAGAGACTGTTTTCCATTGGATATTCTTTCCTGCTTTGTCAAAGATTAGTTGGCCATGCTTTTGTGGGTCTAATTCTGGGGTTTCTATTCTATTCCATTGGTCTGTGTGTCTGTTTTTGTGCCAATACCATGCTGTCTTGATGATTACAGCTTTGTAGTAGAGGCTAAAGTCCGGGATTGTGATGCCTCCCGCTTTGGTCTTCTTCTTCAAAATTACTTTAGCTATTCAGGGTCTTTTGTAGTTCCATACAAATTTTAGGATTGCTTGCTTGTTCTAACTTCAAGAAGAATGCTGGTGCAATTTTGATTGGGATTGCATTGAATGTGTAGATTGCTTTGGGTAGTATTGACATTTTAACAATATTTATTCTTCCAATCCATGAGCATGGGATATTTTTCCATTTCTTTATATCTTCTTCAATTTCCTTCATAAGCTTTCTATAGTTTTCAGCATACAGATCTTTTACATCTTTGGTTAGGTTTATTCCTAAGTATGTTATGCTTCTTGGTGCAATTGTGAATGGGATCAGTTTCTTTATTTGTCTTTCTGTTGCTTCATTATTAGTGTATAAGAATGCAACTGATTTCTGTACATTGATTTTATATCCTGCAACTTTGCTGAATTCATGTATCAGTTCTAGCAGACTTTTGGTGGAGTCTATCAGGTTTTCCATGTATAATATCATGTCATCTGCAAAAAGTGAAAGCTTGACCTCATCTTTGCCAATTTTGATGCCTTTGTTTTCCTTTTGTTGTCTGATTGCTGATGCTAGCACTTCCAACACTATGTTAAACAACAGCGGTGAGAGTGGACATCCCTGTCGTGCTCCTGATCTCAGGGGGAAAGCTCTCAGTTTTTCCCCATTGAGGATGATATTAGCTGTGGGCTTTTCATAAATGGCTTTTATGATTTTTAAGTATGTTCCTTCTATCCTGACTTTCTCGAGGGTTTTTATTAAGAAAGGATGCTGAATTTTGTCAAATGCTCTGCTAGGAATTTACCCAAGGGATACAGGAGTACTGATGCATAGGGGCACTTGTATCTCAATGTTTATAGTAGCACTTTCAACAATAGCCAAATTATGGAAAGAGCCTAAATATCCATCAACTGATGAATGGATAAAGAAATTGTGGTTTATATACATAATGGAATACTACGTGGCAATGAGAAAGAATGAAATATGGCCTTTTGTAGCAACGTGGATGGAACTGGAGAGTGTTATGCTAAGTGAAATAAGTCATACAGAGAAAGACAGATATCATATGTTCTCACTCCTATGTAGATCCTGAGAAACTTAACAGAAGACCATGGGGAAGGGGAAGGAAAAAAAAAAAAAAAAGATTAGAGAGGGAGAGAGCCAAAACCTATGAGACTCTTAAAAACTGAGAACAAACTGAGGGTTGATGGGGGGTGGGAGGGAGGGGAGGGTGGGTGAGGAGTACTGAGGCGGGCACCTGTTGGGATGAGCACTGGGTGTTGTATGGAAACCAATTTGACAATAACTTTTATATTAAAAATATTTAAATAAAGAGGGTTTAAAGTATTTATTACTGTGTCTCTGAGTTTTTCATCAGTTTTATATCTATAATTATACTTTCCAGAACTCATTCTAGATTGAACCTAATATATGTCTCAGCATAACATAACTGATAATGGTAAATATATCAGATTAATCAGTTTACCCAACAACCTTAATTTCCAAGGCAAAGATTGTGATTCTTCTCCCATGTAGTAAAGAGGTCCTTCCTTTCTTCTCTCCCTGATTCTTTGTTGTTTTTATTGTTGTTATTTGAGTATAGTTGACACACAGTGTTACCTTATGTTTCAAGTGTACAATATGGTGAATGGACAAATTTATAGGTTATGCTCTGCTCACCACAAGCGTAGCTACCATCTGTCACCATACAACATTATTACAGTACCATTGACTGTATTCCTCATGCTGTGCCATTCTTTTAAAGTTTATTTAGTTTGAGAGAGAGAGTGCATGAGAATAGGGGAAGGGCAGAGAAAGAAGGGGAGACAGAGAACATCAAGCAGGCTCCATACTGTCATTGCAGAACCTGATGCAGGGCTCGAACTCAGGGAGATCATGACCTGAGTTAAAATCAAGAGTTGAACGCTTAACCGCTTAACTGACTGAGCCATCCAGGTGCCCCAATGCTGTGCCTTTTATACCTCATGACATTTCATTCCATAACCTAGGATCCTGTACCTCCCAGGATCCCTTTTTTCCACCCATTTTTTCCATCCTTCCCTGCCCCTCTGGTAACCATCAGTTTTTTCTCTGTATTTGTAGGTCTGATCCTGCTTTTTATTTTTTTTATTCATTTTTTTTAGGTTCCACATATAAATGAAATCATATGCTATTTGTTTTTCTCAGTCTGACTTATTTCACTTAGTGTAATACCCGCTAGGTCCATCCATGTTGTCTCAAATGGCAACATCTCATCCTTTTTTATGGCTGCATAATATTCCTCTGTGTGTGTGTGTGTGTGTGTGTGTGTGTGTGTGTGTGTGTGTTCCATATCTTTATCCATTTGTCTATTGATGGACACTTGGGTTGCTTCCATATCTTGGCTATTGTAAATAATGCTGCAGTAAACATAGAGATGCATATATCTTTTCAAATTAATGATTTTATTTGGGTAAATACCGAGTAATGAAATAACTAGATCACACAGTATTGATATTTTTAATTTTTTGAGGAAACACCATACTCTTTTCCACAGTGGCTCCACCCATATACATTCTAACCAACAGTGTATGAGGGCTTCTTTTTCTCAACATTCTTGCCAACACTTGTTATTTCTTGTCTTTTTGATTTTGAACATTCTGACAGGTGTGAGGTGATATTTGTGGTTTTGATTTACATTTCCCTGATGATGAGTGGGATTGAATATCTTTTCCTATGTCTATTGGCCATCTCTATGTCTTCTTTGGAGAAAGGTCTGTTTAGGTCCCCTGCCCATTTTTAAAAATATTTATTTATTTTAAGAAAGAGAGAGAGTGTGTGAGGATGGGACAGGCAGAGAGAAAGAATGAGAGAGAATTCCAAACAGGCTCAGTGCTGTCAGCACAGAACCCAGCATGGGGCTTGATCTCAGGAACCACAAGATCATGACCTGAACCGCTATCAAGAGTCAGATGCTTAACCAACCGACTGAACCACCCAGGTATCCCTGCACATTTTTTAATAAGATTGTTTGGGATTCTTTTGGTGTTAAGTTGTAAGAAGTTTTTTTAGTTTTTGGTTTTTGGTGGTTTTTTTTTATTTGTTTGTTTGTTTGCTTGCTTTGGATATTGATCCCATTTGCAAAAATCTTCTCCCATTCAGTAGGTTGTCTTTTGTTGTTGTTATTGATGGTTTCCCTTGTTTTGCAAAAGCTTTTTTACTCTGATTTAGTCCCAGTAGTTTATTTCTACTTTTATTTTCCTTGCCTTAGGAGACATATCTAGAAAAATTTTGCTACATCCAATGTCAAAGTAATTACTGCCTGTTCTCTCATCTGGGATTTTAATGGTTTAAGGTCTCATATTTAGGTCCTTAATCTATTTTGAGTTTATTTTGTGTATGATATATTTAAAAAAATGATCGAAGTTCATTCTTTAACATGTAGCTCTCCAATTTTTCCCAGCACCATTTACTGAAGAGACTGTCTTTCTCTCCCTGATTCTTTAGTTCTAAAAGAGTGAGTTACCTTGCTGGCAGCATCTAGTCTCCTTTCCCACCCGCAAGCCACAGGCAGAGAACTTGATAAATTTTATTACTATTCTTGGTGAAATATTAAAAGAAAACTCCAAAATAATGGGGGAGAGGTCTAGTCACCTCTGGCTTTGTTTACTGTCCTATCCTCAGAACCTAGCATTGGTTGCTTGTAGTAGACATTCAAATAATATAAGCTGAATGAAACGATTAATGCTGAAATCTTCTTGGGAAAAGGAACTTTTTCAAAATGTTGAAGTCACAACATCTAGCACTGCATATGACTCTGAGCTGGTTGGCATTTGATGATTAATTTAATGAAAAAATAATCAGTCATTGACGAATGAATAAAATTATCTCCATTGAAAAAATGCACAGCTGTTCAAAAGTCATGGATACTACCTTTATTTTCTTCCGATATTTTGTCTAATAGAAAAAAATATCCAAAAATTTTAATATATTTGTGGGCCCTATCATCCTAATAGATCCAAATAAATACATTCCCATTTGCCTGGTGGCCAGAGTGCTACAGAAGTCCCAGGCTGCAAACTGATGGATGGAGTACTTCCCGTTGACACTCCCAAACTACCCATGGCAAGATTGACTCTGCATCTGTTACTATTGCTCATGGGGCCAGTGTCATCACAGGTACACTCACTGACTTCAGCAGCCAAGGAAAGTACGTTTGCAGATTCCAGGGAGAGATGGATATGTTTTCAAGCATGTCTCTGGGGTTCAATTGTTAGATTAATGAATGGAGCAGCTATGTCTTCTAAGAAAGAAAAAAATGATAGAGTGGGTGTCCTTCTCCAAAGCAAGGACTACGTCCATCCATGTCATGCTTCTGCTAGAACTCAGGGCAAGGCACGCTCCTATTCCTATCTACTTGGCCTCAACATTGATCTAGGTGCTTCCTACTGGATAGGAATCATCATTCAGTTGGAACACCCTTCATAGTTAGCCATAAGTTCTCTGTACTTTGATTCCCAATTTCTAGGCAGATCCTGCCCAGAAGTGATGTTTCTTATAAAAGCATTGACATCTAGACATCTTTCCCTGATCCCCGGGCAGACACGAATTGCACTCCCCTATCTGCAAAAAGCTGAAGTAGAGGTATTATAATTCTCCCATACTAGAATGTGATCTTCTTGAAGACAAAAACTGATGTATTCATCTCTTTGTAACTGAAAATAATAGATGCTCAATAAATGATTGATTAGTGTGATGGATAGGGAGATGGACAGATGGACAGATGAGAGGGAACCTGCAAATACCAGAGCTAAGGAGCCCTCCATATGGAGACAGTGTGAGAATAAATCTCATTTATTTGCCTTAGGTCCCAAAGATATAGAGATAAATAAAACATCTCTCCAATTCTCAAAGAACTCACAATTTAGCCGATAAGTGACACAATGGAGAGTTTGCTCACTCATTAACCTTCTGCAAACACTTCCTGTAAATGGAAATTCTAAAAGTCTTTGGAGAGTTGCACCTGGTTGGTGATCACAGCAAAATCCTTCTCAATCAGGAATAAGCAGGGTGGTAGGTGAAGTGAGATAAGGAAGTAATTGCTGTCGGCCTCGGTTAAGATGAACCATACTTAAATTGTCATGCATGCTAAGTCACAGGTGATTCAGAGCTTTCCCAGAAATCAGGCCTGGGATCATTGCAAGGCTAACCAGAAAATGTTGTTTTTGTTTGTTTGTTTTAATTTGAATGATTCACATTTGTTCTCTCTTTTCCAATAAAAAATGTCCTGTACTATATAATAGAAATTTTTTCTCTTTGTTAATCTAAATTTTTTGTCTTTTCCCATCAGTAATGATAATGGTAATATGTTTTCATTCATAATTTTTATCTAATTGAGTTTTACATATGTATCATAAAAGATTTTGGTGAAAATATATGAAAAACCACCAAAACGGGTAGCTCTACCATCTGCCACCTGCCAAAGTGTCTGAATTTGCCCATAGAAATCTATATATTTTAATATTATTAAGTTTTTCAAGCTTTCAGAGCCTCCTTTTGAGAGTGGTAACATTTGTTAGTGTCAGTCTTCAAAATGAATTTTCCAGGTATGTGACACATGAGCCATCATGGCATTATCATTCTTTCTCCTTCACCCTTAAGCCCATCACAGCTCACATGGCCTCAGACTCCTCAGGACAGATTCCTGGGCAGCCATCACAAAGGACTGGGATTGGTCTGCAAAATGATACCTATTTGTTCTCCCAGCTCTAAGCAGATTTAGTAAGAGCTGACAGAGATCAAGAGATTGACCTGCCTTGGTCTTGAAATAAGACGATGACAATTTTGTGATTGTTAATGTTCAAAATCTTAAAGTCGCTCTAAAGAAATAAGCTGTAATATGAGTTTCTTAACACTTGAGAGAAATCAGTAGTGTAAAAATAAAGAAAAGCACAAAGAAGCATTTATCTTCATATGAATCAATTTTGTGAATAAATGTTTCGTTTCCATTTTGAACATTGTCATACAAAATCCCAAGGGAATTGAAGACAGGCGTAGGCTCTGCCCTAATAAAGCTTCTAATCATAGAGAAAGTTCTGCTATTGAGCTACAGGACCATAAAGCACCACTAAGGAACTCTGTACTAACATAGACTCAGAGAAATTCAATTTTTTTCTCATATAAATTGGCAAATAGCATGGCATGGTATGAACACTTAATTGTTTTAATGAAGTGTTTCCCAAACCTGAGTTATTCTCATACTCCCTTCACAATGTTTTTATCATTTATGCATAAATTACATATTATTTGAGGTTTAAAACAAAGTTGTTTAAGGTATTTCATTTTAGAATAGTTTTAGATTTAGAAGAAAATTGTGAAGATAGTACAGCGTTCCCATATACCTCATACTCAATGTCCCTCTTACTGACATCTTTCATTAGTATGATACAATTCATGAACTGTTACTCATATATTAATAACTAAAGACCATAGTTTATTTTAAAATTATTAGTTTTTATTTAACATTGTTTTTATGCTGCAGTGCCCCGTCCACAACCCCACCTTATGTTTAATCATATATCCCCCCAGGCTGCTCCTCTTGGCTACTACAGTTTCTCAGAATTCCTTATTTTTGAGGACATTGACATTTTGGGAAAGGATGATCCAGGTATTTTGTAGAGTGTCAATTTGTCTGATGTTTTTCTTATGCTTATAGGCTTTTGCGAGGAAATAGGATTATTATAGGCTTTTGTGAGGTTATAGGCTTTTGTGAGGAAAACCACCGAGGCAAATTGCCCATTCTCATCACTTAATATAATCATATTAAGATTATATAATCTCAATATGACGTCTCTGTTAATATTAACTTACTTACTTTTCACTGCAACCTTATCTAACTAGTAGAATTAAGATAACACATTTGGCTAGCTGTTTATGTTTTTCTAATCCATTTTTCACTCTATTTTTGGTGTTTCAATTGGGGCAATTTCTGTTGACGTATTCTCAAGTTTATGGATTTTTTTCCTCAGCTGTGTCAGCTCTATCGATGAGCCCATGGAAGGCATTCTTGTCCCTGCTACTGGAATTTTATTTCTAGCATTTCCATTTGACTTTTTCCTCTACTTTTCATCTCTCTGCTGAAATTCTCCATTTATTCATCCATATTGCCTGACCTTTCCACTAGAGCCTTTGATATATTATTTAACATTATTTTTGATATATTATTTAAAATTGCTGTCTGATAGTTCCAAGTTCAGGGATATATGTGAATATGATTTTATTTATTGCCTTGTCCATTAACAATGTGTTATTTGTTGTTTATATTTTTGTGTGTCTTGTAATTTTGGTTGAAAATTTAACATTGTTATAGGACAGTAGAAACTGAAGTAGATAGTATTTATTCCTGGAATAATACTATAATAAGAAGGGCACACCTCTTCTTCTGCTAGTCTTTTAGTGAGTAGAACCAGGAAAAGGATTTTATTATTGCAGGGGTACCCTTTCAGTACATTGCTGGCTTCGATTTCCTCTCCTGTCACCTTGTGTTTATAGTGTGGGTTAGCTTGCTGGAGGGGTTCACACAATTCTCCTGTTCCACCTTCAACTTTAGGTCTTCCCTATACACCTATATTTCAGAGAGGCTCTCTCTCCAAACTTTTGTCCTGACTCCAACAGAATATTGCAATAGCATGTTACTAAGTGCTTGCTAGTCTAATGGGCAAGGGAAGCAGAGTCCACTCTTCACTTGATTCAGCCTCAGTCTGAGACTGACTATGTATCACTGCATCTCAGGTCTTTCTCAATGATCCTTTCCCTCCCTCGGCGGGGGGAAGAGATTTCTTATGGTCTCGGCCTATGAGATTTCCTGCCCCTGCCAAGATATAGAGAGTGTTTTTCTTTTCTGCTTTCTAAGCCGTGAAGAGCCTTGGCCTGTGTGATAGGATTTACTGCCCTCCCTCAATAACATAGGGATACCCCCCCCCCCACACACACACACAGGGAATAGCATCTAGGTGGAGTTTCTGCCTTTCTTATGGTTGTCACTCCTCCACTTTTCCATACTGGACCATGAGGAATGACTTTTCTCTTTTCCCAATTGCCCTTAATCTTTTCATCTTTCTTGTGAGTGCCCAGTGGAGAGCTGTGGAGAAGAACATCTGAGCGGGTGCAAATTCCCCTTGCATCTTTGTTTCTAGGGGTTCTATACTCTCACACTTGCCCACACTCCATCTTTAGCAACTTTTCATTAAAATTTATTTTATTTGTGGCTGAATTCTTCCTGAAAACTTGCATGCAAGTCCCATATTCCATCATGATATTTCACTTGGGTCAGTGCATATGACATATATCTCTTTGAAGCTACCTGTTGTTCCTTTAACTTCAGACTAGTTGATGTACCTGTAAACTCATCTCTCTTATGGATGTAAGAATATTTATGATTTTGTAGATTATTGTGCATTTTCTGATTTTGGGGTTATAAGCAATGCCTTTCCCAGATTTTTATATCCTAAGCAGAATCCAGAAGTCCCTAATCATTTGAAAGTGAATGCATAGTAATTTTTTAATGTTTATCCATATCCACCTGGAATCATCTACTTTGCCACCAGCATTATAAGAATCAGACTTTGAAAAAGGCTACTATACTGTCAGATAAATGAACTGGATATCAAGAAACCTGGGTTCTACCCCCTGCCTGGTCAATAATTAGGTTGTACAGGTTGTGAAAAGTTATTTAAATTCTTGAAACTGTAGTAATCTCATATGCAAAATAAAGATATCATATTACATTGATCTCTACGATTCTTTCCAGTTCCAACTTCTGTTGTATTTCATATTTTTGGTAGCAAAACATGTATTTTTTTTTTTTTTTTGCTTATAATTGAACGTACATTGTTTACTGAACAGGGAGTTAAAGTTAGACCTCAGAAAGACAAATCTTTCCTATAAGCAAACTACTCCTGGAAGCAAGTTAGGTACTTGATAAATTGCACTGAATCCTAAGTGTTACTTTAAGAAGTAAAGATATTAAGCAGACCATAAAAAGTGCCTGTGCTTTACTGGCTGAGGAGTCCATTAATTTCAACAATTGATTATATTTTTGGCAAAATGTAGGCAACAGTAATTCCACAAATGAAAAATTTAGTAAAAAGTAAGTTTTCCCTGGACATTATCCATAGAATTGTACTTCAGATTTCCAAAAGGAAGGTGAGTTTATATTTCACATGAAAGATCAAATTATCCAGAATCTGAATACTTTCATGAAATATACGTATTTATGTGTTCCCTTTATTACCATTTTTCATACTAAAGGGAGTATTCAAATAAATACTACACTTAGTTAAGTGTTAATATTAATCTTCAAGATTTCAATTTAAGTCTTGATTCCAAGCATAAGTAAAAATGATTTGTTTGAAGCTCTCCTAAAATAGGAAAACACAAGATTTAATATAATTTATCATAGTAGAAAGTATGTGCTAGCATATTTTTTCCTTAGCTTGCTGTTTCACTGGTTATCTCCAGAAGTAATATCACATTTTAAATCTACATTGAGTCTCTTCTTATTCTCTAACTTTATTTGATAAATGCCAACATAGAATTTATGTGAATTCCATATAATATATGTGAGAAAATATTTTCATTTATGCAGGTAAAAAACAGGTTTTTAACTGACCATATTGCTGTCTTGTCATAGTGAGCATTCCTTAATTATCTGAAAGAGCAGTGATCCTGATTAATCTACAGAGTGGGTTCTAGGTAAAATGTGAAGCAAGATCGCTTTGTTGCTGAAAGCAGATGAATCTTCCAGATGTGCTGGTCTTAACCCCTTTGTGGTGTTATGTCAAACTCAATCAAATTTGTTGAGTGCACACTATTCACAAAATGTCAAGCATGATGATACGTGAGGCACACACAAACAGAAGTGAAACAGCTTTTGCTTTTGACATGCTAACAATTTTAGGAAAAGCAAAGTGAAGCATGTACCCAGCATTGTAAGGATGACTATCTGACCCGATACAAACATGCTCTGTTGTTTCAAATATTTTACCATACTTTTTTTTTTTTTTTTTTTTTTTGCTGTGCTTTTTAAGCAATGATTCTGAAACCTACCTGATTGTCAGAATTAACTGAGGAACCACCTAAATCATAATCGCCAGCTCTGGGCCTAGGAATCTGGATTTTTAGAAAACTCAACAATGATTCTGATGATTGGCTGGGTTTGGCAGCCAGAATTTAGCCAACTGGAAAGGACTGTGTTTAACCTATTCTTTTCTTCTGGTAACATAACTATAACAGTGTGGAGGGAAATTCCTTTCATAATGCTTAAGTGGAGGAGAAAGGTGAATCTCTTACCCAAGGCTGGGCTGGATGTTACCAGAACTCTAAGGGAGAAGAGGTGATGGTCAGCATTAGAGTGGGTGATGTGTTGATTGCTTTGTACCTTGTCACGAAGTGCCACAGAACCTGGCACTCTCCTGGTCATGAGAATATGTTCAGGATGGTTCAAATACTGTGAGATGAAGGTTTTTTATCATTGCTTTGGAGTGAGATTCCTTCCCTTCAGATACATGTGAAAGAAGCTAGTATGCTACAACCATGGGTAAAGACAGCCTGTGGACAAAGATAACTCATTAATAAAAGTAGGTTTGAGAGAATCACCGAGAATCAGTATAAGAACTCTAAAGCTCTCCTTTATAGGAGAGGATGCTCTAAATCTCTCCCAATCTATGCACTTATCAGTATGAGAACTAATAAATTCACTCTACTGTCTAATCTCGCTTGAGTTAAATTTTGTGTTATTTGCAATCTAAACTGACTTAATCAATTATTCATTCATTAAATATTGAACAGTTATCAGTTATGTACTGCTTTCAGCACTTGGGAAATATGAATGAACAAAAAGAGAGAACTCTCTGGGTTTTGGTAACCAGTTGTCCACAGCTATACCACAAGTTATTAATAACAGGAAATAATTATCTAGTTGCTTCTCTGAGGATGAAGCTGCTATAGTGTTTGTACCTGGCTAATAAGTTTAGTCATTGGATTAATAGGATAATTCATTCAATAATGATTTATGGGAGTCTAATGAACCAATCATATTAATTAATCCATTTTAATGTACTTTTTAGGTAATGTGCTCCTTTTCCCAAATAATAGATTATTGTAACACAGTCCAAATACCTCTGCTTCCAGGAGGAACTTTGAATGAGGATAAAGAGTTTTACGTGTTTCAACTTCCTACAGATTTCCTCCTATATTATAAAAGGACAGACATTATTTTAACTCTTCGTCATGATTTTAGATTTGCCAGTGTTTGCAGAAAACATTTTGAAGCAGATACAGGTTGTGTTGGACTCTGCTCTTTCCCACTGGCTGGCTTTCCCCTAATGGGAATTACATCATCTTCTACTCAATTCTATCAGAACTTCCTCAAGAGGAAGGATCATTAAGATGCGTTGCTCCCTGGGAAGACTCTAGCCAGGGCCCTTTGTGCTTGGGCAGCATCTGAACGAGGTCCAATCTGCTCACACTCCTGTATGGTCCATCACCACGAGGACTTGCCCTTCCATATTCCCTGCTGGCTCCTCAGGTGTGTGGCTTTCCACTGCCCAAAGATAATGACTTAATGACAATTATTCATACGTTGGTGAGAAAGTTTTTCAATGTATTTCATGTCTGGAATGTTTGTACTCTGTCTTATTTCATCTCCAATAATAATAGCAAGCAGGTAAAAGAGACTCGCAGGGCAGGAAAGCATCCTGGCATGCTGGTTCACACCCCAGGTGTGGCCACCAACTCACCCTGTATGTTCCTGCTTCCATTTAACCCTCATATCTCCTACAGGTTTTCTAAAACTTCTTTCAATCATTAATGTTCACTGTTTGATCTTTTTCTTTGTTTTTCATATTAGTTCTTGTCAGTGTAGATGGTCTTAGTACATTCCAAAGGACCTGGCAACACAGTCACTAAAAGGCTCTTTGATATTTTAATAATTATATTCTTTGGGCTCCAAATTGTGTAAGGAAAAATGTTTTGGTTCAAGACCTCTTTCCATTCTTTTTTTACATTTTTTTTAAAGTTTATTTATTTATTTTGAGAGAACAAGTGAGCACAAGCTGGAGATGAACAGAGAGAGAGGGAGAGACAGAGAATCCCAAGCAGGCTCTGCAGAGCCTGATGCAGGGCTCAAACTCACAACCGTGAGATCATGACCTGAGCTGAAATCAAGAGCCAGATGCTTAACCGAGTGGGTCACCCAGGTGCTCCGACCCCTTCCACTCTTAAGAATGAATGACCTCAAAGTGCTTTTTTCAATGTTGGTTTTATCTAGCTGTATTGACCATATTATAAATTAAAACAAATTTTTGATACATTTACTGATTAATTCATCTCAAAAAAGGCAATTATAAATCCATTCTATGTTAACCTAAATAACATTTTCATTAAAAATAACTATCCCCCCCTCCCCAAATATAGAAAGCTGGCATTGTTTAAATTATAGCAAATCTTTTAAATATCTGGTATGATTTGAAAAAATATAGCTGGAGTCTCCTATGTACTTTTGCATTCAATCATCACACATCATGTACCCTCTGGAAAACTCCACTGCATACTTATTAGAGAAAGGACAAATAAAATATTAGTTACATTGTAATGAATTTTTACTTCTTCTTCTCAGATCCCCTGAGAGAGTTTCAGGGACCCCACCCCCACTACCACATTTTGAGAACCATTATTCTAAGTGATAATTAAACAGAAAGAAATATCAGTGGCATTTCACTGTAGAGCCATCTACAATAGCAAGAATAGCATGGAAAAGGTAAAATTTAATGTGTGGTGTCATTTGCTCAGTGATGTAGCTTGATATGTTTCTGCTCAGGTGCAAAGATGATTAGAGACAGATTTCACCCAGCACCTCCAGTTCTGTTGCTACTAGATCCTTAAATGGTCTTTGCACCACCAGAAGGTTCTGGTAGGTGGACTATGACTTGATCTTCTTAAAGTCTTTATTATATCCATCCTTTAGGAAGGGAGTTCATGTCTTCTGCCAAGGACGCTTCAGGCAGATAAAGTCTATAAATTCCATTCAAGGTGATGTTTTCCACATTTAAAATAAAATACATAAAATTACAAAGGAGAAAATATATTGAAATATAGGCATCAATATATTTTACGCTGGGATATAATAGTCCTTTAGTAGCCCATAAAGTAACAAAATCTAAGGAGAGGAAAATAACAATATCACGTCAAAGTCATCATGTGCACAAACCATATTTCAAGAGATCTGAAACAATGGTAAGGTGGTATGAAAATATCTCCGATTTCTACTGGGACAAAGTCTGGTGCTACTACTGTTTTTGTGGTTTGTTGGCTTCATTCAGAGTGGCTTAGTAAAAATGTAAATGCTGTTCTTTAATCCATATTTTATAACTTTTTAATTTATTTTTTTAAGTTTATTTATTTTGAGAGAGAGAGAACGTGTGCTAGTAGGGTAGGGGCAGAGAGAGGGAAAGAGAGAGAATCCCAAGCAGGCCCCGCTCTGTCAGCACAGAGCCAGGGCTAGGGTTCCATCTCATGAACCATAAGATCATGACTTGAGCTGAAACCAAGAGTCTGAGACTTAACCGACTGAGCCACTAAGGTGCCCTTTTTAACCCATCTTTAATAAACTCTCTGATTCTATCTATAGATGCCATTGCGTCTATGAACACTAGGTTAAGGAATGTTCTTCTAGAGAACAATGTTTCTCAAAACGTGATGCTAAGACCAGAAGCATCACGGTCACCTGGAACCTTGTTAGAAATGCAAAATTCTTGGGTCCTACCTCAGACCTACTGAATCAGAACTGGGAGTGAGGTCCAGTAATCTGTGTTTCAACAGATACTGATGCACACTAATGTCCTAGCAGTTCGTTTTCCTCAGGAGCAAAGTATGTCAAGGAAAGTGGAGGCAAGCAAGGTACATAGTCAAGACCTGGAGAAAAATGGAAGCTTTGTTAAGGTCAAGTAAAATTCCTTGTACAGAAAGATGCATGCAAGACTCATGGAACACTAGAGAAATAGAAGAGGACTGAGAGCATCCATTCCAGGAGTGGTATATTGTCTCATGCTAAATGGTAATTTCACTGGGTTAATAAGTACTTTCAAAACTGCTGAGTTTGAACATGAGGATTTTGATTGAATTTTGAACAAATGAATGAATGAACCATGTTACCATCAACTGTCTGTTATGGATATACATAGGGATGGGAGAAAAATAACAACCCTCAAGTAATATATATGTTATCCCTAATATATCCAATCTTTTCATCTTTAAAGTGAAAAAAAAATATGACACAGATATTAAGGGACTTGCCAAAAGTCAATGGTGAATTCGTCTCAGAGCCTGAATAGGGACTCAGGACATCCGATCTGTTGTCTAATACAGATGCTCTCATATGTCAGAGGTTAGTAGCTTCACAGCCTGTACTAGGCAACTTTTATATACTCTAATCCAGAGTAATTAGCAAATGTCAGTTTGCAGTCTCTGGAGCTTGCCAGGTAAAATCTGAAACCAGAATTCCCCCCTGTGGACATAGGGCAAGGAGAGACTGCAGAAAGAGGCAGGCCACTCCGTATTGGTAGGTGGCAGGTTTAAAAAGCAAGGGAACTTACATAGGAGGCTTGTCTTGGGAGGTGCAATGGGAGCAGATCTCTGCACATGCCCACCAAGTCTGAAAAGTTTGCACAGAGGCCTTAACTGGGTGCAGTCATGTATACCATCCAGATGGCCTCAACCACACATTTTTATCTCAAGGCTGCATCCTTGGGCAGCTTCAAGCAGGGAGAAGGTAAACAGAACATAAGTTCTAAAAACCAGGGAAGGGGTGAGGAACCTCCAGATGTTGGGTCCAGATCACAGATCTACTTGCTGTCACATCCTCTCAATGACCTCCTCCAGCAGCAAGATTTTATACACTCGGTGAATAACTTTAGAGCTGCTTGCGATATTCTATTCACTGACTTAGGACTGGCAATCGAAATTCTTCATATGCTAGTCTAAAGAGAGAAAACCCCAAACAGACAAGACATGAACAATTCTCTTCTAGAAAGACATCATGGGACATTAACTGAAACAATGTTACTGAATCCAAAGATAATTACATTCTCAAACATAGAAGAAGAAGCAAGAAGGAGATTGTTTTCTTGAACTGAGACACATAACTCAATGGGACAAGTTAAAATGGAAGAAAGGAAAGTGAACCTGGAGGGAGGGCAGTAAATACTAACGAATAATGGAGTGCTCTTCAGGGAAGACACTAGAAGATCCATTACTTAGGAAACAGAATATTTTCTCATGGCAAGATTTTATTTCATAAAATTGTAGGTCAGATGACCCATTTGCAGGTTTTGTATCTTATTTGTGAACTTGGTAAACTTTTTTTAAAAATTTTTAAATGTTTATTTATTTTTAAGACAGAGAGAGACAGAGCACAAGAGGGGGAGGGGCAGAGACACAGCATCTGAAACAGGCTCCAGGGTCTGAGCTGTCAGCACAGAGCCCGATGCAGACCTCAAACGCACGAACCATGAGATCATGACCTGAGCCGAAGTTGGATGCTCAACCGACTGAGCCACCCAGGTGCCCCAAACTTGGTAAACTTGTAAGATCATGTTATTTAAACCCTTTAAGATAGCATATTGTTCAAACCCCTCTAGTAATACCAAGTAACATTTAACATAGGTCTTCAAATAGGGAAAGAATTGTTTTAAAGGTCATTGATTTCCATAGATTTTATTTAAATGATATTTTCTTACAGATACATATTATGAGTAGGGAAAATTAAAATTATTCATGAAGACTTTGCCACAGAAGAATACTAAGGTTAAATTAAAAAGGATCCTGCACGAGAATTAAGGGGACTTGTGAAAAATATCTCAAATGGTCAAAGAATATTTAACCTTTGCTACATAAATAAGAACAGAGGAAAAGCACAGTGGGGAGAGGTAAGGTTAGTGTAGGAAATATGTGCATTGAAATAAAAGACTATAACAATGAAAGTGCCCTTATATTTGTTCATATTATTCTCATGAGAAAGGCTTTTGAATAGGTTTTTGAATCTCATATAAAAGAAAGAATGAAGAAGTTTCATCCAACTGCAGTCATACCAATTTTTTTAAATGGAAAAGTCTAAATTAAATGAATCATGACCCTGAAAAATATCTCAAGTTCATAGTCATTATATTTTGAATGGACCACAACTGCCACAAACCTTCCCCTAGAGTCAACAAATAAATCAATTAGAATCTCTGGCAAAATTAGTCAAACCCATAACATAACTTTGAAAAGAAAGGACTTGAGTAGTCATGAAATCATAGAAAATATAATCATAATCTCTGGATTTAGAAGGGAGCTTAGTGATCTTGTATTATAATAATTTCTTATCACTTTTTTTCTTTTTTTGCCTTGCTTTCTATTGTCTAGGGGTATTTCTAAACTCTACCATCATACTTGCCTACCTTCTAAACTAGATAAATCTGAACATAAATTGTATTTTTATTAATGACTCAAACTTGTCAACCTAAAGATGAGTGCATTGGTTGTCTATTGCTGTGTAACAAATTATCACATACTTAGTGACCTGTAAAGCACTGATTTATATGCTTATAGTTTCCATGGGTCAGGAGTTATCACATTTTAGTTAGTACTTGGTGCAAACTTGGTTTCAGAAGGCTGAATCCAAAGTGTTGGCTGACTGTATTCTCATCTGGAGCTATGATTAGGAATATTCTGTCAACTAACTAGCTGCTGGTAGAATTCACTTTCTTGTGATTATAGGACTGATGTCCCCAATGTCTTGCTGGCTGTCTTCACAGACTGCTTTCTTCTCCAGAGACTACACTTGGGTCGTTGCCATGTGGTCCCCTCTATTTCAGGGATTGAGAACGGTTTGCATCTCAAATCTCTTTCGTGCTTTAATTCTTTCTAACTTCCCTCCAAAACCAGCTCAGGAGATTAGGTCAAACCCACTTGAATAATCTTCTTATTTTAAAGCCAACTGTGTCTTATAGCATAGCCTATTCCTGAGAATTAAATCCACTATATTCATAATATTCATAGACTGTTTATGACAGGAGAGTGGGAAATCTTTTTTTTTTTAATTTTTTTTTTTACATTTTTATTTATTTTTGAGAGACAGAGACAGAGTGTGAGTCGGGGAGGGCCAGAAAGAGAGGGAGACACAGAATCCGAAGCAGGCCCCAGGCTCTGAGCTGTCAGCACAGAGCCCTACGCGGGGCTTGAACCCACGAACTGTGAGATCATGACCTGAGCCGAAGTTGGACACCCAACCAACTGAGCCACTCAGACGTCCCAAGAGAGTGGGAAATCTTGAGGGTCATCTTAGAATTCTGCCTACCACAGAGTTATAAGGAACAGTAAGAACATAGACTTTGAAGTCAGATAGGAAAGGGTTTGAAAAACCTAACTTCATGATCTGGTACGTAATAGGTGTTTAATAAATGCTTGTTGATTGAATTATGACTATGTGAATAAATGCACAAATAAACAAGGAAATGTGCAAATAAGTGAACTTTTCAAAACCTGTTTCGCCCTCTAGGAAAGGAAAATAATGGCATCTAATTGAAGAAAACTTACAAAAATGAAATGAAATTATACATAAAAAGCTTTTGGTACATAGTTGGCACTCAATAAATCAGTATCTATTCTTAATCTTTCTATAGTGGCATAATATCTGGGCTTACCATGTCTTTAATGACTTCTAATTTCCCCCATTTGCTGTGGCAGCCTGCTGTTAAGATCAATAGGGATGCCAAGTTTTGAATTTTTGCTGACCTTCTAATCACTTTTTCTTCTTTTGCTTTGTTTATAGACTCTATGGTTCAACGACTTTTATTAAAGTCTCATAGCATTAACAGCCAATCATATTGTTTTCTTTTTTATGCTTGGGAAATTAATTATATCAATCAGATGATGGGAAGTTACAGCAAAAATATATATTTTTCATATCTAGTTTTCATGCAATGTGTTGCAAGTAGGCTGTGGGTCTCATCCATGTATCAGGATCCAGGCTGATGGAAGAGATTTCACTGGGACAATGCTGATCTCAAGGTAGAGAAAGGAGAAACATGGTACAACAACTCAATGGCTCTTAAGCTTCTGCTCAAACATGGCACTCAGATTTCCTTGGGGACTCTAAATCACACCATCAAGGGGAACATCAATGGGATAGGAATATGTAGTCCTTCCACAACGAGGAGAAGCAAACGTTTAATATACTCATCACATTTCAGTGTCATTTTTGTGTATTTGACTATTTTCAGTTGTGCTGTTCATTTTTGCTATATCAGGGGCGGTTCTGTTGCCATCACAATATCATTGGTGCATGTGTGTTTGTGATGTTTTGTGGAAGTAGTAATATTGTGCTTATTTTAGAATTTATCTCAGGAAATATATATTTTTAATAAAATCACAGCTAACACAAATATTCTGAAAAACATCACTTGATTATTTTTAAATAATAATCAATTTAGAGATTTATTTTTAAAGCATGCTAGCCACTTTTGTTTACTGACAAACCAAAGCAACACTCCATTCAAAACCTTTCAAAAATGAGAAGACAATTCTTCAGAAATCACATTCATCAATAACATATATTGGAAAGTAAAGTGAGTCAAAAGTACATTTGTTCCACGGTACTATCAATAGTTTATACTCTCAATTTCTATTTCCTGATAATTTCAACAAAATTATACACATCAGTTCCAATGATCAATGATAGATTGCATTGTTATTTCTATTGCATTGATTGAAGAAACAGAAGGTATGATATAACATAGAGACCTGGATAAATGCAGAAATTTCTATATACTTCCTTTCTTCATATCGAAAGGGAATCAGATGGGGGTGCCTGGGTGGCTCAGTCAGTTAAGCGTCAGATTTCAGCTCAGGTCTTGATCTCATGGTCAGTGAGTTTGAGCCACACGTAGGTCTCTATCTGATGATGCGGAGCCTGCTTGGGATTCTTCCTCTCCCTCTCTCTCTGCCCCTCCCCTACTTTCTCTCTCTCTCTCTCTCTTTCTCTCTCTCTCTCAAAATAAACTTAAAAAAAAAAAAAGAATCAGATGTTTCTGAATATTAGAGAAGTTAGCCACAAAATGATGTATTATTACGTTAACAATATATTGACCATAGATCAAATTACACCCTCTACCCTAAAATAACTTTAGTTTTTTAAATCATGCAAAACACTTGTTTGGCAACATAAAGGATTTTTCTCCATAAAGTTTTAAATGATTCCTTAATTTTATCTGAAACACAGAGGCCCTCTTGTGGCCATCTCTAGGCATTTGCACTAACAATTTCTAAAGAACAGTTTGACTTTGCAGGAAGCACAGGGCCATTCAGGTGGAGCATAGCCTGGGGCACGTTGAATTTCTGAGGTCCTCAGTGTCTGTAAAAAATTACCAAAAAAGAAATCTAAAAATATATAATATATAATATGATATAATATAATACAGTGCATTTTAAATTCTTTAGCACACACAAACAAAAATACAATGGAATATAGTTTCACTCTTTAAAATGAGAGAAGAGATTAAAAAGAACTATTAATTCACAGTGTATGATTGGTGTGCAGTCTGTTAATAGGATCAAATTTAAAGGTGTATGAGAATCAGCTTCCAGAGAAGTCAGTCCATCTTTGTGATTGCGGCACAGCTCTTTTCATTGAAACTTTTAAAACTTCTATATTTGGGGGCGTCTGGGTGGCTCAGTTGGTTAAGCGTCCAACTTGTGGTTTTAGCTCATGTCATGGTCTCGTGGTTAGTGGGTTTGAGCCCGGTTTGAACCCTGTGTCAGATTCCATACTGCAGAGCCTGCTTGGGTTTCTCTCCCTCCCTCTCTCTTTGCCTCTCTCTCTCTCTCTCTCCTTTTCTTTCTCTCACTGTTAAAATAAATAAATAAACTTAAAATAAATAAAGCTCCCATATTTAAGTTCCTCTGTTCTTATGAAGCCTGGGTCAAGTGCTCCTCCCTCCTAACTATCCCAATTCCAATTCCTTGCCTCAGCTCCCAACCCCACCCTGCTTAGTCTTGTGAACAGATAAATTGTCTCAAAATGCAACCATAAACGGAGAGAAAAAGTCTTGTATATTCAACACAGAACAGAGCCTTCTCTGTTCCTTTCCCTTTCCCTCTCCCTCCTATGTTACTCTTGATTCTGTGCTAATCCTGAAAAATAAAAATAGAAATGGGTAGTGCTTTGGACAGGAAATAAATAGTAGGCGTTGTCCTTAAACTTCCATGTCCACTAAGAATACAGATTCCTCCGTTCTGCAGCCAAAGACACTGATTTACGGGGCTGACTTGTGGTTCTGTGAAACTGGATTTTAACATCCCTTCCAAGTTTTTCTGGGGCCAGTTAGCTAGAGAAAATGATTCTTTGCCCCGGCTGCAGAATCCACTGGAGAGCTTTGAAATTCTCATTCCCAGGACCCACCCCAGACTACTTCAATCAGAATTTCTCAGGATGGGTCCAGGCACCCCCCCTACTGACTCTAATGTGCAGCCAATTTGAGAACTACTGGGCCACAGCACAGAAGGATGGATGTCAGACTTCAATCTGCCTCAAACTACCAGAGACGCACCTGAAGTTCCACACAGTCAGGTTTACGGACTCATTGCAGTGAGGGGGATGGCGTGCCAAAGGAACAGTGGTGTCCCACAGAACAAACGCAAATTGAGTTATTTTAAGACACAGAAGTAGGGCCGGGTTGAGTGTCTGAATGGGCTCGAAGCAAAGCAGAGCGTGTGTAAAGGAACCAACATGGGCCTGCACTGCAAAGTGGACCCCAAGTCCTGCTCCCTTGAAGACAATAATGTCAAGATAGATGTGCAGTGCTGTCTCCAGACACCCTTCCTCTGAAGCTCTGCACCCTGATTGTCAGTGAGGACTGCTTTTCTGTGTCAAAGTGTGTTAGATCCTCCAGGCAAGAGAGGAATATCTCTTTCTCACCGATAGGATTCCAAACGGCAAAGTTTGTGACAGACCGTGATTTTGAAGAACAAAGTTTTTTCAGTGTGTACAAAAGCAGCTGTCACTCAAAGAGAGGGAAGAGACACTTTACAGATGCAGTATGTCCTTGGGAGAAATATTGAATCCTGTTAATTTTGTAGCTGGCTTCCTCTCTATTATTCTAGCCTCATAAATGGCAGGGCAGTGTTTACGTTCCAAACTAATTTTTAGTTTTTTAGAAATGGCATCTGCCCACGGGGTTGCTTCCAGAAGGAAAATGGAACAGGAAAAGAGGGTCATAGCATGTCAGCATGTAGATGTCACCCATGCATTAATTCAGCAAGACTTATTGAGTGCCTACTTTGTGTTGGGACCTTGGCAGCATCCTGCAAATTTAACAATGAACAATACTCAGTACTTGCCCTTGAGATACTTACATGCTGGTTGGAGAAAAACACATATAAGCAATTGCAACAGAGTATGGAAGAGCTGTAACTAGACTTTAGAATATCCATGAACAATTAACCCAGTCTTGGGTATTTAGGGAACTGGAAAAAAAATGTTACCTGAGATTATAGAAGATGGATGATTATGGGGGTGGGGCTGGGGGGTGGAACCAGGACCAGAAAGTGGTAGCAGATGGAACAAGACTTTGAAAACAGAATTATCTGGCCTCTAACCCACTGACTGGGTATCACTCTAGCTCTGAATTGCAGCTTCTCATCTGGGAAGTAAGGGTAACAAAACAGAGGAACGTTCACTGAGTGCCAGACAGAGTTCTAAGTAATAGAATTCCATCAGCGAACAAGAGACAAGCTCTCTGCCCCTTACAGAGCATGCACTAAGGTGCAGGGTTGCCAAAAATAAATAATAACCATCATTGAAATGTAAATTATTTGGTATGTTAGGTCATAAATGCAGAGTGAAGGAAGTTGGACATACCAGTAGAGAAAACCTAGGAGAAGAGGCAGGTTGAGGATTCAATGATATGACGTCCGTCCAAATGCCTAGACATTACACAGGGACATTCTCATGACATTAAATCACACAAGTTATGTTTGCCTCAGAGAAAGGGGAAACCCTACACCTGCACATCACTTAGCCACGACTTTGACCTCACCCCAGTATTTCCCTTGTCTTGTGAACTACCACTATTCTAACTTTAGTGAGCCTGAATTTGTACCTTAGCAAAACTCTCATTTTATAGCATAACCCTGGGGTACAACTCAGAGGAGATTCCTCTCTGAGAATATTTCTGGGCAAGCTACCAGACAACAGTTGACAATTCTTGTAAACACTGGTACCAGTTGGAGAATTTCAAGTTGGGCCTTTTTTTTTTTTTTTTTTTTTTTTTTTTTGCTTATAATGCTCTAAATTGCCCTTGGCTTATTCTGCCCCCTTTCTTTGATTCTCTGCTTCAAGCCAAAATTTGACTGAAACAGTGGTTCTCAACATGCTCCCTTAAGGTCTATAGCACTCTATTCTTGAGTTCAGTTATGGCACTTCTGTACCCTCCCAATACCCGCCCCATGACTCAAACTGTGCAGAAGGAATTTTACTTCTCACATTTACTAAGGTGAGGGAGTGCTCTGTGCATTTGGTGGACAGAGGTCAGGGATGCCAAATGGACATGAGCCAGTTCAAGTCACTTAAAAAAATATATATTCCATTCAAAATGTCAATAACACCTCCTTAACAAACACTGGGTTAGGAAAATAGAACTTTCTCCACAAAATTTAGATATTTTGAAAATTGGATTATGATACCCTCAAAGTCTACTTAACTTAGTTGTTATGATGTTTCTATTTTACCTTCAAAATAGGGGCACCTGGGTGGCTGAGTTGGTTGAGCATCCAACTCTTGATTTCAGTTCGGGTCGTGATGCCAGGGTCATGGGATTGAGCCCTGTGACAGGCTCTGCACTGAGCATGGGACCTTCTTAGGATTCTCTCTTTCTCTCCCTCTGCCCCTCTACACCATTCTCACTCTCCCTCTCTCTAAAAAATAAAAATAAAAATAAATAAATTTAAATAAAATAGAATATACAATGTGATATTGCCTATGTGTTCATTTAAGCTACATTTTTTTTAGAAATAATCAATTGCTATAATCATGAATGAATAAGAATTTGATTAAGATAACTATGGTTAACATTGTACGTTTTGTTAAATAGAATAATAAATGTTAGAATTTTTTATTTGAAATATTTAGTGCTTAATAGTTAGCAAATTGATGGATATAATGGGCTTTCCTTAATGAAATTGATGTTATTCAAGATAAGGTAAGATTGGTCTGAATTATAAAATTTTATAATTTTATAAAATTATGAAAATAATTTTATACCACAGAGGGGTAAGAATGTTAACAATAATTAATAATTATTATTAACATTAATAATTATTTATTATTAATTGCTAAGTAAATGGTCCTGTTTTGCAGCCACTACTCTGAAGGGTTCTTGATATTCCTGGGTAGCTAAATTGTGGCACAGTAGCTCTAATTATAACTCAATATTTATGCATCACCAATTTGTGTTTGATCAATTTGCAGTATTATCCTAAACTGTCAGTCTCTTAAACAAGAATAAGAGAACATTTAACTAATTGAGCTGGGACAAATATCAATGAAGTCAACATCACACTTCCCTCCCACCTCCTGCTCTTTTCCCCATCCCTGTTCTTAAAACTCATGTCTATTTGTATTAGATATGAATTAGAAATTTTGTTTCGCAAAATAATAAATAAGATAATGGAGAAATAGATACGTCCATTCCCTTCCTTTCTTCTCCGTAGGTTGGTAGCAACATGGTATGGTGGGAGCCAAGCCAACATTCTACATTTGAATCCTGGCTATGTCACTCACTTGTGACATTTAAGCAAGGTACTCACTCTTTCAAAACTCCAGTTTCCTCTCATAAATTGGGGGCAATGTGCCTACCCCACAGAGCAGTGAGAGGATTCAATAATTCAGTGCTTATAAAGGGCTAAGCATAAAAAGCCTGGTTCATTCTAGGCGATAAACTAGATGTTTATCTCATTCATTTACTCTTTTTGTGTGCAGAAAACATAACCCTAGAGAAATGGCTCCTACTCTCTTTTGTACTTGTACCATTTAACAGACTGCTAGACCCAGAGTTCGTGTTCAATGTATACCTATTGAATTTAACATTATTTTCATTGGAATTTGGCTATAGTTTGACACTAGAAACTGACATTTTGGAATCTGTCCATATGTCTGCTGTATTATTTCTCTTTCTGATGCTTTTTAAAAGAGCAATGTCAATGGAATATACTCTCTTAATTAGTAAAGGAATTACTGTAAAGATTTAAGCCAATGTCTTTTTTTTTTTTTTTTTTTTTCAATAGAGCAATTGAAGACAGTCCAGGCTTACCCAGGATGTAGAGTTTCATGTTATGTGCCTCAAGTTAATTCATTTTTATGTATTCTTAAAAGTACC
This sequence comes from Panthera pardus, assembly GCF_024362965.1. Lineage (NCBI taxonomy): Eukaryota > Metazoa > Chordata > Mammalia > Carnivora > Felidae > Panthera > Panthera pardus. The sequence goes on from NW_026526688.1 coordinate 174,621,791, forward strand.
ATTTTCCTAAGAATCTTCATGACCTAGTGATTATAATATAAGATGGCAATTTGGCAATGTGTATCAAGAGCCTTAAAAATGCTTTCAGTAAGTAATCTCTTTTTTTATTTAAATTTTTAAAGTTTGTGTGTTTATTTTGCGAGAGAGAGAGAGAGAGAGAGCACATGAGGCACGTGCTACACCCAGACTGATTCCTTTGATAACCTAGGTGAGAGGCCATACCCAAGACATGACCCATTTTTTCTATATATACTTTTATATTGTTTGACTATTGCAATAATGTATGCTATTTTTTTTTTTTTTTAATTCTGGAAAGGTCAGAGAGTGTGTGGGGGTGAAGGGATGGGTGCCTGTGAGGGTAGGTACATGAAGCATGTGAATGAATTCATGCGTGAGAAGCAAGTGTGTGCGTGATAGTGTATGCATGCATGTGAGGATGTACACGCGGAGGTAAGACTGTGTGGGGATTTGCGAGATGTGCGTGGGAGGGTGTGCGTATGCGTGGGGGTGCCTGGGGGGCAGGGTACGAGGACATGGTGGGGTGAGAAGACGTGTGTAAGTAAGGAGATGGGTGAGTGTGCAGCATGTGTGGGGATTTATAGATAGTGTGTGGGTGCCTGTGAGCACATAGGTGAGTGTGTTTATAGATATCTCTACACAGAGAAATAGAAATATTTCCTTCCAGAAGCAAAAGAAAAACTGGGAGAAAATACTCCAAAATGTTCAGAATAGTATTCTCTAGTGTTGGAACAAGAATCCTGGCTGTGTCACTCACTTAGGATGTGAGGCAAGGAACTCAATCTTCTGAATCTCCTTTCCTTTCTTGTAAATTGCGGGGAGCTACCTACCTCACAGAGCAGTTGGGAGGATGAAACAAGTCAGTGCTTGTAAAGGACTAAGCATAAAGCATTACAGGTGAATAAACTTCACTTTTCTGTTACTTTGTAGTTCGAAAAACTGGATATTCCAATCTGTTTTCTTCATTCCAAGGACACCTGGAAAATATTGTACCTTTCTGGAAACATGTAAAAATAGTACAACATTGACTAAGTGTTTCTTAACAGGAATGTATTTGAAAATTGGAATCCTCTTTTTCAATGTGTAACCAAATGGGAATCTAACTCCTTGGTTAATTTGTAGAAGGAAATCTGGTGTTTGAAATTCAGAGCCCTATAAGTGTTTAACTTTTCATGTGATTTCATTAATTCTTCTCGTATTTAATAATCAAAGCTAATCACTACTGATGCTGACAAGCCCAGGCCGTGATGCTTTTGTATGAATGAAATGGTAATACTCATGTCATACCCCATTCATATCACGTTGTTTTAGCTAAAGCTAAAGCCTCAGGTTTCCCAAAGTCTCAAAGCTTATGCACTAGACATCAACAGGGTTCATCAGTGATGGAGGGGCTTTGGTAATTGTTATTTTTTTTTCTTTTAGTTTTGTGGCTTTTTACAGCTTTTTTTTTGACGATGAGTCTTACTTAAGGGCTTACTTAATAAGATTTCCGTGAAAACTGGGGCGCCTGGGTGGTGGCTTAGTCAGTTGAGCGTCCAGCTTCAGCTCAGGTCATGATCTCACAGTTTGTGAGTTCGAGCCCTGCGACGGGCTCTGTGCTGACAGTTCAGAACCTGGAGCTTGTTTCGGATTCTGTGTCTCCCTCTCTCTCTGCTCCTTCCCCCGCTCGTGCTCTCTCTGTCTCTCTCTCACAAAAATAAATAAACATTAAAAAAAATGAAAAAAAACAGATTTCCGTGAAAACTGATTTAAGAGTAGGTTGTTTTCCAAAGGTAAAAAGGCCCTGAATTCTTCCAATGGTACTTCATGTTCTCTGCACTGCCTCATTTCACTACTAATAAAACACGAGATTTTCCCTATTTCAAGATACCTTTTTAAGAAAAGAAAAGTTGGTGGCAGCGGATGGTGGATGTTATTCTATTTTTAATTTATTCCAAGCTTCTCTGTTTTCTTACTGATTTGCTATCATCAGCATCAGGTCACTGCAACCCAGTTTATTTTGTGTTGTTAGCTGCAGGCTCTACAGCATGTGCATAATGTGAATTTGTTGCTTGGAGTCTGGCACAACTAGTTTACTTTTATGTAGATAACGATAAAAAGGGGGGTTCTGTATAGCCTATCTTTCCTTTCCACTTAGAAAACGACCTCAACTGTTAACATGTAAACAGAGCAAACTCTATCACAAATGCTATTAAATTTGGCTGAACTCAAGACAATAATTCTTGCAGAATGTATATCTCTGAACCACAGAGGAGCCCTCAAACCCAAGAACGCCTTTTATGATCTGCTTCGTGCTTTTCCACCTGTCTCAAGTAGCACATCTATCAAAAAGACGGCCTTCAAACAACTTTACTTGGAAACCGCCAGTAAAATGTTGGCAGGAAAAGCCTTAAAACCTACCATGACCCCTCTCTATGGCAAAAGAAAGAGTGACCCGGCTTTACTAGGTTGTATCAAACCAGTGCTGTGGCTCAGGGAACACCTATTATCCCACTTGAATCTGAGCTCTTCGGAAAGATCATTCCTGCCGATCTTGCGGAGATGACGAGCCAGCAGGCGAAGTTTATCGGTGGAATTTGGGAGTGATTTTTTCCAGAAGCAAAGAAGTTCATGGATCTGTTCTGTGAGGTCACCAGGGGTCTTCAGTTTGATGAGCTGGACGGTGCTGTGGCGAAGAGGGAGGGAGGAGGAGAGGCGGGTGGCATTTTCTTCGGAGAGTTCCTCTGCCAGCCAGTACAGCAAGTTATCCCATAGGGCTTCTGTCAGGCACACAGGGACACACAGGGTTAGGACACTTTCTCGGGCCATGTGTTTATCTAACCATCCACACCTGTGCGTGGGAAGTCTAAGGGCTCTCTGCTTTGGCCTCTGAACAGTGGAAAGATTTGGAAACTCTCCGGCCCACTGTTGAAAGCCTTTGGATCCCTGCCATTTCAGGGGTCTTCTCCCCGAGGGAATCACCTATTGCAGGAGGACTAGAAATGCTCCTCAGGTTTTAACTCCCCTGAGATCCAGGAGGGCTTGTTGAGATGGATTTTAGGCACTGCCCCAGAGACTCTTATGAAGTAAAACTAGGGTAGGGGTAAAATTTGGCATTTTTAACAAGTTCCCAGGTGATGCTGGCACTGGGGTCCCCAACCATACTTTGAGTAAGTAGCACCATGTTAAAGGATACTTCTAGGTTCAAAACTATTTTTCTTAATTAGTACCGATCTGATACATAACTTATACCAGCAGAGGGTCGCTTGGGAGGTTCAGACAGTTAAGTGTCTGACTCTTGATTTGGGCTCAAGTCATGATCTCACAGTTTGGGAGATCGAGCCCGGTATTGGGCTCTGCTCTGACAAAGCCTGCTTGGGATTCTCTCTCCCCATCTCTTTCTCTGCCCCTCTTCTACTCACACTCTAAATAAATAAGCAAACAAAGTTAAAAAAAAATTATACCCACTACACAGTCCTCTCATCACCACCCAACTATACACACACACAAACTCCCCAAGATTCAACCCCAAAAGCAGTTCTGTGGAAGGTCCTTTATGCCAACATTTCCCCTGACCTTTGAACTATTTGGAACCACAAACATCTCCTCTGAATACATCCTGGAAGATGGTTAGGTCTACCACCTAAACTCATGATTCCATTTTTCTATTGTTTGGTTGTTATCTTTTTTTTTCCATTGTGTTACTCCCAGTTATCACTCCCAGTGAAACCCCTAAGTCCTCCTATCCTCCTGCCTCTGTGCCCCAGCCCAAGCCCGTACCACTATCCCAACTCTTGTCTGATGTCAGTAAGCATTCTGCATGTGTACCTTTCACTCAATGATTCCTTTGTGAGTAGATACCTACTCACATACACTGCACTTAACACACTATGAATCATGCCACTTTGGTGTGAAAACTACTCAGGAAACAGAGCCAACGCATCCTCGCTCTCCATTGTCACTTTCGAACCAACATTCTGCTTCCCTCATGCAATATACTCAGGCTACATGGGTAGGCCTTCCTCTCCCCGTCTGTTAAAACTCTGCGGAATCCTTTCTTTCTGGTCTTCCTAGTGCTCTCCTAATTACATCTCACAGCAAACGATTCTCAGTCTGCACCTTCTCTGATTTCCAGAAAGCATTTCACTCCCTCCCCCAGGTTCCGTGGCCTGCCCTCATTCTCCGCACCTCTCTTTCCCTTTCGTTGACTCTCTTCCTCCTGATTCTGCTGAATTACTACTTCCTCTATCTGGCCTTTTCTTTTTCTGTCCTCTCCCCTGAATGAATTCATCAACATTCACTTTCATAACCATTTCCTCTAATGTGAAATATACCAGCCCTGGTATATCTTCATCCTTGGCTTTGTTTCCCTAAACCCTGGGACAATTCATCTCCTAATTATCTTTACCAGTATATATCACAGCCAACCCGAGCTCCGTATTTCTAAAGTCACAATCAGCTTTGGGCTTTTTCTGTCTGCACCTGATCCTTCTTCACTCTGTGCACTTGTTAGTGAATATGACCACTCAGCTGAGTAAGCTGAAACATGTAACATTATTCAAATTTCTCAATGCCTATTTCTTAACCCCCACACCCATGTCCTAACTCTAAATATAGCTCACATATTTCCCCTCCTGACCAGCCTTACTGACAATCTCAGTCATGTCCCACCTCTCTTCTTCTGGAGTATTGCAGGCACCAGGAGTCTAAATGCCTGCTACCAGTGCTGACCCACCTTAGTCCTCCATCAACTCCTAGACGGTTGCAAAGTCTAATCTGATTTTACCCATTTCTTGTTAATACGTGTCACGTAGCTTCCTCCTATTGCTTGAACTTCTTAACTTGGCATTTAAAACTTCTAGTTTTAGCCTGCTATAACCTCATCTACCGCCATCCTTCCCTCAGCAGCTTGGTTTTGAGAGATGGTGCACTGTCGCAACCTAGGACTTCCTAGTACACATAGCCTTGTGGTCTCTGGCAGTTGTTGACAATAGTAGAGGGAACGCTTTTCTGTGGGCATCAAACTCTTCAAACATTAACAACACGACTAAATTTACCAGGCTTTCATCTACCACTGTTGCTTTTTTAGATTTGTGGTTGGGTTTTCTTGGTTTTGGCTTTGGTACATTTACTTTTGTTTTTGCCACATCATCTGCTCTTTCTTTGAAAATGGTTTTTATTGCCTCTGAGATGGTGCATAACCCTAAGGTGTATGCCCATCCTCACTTTTAAAGTAATTCAGCAAAGCCTGCACATTTTCTGTACAAATTCACAAAGGTGACCCCTGAATGGAATGCTATGCCATCAGCCGTGGGCCTGACACAAGGTAGTTGAAAGATACTCAAGTTTTGAAGGCCAATAAAGTATTGCCTTAGTGACCATTAACATTATAAAATGAATTGTTTCAAAGCCTAAAGCAGAATAAAAATGTTAAATTCTACCCTGAAGCCTTTATCACTGTTATGTAACTGAATAATTCATAACCATGATCAACTCCTAGATGTTTCTTTCCTTTTTGTGGTTTCATACCAATATACCTCTCTTTAAAATCTACTGGCCTTGGGGCTCCTGGGTGACTCAGTCGGTTAAGTGTCCAACTTCGGCTCAGGTCATGATCTCACGGTTGGTGAGCCCGAGCCCCATGTCGGGCTCTGTGCTGACAGCTCGGGGCCTGGAGACTGCTTCGGATTCTCTATGCCCCTCCCCAACTTGTGCTCTGTCTATGTCTCTCAAAAATAAATAAATGTAAAAGAAAATTAAAATCTACTGGCCTCAAATGTAGAATTGAAGTGACCACATCTTAACTCACAATTTAATAGAAAACATTTCAGAACAAACTGTAGTTATTTACCAAACTAAGCAATTACTAGGTATCTTTGTAAAATAATACTTAGCAGGTTCATATTTCTTGTAGATTTTAACCATTTTAATTACATTCACATTTGAGAATGTTTTGTGCACGTGGTTTATGTGCACATGACTTCCAAAGGAAAACTCATTTATTTGTTGTTTATGATTGTTTGTGCAAAGTCACTCCTTCTATCCTTTTGTATACAATGATTCATATACATATAAAATATAAGAGGAAAAATAGCACCACTGTAATGAGGACAAAGCGAATATTTCTTACCTACAGGATCTGTAGAAATTCTTTTGGTACTCTGTGGACGGCTGATTAATTTTTTATGCTATTGGAGGAAAGGAACACAGAATAAGCAGAAGAAATCATTAATTTGTGAACAAGCTGCAAGTAAAAATCCATCTGAACCTCACCTCTGTTTGAAAGGAGTACTGAACTGCACACTTTGCAAAAATAGATTCTGTATTTAGGCATGCATGCTCAGAATTGCTTTCCAATGATAAAGCAAAATATATTAACCCAGATCTTTCAGCAAATTTAAAACTACATATTTAAATATTATTATAGCAGTCACATTAACTCTGAATAAATATTTTCCAGTTTCAAATTTGAAGCTGTTAAAAAATAAAATTATAATATAATTAATATAATATAATATAATATAATATAATATAATATAATATAATATAATGAAATAAAATTTGAAACTCTTAAAAGCAGCAAACATAAAGCAAGCTACCTCTATGCAACAAATGCAGTATTTTGTAAAAGCCCTCATGGGGAAGGCACCTTGCCCCAGCACTCAGCACAGGGCCTGAGTACTCAAACAGTAATTTTTGTAAATGAATGAGTGAATCAATGTGCATACACGATGCTAAAAATAATCATGTTTTTGAGCAGATATTATTCTAAAACCAATATTTTTTTCAAGAATATTCAAATATATAATCATTACTTTTCTCCACTGTCTGCAGAACGGTTTGTTCTCAGTTACCAGGGGATCATGGAAATAGCACAGGAGATAAAGTAACAACACCTGGGTTTGGAAAATTTCTCAGTGCTCTGGACAATTTATTTGCCTCTCTTAGCTCAGCTCTGAAAGGTGATTTATTAAAAAAAAAGTCTCAAACACCTGTCTACAAATGTTCAGAGCAGCTTTATTTGTGTCAGTCCCAAACTGGAAACACCTAAAAGTTTCTGCAGTAGTGAACGGTCAAACGGACTAAGGCACATCCACACTACGGGATGCTATTCCATAATAAAAGGGACAGAGCATTGATACAGGCAACAGCTTGCATGGACCACAGGGAATTATGCTGAGTGAAAAACTCCAGTCTTGAAAGGTCACATATTCTATGATTCCATCTGTATGAAATTTTTGAAATTACAGAATTATAGGAATGTAGAATAGATTAGCAATTTCCAGGAGTTACAGATGGTGGAAGACAACCATAAAGGGGGTTGCACAAAGGAGATCTTTGTGGTGAGAAAATAGTTCCGTGTCTTGATTGCAGTGGTTACACAATCTACACATGTGATAAAATGTGTCTAGAACAGTGTCTAGAACTGTACACACACACTGGATCAATGTGAACTTCTGGGTTTTGACATTGTGCTATAGTTATGTAAAATGTAACCACTGAGGAAAACCAGGCTTCTCTGTACTGTATTCTCCAACTTCCTATGGATCCATAATTTTTGCAATAAAAACCTTTTTTCCAAGGAGCAAGTTTAACTACCTTTTAATTATTTGGAACATACAGATAATACTGAAGGAAAAAATACCTTCTACAAATAATTTTCCAAGTTTCATGTAGGTTTTTAGAAGGCGGTCTGTAAAACCTGACATAGATTTACATACATGCACAAGCATTCGTGACAGAAACTGCTACCGTAGTGATTTACAATGGAAACAAGTTTTGCATGCGTTCACTGTAAAGAATATTTCAGGGGCGCCTGGGTGGCTTAGTTGGTTAAAGTGTCCGACTTCAGCTCAGGTCATGATCTCACTATCCGTGAGTTCGAGCCCCATGTCAGGCTCTGTGCTGACAGCTTGGAGCCTGGAGCCTGCCTCAGGTTCTGTGTCTCCCTCTCTCTCCGCCCCTCTCCTGCTCATGCTCTCTCTCTGTTTCTCAAAAATAAATAAATGTAAAAAAAAATTTTTTTAAAAAGAATATTTCAGTGATCCTACCTAAGGTACTGGTATGAACAATGAAGTTGTTGATAAGCTAGTATTTCTCATTGATACCGTCCAAATGGTCAAAATAACACACATATAAAAGCATACACACTAATATGTTACAGAATTTCAGAAAATTAAGACCTGTAATCAAAGTTAATTTTTAATGACAATGTATTCATACGATATTTAATGCCATCAATTTTTATTGTGAAAATGTCATTAGCTATAAATGCCTCACTCCTGTAAGAATGCGCTCAAGGCAAATGCCTCTACCATTTAATGTAAGAGTTGAAATTTTTCTTACATTTGAATATTTTCCTCTCTAAACTACTGAATTGCCAAGTGCCTGGTCAAAGGCAATCCTCACATATCTTCAAAATAAAAACTTTTTTTAAAGCGCTTACTTCACAGCAATGATACAAGGGTAATCTAAGTGTGTTATGCTAACACGTCGCACACTGGTTCACAGGAAGATTTCAATACAAGTGGATTAAATGTGAATGTCACATTTTGTGAGTATTCTTGTCACATACATCATATAAACATGTATATAAATTTTCCTTTAAGAAGTTTTAATCGGAGGGGTGCCTGAGTGGTTCAGTCAGTTAAGCGTCCAACGTTGGCTCAGGTCATGATCTCACGGTTCGTGTGTTGGAGCCCCGTGTCGGACTCTGTTGCTGATGGAGCAGAGCCTGGAACCTGCTTGGGATTCTACGTCTCTCTCTGTGTCTGCCCCTCCCCCCTCTCAAAAATAAATAAACATTAAAAAAAGTTTTGAGGTGCCTGGGTGGCTCAGTTGGCTAAACCTCCAACTTGGGGTCAGGTCATGATCTCGCGGTTCGTGGGTTCGAGCCCCGTGTCAGACTCTGTGCTGACAGCTCAGGGCCTGGAGCCTGCTTCATGTTTGGTGTCTCTGTCTCTCTCTGCCCTCCCTGCTTGCACCCCCCCAAAAAAAAAATAAACATTAAAAAAAATTTAAGTTTTAATGGGAGGATATTAGGAAATAACATAAGAACAGCAAAAGTTCAAGTATATTAATACTACAGAATTGCAAAATAAGCAGACATAACTTGTGAAACATCAACTATATGCTTAAACCTCTCAAAAAAATTGAGAAATAGCAATTTAAATAATGAAACAGATTCTATCTTTCCCATCAAAGGGCATATGGCCTGCATTGAGCCTGGGACAAGAGATACTGTTTTGTCTTTGTATAAATAATGACCTCCTACCCCTGTCCTTCTTTCTTCAGAAATGTCTCATAGCATCATGATGCACTGAGAGTGATTCTAGTGTTTAAATATATGTATTATTTTCCCATACGTGAAAATGCAAGCCAAGTCCTTCTTTTGGGGCTCAACCTTAGAAAGAGTGGATTGTAGCAGCATGGAAATCTCGGACTCTTGGACACTTGAAGGCACTATGCTGGGTCTCCCACTTGGCCCCTTCATCAGGGATTTTTAGTGTTCCCTTCTCTTTCCCTCCATTTCCCTTCCTTTTTTTTTTTTTTTTTTTCTTTTGTTTGCATGATTTTTGTCTCTGCACTGTTTTTGCCTTGCTCACCATCTTTCAGATCTCACTGGTTCTCAAGGTCAGGTCTCGGCTGAAAGGGGAGTCTCTGCTTGTCCCACATAGTGTTCCCTCCCACAGATCCCCAGTATCTACATGTGGATACCTGGATGCCTTCCTTGGTGGCAGTAGCTCTAATTTTTTCCTACTTTTCTCTCTTCCCTGTTCCAATCCACAGGTGTCATTCTGTTGCATTTTCTCAGGTTTTACTATTTGCTAAAGGAAGGGTTGCTATATATGTTAATATTGTGTATTTTATTTTGCTGAATGCAATTTCTTAAATGCCATCTTCAACTTGTCACTGCTCAGGAAGATGGTTGGCAAAATCTAAACCTGTCTCCCAAGCTCTCCCTAGTACACATCTACCTTGTAAAAGGGTGTAGTCGGGTGTGGGTAGCACTTTTCCCTTCCCTATGAACCTCTCAAAGCCATCAATGTAAAATTATTAGTAACTCAAATATATACAGATGTGTCTTATTTATACTGCTAGGTGAAGCACAGGCCTCATGAAATTAAAAGTGGTTAAAATTTTTTTGGAACCAAAGAAAAGTATTCACACCTGAAATGGGTGTTAGGTCTAGTTTTATAGGCCACTGTTGTTAAGACTCAGTTGCTGACTATTCTTTCCATGTTGCCTAAATACAACCCTGTTACTAACACTTGAAGCATACCATTTATTTATCTGTTTGTTTATTATTTTACCCCACATTATTTCCCATAGCACTTTCAAAAGTTTCCCTTCATTGTGCTTTTCACCACTCCAAGAACTTGCCATGATCAGTCTGGGCTCTGTTTGTTAGATTGTAATGTCTTTGGGAACCAATAAGGTATCTTGTTCCTATATTAATTCTTCACAGTGCTGTAAATGGTATTGCATGCATGGGGTAGTATAAACTGTTTATGTGATGATATCTTCTCTTGACTTGAATGATCTCCTCCTACAAATCCTACCATATTTTTAAGGCACCAAATGCCACCTATTTTATCAACTACTCTAGTGCCTGGTTTCTTATTGGAGAATTTACACACTATCACTCAATTTATCTTTTAACTTAATATTATCTTGTGGTGTTGTTAATGCCATTCATAAATGCCTGTTTTCCCTCCCCCAATGAGGCTTTCAATACTTATTGTATCCTTTTTCTTTTTCAAGAAAATGAATAGTTTTATTAACAGGGCAACAGTTTTTTCCCTTCATGGTAGGGTTTTGACCCCAAATATTTGTCATCTGCTCCATAAATTAACTTATGGCTGGACTACTTATGGAACCTTGACGATACCTATTCCCTCTCCATTGTAGGGTCCAATGTAGACAGTCCTCACTTTTTCCCCCAACCCTTCAAGGGCCTTTATAAATACTTCTTTCATTTGATGCCCAGAATCCCCAAAAATGCACCAGGGTATTCCATCAACTTGTAGAGAATACCAAGACCTTATGTTCTATTCCAGTTTCTAAATCAAAGAAAGCTGAGTCAGGCTATCCAAACAAACTGACCAGTTACCTCAGTTAGTGAGTCACATGAAACTAAAATTTTGGACAAAACACGTCTCTCCTTCTTTGGCCTCACACAGAATTTTAAGTCTCAAATTATCGATAATACTATCTTCTGCTCCTTCGTCTGAGCCATCCATCCTAGCCATATCAGCCCCATTCACACCCCCAGCTGAAGTCTGGTCCCTTGTTCAGCTTTTTTAGCAGTCGTTTCATGGAGTTGGCTTCTAGAAATAATGTAGCTCCTTCAGCACCTCCAGAGCTGGAGAAATCCAATTCTAAGTATCATGTGTTACACACAGACCCAAAATTCCAGGAAGCTATTCAGTCACACGAGAAAGAGCAAAGCACCTCAACACAGACTAGGTTGATCAACACCTCACTGCCATCTTTAGAATCTCCTTGGCCTTATCTTTGGCCTTTGCATCGTTTAGTCACTCAATCCTCAACTCCATCATTTGGATTCTAAAGATGATTCAGAGTGCTTTCCTCTGAGGCCTTCAGCTGTTTTTTATTCGGATGAGTAGACTGCCCATTTTCCACAACTAACTCTGCACATAAGCTCTCCACTGCACTCTAGTGCAAGATGTAATACACTCTTGCATCTTGCTGATGACTGGAAGCAGAAACTGCTTGACATCTTCCTTAGACTCCAGCACATCCACTCTCTCTGGTTCTGACAGTTTGATGATGACCAACGGTTGCATTTTTCTTGCTACTCAAGAACTATAGTATCAATGTGAGTAGAGAAGCGTCAACAAAATGGAGACTTCGCTGTCAATCCGAGCTCTGCATGTTGGGGCCTCTTTCAAGACATGACTTGTGCCTCTGTTTAAATACATTTTTAGACCCTTGATGGAGGTGCTTCTTCCCAGGGTCAGAAACTACTATGTCAGAAAACCAAAACTGAGATAACTTTTGTGTCCCTATAAATGTTCTGCTTGACCAGAAATGCACTATATCCAGCTAGCCAATCCCCAAAGATCAAGCCAACTCTGGGCCTCTTACCTTAAACAAGATTGACCCCATGGCTCCAGCCAATCAGATATTTTCCATTTGTTTCTCCTTGTTTTTTATTCATCCTATAAAAGCTTCTTGCCTTCCACCCCATTTTGTAGTTCTCTGAGACTGTCTACTTCATGAAGTATTAAATAAGGTTTATATCACCTCAATTGTCTTCTTCAATCATTTTCAACACCTCTTCATGGACACGCTGCTCATAGAAACTATTATATACTTTTCTGTATCCTCTTTTATATCAATGCTCATATTTACCAAATGGTTGCCACACTATGCCCTCAATAAATACATGATAACCATGAAGACGCTTTGCGGACAATCCATGAGGATTATTATCATCCTAAATGTAAGGTCTGCAGTTTCAGCTGGGACCAGGGCTGCTCCGCCACGTTTTTATGTATCCCTGAAGACTTATCCAGTGTTCCCTACAGAGGATACTTCAAACTTTTACCAGTCTTTGCAAGACCTCTACTTCTCCCCTAATTTCCACTCTCTCAGCTAGGAGATTTATCTTCTCACTGAGAAAATAAAGCAATAGTTCTCAAACCTTAGTGTTCATGAAAATTACTCTGAAGAAAAAGGCAAAAAGAAGTAAGTATACAGCTTGATTCAGTTTGTCTCAGATAAGGCCATATTTGTAACAAGTGAACTGGGTGTTTCTGACACTAAAGTATGGTGGCTGCACTTAGAAAAACACTATCAAGTAGGACCTACATCACTTATCAACTTGTCCCCCAAATATATCCTAATGGATTCCCAGAAGAATGAAAGAACTACCTTTATCCAAAAAGTGATGAAGATTTCTCATATCGTATCAGGACCAAAGTGAAATTCTGATTGTTTCTTACCTACAGAACACTATAAGAAGACAGCAAGAATAATAATTTCTAATTCATAAATTACCTTGCAGGAGTCACACAGATGACTTAGCTCTGGTGCCCATCTCCTCATCCAGAAACTCTAGCTTCTGACACAGGCCACTCTAAGTATTTCTGGCAGTCCCCTAGGCTTTACTCTCTTGGTAGCTACAGTGTTGTCCTAGTAACCCCACAATGTCAGGCAATGTAGCCCATCCATGTTCCTCTTACAGGCATCACTGTTTCCCTTCCTGGGCCTACCATGTAGTGTGCCATGATGGCTTCTACCCATATTGCACTTGTGCTCCGGAGGTATCATAGGGGCACATTGTTGGACATCAGTGGTGACCACGGGTTTTTTCTACTGCTATCCTGCCATTGTTCTGCCGGCTCCCAATTTGCTCCATATGCAGCTCATGGTTTTCCCTCGTTTTCTCCTAAGCAAAGCAATTCTCCACTAGTGGCCACCCTGCCCCCTCCTGGTACGTACGTCGTGTGGTAAAATGTGATAGGATGAAGAAAGTGGTTCCCTCCCCATCGTGTTACATGACAGTAGAGTGATGTTGATTGTGCCCCGATGTGTCACAGAGGTCAGTGAAATGGGTCTTCTGTTTTTAAATTAAAACCTTTCCCTTTAGGACACAATCTTGAATCCAAGGGGCTGACCTGAGAAAGAGATTTCACTAATAGCTACAGCACTCCATTCTGATAACATCTGATGCTTTAAATATATATCAATATGCTATGTATTTAACATAGAGTATCTAACATATATTTATATGTATTTAATAAAATATATTTATATAATTAATATACAGTTGACCCTTGAACAATGCAGGTTTGAATTCCATGGGTCCATTTGTACATGGACTTTTTCGATAAATATAGCACAGCATAGTAAATGTATTTTCTCTTCGGAAAATGTATTTTCTTAATAACATTTGCCTTTCCCTAGCTCTCTTTATTGTAAGAATACATTATGTAATATATATTGCATACAAAATATGTGTTAATCTACTGTTTATATTATCAGTAAGGCTTCTGATCAACAGTGGGCTATTAGTAGTTAAGTTTGGGGCACCTAGGTGGCACGGTTGGTTAAGCATCTGATTCTTGATTTTGGCTCAAGTCATGATCTCAAAGTTCTGTGGGATCAAGCTCCATGTTGGGCTCTGTGCTGATAGCATAGAATCTGCTTGGCTCTCTCTCTCTCTCCCTCTCTCTCTGCCCCTCCCCTGCTTGCATGGGCGCTCTCTCTCTCTCTCTCATCTCTCTCACTCAAAATAAATACACAAACATTTTTTAAAAAAGTTTCATGTGGATTCTCAACTGTGCAGGGGGCAGCACCCCTAATTCCCATATTGTTCAAGAGCCAACCTTATATGAAGATGTATGTGTGGTTTTAGGCAAATTTACCCTGACCCCTGCAAATAGAATTCTATCAAGTCATATCTCATTTACTTCATTACTTCAGACCCAATGAACAAGGTCAATTTCTTACCCAGAAATTACCTCAACACTCACATAAACAATCTTCTGGGCTGGTAAGCCCTCAGTACCCATTTATCAGGCAAGGCTGAAACTCTCAGAATTGAGTCTGCTTCAAAGTTATTTACAAATTCTTTTCTTCTTGATTATCTGATCTATCTTTTCCAAAAGCACTGTGATCTATCTTTTCCAAAAGCACTGTGAGGAAAATGAAGGAGCTCTTACTGGTTTCCTCTGTGATCTGTGAGGATAACAAAGACTCCAGAGTGGTTGAGGTCTCACGGCTGAGATCTCACAGAGAGTGAGTGGAGGGCTGAACCCAGCTGTGATTAACTCTAAAGCTGGTGCTTTCTTTCCCTAATACGAGGCTGCTCTAGCACACGAGCTCTCAGGTGAGACTAGACAACCTTGGTAATTGTTGGCTCCCGAGAGTTAATCCATGCCTTAGTTTCCTAAACTTTAAATTTATTGTCATTATCTTATCTATTTCTTAGGTTTATAATGAATTTTAAGTGAAATAAAATAATAAACTTTAGTTGAAATAAAATGGAATAGCTTGGCTGGGTTCCTTGAACATAGTGGGACACAAAAGTTACTTGTTTTTGTCAGACCTCTCTTGGCAGAACTAGAGACCCATTTTGGATGCAGAGAGGCTTTATATACCTCCAAAATTCCAATACAGAGATGATTGCCCAAAAATCCATTTGTAACTAAAACTAATCCTGTAAGTATAGCTTTTTTGTGTATACTTGATCCATACTTGTAACACTTGATCTGAGTGTTATAGCTTTTTGTATAGCAAGACTTGATCTGAGTGTTACCATGACATAAAAACACTGGAGACCATCCCTTTCCCTGTGGTCTCACAGCCAATCTGGGCTCAGCCACTGCTGCCCATCTAGTCTTTGACAGGACTTAGAAAGAAGCATAATGTTTCAATCTTGGCCAGGATTCACCCTCATTATATTGTGCTTTCAGGATGCTTAGGATGGTGGTCGTGTTCACTAAGTTAACCTCACTCTAGAAACGTGTGCATGAAAAGCAGAGTGACAGATAATGCAGAGCAAACAACTGCCATGTTGGATTGGCTTTAGGACTGATTTGTTTGATAACTTAAGTCACCACTGTGCACCCACTTCCCAGCCTAGGACAAACTTGCATCAAATTAGGAAGTTCATTCAGTAAGGACACTGGGGGGAAATTCCTACAGGGATCACCACAATAATCCACAAAACTTAATGTGAAATTTTAAAAAGGGGGTAGTCAGAACAACTATGGATTCTTCCCACTATTTCACACATATTTTGAAGTGCTAGGTGGAAACTGTGACATAATATGACGGTATCTTTGAATCCTATAGCAATATCCTATTTTAAATTGTATCCTATTTAAATTGTGGTGCCAATGGTAAGGGCACCCACAATAATACCATTGCTATTGGGAAGATATAGAAATAATAAGAGGTAGGAAAAAAAAGAAATAAGAGGCAGAGATTTTCTCTTTAATTTCTACCTGTCTGCTAGTTTGGAGGGTGGGAGGAGGGTCCCTATGGTAGAATGAGTTCTTATGTAAAGTAATGTGAAAACTTTCTGACATTTGAAGCTCCATCTCTGACATTTGAAGCACCGCAGATCAATGTGAGTCAGTGAAATATGACAAACAAACAAAAATGCCATGCTGATATTATTTTTTATTTACTCTAAGACACTTTTGCATAAAGAGACTTTCACTGGTTAATTATCATGACATCTTGTGGCAACAACTCCTCCATCCAGCCTTAACCTCCACACCCTTCCCACCCCCATACACATATTGCAGACGTTTCTGGTAAATTGGTCATTTATTTTGTAGTTAGAAGATATGCAAGTGAAAGTATAGATCAAGGAAGTATATATAATTAGAATGTTTTTGTGTATCTTTAGCACAGATTTTATCAGAAGCCTTTGAGATAATATAACTGAGTACTGGTTTTCACTGCCTACTCTTACTCTGTATTTATCTTGCATAGAGGTCTCTGTAACTAAGTAATTACTGCCATTTGCTTAACTTGAGTTCCTTTATTGCATCATAATAGTAAACTGTATATTCTCAACCTTTATAATGTACAACTTCTATAAAGTTCTTAATGGCTTTGCTTTGTAAATAACTTAGATAGAATATTGATCAAAGAAGTAATCTGGTACAAAAGATTAACGTTAGCAAAAAACTTTGTGCCGCAGTTATGGGTCCAACATTATTACAAATCAAATCGGAGCTAATACCAGGGTTGAGCAAGGATGTACTGGTGTAAAGAACTGGGCTAAACTTCCAGTTTCCAATCAGTCATGTAAGAAGCTGGAAGTTGCCACTCTGTCCTAACACATAAACAACGCTGAACAAACTAAAAAATCAACAACTCTTTTTAGATCCATCAGACAAGTGAGGTCACAGGACGAACCTCTGTCCCCATACCTGAAGAGACTGACAGCTGAGTACAGAATGTTACAACTTACCAGAGAAAAACCCATCGGTAGAAACTGCCTCTAGATCAGTGCCAGGTAAGGAAGCCTGAACTATACTTGACAAATTGCTGGAGGCTTAATGTGAACAAATTTAAGAGTTAAAAACTTCACAGGGACCCAGTCAAGGGAGACTGACACACTTTTATGAATTTTACCTCCAGGAGCTCAGCCAGGTTCTCATGGTGAAAGCTAAGAAAAATCCCCCTTACTTCCAGCAGGGATAGGGGGAAATGAACCGCTCTGAAACATACCAGAGACTTCTGTTCTTCTTAACAATGTCTATCCTTAGTAGAAACTGCATAACCAGAGCCTGATCTGCTGGGGTTTTATTAGAGCCTAACTGACCCTAGAGAAGGGAAATACCCAAATCTAGGTCCCTCTAACTTTTTTTTTTAACTTTATTGTTTTAATTTTTAATTTTAATTTATTTATTTAGTTTCATTTCAGGAGTAGAATTTAATGATTCATCATTACATATAACATCCAGCGCCCATCCCGACAAGTACCCTCCTTAATGCCCATCACCCATTTAGCCCATCCCTCCACCCAACACCCCTCCAGCACCCCTCAGTTTGTTCTCTGTATTTTGGAGTCTCTTATGGTTTGCCTCCCTGGTCCCTCTAACACTTTCCATGGGGGAAGGGAACTACTCAACTCCAACCCCTGTAGCCATCCTGTTCCACAGGCTGGGGAAGTTAGGAAGTGGGCTAAGAGGCACATGTGAAGTTCATAGACAGAGGTGCAGGCTCATTGAACACTGAGACCTCATCATAAGACTATTGAACAGCTCCCCTCCCCCACACTTACAATCACATTACTCAAGGCCTATTTAAAGTAGTTCCTTTTACCCAGTACATCAGGATCACTTATCAAGAAAAAATGATAAGATCTACTAAAAGGCAAAACCACAAATTGAGGAAACAAAAGTGTCAGAGCCAGACCCAGATACGTCAAGGATGTTAGAATTATCAAGCCAAAAAGTTTAGAAAACTTGGAGTAATGTGCTAAGGGCTCTAATGGAAAAAGTGAACAGCATGTAAGAACAGATGGGGAATATAAGCAGAGAGATGGAATTTCTGAGAAAGAACAGAAAAGGAATGCTAGAGATCCAAAGCAATGTAAGAGGAATTGGGCTAAACAGGTAACTATTATCATTTAATTCCAAACGCATGACAAGAATTTCAATAACTGTCATCCCCATTTCACAGATGTCACTTCTCTGAGGTAACATGGTCTTAAAACCTGGGTCTGTCGAAAGCCCTAACCCAAACAGTAAATACTATTGCCTCCAGATAATGATATCAGCTACTATTTTGTGCTATTTATCATGTACCGGTAATTACCGCAGCCATGTAAAGTATATCATCATATGACCTTGGTATAGTCTGCTATATCCATAACCTTGTGAGGTAGTTGTTAGGTACAACTACAATGAGGTACTTTACAATGAGAAAACTGAGGTGTAGAGAGGTAAAATAGTTTGACCAAAAATGTACACACTAAGAGATGGATATCATATGTAAAATAACATTTGTAAGAATACAGGTCATTTATTTTTAACCTGTAAGTTAAAACGTGTATGGAACGTGAAGGTTGTAAGGCAAGATGTTCTCTGAACGACTCTAGTACTTCTTGTGTTACACTCACCATTTATATATATCCACTTTACTGCTCCAGACTGGGAGCCAGTATTAGGTGAAGGGAAAGAGCTCTGCTCAGCTCCTAACCCTACTACTTATTAAACTTGTGATCTGAAAGTATTCCTTCGTGCCTCGCTTTCCTCACTTACAACATGATAATAGGACCTGCTTCGTAGTGTCATTGACAGAAACATTGAATTCTTTTTTATTTTATTTTATTTATTTTAAGTAATCTCTACAGCCATCATGGGGCCGAAACTCACAACCCCAAGATGAAGAATCATACACTCTACTGACTGAGCCAGGCAGGCACCCTGAAAACCCTGGGTTCTATCAGGTAACTTAAAGCAGGACATTGTATGTAATAAGTGCTCAAAACAATAGCTGTCATTACTTAATTTTTTTCTGTAGAAGTACTGCTTTTAACCTACAAAATACAGTTTTTAAAAAATGTTTATTTACTTATTTTTGAGAGAGAGAGCAAGTATAAGCAGAGAAGGGGCAGAGAGAGAGGGAGACACAGAATCCAAAGCAGGCTCCAGGCTCTGAGCTGTCATCACAGAGCCCAATGTGGGGCTTGAACCCACAAACTGCGAGATCATGACCTGAGCTGAAGTTGGACACTTAACTAACTGAGCCACCCAAGCACCCAACCTACAAAATACAGTTTTAAAAGGAACCCATATTTGAATCATAAGTGGAAAAAACATTTCACTTAAATAACCACATGAAAATCTTAAAAATGAATACAATTAAACAATATTGTTGAATTCTGTTGCCAGCCAAGATTTCTGAGCCTAAGAATTATTCTCTGCTTGTTAACAGGGGAGATTTTGTGTTAGAGAGATGTGAAAATATGCTAACACTAACCTGAGATCTACTCAGAAGATCAGGGAAAGGATTAGAAAGAGAATAACTCTCTCACCATGTGAATCCATTTTATTTAAAGTTGGTATGTTATCGTCCTTCAAAAAGAAAAGTTCTTCCAATTCCAAAATTTAGAAAAAAGCAGTATAACTGAACACTCCCTTTTATTTGCTAGGAACCATCTTTTGCTATAAACATATATGTAATGTATTTTTGTTCTTTTAAAACTGTAGAGGATATTTGGAGGGTATCTGAGTTATAAATCACCAACAAAAAGCAAGGAATGTGAACTCATGACCTAAGCCAGAGAAAGCTGGAGCCTTCATCATATTAAACGGACAGTGATGATCTCTGCTCTGGAAAGGAGGTTCTGTGAACTAATGTCACCCGTGAGTTAAACAGAAGACCTTTTTGAGCTGTTCAGAAGTGACTGCGCATTTAACACCAAGTTGACAGAGAAAATCTGCTTCTGAAAAATTCCAAATAGCAAAGGAAACCGCCATCATAGTCTATGGCTGCTCTATTCCAAAACTTAGTTTCAACAAAAGGTACAGCCAGTCTGGCTCTTTGAAAAGTCTGGAATTGCCAAACACCCTGAAGGGGCAGAGGGTATGAGAGGCAGCATGACATCGTAATAAAAGTGGCAGATGTAATGTAAGCAAGGATCTGGCTTGCTCAGGGAAAAAGGGACATGGGACTACATGAAACGGGAATGACTTTGAAGTGGGTCCTGACACAGCCTCTGGCCCTGTGAGGTCGTGCAAGTTGAGGCAAGTCATTGAAATTCGCTTACTATACTCTCTGAGACAGAGACGATGGTTCCTACCTGCAAAGTATGCTGGGAGGGTAGCTTGAAATCAAGCACACGAGCTACGCTGAAAATTCAACCAATTGTGGCAGAGACACAGACAAATGCAATGTGTGGACATTTCTTGAACCTTGTTTTTGAACAAATTAACTATAAAAAGAGAAAATTATAAAAAGAGAAAATCAAGTAAGAATTGCTAATATTGTTGGGGGTAGCAATGGTATTGTGGTCTTTTTTTAAGTCCTTACCTCTTAGGAAACAGAGAGGGTTATTTACAAGTAAAGTGACATAGTATCTGTGATTTGCTTTAAAATATCAAAAAAAAAAAAAAAAAAACCAAAAAAGAAAAAAACCCAGGGATATTAGAGGAAACAAGAATGGCAGAAGATGATGGGTCGATGTAAATTCATTATTATTTTCTCTATTTTTGTGTGCTTTTGAAAATCCCCGCCCCTTGCTTTTTGATGATGATTTATAACTCCGATACCCTCAAAATATTCTCTACACAGGCTTTTAAAATAAATAAATTAAAAGACACCAATATCAGCCAATACATAGCCTCTTGCTGTTTTCATCTTGATATTGTTGTAACAGGACAGTCAGTGTAGAACTTCCTGAAAGCTTAGGCAGAGTGCTTGGCCCACACAATAAAAGGAAGTGCCTTTATGTAGAGAAATCTGAAGACCAGCATAAACCCACAGAGAAGTAAGATTAAAGTGAAAGAGAGAAAGAGAGAGAAAGAACCGAGATCAGAACAAGAAGAGCTGACCAAGAGCGGTCTAACTTAGAGATAAATCTAGAAATTAAGTTTTTTCAAAATGAAATCAGACCACTACCAATCCCAGAAGAAACCCGAATCCGTACCTTTGTTTAAGCTCCGGTCTTTCTTAGTCCTAAAACCATGCATATTTTGCTTGCAGCCAAGCTTATGTTTTATTTTCATTATTTTTTTTTTTCAATTGCTCCTTGGAAAATGGCTCTTTTTAAGGCTTTAATTTGATTGTGGCTTTGTCAAGAGGAAGAGATTAAATATCTCTCAGCCTTTGAAGGAGTCAGTCACAAAAGGAGACAGCTTCAGGACCCTGATCACCAGAAAGACCAATTCAGGAAACCCCAACTGATTTAAGGAGCTTGGACAGATAGAAGGAAGAGGCTTTCAGAGATGGCTACAGATAGACTGAGAAAGGTTCTGGATAATTCAGAAGATATATGTAGTATACACATTGAGTCAATAAAGAAAAGTTGTCAAAATCAGTCTGGAACGGATAAATATAATTTAGAAATTAATGTTTCCGTGTTCATTTTTTGTATCTACCAATAGGCAAAGCGGTACCTGTACCCTAACTACAGTGAGGTTTTAGTGACACAAAATATACAGAGCACTTCAAATATGCCTGGAACATAGCAAACACCGGGTAAATGGTAACTACTCTTAATATGCTTAAAACTTTGCCCACTATTCCAAGCAATTCTGGCAAAAGCAGACGCCTTTGATCTATAAATGCAGCTACGTGGGAGACACTTCATTTTAAAAGCAGCCGAACAAGTCAAACATACACAACACTGTTAACACTTTTATGAAGTTCTACCTCCTCTCTCTATTATTCCACTTTTAAATTACAATCCCAGAGAGTTTTGGTCAATCCTCAAGACCTGTCAAAGTGCCTGTTCAACTCTGAGCATTATTTTTCTCTAGTGTGTTCTGATTTCAAGATTCTAGAATTAGATTCTAATATCCAATTTCGAATTTGTTTTCTAACTTCCTGATGATTTTTTGTTTTGCTTTTTCTCTTTTTCTTTTCTCTTCTTTCTTTCTTTCTTTCTTTTTCTTTTCTTTTTTTTTTTTTTTTTTTGTTTCTTTTTTTTCTTTTTTGGCTTATAGATAGGAGTAGACTTTCTACCAGAAAGAGTGATACGAATGTTACCGGGAAAGGCCTGGATAGCCACAAACATCTTCCAGGTCTGACCACAGCTGTAAAATCCCCATATTAGTCATTCCTTTGAGGGCATGACACAGGCTTTTGCTAAATGTTAACTGTTAGCTGGGAAAGGAAACAGGTAAAGCTTTTGTCAGCTGTTAAGGCTCCTTCATTTGTCTTATCAATTTCCCCAGCATTCATTTATTTAATAAATGTGTTCACTTATTCGTTAAATAGTTCGACAAAACATTATTGAATGCTTACCAGATGTGTTTACAAAATTAAGCGAGTTATGCCTCCAGCCCCGAGGAGGCCCACTACCTAACTGTGCTTCTTCTAAAGAGATGATCTTAGAGCTAAGTGTGGAGTCAGTGCTGTCCCAAGGGAAGCTGTGGGAAGAGCCTCTGAGGTAGTTAAGACCATAATGTGTAAAAGAAATGAGTCTTTAAGTGGCATTGGAGAAAAAATGTCACTTGAGTAAATGTAATATGAAGGGGTTGAAGGGTAAGTTGTGGTGATTTGTGAAGGGCTTTATATGCTATGTATAAGACTGATAAAACCACATTTGTCTTTGAGAAAACCACCCTGCCAGGGTGTGATGTAGAGCAGTAAAGGGAGCTGGTGGTAAGCCTTCAAAAAGGAAGTAACAACCATCTATTGTTTAGGGCAATATTAGGGGGAACGGAAATGAAATGCAAGTTTGAACGCAATTCCAAACTAAAGTCAGTGAAACTCTATGTTGTATCACAGGACCATCACTCAAACTGGTGTCCTAGGAGGCACCCTAGGAAGCACCACCCTCCCCGCAACTTTCTCTGAATGTCCTGCTACCTCCCAATCCCCACACAAATTCATTCTACCACCAAGTCCAGTTGGTCCCCAATCCTAAATTGCTCTCTGACTCTGTTCTCTGCCTGCCATCCTTACCACCATGGTCTTAATATCAGGCCATCTCTCCCATGGACTATTTCGTTAGCCCTCTATTTTACTGTTGCTAAACTCATCTCTTTCATAGTTATTCTTATACCCTGTCACAATGATACGCTAATGAAATTTGATCATGTCACCCTTTCCAATTATTTATAGGATAAAAGATTAGCTTAGTTATCAATTAATAAGATACCTACTTCTCCATCCTCAGTGGCCAAGGGATATTTTTGTTTGCTTATACGCTAAGGATTTCTGGTTTGAATCTCTACTTCACACATGTCCTTTGTATCATGAAACCAATCCCATTCTTTCGACAAATTTTGACAAATTGTGTAAAAATATCACGGAGACATTTGATTGACTTATCAAGGCATTCAAAGCCCTCCATAATCTTTCCCCAATTTATTTCCAATGACCACACAGATCTACACATTGTCCTTTCATAAAACACATCATCTGCTTTGCCACTTCAAAGTTTCAGCTCAAGCTATCCTTCTTGTGTGGAACTTGCTGCTTTTTTCTCTGTCCTTTCCAGGACCTAAACATTCTCTACATCTGTCTTGCTCTGTGAAGTGTCCCAGGTTACCTCGGCCACAGAAATCACTCCCTTCTCTGAAATGTCCTGGCACTTAACATCTCCACCATTCATTTGCAGTTAATCACCAGTGTCTGTCCTGTGATATTACTAGATTGTTGTATTCTATTATGATCTATCTCTTGCATTGTTTTATAATGTTTAAAGTGTTTGTGCTTTATTTCCTGAACTGGACTGTAATTTCCTAATGCTAGGACTTTGACCAATATTACTATTATCTTTCAGACCCTACATAGTATCTCATATATAGTTGGTATTTAATTAGTATTTGACATGTTGACTGACATTTCTACACAAAAACATTATGGTTGGAGTTCATAAGCTAGAAATTGTTTGAATTAATGAACATCATCTTTTGCTCAGTAAACATTATTTCAAGAGAATAAGTGCAAACACATCAATTACTTTTTTTGTTAAATTTTCCCAGAGAGACAAGAATATATGAGTTTGCTTTATAAAAGAATTCTTGGGCACAAGAATTGTAGGGCACAATTCCTGGTTTAATTATACTGCCTGCTGAGCACAGAAAACCTTCCCTTGTATGAACAGACCATGAAGGAGGAAGAATGAGGAGGAAGGGTCAAGATGGACAGATAAAGAGAAAGGGGAAGATAGAGAAGAGTGAGGGAGAAGAGGAGGAGAGGGGAGAGGACAAAGAAAAGGGAAGGGGTAGATGAATAGGAAGGAGAAGGGCAAGAGAAGGGAAAGGTGCTCTTCTGATTAAGTTGGTGGGCAAAGCTGCTTCCAGAAAAGGATCCTGTTTCTAACTAAACCAGTTTTGATCATTTTCACCCTCAAACATCTCATGTACAATATAAACTAGATTTTTCAGTGACATAGTCAAGACTGTCTTTGAAGGCCATTCTGATGGCTCAGAGGAAGGTAAGACTGCAGTCACAGAGGGCATGTCAGCAAAGAGCCAAGGAGAGCCAGACTTACAACACTGTAAAGAGAGGGCTTTGTAAACGTTTCACAGGTTAAGAAAGAAAATTGACGTGATATCTCTCCTTACCAAGATTGTAATGACTTCTTTCCATAATTGACAGGGGTGGTGCATAAAGCAACATAAATGTTATTATAATTAACTATAATATAGAAAGCATGAAACTAAGTTACAGAAAATTCCAAAATCACCATTAGGTTTACAATGTCTCCGCTCCACTACCCTCCCCCCCAAACACTCATATGCAAAAGCCAACAAATTCTGATTCCTCTTGCACAGTTTTATTTTAAAAGCAGACACCTTTTAAAATCTGCTTTCTTCAGGGCTCCTGGGTGGCTCAGTCAGTTAAGTGTCTGACTCTTGATTTCCGCTCATGTTATGATTTCATGGTTCATGAATTTGAGTCCCACATCGGGCTCTGTGCTGACAGTGCAGAGCCTGCTTGGAATTCTCTCTCTCCCTCTCTCTCTTCTTTTCCCCACTCATACTGCTCTCTCTCTTTCAAAATAAAAAAAACTTTAAAAAAAATCTGTTTTATTCATAGCTGGCAATGGACTATTAAGTCCCATTCCATTCTTGAGCCTTAATCCAACTTTGTAAATTATTACAAATAAAAGCCTAAGTAGAATTGAAGAGGCTGTGAGTGTAAAGATGTTCAATAGCTTGGGGTCCTCACAGTTTTGTAGTTGAGATCGTCTCTTAGTGTCTCATACGCCTAGAAAAAAATCACTGAAAAACATGTCATTCCTGAAAGGACAGGGAGATGGCAATCTGAAGTGGTGAGAAGGTGAAGTATATCACTTCTAATGAGGTAAATGGTGCACTTGCCTCTGCCTGCTTCCTCTCTTTGACAACGCAAGTTACTTCATGTGGTGAGAAAGCAAGTGTTGAAGCAGTATCATTATTTACTAGAAATCACATGTCATGAGTTCAGTTTTTTTTTTTTAAAAAGAGGAAGTTCAGACTAGGCAAAACTTGGGTCAACAGATGGCTTACGTAAATATGTAGGGTAGATATGACTAGAAAACTACGGCCCTGACAGCCTCCCACAGAAAACAGCCACCAGACCCAGAGCCCCCCTCTCCTTCAAAGCAAAGCCTCCCAGCAGACAAACAAGAATGAAAGGCAGTCACAACTCAACCTAGCACAAATAACCAAATGGCACAGTTACCTTTGTGACGTGATTTCAGAAGTACATACGCACACACCACTTCCTTCCACCTAAAAAAGAATCTTTGACAGTTTTTTGAAATTGCCCTGTTTCTGCCAAAGCACACATAGACGTGGTGTGAACTGAGTTTCCTTCAATATTTTGTAAAAGAAGAAAGTTTGAAGCACAACTTAAGAAAGACGTAGAGACCAATCCTTACTCTTTTCTTTCATACATTTTCACATGTATTGATTATGTGACCATTTTCGGAAGATTAGATTGAAATGGAATTATCATGAAGATCCTCTTTATCTCTCAAACCTAATCACCTCTCTCTGCTCCTCCCATGAGCACTTGCCACGGAGTCCTTGGTTAAAATCTCATGCCCATGGCAGTCTGGGAACATGTTGTTTCCCTCACCATGGTGCTCTCTTGGCCACGCAGGCAGATGAGCTTCCTGTCACTGTTACTCTTTGGCCCAGAAGGGGCTCCACAGTGAGGCCTGTGCTGGCTATCACATCTGTAAGCATATATTACAAATTCTGCCAACCCTCTGATGCTAATTCACTTTCCTTCTCGGCACTTCTCACTTTGCTCTTCGCACTTTGGGTATTGAAAATACAAGCTCTATTTGAAAGTTAATTCAACCAATGTATCTGAGCACCTAACCTATGCCAGGCACTATTCTAGGGCCCTGAGGTGCAGCAATGGACAACAGATAAAGGTCCTTGCCCTCAAGAAGCTCACATTTTAGTGGTGAAGTAAGTGTTCCTATGATAAACATAATCAACAAGGAAATAAATGTTAGGAGGTATCGATGCTTTAGAGGAAAGCAAAACTACAGAGCAAGTTAAAGAGGACCAGGATTGTTGGTTTGTGTGGGTAAGAGTACATTGCAATAAGAAATAGAATCAGAGTAAGCCTCAGAGAGAAGGTGAAATTTGATCGAAGAACTGAAGGAGGTGAGGGTGTTGGCCACGTAGGTATCTGATGGATGGAAGGACATTCCAGGCCAGGGAACCACTAACATAAGGATCTGAAGCAGAAGCATGTGTGGCAAGTTCCAAGAACATCAAGAGGGTGTTGTGGCGAGAGTTGAACAAGTGAAGAGTGGGGGAGAGAAGGTCTTAGCATCAATGGGAGTCAAGTTCAGACACAGTCTTTTACTCTGAGTGAAACCAGGAGCCATTGCAAGGTTTGGAGCAAAGTCAGAAAATGATCTGACTGATGGTTTAGAGGCTCATTCTGCCCTCTGGGTTGACAATAATCTGTGGAGAGGTAAGAGGAAGAGACCATACCTAAAGGAACACTGTTGTATGTCTGGTCCATGGGGTACAAAAGTGTTTGTTGAATGAATTAATATATGCATGAATGGAATTTGGAGGCTAAAGGATAAGACAGAGTCCTTCACAAGCATGAAGTAATGGGTCCTATGTTTTCACATCTTTGGGAATCAGGCAGTACATTAAGATCACAGATTATAATTATGTGTATGTGAATGTGTATGTTTATATACATACATCTAAATAGTTACTACTTATCTTCTGTGTGAAAAGCACTTTTAATTTTGACAAATGCCTTCATGTAATTTATGCTACATGTACAAATGTGTGCATAATGTAGTGTTCATTAATGCCAAGCTCCATATAATAGGGATATTTTCATTTCCTGAAAAAGAGGGTATTCTACTACTGTGAAGCTGAGGTCAATTTTTTTTTTTTTTTAATTATGAACTTTTTGGAAGAAATCTGTCCTCACAGACTAAAGGTCTGGTTTCAATTCCCATTTGGGTATATTACTTTGAAAAGAGAGAAAAGCTTGTATAGCCACAGATTTTTTTCTGAACCCAAGAAACTTCTAGTAAAGATTTAAGCATGTAAAAGGACCAAAAGGGTGAATCTGGATAGCCCTATACAAACCCATCTGGAAGAAAAAGGAAGGACCAAAGGCTATGAGCAGTAGATTCATATATGAAGATCAGCGGAGTAAAATGTACTGTGTTTAAGCAAGCCAGGGACGCCTGGGTGGTTCAGTCTGTTGAGGGCCAGACTCTTGATTTCGACTCAGGTCGTGATCTTGAGGTTGTGCAATCAAGCCCAGCAACAGGCTCGCACTGAGCGTGGAGCCTGCTTGGGATTCTCTCTCTCTACCTCTCCCTCTGCCCCTCCCCTGCTCTCTTTCCCTCTCTCAAAATAAATAAACATCTTTTTTAAATGTCCATACAGTTTCAAGATCCACAGTGTCAAAACTGGTCAGTCTTAAGATTTGAAGAAATCGTCTCATCCCTCTAATTATTCACAAATATTTATCAAGCATGTACTGTATGCCTGACACTGGCAATGCAAATTGAAAGAAAATTAGCTCTTGGGCAAGATGAAAATGTTTTACACTTTTAGTTTATAAAATACAAATATGCATACTCTGTATCTGTGATATTAAAATTTAGTGGGGAGGGTTGATTAGAGGAAAAGATGTCCAGAGAGACTCTTTAGGAGGGCAAAAACAAACAAAAAGACCGAGAGATATATATCTACTGAGAAACAAGTGAGAAACAAGTGATACAATATGGTAACTGCAGCAATAGGGGAAGTACAGGTGTTGTGGAAACCAAGCACATCAAAGTCGATATGAAAGGGGAAATCAAGGAAGGCTTCCTGGGAGAAGTCACACCTCAACAGAGCTGTAAAGGATGACCAGTAGGATTTGTTCAGGCAAGCAGAATCAAGGCAGAGGAAGAACTTGTGCAAAAGACCTGGACAGTCACTCACACAGACTTTTACTGAGCAAAATCCATATAAAACCTTAAATTGTATGGCTTGGCTAATTTGGCCAGTTGATTCATGAAATCAGAGAAAATACCAAAAACTGAGAGCTGAATTTGTATCACATTTTGGACTTCAAGTCTGTCCTCTCTTACATAAGGGGCTTTCTTTCCATTGTTTGCCACTATCACAGTGAGACCTTCACCAGCTCCTGCCAGAAAATTCTAAGCCTCCTTATTTGTCTCCTGCCGATCTCCCTATAGCAGCTGAACAACATAGTGACCTTAGGAGGTAATGTGTTAAGTGGAGCTACCTGGAGAAGGCCCCCAGTGTCTCCTTCCTCTCTTGCTCTGCTCCCAAATCTTCGTGTTGATCCAAATCAACTCCTTGGCCCACCAGCTAAGTGTTTATAAATGAGGCTGTGAACCACTGGACAAGAGAATTGGAGTATTAAGTCCATAGTTCTTAAAATCTAATTTTAATTCTAATTTTTAGAACCTAACAAATGGTACAGACCTTTCCTCTTTGATCCAGTCACAAATATTTAAAGTTCCTATGATGTGCCAGGCACTGTTCTAGTCACCCACAGGACAGCCAGAACAAGGAGACAAGGTCTTTCACTCGCAGAGCTTGCTTTCTCAAGGAGCAAAGGCAAATGGAAAGTTCACGAACAAATACATGACTCTATTACTTTCAATTAATAGTAAGTGTTATGAAGTAAATTTTAAAGGGCTAATGGGTTAAAGAGTGGCTTTAGATAAGGAGATGGGGGGGATAATTATAGGAGGTGATTTATGAGCTCAACCTGAATGATAAAGAACCAGCTACTCGACTGAGGGAAGAGAGCCCTAAGCATAGTGAACAAGTACAAAGGCCCTAAGACGGAGGTGAAAATGCACAGAGGAAAAACTGATGGTGGGTACACACCTATATAGATACACTGTTCTTAAATATAATTTTAAGTATAAATGGTTTAGTAGACTCTGCTACCCTGCAAATGCCTCCCAGGAACCCCAGAATCTCCCCCAAACCAGCAAGTAAAGAGTTAATGTCTCTATAACCCAGCACCTCTGTTGATATGGCTACTTTCAATGTAGCCAGAATCCATGCCATATCAGTTTTTAATTTTAATATCACCTTTAAGGCATAATACACATAAAATTATTGTACAACTTCAGGGGTGAACATGGAAGTCCTAAAATCCATCTTATATCCTGGAGGTTATCTAAATCCTAGTTTTATCTGCTCAAGAGACAAGAGCAGACAGTGGTTGCACCTGTGGGAAGCAGATGTTGTGGGTTTGAATCCTAGCTCAGACACTTCCTTAGCTATGGGACCAGGGGCAAGTTGACTAAAATTTCTATGCCTCAGTTTCCTATAAAATGAGAACAGTGGTAAAGCCTCATGTGTGAATTTAATAATATAGGGCATGTAAAGCACTTGAAAGGCTTTTGGGACATTATGCATTATTATAATGGTTATTACATGAATTATGAATTCATGCTAAGCTACGCCTACCACCCGAAGTCCAACTCATTCCATTCCATCATCATAACATATTTTTTCTTCCTTTCCATCGGCTAAATTTCTACCAACTTACAAAGCTCAGATAACATGCCATAACCACCATGAATTTCCTATTGGTACCAGCTTCCAGAAAAGCTATTTTCCTCATCTGAACAACTATTAGTACACTGTTTTTCCCATTAGTCTAATCATTTACTATCTTACAAGGTGATTTTATATACAGCTGACCCTAGAAGAACGCAGGTTTGAAATGCTTGGGTCAACTTATACACTGATTTTTATTTATAAATACATCACATTACTGCAAATGCATTTTCCTTATGATTTTCTTTTTTTGCCAAAGGGAAAAAAATAAGATATAATAAAATAAAGCTACAAAGATCTAAACCACAAATACTAGTTGACTTGTCCTTTACAGCAATTTTACTTTTCTTCCAAACGTGAATATTAGTGAAATTAAGTTAAAACCGAGTTATATCTACAGAAAGATAATTTTCTATCAAGAAGCAGATTTCTGAAAAATGCTGAGAAAATAACATCTAGAAAGAGTGAAAATTACTATGAAATGGAAAACAGATTCTTAGAGTAGCTTTAGGATTAACACAACTGGAAATATACAACAGAATGAAGTTGTCAGGCTTGAAATAGCACCTTGGCTATTTAATCCCACACCCCCACGTCGTCCCCCACCCCCCTCCCAGACTTTGGTCTCAATCACGGATATGACTCTAAACAGAAAAGTAAATTATTTGAATAGTCTGGGACGTGGCCCACAACTACGCTTTACAACTCTCATTAGAGGGTCTAACTCCCGTTTTCTAGTATATTCAAGTCACAAAATTCATTCCAATCTGGATAATCTTAAACAGGCTCCCTTCTGTCTCAGTTTTATTTTAAAAGTTGATAATAGGGTAAAAATATTAAACTGCACCTACTTCTGCTGATTTGTATATAAGAGGGAGCTATGATTTCCCACCTACTAAAATATAGTATTTGGATATATCCGTTATGATTTTCTTAATAATGTTCTTTTCTCATTTATTGTAAGAATACAGTATATGAAACATGTAATATACAATATGGGTCAATCAACTGTTTATGTCATCAGTAAGGCTTCCAATCAACTATTGGCGAATAATAGTTAAGTTTTGGGAGAGTCAAAGTTATACTCAGATTTTTGATTATGCAGGGGTTGGTGCCCTTAACCTCGAAGTTGTTCAAGGGTCAACTGTACAGATTTTACATACTTTGATGGATTGTAAATCATTTAGAGCAATACTGTGCCATAAAAATATAGTTTGACAAAGACAAGCAATTTGAAAGGTTCTAGTTAGCCACATAAAAAAATGTTTTTTAAATGGGTGAAATTAACTTTATGGAGTAAGTAATAATATGTTTTATTATATTATTTATATCTATATTTTATTATTATGTATTTTGTTTCACTCCATAACCAAATATTATAATTTCTACAAAATCAACATAAACAAATGATTAATGAGTTATTTTATATTTTTTGTACTGCGTCTTTGAAATCTGGTCTGTACTTTATACTTACAGTACTTCTCAGTTTGGACTAGCCATATTTCAAGTGCCCCACACATGACACATATGGTTAGTGGCTATCGTTTAGGACAACACAGTTTTAGGGCATGTATTATCCTCTATATCTCTGTATTTTTCATAATGCCTAGCATAATACATTCCCTATTTCAGGAGTTCAATTAATATCTGTCAAATTCATTAATTACTGATTAACTTAAAATCAGTACCATATCTAATGGCATGACACACATTTCTACTATTCATAATGTAAAAAGTAAAACCACGAAAACATAATTTTAGCATCTTTAAAGAATACGTTTACTCTTTGAAGTGATAAAGTGAGTTTTTCAATTATATTTCTCATTAAGAATATAGTTTGGAAGGACTAAGTCCTGGATCATAGAAGAAAATAGTATATACAGCAATAAGATTATTTGTTTGACCTATTAGGAGAAACAATTCAATCCTACTTTCCTGAAAAGAATAAGAATTTTAGGTAAGAGTAATTCACTCTTAAAACAAGTGTACAGGATTTTATAAGCCTGGATGAAAATATTTTGATTTTCCCATTCCCCACATGACATTTCCTAAAAGTGTTGTGTTGTTAAATGTAGTCTGTGTTTTCATAAGTTCTTTCCCAGTTATTCTTATGCAGTTACAGAAAATGAATGACATTATTTCTATAATCATTAAGAACATGTTGTCAAGACCGCATCAACTTGAATTGTTGCTATTAGAAAGTTGAGGTGCACCTGGGTAGATCCTGGAGCGCCTGGGTGGCTCAGTCAGTTAAGCATCTGACTTTGGCTCAGGTCATGATCTCACAGTTCATGGGTCCAGTCCCATGTCAGGCTGCTCAGAGCCTGGAGCCTGCTTCGAATTCTGGGTCTCCCTCTCTCTCTGCCCCTCCCCTGCTGGTACTCTATCTCTCTCTGTCTCTCAAAAAATAAATAAACGCTAAAAATTTTTTTTTAAAGAAAGCTGATATGAAAGGAAGTGAAAATCCTGAAGTGTATTCCACCACTCTAAAATTATATACCCACTCCTTCCTTATCTTTATTCCTGCCTTCCCTTTTCACCTTGCGTATCCATGTGCCTGCAGTATAGATTGTGGTGGAGAATCATGAAGAGTTAACAAAATATGGTGATTAGAGAAGTAAAATAACTTACCTTTGGCAACTTCAATGGCAATTTGCAAATTGGCAACTGACAAAGGTTTTCATCCAGTATAGGAGATTGATCCAAGTTGTGGACTATCTTTTCTTTAGGTACTTTATAAACTACAATGGTGCCCTTATAATGAGGGCAGCTATAGTTTCCAAATTCATCCACCTCTTTGATTTGGAGTTCCAGCCTGGGTTTTCTTTGTAAATGAAAAATAAGCTTGTAATCTTTTCCATAATCCTTTCCATTGCCTAAAAAGAAGTGAAATGCATTTGTTGCTACTAAGATATACCACTTTGCCTTATTTAAATTTTTAAAATCCAAACTCTTACTCCATTTTTAATACAATTTAAGCTTTTTTGGTATCACTGACTCTTGCCAAAATATTAGCAGCAGTAGACTGAAACTGTAGATTACAAAAAAGACTTCTTTTTTTTTATGTGTTTATTTATTTTTGAGAGAGAGCCTGAGTGGGGGAGGGGCAGAGAGAGAGAGGGAGACAGAGAATCCCAAGCAGGCTCTGTGCTGTCAGCAGAGCTCGACACGAGGCTGAAACTCAAGAACCTATGAGATATGACCTGAGCCAAAATCAAGAGTCGGATGTTTAACTGACTGAGCCACCCAGGTACCCCAGAGATTTCTTATCTGTAATTGGACCAGGTGTTCTCTGGCTGCTTCTAGACCTAATAATCTTTAATTTTCTCTTTCCATTCCATTTTACTCTAACAAAAAAGTATTGAAAATATTCCGTTCTTTCTGTGGTTAGAAAATTACATTTATCTTTCAGTAATTGTCTTTTGTCTCTCCCCTAACTATTCATAGCATATTGTACCCTATCATGACCTCACAATAGGCATTCTAGATATGTGGTAGCCACTAGCAGCATGTGGCTTTTAAAATTAATGGTGAAATTAATTAAAATTAAATAAATTGGAAATTTACTCCTCAGTCACTCTAGCCACATTTCAAATATTTCATAGCAACATATGTCTATTTCATAGCAACATATGCACCTATGGACAGTGCAGATACAAAACATGTCCAGGATCACAGAAGTAGAGATGTTCTAGGGGCACCTGAGTGGCTCAGTGGCTTAAGAGTCCAAGTCTTGATTTCAGCTCAGGTCATAATTTCACGGTTTAAGTTCATGAGATCGAGCCCTGCGTTGGGTCCACACTGACAGTGAGGATCCTGCTTGGGGTTCTCTCTCTTCCTCTCTCTCTCTCTCTCTCTCTCTCTGCCCCTCCACCACTTGTGCTCACTCCCTCTCTCGATAAATAAATAAATGGAAAGAAAAATAGAGGTGTTCTAGCTAAACTTCAAAATGAAATAGCTACTAGATTCATGTTACTGAAATTTTTATTGAAACCTGATTAATTCCCCCAAAATAAGGGTATATCTTCTCAACTGCTCACTGAAAATACAAGAGCTCTAGTGAAGATAACCTTTCACTCATGGGGTTTTACCATGACAGTTTTACCTTGCCATTCCAATAGCAATGCCATTTTCCCTAAGACATGTCGCATTACCCTTAGCAAAATTTAAATGTAAGCTACATTGTAGCAGTCAAGATAAGACTGTTTCAAATGTTGAGATCCAGATCCAGCTCCAGCCCCAGCTACTTATCTACATTGTAATATTTATCTGGTTCTTTCCCATCTCTGAACTTATTGGAGGCTTAACTTATCTTTAAACCAAGATAAATAAAACTTACCTTCTGGGATTGTTCTGAGAACGAAAAGAAATAACATGGATAAAATGACTGGCACAAGGCGTAGCACATAATAAGTGCTCAGCAAATGATAGTAATAATAGCAAATGATAAGAAAGAAGCAGGACCCTTCAACTGTTTTTGAATTTGTATGGTAAAAACAAAAAAACAAAAAACACATTTTTTTCAAATATATCAATGTGAAGCTTTTATATCTAAGTTGCAGCTTCCTCCTACACCTAGAAGCCTGAACATTGACGACCCAGAGCTCTTTCTCGTGAAAAGCTTTCCCACTTTGAGAAAACCTTCCCAATGAAATCAGAGTTCAATAAGGGATGTAGATGACACCAATATTTTTCTCCATGTTGGACTGCTAGAGGTCATTTTGGTGAATCTCTAAAGCACACAGTTAAATCTAGAATTTGAATAACTCCAGGTTAGGAAAGGTGCTAGAGTATGTCTCTGCAAAAGTTTGTATTTAAGAGACAACCTGGCTACTTGAACAGAATGATCCCTAGGACGTCCTAGGAAAGGAATGACAAGCCATGGCTTGCCTTCTTGAATGTTTCCTGCTGGTTAAAAAAAAAAAAAAAAAAAAAAAAAAAAAAAAAAAAAGATAAATTTTTGAAGTCACCAAAATGTCATCTAGTAAATTAGATAAATTAGAATTTTTAGATCACTAGAGTAACACCTGGCAAACTTCTCCATGCTACTGGAGTTGCTACTTTGGTCCCAATAGAATACAACTTAATAAATCTCTCCTGTCCTTTGAAAGATACTCCCTGCCGTGTACACAATTATTCATGAAGAATATTTATATGCAGGA
The DNA here is from genome assembly GCF_024362965.1 of Panthera pardus. Lineage (NCBI taxonomy): Eukaryota > Metazoa > Chordata > Mammalia > Carnivora > Felidae > Panthera > Panthera pardus. The sequence continues at coordinate 174,657,144 of NW_026526688.1, forward strand.
TATAAAGACTGAAGGTGAAGCAGAGCTACATTGATTCAATTTAGATCTTAAATTTATCTGCCTCTCACTGCCAGTTAATTTTTTAAACTAAAGATCTGTAATGTAAATATGAAATGAAGATGAAAGTGTTGAGGATTTACAGTAATAAATAGCATGATTTTAGGGTTATAAATAGAAACCTTACATGTTTTTAAGTTGGAATTTCATTGTTGCCAAGACATAGCACTATATTTTGAATACCCCTGTCACAGTGGGCGGGGGGTAGGGGGGGGACATGCAGCACAAAGAAATTGCACTATTCTTTTTTTTTTTAAGTTTATTTATTTTGAGAGAGAGAAAGACAGAGACAGAGACAGAGAGCGCATAGCAGGTGAGGGGCAGAGAGAAATAGACAGAAACCCAAGCAGGATCCATGCTGTCAGTGGAGAAGCCCAACACGGGGCTCAAATTCACAAAACATGAGATCATGACGTGAGCAGAGATCAAGGGTTGGACACTTAACTGACTGAGCCACCCAGGCACCCCGAAATTGCACTATTCTACTTTTTTTTTTCCCTCCCACATCGGCATATTTAGAGGAGAAGTAAAAACAAAATCCATTTACTGCATTCCAAAATTATGAAATCAACCATTAGCTGACCTTTTGAGAACCTCTTTCTCCTCAGTATTATGTATACAGTTCCTAGAAGAACTTGGAACAGTAGCTGTTCAATAAATATTTGTCATATGAAGACATACAAAACTTATTTATATTTTATGAGCTACTAGGCATACCTCATAGAGATATCTTTTGTTCTCAATGAGGGGAATTGGAATATTTTTCAAAGATGACATAGAAAGTAAAAATGTAGAGATATATGTTTTTGCTTAGAAACATCAGATGAGTAAGTGATAAGTGAAAGGTGGCAAAATGGGGAACCAAATGAATCTTACAAGAACCATTGATTCAGGGCATTTCTGTATTCTAATACCTCTCTACCACCTCTACCCCTAAGCCACCATCATTCCTTGCTTGGTTTTTTACAATGGCTCATTAACTTGTCTCCCCAATCCTTCCTTTGCCTCTGAGATTATAACTGTTTGAAAATCTGTTCTATGATCTGACTCAGATCATGTGACTCTTCTATTAACAAGATGGCTGCCCATTTCACTCAGAATAAAAGGCAAACTCGTTGCCTTCAAGGAATGATCAGTACTCATCTCCTCTCCTACAAATTTGCTCTTACACCCTGTCTACCACCCATTTCAGCCTTCTTGCTGTTCCTCACACGTGTCCGGTACGCGTCTGCCGCTGCTAAGTAGCACTTGTACTCCCTCTGCCTGGGACAGACTCCCCTGCTATAGGATTATGGCTTCCTTTCTCACCTTCTTCAAGTCTCTGTCCAAATGTCACTTTCTCAAAGATGGCTTCCTTCATGAGTCTATTGAAAATTGCAATTCTGCCACTCTCTGTGAGACTCTTGATGTCCTTTCCTTCCTTTATTCTTCTATAAGGCACTTTTTCTCCCACCACACTGCACATTTTATTTACTTATTTGCTTCTCTGTCTCTCCCTAGTAGAATATAATGCACACAAGGGTAAGGAATTTTCATTGAATGAATAAAAGGGTGGTTATCCCAACATCCTACACATTTCTGGGAAAGTCACTTCTCTGGGCTAAAGGGCATTCAGGGCCACTTTGACACACACAAACCTCTTCAGGGCATTAGTAGATGTTACAGGTCATGCTAAAGTGTCATTATATAAAATTTTCTGTTTATTTCCCAGCACTCTCTGGATTCTGTGAGCACTGGGGGGTATAGGTGACTTGTAGTGGAAAGTTTAAGTCTGAATTAACAGCTCTAACCTGGAGAATGAAGGCATACTCTAGCTTATGTTCAGAAGAATACCAAAGGCTGATGTAAAAAGCAAGGGGGACACCTATCTTAGTTTTTCGTAGAAGTAAAGTAAATGGTGCATGACCTCACTCAAAAGAATTATATGTATTCTATATAAATAAATATAAAATGTTTAACATTTCTCAAAGGGCAGATGTCTGGATCCATTAATTAAAATTTTAAATATTTTTAATACTTTTAAATTTTTAAATAACTTTAATCTTTCCCAATTTTTTGTCTTCATTCTTCCAACAAATACTTCTAGCTGTCGTCTTCATTCTTCCAACAAATACTTCTAGCTGTCAGGTACCACACTAGGTGCTGGGAATTGAATGGTGCCCACTAACAGGACAAGACCTATTCTCATGGGACAGTAGTCAGAGAAACTGACATCCGTCAAACAATTAAATGAATAAAGACTGTATCTATGGTCATGTCCACAAAAGAGTAAGATAAGAACTGACATAATCAGAAAAGATGGGGAACACTTTTCTAAACATGATCATCAAGGTGAGATATGAAAGTACAGTAGGAGATAACTGGAGGTGGGCGGGGTAGATGGGTGGGGTGGAGAACCCTCCAGGCAGGCATTATCTGATTGTATGCCTTTTTGAGATTCACACCAGGCTCTAATGAAAGGATGAGGTGTCCATTTTTTTCCTGAGAATCTTGCTCCCCTTAGATGGAGAAAAATCCAGTGAGGCCGCAGAGCAGATCCGAGCATAGGTCTCTAGGAAAGGCAAAGCAGAAACAAACCTGGCATCGTGCCTGATTCATTTCCCTTGAGTGAAGATGAGTCCTTCCCCATTCCTTACATGGAGGAATTTGCACACAGGCTGGCTAACCTCAAGAACTCTTACCCTCAGTACCACTGCCTGTGAGAAGCATAGCAACTCACTCCTGTTTATGGCACTAGGTAAACACAGCTGCTGTCCTAAATATTACAGGAAAGTCATTGGCATCTTTAGTTTGGGTGGGACACTTCCAGTTTTTTACTGTCTCCTAGAGAGATTGTTCCAGGGTGGGCACTGTGGTTTCTGCTTCAGAAGCCCAGTACTTTCCTTCCTTCATCTCTTCACCCTTCTCTTTCCCTTTTTCTGATACCCTCGTTACTCACTCACTAAGTCCTGCCAGCTGACTCAGACGGCTGGGACTCCGCATGCGCAAGTGGAAGAGACAGTTCACGTTGGGACACTTTGGGTCTCGTTTCTGAGATACAGAAAAAGGGCAGCCTCAGCTTCAAGCTGCATCATTTTTGTGACAACAAAGAGCCAACAGAGCTTGGATTAACTTCCAGAATCAGAGAGAAAATAGGCACCATTAAAAATCAATGAGATCTGTGTCGATTTATAAGTGAACAGAGAATATTACTTCAAGTCAATTCTACTGCAAGATTCCTGGGCCGGAAATCCCCATGAACCCCAAGCCTGAATTCTCCCCTACACTTCACCTTTACATACATTACCTGTTAGATTCTATTCCATCCCAAGGAAATAAGTTACAGAGAAGCAGTTGAATTAAAAAAAAAAAAAAAAAATGGGGGGGGGATGGCAACTTCTCGAAAAATCTTTTTCTTTCTTCTCTCACACAGTTGTTTTCTCTCTGTGTTCTCCTTTTTTCTTCCTCTTCTCTTCATTTTATATCCTTTTCTGATCTCTTCCCTCATTTCTCCTACCTTATCCTGCAACCTCCCGTATTCATTCACCCTGTTTGTTGGTCTTAGTATTTCCATAGGTTCACTCATTCACTACATTCCTATTGAAAGCTTTTCCTGGGCCAGGCATTCTTCTAAGCTCAGGGATCCACAGCGGGAAAGACGTAGCCAGTACCTTCCTGAATTTACATTCCGGGGAAGAACATAAGTGTATGAGCAAAGAGTAAGTAAACAAATAAATAAAATAATTTCACATTGTGGTATGATTTATAATGGAAGCAAAAAAAAAAAAAAAGCCTTAGAAAAATATGAGGATGAGAGGTAAGCAAGGTACGTCATCTACCTCAGAGGTTCTTAGCCACTGTTGTGCCATGAACCCTTTTGGAGTTTGGTGAAACCTATCAATTGTTTCTCAGAGTGGACTTTTAAATACATAAAATAAAATGTGTGGAAGTATAAATAAGACAATCATACTGGAATATAGTTCTAGATACACATCTCTTGGGAGTCGTGATCAGTCCGCTGATCCCAGATTAGATTCTTTGTAGGACATAAGAAAGAGTTTGGATGTTATGTTAAGTGGAATAAGAGATAATTGTCAAGTGCTTAATGTGGGGGGAGGGCAATAAGGCATGATTTATATTTTTAAAGGATCACTATTGTTCCTGTGTAGAAATAGACTTCACATGGCTCTTAGTGGAGACAGAGGAGCGTTTAGGAGGCAATTGCAAGGGTGTATGAAAGAGATGATCCTCGCTCGGATTCAAGAGTATTCACGGAGAAGACTGTTTCTAGAAGAGTGTCACCTTCTAGAGTCAGCCTGTAAGGGAAGATGCATCCCTAATAAGGGAAGAAAGAGATTGAAGCAAAAAGCAAATAAGTCTTTTTCTTTCCCTACTTTTCATAAGCCTCCCCTCAGTTCTCTGAAGTTTTCCTCGGTGATACAAGTTTAACGAAGGCCTTCAGAAGCTTGTGGCTGCTAGCCCATAGAGCATACAAAAAGGTGTCTTTGTACTTACTTGAAGCAAATATATTTCCAGTAAATCTTAAAAGAATTTGTTCTCCTTCTTTGACTTGGAAGCTGCGTGAAGACTCTGGAGGGCCACTGAACGATTCCAAGCGCAAGTTCCGAAGCACCTGGTTTAAATCTTTAGAAGGAACCACTAGAATGACTACTTTATGTGGATTGTCTTTCTGGTGACAGAGTACAACACAGGCAGTGGTGCTGAGCATAGCTTCTTCTAGAGCTTTCACAAAAGAAACCAAGAGGCTATTTTCCACAACGGAAGAAAGGTGTAGCACAATAAATCTGCGCGGGAGCAAAGAGGCGTGACGTGAGGGAAGCGTACAGTCTCAAAAATATCACTGATACCAAATAACACCCATTATCATCCAAGCTTTCGTTAAAAAACAAAAAAACATCATGGGGCCCCTGGGTAACTCAATCGGTTGAGTGTCTGACTTCGGCTCAGGTCATGATCTCGCAGTTTGTGGGTTCGAGTCCTGCATCAGCCTCTGTGCTGACAGCTCAGAGCCTGGAGCCCGCTTCAGAATCTGTCTCTATCTCTCTCTGCCCCTCCCCTGCTTGCGCTCTGTCTCACTCTCTCTCTCTCTCTCAAAAATAAGTAAACATTAGAAGAATTAAAAATTAAAAAAAAATAAAATCAAGCGTTCTAATAACCAACTAGTTAGATTCCTGAATGACTTTAATGAACCTCCTGGCAGTCAGGAAACCATTCAAACCAAACCAAGCTCTAAACAGATGTTCACCAAGAAATCCCCCAGGGTCAGATCAGCTCTAAATATGGCAGCATATTTTAAATTGTATTTTAACTAGCATCACCAAGGGTTATAATTTCCAACTATAGAAGAGAAAGATAATCAAGATAATTCATTTACTACCAACAGGATAAAGACTAGATGTCATAATTAAGTAGAGATTAAAATATTTTCTCTGTCACTGTGGTGTCAGAATCGTTATGAATAGACCTGTTGTGAGATGAGTCTTGCCCACTCTACCCAAATTTAAATGTTGGAGGCCTAATCCCCAGTACCTCAGAATGTGACCTTATTTCAACATGGGGTCTTGACAGGTGTAATCCAGTTAATGTGAGGGCATTAGATACACACTAATCCAATATGACTGGTGTCATAAAAAGGGGAACTTTGGGTACAGAAATGTGCATACATGGAGAATGTCACATGAACATAGAAATGGACACTTTCAAGCCAAGAAGAGAAGCCTGGAACAGATCCTTCCCTCACAGTCCTCAGAAGGAATGAATCTTGCTGACATCTTGATCTTGGAGTTTCAGCCTCCAGAGCTATGAGACAATACATTTCTGTTGTTTAAGCCACCTAGTTTGTGGGACTTTATCATGGCAGCCTGGCAGACTAATATAGGCATCCCTCTCTGGGCTGGATCCTTACCGCCTCACACACATCCCCCAACTCTTCTCCACAAAAATTGCCTTACATGATCGCCCTCAGCCAGAGAATCCCTGCACCCACAGACAAGGACTCACTGATGCAGGGGTGTATACCAGCCTCCTTGGTACTCACACTCCTGAGCTTCCCGGAGGTACCAGGCTGAGGTAAAACTTCTGCTGAAACCATAGGTTTTCTCAGCTTATTCCCTTGCCTTACTCATTTCGTTCATTCCCTTACAGGATTCACCTAAGAGTTCTCCCTCAATAAATCAATAAATCCTCATATTAAACTCTGCTTCTGACCCGAGACAACTGTAGTAGTAAGATCTTCCATTTTGAAATAAAAGCTATCTTTAGACATATGATTGCCTTCTCTTTATGAGTGTCTGCTCCTCATGAGCCTTAAAACTGTCTAAAACTCTTCTCATAATTAGCTGTCTAGAAAACATGGAAATGAGGAAGGCAAAATAAGGGCACGGAAATAACAAATTCAGTTTACATATACATGCTTATGAGATTAGCATAGTATGAACAGTTAATTACTGTCTTCATGGAATTTCATAAATAAAAGTGCTGTTTTAAAACTATTTTGGAGTTAAAGGAAGTCTCTAAAAATAAATCTAAGTTATGAGTGATTTCCAAAAGCACTTATTAAACTATCATGAATGAAATTATAGATAGCATATTCATATCAATTCTGGTTTGTGTTTTCAGCACACCCTGAAGAACTATTTATATTCCTATATGAGGCATAAAAGCCTAATCCTACAATTTCATTTCAGTAAGCATCACTTATAATTCATCAGGATATAATACCGTCAACTTGTATTGTTTACAGGTATTGTATTACCTCTCTAAATGTTCGCGCAATTCAAATGATATCAAGCCACTCTGCATGGTTCTCACTACAACATTATCAAGCCCAAACCAACCACTGTCTCCACTTCTGAATCCCAGTAATTTCAAAGATTCACAGCCGTTGTTCCCAGGTTTCCTCATGGAAGTGCTTTTTGTCCTGTACAATGGTAGGAGAGGAGAAACTGGTAAAATTTGTGTAGCATGAATCTTATTTAATGCATTAATTCTTTCAGTAAGCAAATAATCCAATAACAGTACATTGAGTGTATTCTATGTGCCAATAATTCCTCTATGCACGGGGAACACAAAGATAAGAAACATATAGCCCTTACTCTCCTGAAGAGTACAGTATTATAGTATTACCCAAATATGGGGCAAGGTGATCGGTGTGATAATTAAGGGAATGCGCAAGGTGGTTTAGAAAACAGAAGGAAGGTGCTCGGGGAAGCTTGCAAAGTGAAAATGTTAATATTTGACGTGAACTTTGGAAAATGAGAAGCATTTTATTACTGGCAAGAGAGTTTAGGGAACACCCCAAAAACATTAATAAAGTCACTGGTGAAAACCCAGATGCTTCAGGGGAGCCAAGAGTAGTGGGGGGCACCTAACAGGTAAGACCACAGATTCTGGAGCAAGACTTTCTACTTTCAAATCCTGGGTGGATCTGAATCTTATTAACTATATGACCAATGGGCATGTTATGTGATCTCTCTGTTTCAGTTTCCTTATTTATAGTATGAGAGTAACAATAGTATCTACATCATAGAGTTAAATAGTATCTACATCAATTGAATTAATATTTTTATCCTAATTCCTACAGCAGACATAGCCCATTAGCTTTCTTGCACAGTCCCCCTTCCTTTTCAACCTGCATTTGAATGTACCATGTGATACCTTCCACCAACCAGAGCTGAATTTACTCACAGTAGACCAAGTTTCAACACTCAGCAAATTTTATCTTTTTTCTTCGGAACTTGACTAAGAGGACCAGAGATTATAACTTGTCACTGCTGTCATTTAGCTACGGCACCCTGGGCTATAAAAATAATTAGCACAGAGAGTATTCATAAACGAAAAAAAAATAGAGGAGATGCTAAGAGACAAAAGGAGAGAAATCAAAATGAAAGAATCCATGTAGTCCTAGAGATGGAATAGCCTGACAATAAACTCTTTTCTTGAATTCATAAATGGATACCTGTTCCTCAGAAAGGAAGAAAAGTTCTTGATACTGAACATCGTGGGGGGCGGGGGGGGGGGAGGTCTAATGATAGTACAAGTCACAAGGGGTAAAAACCATGTTGGCTAGTTACTAAGAATGAAGACCCAAGTGTGAATCCCACATCCTTATTTGTGAATACGATTAGTTATGGCTCTAAAACCACCTTAGTTTTTACAGGTTGAGCTGTCCAATAAGCCATAAATTAGGAACTAAACTTGATTTAAAATGTCTACTCTGAAATTTTTAGATTCTATTGATTCCTTCAGGGAATCAGCCAGTTTAAAATATGGAGAATAGGGGAAGAAATAACATTTAGTTTTTGGCTTTTGGTTTAAAACCACAAATAGAGTAAATTTTGTGACACTTGGAAGTTAATTATTTTTTATGGAGTTTTTAAAAATTTATTTATTTTATTTTGAGAGAGACGGAGACAGCACAAGTGGGTTAGGGTCAGAGAGAAGGAGAGAGACAGAATCCCAAGCAGGCTCTGCTCTAGCAGCACAGAGCCCGATGGGGGGAGGGGAGAGCTGATCTCAGGAACCATGAGAAAGCAACAGTAGGAAGCCTAACCAACCAACTGAGCCACCCAGGCACGCCGGAAGTTAATAATTTATTAACACAGGAAAATACACTGAAACTGAATCCAAAACTCTGGTCATTTACTAGAAAATTACTTAATTAAATGCATGACTGATTTTTTTTTTTTTTTTTTCCTGATGACAACTCCTAACTTTTTTCTCCCAGTGGTCTAAACATTTCTGGGGACCTACAGGTTCTCAGCAGTAGCAGAACTGAACCCTACTCTCCCGTCCAGGTGGGTCTAAAACCTGAGGCATATAGTGCATTTGGCATTCATTAACAAAGTTTGCTTTAAAAAAAAAATCCCATTTTTTCTGATTTCTGAGCACGTGATAGGATCGCACTTCCTCTCCCCAGTGATTGAGTGGGGGCCATATGACCAGTTCTAGTTAATAAACAGTGAATGTCACTTGGAGACCAAGCATTTAATTGCTCATGTGCATCTACTCAAAGCTTTTTCTTCTGCTACCCATGACAGCAGCCAGAAAGTGGTTGCCTTTCAGCCTGGGTGCAGGAGTGAGGATAACCAAGAGACAGCCTGCCTTTGAGGACAACACAGCATGTGTGAGATATGGGTCGTTGTCATCAGCCCCGGGTGAATTCAAGTTTTTGTTAGCCTAGCCTACCCTGTAGAGTGCATCTTCCTCCCAGTCCTAGTGATCTGTTCAGTGATGGGTTTGTAACTGATTTAGGGTGAGAATAACTCTCAGGGCCTTTATGCATATCCATGGGGAGCTTCACCTTCTACTGAACTTGGAATAGCAAGATGGAACTGTCTTGCCAGCATGAGGGACAAGCACGTCAAAGAATGGAATTGGCACAGAGGAGGGCAGAAAGAGAAGAGAGAGACTAGGTTCTTTCTGGTTGAAGAAGTATATAAAGATAAATATATCCCCAGGCTTTTTGTTTACATGAACCAAAGAATTCCTTTTTCCTTAAAACTTTGGGCTTGCTTTTCTGACACTCAAAATCAAAAGAGTCCTCAATGATATAAAGATCAAATTTAGATTTCATGACATATAACATTGTGTAAGTTTAAGGTGTAAAATGTAATGGTTTAATACATGGATATGTTACAAAATGATTATTACCGTATAGTTAACGCATCCATAATCTCACATTTAGACTTTAATATGATAATAGATTATACCTCCTCTTGAAATTAAATGATTTGCTAGCATCCTTATCTATCCCAGCTGTTCTTGACAACTCTGCAAATAAACTCTTCCTTTTATATATGCTATTAGCAAACTTTCACATCTCCTATTGTCTAGCAATGGCTAGCATTTGATCACAGTCCACAGAAAATTCTGATGTACTAAGAGTTCCATAAAATATAATCTTCATTAAATAAATTTGTTTATTCAAGAATTACCGATTTTGCTTTTTTCTTGAGATGAAACTTTTTCCGTACCCAAAATTCCAGGCATTGGGGCAATTATAATTGGCCCATTTTGGGTCAAGTGCTCAATTATATTTAACAAGGACATTAAAAAACATGGAAACTCCCATTAGATCCACATGGATGGAAAGAACACTTTCCAGAATTTGTGGTACAATTTCCAAAAATTAAAGTGGCTGGGTAGACAAAGCAACAGATGTCCACTCCAAGCTGCCTTTCTCAGGTCTAACAGTGCCCTGGTATGTTGTTCTGAGATAAATGCCTTAATGCCACACCACTGAAAGACACTCAGAAGATTTTTTCCAAGATAAAAAAGATCTATCTGTCTAGGGGCACCCAGGTGGCTCAGTCAGTTAAGCGTTGGACTCTTGATTTCAGCTCAGGTCATGATCTCAAGGTTCGTGAGTTTAAGCCCTGTGTGGGGCTCTGCACTGTCAGCTTAGGATTCTCTCTCTTTCTTCTCTCTCTCTGCCCCTCCCCTGCTTGTGCTCTCTCTCTCTTTCAAAATAAATAAATAAACTTTAAAGAAAAGAAGTTATATCCCAAGGTTCTACAAGTAGAAATAGGCATTACTGGAAACTTTTCAAGGATAGTTTCTTTCTTTCTTTCTCTCTTTCTTTCTCTTTCTTTCTTTCTTTCTTTTTCTTTCTTTCTTTCTCTCTTTCTTTCTCTTTCTTTCTTTCTTTCTCTTCTTTCTTTCTTTCTTCTTTCTTTCTATAGCAGTTTTAGGTTCACAGCAAAATTGAGAGGAAGATGCACAGGTTTCCCATTTACCTCCTGTTTCCACATATGCATAGCCTCCTCCATTATCAATATCCCCCATCAAAGTGGTACCTTTGTTACAATTGGTGGACCTACATTGATACATCATGATCACCCAAAGACCATAGTTTATATTAGAGTTAACTCTGTGTTGTACATTATGTAGGTTTGAACAAATGTAGAATGACATGTAGCCATCATAATAGTATCATACAAAGTATTTTCACCACTATAAAAACCCTCTATATTCTGCCTATTTGTCCCTCCTTCACTCCAATGTCTGGCAACCACTGACGTTTTTACTGTCTTCATAGTTTTGCCTTTTCCAGAATGTTATACAGTATATATCACACAGTAGGTAGCCTTTTCAGATTGTTTTCTTTCACTCAGCAATATGCATTTAAGATCCCTCCATGTATTTTTGGTTTGATAGCTCATTTCTTTTTGGCACTGAGTAATTTTCTATTGTACGGATGTTATTTATCCATTCTTGACATCTTGATTGCTTCCAAGTTTTGACAGTTGAGAATAAATCTTATATGACATCCATATGCAGGTGTTTGTGTGGACGTGTTTTCAACTCCTTTCAATAAATATCAAGAAGTGCTATTGCTGGATAGTATGATAAGAGTATGTTTAGTTTTGTAAGAAACCACAAGTTTCCCAAAATAGCTGTACCATTTTGCATTCCCACAAACAATGAATAAGAATTCCTGCTTCTTCACATCCTCACCAGCATTTAAGGTTGTAAGTGTTCTGGATTTTGGCCATCCTAATAGATGTGTATTTGTATGATTTTTGTTTTAATTTGCATCTCAGTGATGACATATGCTGTGGAGCATCTTTTCAGATTCTTATTTGCCAATCATACATCTTCTTTGCTAAGGTGTCTGTTAAGGTCTTTGGCCCATTTTTTAATCAAGTTTTTTGTTTCTTATTGTTAAGTTTTAAGAGTTCTTTGTGTATTTTGGATAACGTTTCTTTATCAGATGTACCTTTTGTAAATATTTTCTCCTACTCTGGGGCTCATCTTCTTATTCTCTTAATATTCTCTTTCCCAGAGCAGAAGCTTTTAATTTTATGAAGTCCAGCATATCAATTATTTCTAACGTGGATTGTGCCTTTAGTGTTGTATCTAAAAGTCATTGCCATACACGAGGTCATCTAGATTTTCACCTATTAGGTGCAATTAGGTGAAAACACCTTCTAGGAGTTTTGTAGCTTTTCATTTTACATTTTTATGCCTATAATCCAATTTGGGTTAATTTGTGAAAGGCGTAAGTGTTGTCTACATTTTTTTTTTTTAATGTGGACCTCTACTTGTTCCAGCACTATTTGTTGAAAAGACTGTCTTTATTGCATTGCATTGCCCTTTCTTCTTTGTCAAAAATCAGTTGACTATATTTATGTAGATCTATTTCTGGGCTCTCTATTCTGTTCCACTGGTCTATTTGCCTATTCTTTCACCAATACTACACTGTTGATACTGTGGTTTTGTAGTAAGTCTTGAAGTCACATAGTGTCAGTCTTCCAATTCTGTTCTTCTGTGATGGTTTCTTTTTGATTTCTTAAGTTATGTGGTAGTTTTACCAACGTGTTCATTTTATTATCATGCCATATGATGCGTATATTTTACAGATATTGTCATATAAGACTCACATATTACATTTGAACATAATAATCTTAAAACCAATGGCAATATGTAGAAATAGTATTTTTCATGAGCAAAAATATTTACCCATCTGACTCTCTAAAGTATTTCTTATATAATATGGAATAAGTTTTTATTTAACAAATTAATTTCGCCTTTCACCACTGTTAAGAAATCTTTTCTGGTTCATAATTAAATGACTCTCATCTTTTCCCCAGAAACCATTCAGACATAGAGGAATGTAATGTAATAAAGACCGCTAATTCTTCATATTTAGACCATGTTTTGGCCTCACCTAGTTTTTACCATTTTTTTTATTTTATGAAGCATGGAGTGCTTCACTGTGTTCCTATTTCCATAGAAAATGTTCAACTGTTTTCACCCTTTGATGTAAGAATGTTAGTATATGTGCTGCCAAAGCAAGCACATGAAAGAATGTTAAACAAATAGTTGACACAGGTTCTCATTTTATTGTTTAATATGCTCCACTGGAGAGAGAAATGCATCTACCATATCTAGCACTAATAGCAACAGCATAGTATAAAACACTAATTCAGTGTTGTTAAAAAGCATAGGATTACTAATACTATTTACATTTCCATAAATTTATTCATTAATTTATTTAACTCACACAACTTTTTTTAACACCTACAATGTTATGCTTATGCTGAGTGATGATTAATGGAAAGGAGAATGATACTATAGTATGACATAGGACGTGCGCAAAGAACGTGGCTGACGCAAAGAGAGGAAAAATCAATCCCTCCTAGACATCTTAGAATGTCTTGACAGATACGGACACAGTTAAGCTACTACTTACAGAATAAACCAGAGTTCTTCACCTAAACATGACAGAAAAAGAATTTTCTAGCAGAAAGACCATACACTGGAGCAAAGAGATGGAGGGAAAAAAAAAGAAATTAGTACTTTGGCCAACTGAATTGATGACAAATGGCCATCTTCCCACTACACAGGAATGCTGGACAAAATCTCTGTCTCTCTCTCTGTCTCTGTCTCTGTCTCTCTCTCTCTTTCACACACACACACACACACACACACACAGGAAAGTAGAGGAACTCAAAAGCTGGAAAAAAAAATCCCTTAGATCTGGAAACAAACAAACAAACACACTTCAAAAAGTTGGAATTCTCTTCTCTCCCCACAGAACATGACCAACTGGTTCTATGGAAGCTCCCACCCTCATCAGTCTCCTCCACACGCACACCCTGCCCCACTAACTGTGCATACACACCAGGTGTGTGGGGGCTGGAGCTTAATATATTACCGGGTACATCAGATACAGCCTCTAACTATTAGCTGGAACTAACTCAGTCATAAAACTGGAATCCCAAAAGGGCAGCACTGGCCGTAAAATGAGAAACAATAAAAACAACCAAAATCTCTTTGAATATTGGCTCAAGAAAGCAACAAACACACAAAGCTGCTCTGGCAGGAGGGAGGGGGAAAAGAAAAGTTGATCTAAAAATCATAATCAATACTTGGAAATGAATTTCTAAGGATGGAATTAGCATATAGACAAGGTACTAGATTACACCAGGCTAATAGATAATTTTAAACATCATGCTAATAGGTAGGTGATAGAATAATCTCAATAAAACTATGAAATGAGTATGTTTACAATGATTAAGGGGGTAACGAAAGAAATAGAAAGCATAGTGAAAAAACAGAGCATCTTAGAACAAACGATTTTTAAAATATATCGATATCTTTTTTTTTCTTTTTTTAGAAATGAGAGTTACAATGATTGAAATGAACAGTTGAAACTACTGATTTAAAACAAAAAAAACAGTAAAAATGTAAGGGTGCCTGGTTGGCTCAGTCAGTTGAGTGTCTGACTCTTGAGTTTGGCTCAGGTCATGATCCCAGGATCTCTCTTTCTCTCTTAAGATTCTCTCTCTCTCTCTATCTCTCTCTCTCTCCCATTGCCCCTCTCTCCCCCCCCTTTCTCTCTCTACTCCTCTCTCCCACTTGCTCTCTCTCTGAAAAAAATAAAAAAGAAAACCTAATTTACTTTAATAAATAAATAAATAAATAATAGCAAAATATAAAAAAGGTAAAATATATGAGGAAATCATCTCAAATACAGCATAGAAGCTTTTAAAGAATATTAAAGGTTTGTGTAAGATGAACAACAGTATAAATTATGTTTACTCCATTTATATTTGTTTAATATAACTGATGATTTTATTTATATCATCTTTTCTCTTTAATATCACCATGCTGTTTTCTTGTTTTCCTTCTGTTATCCTTTTGCCATATAAACTTTTCCTTTTCACTTTTTGCTTTGTACTTTTGTGAGTGAGATTGAGGCAAGACTGATTTTATTCCTTTTTACTTAATCTGCTTCTGCTAAACAGATTGTTAAAGAATTATGTTTTATTTAAACGTGCATTTCAAATCTTCCATGTTATGCCTAAGTATGGTTTTTTGGTTTTTTTTTTCATAAATTGTGTCTAGTAATCAATCAGCACTTTCTAAGTCAAGGCTTTAATCAACGTCAGAAAATCAAATTCAACTATGCCTTTGATTATTGCTTCTTTTATGGTTGTTTTGGCTGCCTCTTTGATGATACCTGTAATTATTAGGTGACATCACTTCAAATGACTCCTTATCAAACACTGGTCCCTTTTCATCTCTGCTTGTTATCTTTGTATCTTATCCTGTTGTCCTCTTGTCTTTTTCTAGTCTATCCTGATGGCTTTCTGTTTCTCAGAAATTTTGCTTACTGGATCATACTACACTTACAAAACGGATTTCTAAAATACTCTGCAGGTAACTGTGATTCTCATTATTCAAGTTACTGTGAAATGTCAGAATGATGCTGTCTTTCTTTATTTCCATAGTATGTTCTTTGGTGTTTTTATTCCGCTTTTCAAATCTTTTTGATTAATATTACAATTTTTTCCTTAGGAAATCATGTAGGATTTTGTATTTTTTCCCTTAATCTTGAATGAATATTTGTCCACTCGCTTTGGTAGCCACTTGAATCTCTTTCTCAGATCTGGAAAGCAGATCCATGTGTATAATTTATAAATCAATTTTCAGTGTCTAATCGTTTTTCCTGAGTATAATTTATCTGGAGTACCCCTGTGTAATCTTCTACCTGAAAAAAAAACTGGATTTCAAATGTTTCGAATCAATTAAGTGTATGAAAATGTGCCACCCTCAGCATGATTTCTACTGGGGCTCCTCTCGCCTCTGCTCTTATCTCTATACCTGTGGGAATTTCATTTTTGACAATGCAGTATGCTGCTTCCAATTTCTCTTTGCATTCTGCTCTGTCATTTCTGAGGCATGTGCAAATATAGCAAAAGAGGGGCAAAGGAACACTGATCTAATCAGATCCAAAAATGGTATCTGTGTGTTACAGGGATAAATTTCTATTTCTCAGACTAGGGGATTAGACCATCAGGGACAAGCTAATTATTTTTCTATCATATTTATTGCAAATGGAGCTGCTTTGTTTTATGATGGAAAATACATATCAGTCACAAATTATTTTTATTAATCCTTTGCCATCCACCCTCTATATATAGTAGAAATACTAGGTTCCAGCAACAGGTTACTGGTAAGAATCCATTCTTAGGATTAAGTTCTTATCTTTAAAACTATATATGGGGGCACCTGGGTGGCTCAGTCGGTTAAGCATCCAACTTCAGCTCACTTTATAACCTCATGGTAAGTGAGTTCGAGCTCCACATTGGACTCTGTGCCGACAGCTTAGAGTCTGGAGCCTGCTTTGGATTCTGTGTCTCCCTCTCTCTCTGCCCCCTCCCCCACTCATGCTCTGTCTCTCTCTGTCTATCAAAAATGAATAAATGTTTAAAAAATTAATAAAAACAAATAAAAAATATATATGTATCTCAGGGGATATTTAAAATAGCATGTCTTTAATCTATGAGACGGGTACATTTTAAATTTGAAGCTTCAAGATATTTCTGGTTTTAAATCTTACTTTACATTGGTACACAGGAACATGGATTAACTAAACTGCCATTTGGAAGATTATGTATCTATATCTACATAGATATAAATGAATGGATGGATGGATGGATGGTTGGATAGATAGATAGACAGACAGACAGACAGATAGATAGATAAATAGATCTCCATCCCAAGTAGCAAAAGTATATATAACTGGATCATGTCTATATTTTTATGTTCTCTCACTTAATCTAACACAAGGGAAAGTTTAATTTCCTCTCCCAGCCTCAACCTAATATTCTACTATTGCCCTAAATCTCAAACATTATGGGAAAGGACAAATAATCCACATCTCAATTTCCAGCCTTGCAGTTTCAAACTTAATAAAGGATGGCTACATAGAGTCATAAATAAATCCAGAGATATGCAAGGGTGTCCAAGATTGTGTCACTTGGTAGGTATAGTGACTTATACATGTTATTAATATCACTGAGTCTCAGTCTTCTCACTAATAAAATGGAGATAAAGTGGGGTGGGGGAAACTGGATAAGACCATATACACAGGAAACCTGGTACACAGTAGATTCTCAATTAATAGTAGATAGTATTTCAATTAAGTCTCTGAAGTTGTTTCTCCCTTTCGTTTTTCAAAGAAAAAAAGTATTTCCTTCAGAAGTGAAGAACAGAAACATTCCCTTCTACATTTTTCATTAGAAAAGAAAAAATAAGCATTAAATGAAAGAACAGGAATTAAGATCGGGGTTATTCTGTGTAACCTATTTGTTGTTAGCATTTCATCTCCAATGTCATTTCTGAAATAGGCTAGCATTTCATTGCCAATGTCATTTCTGACAAGTAACTCAATATGTATATTTGTCTCATTGGTGGGGATTTTGCGTAATCATAAAAATTAAGGGATTATCCACCTGTATTCCACCGATATGGCGAATACAAACTCAAATTTAATTTTGTTTTAGAAAAGTTCAGGTTAATCTTTTTCCTATATTAAGAGCACACTCTTAAATATAGAAGTTAAAATCACTGTACCACTTCTTTATAATTAACCATGTCATAATTTCTTTGAAAGCAAAGATTAATTTTACCTCTTCTGTGTCTACCCTACCACATAGCATACATTGGGGCCTTTTGTGGGTCTAAAATCATTACCTTTCATGGGTCTACAATATTTTATATCTATAGTAAAATGTTGCATGATATTTCAATAATGATTTTTAAATATATGACATCAAATTACATTTTTAAATTATTTACATTTCTTTGTTTATCATCAACTCAGAGATACAAGGATTTAGCTCACCGGTTGAGGTACAGTGGTATGATCCTTTTTGTAGTGGCACTAGCCATTCTTTTATGATCTATCTCAGATGCAAGATTTTTTTTATCAGGGTGTGGAGAACAAGGTAGGAATACAGTGACTGGCTTCTGGAAAGGATGTACCAAAGGGTGCTTCATGTGGATCAGCGGGCTTGTTGATATCACCGGGTAGGAGGTATCTTGCTGTGTTTTTAAATATGCCACCAAAGATGGGTCAACTGGTTGGACCTAAATAACGAGAAAAATGCATATATTCCTATATTTTGATAGCAAAAGATGCAAAGTATCAGCACATTTCTAAGCCAATTTTCTGAAAATTTGACAGAATCTAGTTTTATGTATTTCTCTATGTGTTGTTGACTGGAAGCAACACTGAATTAATTTATTAAAAAACACAGCATTTGGCCCCCCTTTTACAAAGTCTTTCTGAATTTAGATTCCTTGTCCAATGTTATAAATAACTGAGAAACACTCATTGTAGGCAACAAAATGACCTAGAAAACAAAATAGACATTTTACGTAATTTCTAATTAGAACTGCTGTTAGATCAACAAGAAACTAGAAACTAGAAAAACAAGACTATATTTGTTTCCTCTCACACAAGAGTGGCTAATAAAAATAGCTAGCATAATTCTAAAATTTCAAAGTTTATGGAAAATACTTATGAATACATAGTTCATAATATGGGTTTTCCCCCTATTTTTTCTTCTCCGTTAACCACTTACAATAACTGAGAGAAACAGGAGAACATGAGGGGAGAGTCTAGACTGGAAGAACAGAAAATATTGAGAAAGTGTATCTTCTAAAATGTGCACTGATGCTCTATCATATCTTGTGTATACTTTGCAAATGGTGTTTGTATATATTAAATCCTCATTCCCGAAAAGGGATGTTTTATAATTAAATATAACCAAATATTCATAATCATAAATATTTAAATTGGTTAGCCTCTTTTTTTGCCATCCTCTCAGATGCAAATTTTGAATCATATGAATGTCCCAAATTCTGGCATCAATTCTATCATAGATACTCAACATATGTTTTTGTTAATAATTATCAAGACACACACACACACACACACAGCTAAGAAAGCTTTCAAATAAAGCAGGGATGTACTTTGGAATGAGATTCATTATGCTCTAAATCCCCACTTTATCACTGATAACACTGTATGTTAGGTCATTAAAAATATAAGAGGAGCATCTGGGTGGCTCAGTCGGTTAAGCGTCCAGCTCTTCCTTTTGGCTCAGGTCATGATCTCACAGTTCGTGAGTTGAAGCCCTACATTGGGTTCTGTGCTGAACATGAAACCTTCATGAGATTCCGTATTTCCCTCTCTCTCTGCCCTATCCCTTTCATGCTCTTTCTCTCTCAATAAACAAACAAACAAACATTAAAAAAAAAAAAAAAAAAAACCTGGACCACTTTCTTACACCATACACAAAATAAACTCAAAATGGATGAAAGAGCTAAATGTAACACAGGAAGCCATCAAAATCCTACAGGAGAAAACAGGCAACAACCTCAGCCACAGCAACTTCTTAGTAGACCTGTCTCCAGAGGCAAGGGAAACTAGAAGCAAAAATAAACTATTGGGACCTCATCAAAATAAAAAGCTTCTGCACAGCAAAGGAAACAATCTACAAAACTAAAAGGCAACTGACAGAATGGGAGAAGATATTTGCAAATGACATATCAGATAAAGGGTTACTATCCAAAATCTATAGAGAACTTATCAAACTCAACACCCCAAAAAAATAAATAATCCAGTGAAGAAATGGGCAAAAACATGAACAGACAATTTTTGAAAGAAGACATCCAGATGACTAATAAACACATGAAAAGATGCTCAACATCACTCAATATCAGGGAAATACAAACCAAAACCACAATGCGATGCCACCTCACACCTGTCAGAATGGCTAAAATTAACAACTCAGGCAACAACAGATGTTGACTAGGATGTGGAGAAAGGGGAAAACTTTTGCACTGATGGTGGAAATGCAAACTGGTGCAGCCACTCTGGAAAATAGTATAGAGATTCCTCAAAAAATTAAAAATAGAACTACCCTATGACCCAGCACTTAAACTAGTAGGTATTTATCCAAAGGATACAAAAATGCTGATTTGAAGGGGCACATTCATATATATATACATATGTATATGTGTATATATGTATATATATGTGAATATTACTTGGCGAACAAAAAGAATGAAATATTGCCATTTGCAGCAGCATGAATGGAACTAGAGTGTATTATGCTAAGCAACATAAGTCAGTCAGAGAAAGATAAATATCATATGATTTCACCATGTGGAATTTAATAAACAAAACAGATGAGCATAGGGGAAGGGAAGAAAAAATAAGATAAAAAGAGAAAGGGAGGAAAACCATAAGAGACTCTTAAATATAGAGAACAAATTGAAGGTTGCTAGAGGGGTATTGAGTAGGACAATGGGATAAATGGGTAATGGGCATTAAGGAGGGCATTTGTTAGGATGAGCCCTGGGTGTTATATTTAAGTGATGAATCACTAAATTCTATTATTGAAATAAATTAATAAATAAAATTTAAATAAAAGACAAAAAGGATAAAAAAGAAAAGTATAAGAAGAATTCATTTACTGTTATATTAAATAGTGGTATCTTCTTTATCCTTTTGGGACTATGTTTGATGACCCACAAAATCTATGAGAAGAAACTTACCAGTTTTTAGCATTTACCTTTAATTGTACCAGTACTGATGAGCCAAAAACTCCTGGAGGGTAATTTAAGGACACTCGGGAATCCATGCTTGGCTTAAGAGTATGGCCTTTCTTTGTTACTGTGAAGGACTCTTTCTTTAAGCAAGACACAACAGAAAAGATACCCAACTTGTACACTTTGACTTCAGCACAGGTCCCCTGTATGGATTGAGGACATGAAAGGACATTAATGCAGCACTGTTCAGGGAGTATCTGCTGTACATACTCTGCTGCGAAAAAAAAAAAAAAAAAGAAAAAGAAAAAAAAGTCTATCTGCTGTCCCTGTAATCTCTCACAATTGAGAAAGATTTCATTAACACCAAAGGGTTGGTCATTTCATGAGATGAGGTGGAAGTCGATATTAGTTTCTCAAATTTGGACTACGTGATAGAAAAGAGAGAAATAAATATATTTTTAAATTTAAATTAAATCCCCCCCAAGATGTATAGTGAATGAACAATCACATTTAGTGTTTTCATAAATATTAACTATTTGTGGAATCCTATGTTCCTTTACCAGAATAAACTTTAAATATTGGCCTTTAGGGGCACCTGGTTGGCTCATTTGGTTAAGCATCCAACTCTTGATTTCAGCTCACGTTATTTCATGGCTCGTGGGTTTGAGCCCCCCACTGGGCTCTGCGCTGGCAGCCCAGAGCCTGCTTGGTATTCTCTCTCTCTCTCTCTCTCTCTCTCTCAAAATAAAGAAATAGACTTAAAAAAATTAATAGATATTGGCCTTTATCCAGAAAATTCAACACTGTTTTAGGAAATTCCAAATTTCATTATTTGGGTAGTTTATGCAAACACTAAAGCACCTGTACCGTCAGCAAATTCTTCCTTCTGACAGCTCACAATCTCTTAGCAAAGCCATTTTTTCTATTCTTCCCCTTCATGCAGTGGGAACAACAACAACAAAAAAAAACTGGAAAGAGACATTTGTGTTTATTTTTTATATACTGACATTTACATTTTTAATGCATATATGCAGTCACATATTGAAGCTTTTTTTATCATACAAAAGGGAACTGAGCACATGAAGGAAAGCAAAATGATCTATTCGTGTAACCACCAAAGCTTAAAATGAGGAGGAAGGCTCTATTGGTCTATTGGTAATTGGTCTATTCATGTGTCCCCCCATTCTGGCTCCACCCCAGCATGAGTGGATAATATGCAGACACACACACATAAGCAAACATTTCAGGGACACTCACAACGGAAAATAATCTGTCATTTAAAAACTGAGGAAGACATTTCACAATATCACGTCACGAAACCGTCATCGGGAAACTTAAGGGCAAGATGAATGGTCTTCATTGGCTGAAGGGAAAATGGTGAGAAGTAAGAAAGAAAAGTCTTCCCAGAGCTGGTGGTGGTGGCTGTGCATTTCCTGCACATTTGGCAGATGCTGGGAACCAGAAGTGTTTTTAAGCATGGGAGTTGCCATGAACAGAAGTCTGATGATGGTTTGTTTATCTGACTCTAGAATTAGCATTCTTAAATGTTGGATGAACCACATAAAATTTTGGAAGGACTCCAGAGTTTAAAATTTTTGAGCTAAGAATGGGGATAACTACCCTTGGAAAATTATAAAAAGCATATGCTTTTGTATTTTTAGTAGAGGACGGACCTCTTATTTTGTTTTCCTTTTTGCTTTGATTATCCATTTACTAAACATCTTGCCTGCTCATTTTGTGAAAGTCACATGTACTATCAACAGTTTTTGCTTTTATAATGTCAGTCACGTAGACTGGTCAAGATGAAAAAGCCACAATCAAGGGCAATGCTGATCAGACTATTATACATGCAGTCTTCCTAGGCTAAATATAAAATGTATCAGGGACATGAATTGGAATAAATAATTAGAACAAGCTTAGCTTTCATATTCTACTGTATAACCTTGTTTGTAACTCAGAAAAGTCCCAAATCAGAAAAAGAAGAGATGTATTATAAAGAATTTCTTGTTTTGTGGAATTTTTAAACATTGATTCCTTGCCCTCGTCTTCAAATAATGATGACTTACTTAAAGCTAAGAAGAAAAATATTTTGTTTAATGGTAAATTCGGTGGCCCACAGAAAAATCTTTAACCTTAGTTCCTGTCAACTTTATGCTAATTTAACAATTGTTATATTCTGTCTTCAAAACAAGAATTTGTGACAGTAGAGAAGTTCAGAGTTATTACAATAAAGTCTAATTTATTAACTCCTAACACATGTTTATAGGCTACTTTTATCTTAAGTGCATTTACTCATTTGATCCCTATGACCCTATCAGGTAGACACTATTATTGTGTTCGTTTTCAGATAAAGAAATAGAGTCTTGGCAAGGTTACATAATTTACCCACGCTAACACAGCAAGAAAGTATAGGACCCCTTCTGCAAACCCAGCCAGTCTTCCTCCACAACTCACATCCTAACTACCACATATACTGTCTTCTGTGTATAAACAAAACACAATTTATAGACTTAATAACTATCGCCAGGCACACGTGCGCACACACACACACAATTGTTCATTTTTTTAAACATATTTTCCCAACTCATGAATGATAAAAATAAAACTAGTATTATCTGGGGATACCAATCTTCTTAAATTTAGACAGAGGTCCATCACATTAGAAATGTTACTCTAATGCTAGTCTAGGGCATGAAGCTGAGTAAGCCATGATTTTGGTATTGTTTTCCAGGTGAAAATACATTTGCTGGGTCCTAGACACAAGTTCTTCATTCCTAAGTTTGGTCAATAACTTCTGCTCTTTGATCTTTATAGATAGCAAAAAATAAATAAAAATTGTGAATTCACTGGTGTTAACCTAATCAGCCTTTCCACTTATTACACAATCTATCTATATCTATACACAGTCTGGTAGCCTGACTAATATTTAGTAGAGGAGTCAAACAGCAAATGTAGATATAGCCAATGGTTTACCAACCTTGTAACTTCTTCTCATTCCTTCCAGTGAATTTGGAGTTAGGTAACTTGATCCAAGGTTTACGTCAGACACTTTCACCATGATGTCTCTGTAATTTCCCCTGTAACGTGCAGTAAATGGAATTGCAATGCATATTGGAAATGGAATTTCCTTTTCTACATCTGAGCACTCAACAGTGATGACATTACTGACCAACTCTTCGTTATCACTCACTACTAAAGAACTCATGCTATTAATAATCCGGCATTCTAGATGCTGGAGAACATTTGATGGTGCTGTAATATAACAAGACACTTGGGGGCTGGTATCACTCAGTATATCAAAATACCTGCAGGGAAAAAAAAAAGACACAATTTTTGCAATTATTTAGTTTGTGTACTGTATAGCTAAATACATAAGAGCACAAGCTCGAGAGCCAGGTTGTTTTGGTGTGGATCCCAATTCTTCCACTTAGTAACTCTGTAACCTTTGGCAAGATACTCCACCTCTCTGTGCCTCAGTTTATTCAACTGTAAGACAATTCAACTCAGTTTATTCTCACAGACTGTCTCATAAGAAGGCTGTGAGAATTAAATAAACTAGCATATGTTAAGTAACTAGAAAGCTATGCCTGACATAGTTGGTATTGTATATTATATATATTAGCTATTGTTACTATTGACATTACCACTATTATTTAGGTGGTTGATTTCTCAGTTTTGTTCACTTTACAAAATGAATCTGAAGACTGCTAATGCTTTTTGATAAACCAAGAACATATACCTGAATCATTTACTAAATTTAAGGGAAGGAGACAAATATATGTATTATATATATATATATATATATATATATATATATATATATATATATATATATTACATATCTGCTATTGGAATTATCCAAACACATTACATCAAATGATGATGTTTATTATGTTTTTGCGAAACACTGAGAAAGGTACAAAAATACTGTGAATTTATGATTAATCAAGGTAATTAGAAGCAGAATATTTACAATCCTCAAAGAATCAATACAAACACTTATTCTGACCATTTGTTATACTCTTGCTTATTATAACTATCACTTTTGCCAAAGATTTTAGAGTCTTAAACATTTACAGTCAGATTTGAGATCGGTCAGTCCCTTACTATTTGCTTGACCTTAAATATCAATAATTATTTTTTTAAATGTTTATTTATTTTGAGGGCCAGAGGGAGAGACAGAGAAAGAATCCCAAGTGGGTTCTGCATTGACAGCATAGAGATGGCTACAGTGCTTGAACCCAGAAACTGAGATGCGGGCTGAGCCAAAACCAAAAGTCTGATGCTTAACCGACTGAGCCACTCAGGTGCCCAAATACCAATAATAATTATTAAAATAGCTAATATGTCAGCTCTCTCTATGGACCAGATTTTAGGCTACACATTATTTCTTTTTTTTATTTCAAGGTTTTATTATTTTTCAATAATATTTACACTCAACATGGGGCTTGAACTCACAACCCCGAGATCAAGAGTTGCATGTTTTACCTGCTGAGCCAGCCAGGGGTCCCCACGTTGTTTCATTTAATCCTTACACTAGGGTGTCAGGCAGGTACTACTGTCATCACCTTTCACAGGTAAGGAAACTGAGGCTTAGAAAATTTCATGTGTTGAAAATCACACCAATGGCAAGCTACAGAACCAATACAAGAATCCATCTGTCTTTAGTACAAATGCCCACATGTTCTAACATAATATTCTCAAATCACTCCAAAGCACTGGCTTCTTTGTCCATTACAAACTGAAACTAATGCCTAATTCACAATGGTGTGAACATGGAATGAGATAAAATATTTAAACTTCTCATAATAAGGGGTTAGCATAAAATATGTGCTCGGTAAACGTTAGATCTCTACATTAAAATTACCAGCTGTAGTTTCTCCTCTTCTGGTTACTTCACATTTCTCATCAGTGAAATGACTGAAATGTTGGCAATGCGAAAATATATAAGACGATCAGTATAAAATGCAGCATTCATACCCAGCTCTAGAATAATAAGGTTTTAACCATTTTTCAATTATTAGTAGATTGGATTTAATAGTGCCCTTTAACATAGATATCAAAAACAAAACAAAACAAAACAAAACATGTTGAAATTGTAGGGAGGGTCATTTATATTGATACTTCCGAACTTGTAAATTTAGAAAGAAAATTACCCAGTACATTGGTCTGTTTTTATATTCTCTGATGACAGTAACAATGGTACTTCAGAAAATGAGAGACAATTTTGGAATTGTTTAATAGAGAATACAGTGACTCAGCCTTGTATAACTTCAAAAATGATTCTCTTCTGTGCCCTGGAAATGATCTGCATACACTCTTCTAAAAGACAGATGAAATGAGTGAAGAGACCTATAAATGCTTCCATTTCCTCTAGGCTTAATCAAATAGATCTAGTCCAGCAGCTAAAATAATCAGATTGGTTTATTTTAGTCTTGTTTCCCTTTGAGTCTATACATACTAGGACAACAGTAGAAGAGATAGATTTCTTACAGAAAACTATCCAGCAAGGAATCACAACAGATTCCCAGCAAGATTTTGTTCATGACATACATATTTTAAGTGATCTGATGGCGTTCTAGCCTGAGGGATTTAAAGGAGTCATCATCTTTATAAATATGCAAGCCAAGCACAATTGGTTTGGATGCTATGAAGAGGAAATCACTAACCAGGGAACACCTAGGGAGGTGTTAGAGGGAGCGGTTCAGCAGTGACTCATTAGTTGATGCTTTGAGTCATTTCTGAATATAAGAATATGAAGTGTTAATATTTTTCTCCAGTAAAGTGGGTAACTGCATATTAACTAACTTAATAGTTGTTTTGCAGGGGCAGTAGTTCTTTGAAACTATGGGGGTCTTTCATGCATTGAATGCACTCCTATGACATCTACAAAATTCATTAGATTCTCAGCCATGTAGGGACCTCACTGCTAACCTAACTCAACCTGTTCATTTTACTGATGAGATAGGTAAGGTCAAAGTAGCGAAATGAGTTGCTTGAGGTCGTTGACTCAGTTGTGGTGCTGTCCTGGAAACGGTATCGTACACCTGAAAACAACACCACACGTCATGGCAGAGAGGGGTTAAATGAAGTTTGGAAGCGTGTGGGAGGTAGAGAAAGTGAGGGTTGTTGAGAGTGAGATCGATTATATACTAACATGAAGGCCAGCGTGAGCGGCTACAAAGCGACGTGGTGCTAGGCTCTTTACGTGATTTTCCCATTTGACCTTACCAAATAATCCCAGCAAGTATATATAATGTCTACAAAGAAGAAAATAGGGCTAAGAGATGAAGCAAGCTGCCCAGGGTCACAGAACTATTATGTAATAAAACAGGATATAAAATGTTAAGTCTTTCTGATTCCCAAAGCAATGATTGTTTTCATTCTTCTCCATTGCCTTGCAAGGATGTGATATTTATTTGCTAGAAAACTATGGCTTGTGAATATTTTATTTTATTTGGACAAATAGGGATTATTATTCCCTTGTATAGGGGAGATAATTCCTGAAGTATATCAGTCAATTTCCACTTTTATTCTTTCACATGTCATGGGCTCTTTGGAAATCTGGTAAAAGTTTTGAACCATCTTCAAAGAGATAAAATAGGTATGAAAATACACATTTAGTTTTAAAAACTGCTTAAAGCTTACCCATGCCCCCTAGAGACTACAGATACAGGTTAAGAATTTATGATAATTCATAAATAAAATAAATGTGAGGATTTATTTGAGGATATAACTAAAACAAATCTGAGGCTAGAAAATGCATTTCCAGTATATGAACTCTCTGTAATCTCCTAGTTTCTTTTTATTATAATTGAAAGAGTAGTGATTTAGAATACCATTCAGGTTCTGGACAATTGTTCATTTAAACTGCTTCCATATATAGTCAATTCCTCTCCCTCTAAAGAAACATTGAGTGTTTGTTTCCTAAAACTATAAAAAAAATTAGTAATAGCTGCCATATAAATGTTGCTAAGAGTAATTTAAGCCGAATTATTGATTTGTAATATTTTTTGGAGATGATCTGAAAGGGAAATGTAAAATTCTAGTCATGTATAAATACTACGTATAATCACTATAGAAACACACGTATCAGTAGGCATTGTATAAGCACCACTCACATTACATTTACTTACTCCTTTTCCATTATGTTATTCTTTTGCTTTAGACTCTCTGAATCATTGGAAAGGAGACTATTCAGATATCTGCTGGAGATATCACATGTTATTGAGGATGTGGTAATCTCTTCTCTTTGGTTCTCTGAGGTCTCTTGTATTTCTCTTTCTGTTGCCTGGATTATGTCATGCGTCTCTTCCCTGTTGCCATTTACGTTCTCAACAGTCATGTGTTCTGTTTGTTTATCATCTTCATTTTCTACATTATCTGGGAACATTTTGTTCTCTGTTTCCTCTTGCTCTGTTATATCTTCATTCAATGATGTATTGTTTTCCTTTTCCACTAAGTCTGAATTCATATGTGCTTTATTTTTTTTTAACTGGACCTGGTTCGTATAATGACTTTGCTCTCCATTTGTGGAAGAAACAGTAGCTGTTTCTATGACATTCTGTTCCCTTCTTGCAGCAATGTCTGCTTCTTTGATATCGTGAATGGTGGACATTGTCTGCAGTGGGGTACATTCATCATGCATGCCGCATAAATTACACATCTCCTTTTCTTCTTTCTTTAGAAGTGTAGCAGTGCTCCCCAAATATTCATTTATTTTCATGAGGCAGTCTATGAAAGTAGTCATTTCTACACGCACACACACACACACACAGATACATAAAAAGAATAAAATACAAAGCTGAAACAAATTATATTTCTCCACTGAGGTATGGCAAGATAACCTTACAAGCCTACCAAGACCCTTACCAGTCATTTAAGCCCATCTCCCTCCTGAAGGAGAAGTCATTTGTACAACTGTCATTCTTTTAACATGTCTAGGAATTGGGGACAAATTGTTTTTTACTGTAGTGGCAAAGAGTAAGTCTAATACCTTCTGTGCATGAAAATACTTTGAATATTTGCAGGCGGATACCATGATCTCCCCTACACAGCGACAAAACTATTCAACTGAACTCAACATTTCCCTCAATCATTCCTTGATGATCTAGTATGACTTTGAGACTTGTTCCTTCTCCTTTTAAGGTACTATATTGTTTATCAGTGATCCACTTAAAGTATTTCCCTGAAATTCAGCAAAACACTTCAGAGGAGACTTGAGTAGCAGGCATACCATAGCTACATTATTTTTACTGGTGTAGAAACTATACTTTTTTAGGTACTTTTCTGGCTGCTATAAGAATGAAATTAAGTTTATACTATTCTTCCTGCTGAGCTTGTGATCATTTACAGTTTTCTAGTCAGCCTTCCAAAGAATAGCTTTAATTGTACAGCTTCTGATTCTCTGATTAGAACCTGCATTAGCTACTCAAGGACTACTAAACCAAGTCAAACCTCTTCACGCTAGTGAAGATCCTCGTGATCTTATTTGAAATAATATTTTACTCCATCCCCATGTCCTACCATTCTCTTCTTTGTTCATCCCTCCTCTGAGGTCATAGCTCATAGCTCAGGTCATTTGATCACTTCTTGCAGGCTTAGCAGTTCTCCAATCTTTAGAATTCAATTCTGAACTAAGGAATGTGTAATTTAGGGCCCCATACATAGGTCAGTATCTTAAGAATCATCATTAAATCATCCTTTTACAAGTCTAGGTTTATCTTTGGGCTCCAATTCTCACAACTTGTGTTTTTGTCTTGTACCCAAGACCACCTTTATTTTGATCTCCTATTGTGGTAGCTGTGACCTTATCATTTTCCATGAATAAGCATTTGTCTTGATATGTTGCCTAAGACCATATTCGACTCGCTCCAGAGACTGGAGTCCTAGGTATGAGCTCCAGCTGCCATTCTCTGGATCATGCTGCCTCTGGGCAGATTTCCCCAATGCCTACCATCTGCCTTCTAGATAATTTCTTAACATTATCTGCCCTGGATGCCTGATTGATGAGACCTGCCCACTTACCTTGACACTATATTATTTAGAGTTCGATTTCATGATACCACCCATCTTCTTATCTAGAGTAACTGTTGTCTGAGATCATATTCATCTGATACAATATTCTTCCTGTCATACTTCTCAGCACCCATAATTGGGACTATTCCCAAGAACCTGCTCCCCTCTCAGTGTGTGTGTAAGGGAGTGTCCAATTCTGTAGCCCAGCCCACCCCAGTCTTTCTACTGTTTTTATAATTAATGGATTCAAGCTCAAATAATTCTACAAATAGAACTTCATCATATTCCAATATAGAAAAACTGCTTGTTCTGTCTCAAAACAGGAATATTTTTCTGCTTAAAAATTTTTTTCTTACTGTTTATTTTTGAGAGAGAGAGAGAGAGAGAGAGACAGAGAGAGAGAGAGAGCGCACATGAGTGGGGGAGGGACAGAGAGAGAGGGAGACACAGAATCCAAAGCAGGCTCCACACTCTGAGCCGTCAGCACAGAGCCCGACATGGGGCTCAACCTTCAGACCATGAGATCATGACCTGAGCCGAAGTTGGTTGCTTAACCAACTGAGCTACCCGGGTACCCCAATTTTCCTACTCTTAATTGTGGATCCTGCTAATAATACCCTTGCCTGGAATGCTTTTTCAAGATTCCTAATTTCCAGCTGCATGAATCCAATTCATTCCTTAAGATTCAGCTTATTTATTTTTTAAAAAAGATTTTTTTAATGTTTATTTATTTCTGAGACAGAGAGAGACAGAGCATGAGTGGGGGAGGGACAGAGAGAGAAGGAGACACAGAATCTGAAGCAGGCTTCAGGCTCTGTGTTGTCATCACAGACCCTGACGCGGGGCTAGAACTCACAAACTGTGATATCATGACCTGAGCCGAAGTCAGTCGCTCAACCGACTGAGCCACCCAGGAACCCCACTTAAGCTTCAGCTTAAAATACAACATTTGATCTAGCAAAATTCCCAAATTCCCATTCTAAAAATGGAATCATTCTTGCTTCTGAACTCTTAATGTACTTTCTTTCTATTTCTCGAATGGAACTAGTTTTGATATCTCTTGCATTATTGTGCATTTGTCTTACCTTATTTCCCCAAATAGTCCCTTATGGACAAGACTCTATCTTAGCCTTCTTCGCATGCTCCTTAGTACCTCTTAAAGTGACTACTCAATCAACATTTCTTAGAGAAAGAATAAAAAGAAATACTTGCCTTGTTTCCAGATACACTGATTCTCCTTGTCAAGCAATACATACAGCTGCTGGCAGGTAGAGCGCAGAGTCCCTGCAGTGTGCTCCAAGAGTTGGTGAAGGGCCCCACTGAGCTCTTGCCCCAGAAAGACCACTGTGGCTATCCAAGTGGCCCCGCCAGCCCCTTCACAATGGCTATCTCCCAGGAGGGCCTGTTTTAGCATCAGATTTTGTCTCCAAATCTGCTTCAATATTTGGCCTAGTTTACCTGAGCCCATGTCTTCTGAATCCATTTATGCTCCAAGAGTGGAACGCTTCTTTTCTGCCAGCAAAGCCTTGAAAGTTTAGCGAATTCAAACTTGGCAATGGAACTTCTCTTAAAATCTAGGAGATGATCCAAGTCAGCTAGCCAAGCACTTTCTCGCAACATAATAGTTTATTCAGCTTCTTGTTGACCAGTGAAAAGTTACTAGGTGACCAAAGGAGGGGCGTTCCCACACCCTGGTTGCCATTGTGTACAGAGTAGATTAATCACAGGGATAGAGCTAGCTCACACAATCCCACTCTCCATGGAAGTTTTACACATTCAATATGTATATGAGAAGCCCTATGTGCCTTTCAAGTTTTGAGGCAAAAAAATATAGATTCTATGGTGGGATGAGAACTTTATTAATCAAAGGTAAACTGTTTAACAGTATTGTCAATAAGATTCCTATATGATAATTAAAAATATTTATGAATGAAAGAATATGATGTTTGAATTGTTGCAAAACAATCAGGAAGTGTTGGAGTGGTGTTGAGATGAGTTAAGATGGGCTGCTACTTAATTGTTGAAGCTGGATGTGGTTACAGGGAGGGTCTTTACAATTTTTCTCTAATTAGCATATATTTATAATTCTTTTATAATAAAGAGCTTTAAAAACAGAATCCTCTGCTAGAGTACATCTATTACCATTGGTTAGGTAAGTCAAATTAGTACCTTTTTATACAGCAAGCCTGCAGTGGGATTGAGACAGGTGCCTGGCCACTTTCCTCTGTGATAATTTCTCTCTAATTAGATAAAATGCCCCTTCACTAAAATAAAGCAAACGTGAAGAGTGGCTCTCTCTGAACTAGCAAGGACTCTTCACCATGTATAATTAAAATTCACATACAACAGTTTCTCACCACTACTGATGTTTCAGGTAGCACATTATATATGAGGCCATTGCAATACAGGACTTGATACAAGAGAACCTGGGGGGGGGGGTGCCAAGGAATCCCCCCTCCCCCCCGCTTCCTCCTCTCCAATCCCCCTCCCCTGATTAGAGAGAACATAGCACCTGGAGAGGGCAGTGCATTCCAGATTCATATTCTTTCAGAGATACTGGGATGAAGTGAAAGCTTTCCAAAGGGAGGACCAGGCTGCTTCTCCCCAAGCCATCACATTTTCTCATTTGACACTGCGATTCTTAGAGCCACACTCATGATGCCTGGATGACAAGATAGGGAAAGAAAACCCAGTGAATAAAGAATAAAGAATGAACCACAGGTCTCATTACTGCCCACGCTGCCTGTGGTTTGAAGAGTCTTCAGGAAAAGAAAGGGAACGGCATGAAGCATGGTGGCAGGGTAGCCGCGAGAGGAGGGCCTCTGTGAACCTTGGTTCACTGAAAAGGTGATTTCTTTTTGAGATATTAGTTCATACATCATGGGCCACTTTGTCTTAATATTTTTCACCATCTTCTCAATACTAAATGCTTTCTGCTTCAATTTTCTTTTCTTTACTTTTTTTCCCCTTAACTCCTGAAATATGTATGTAATCCCAGTAATAGTGTATATAATGGCTTTCAGTCAATGCCAATTCTGAAAACTTTCTATAACATTTTCTGTGGGCTGGGCTTAAGGGCTAGGCAAGAGGGCCTTTTTGGACTTGGGACCTAGCAGATTATGAAAATGCAACTCAGACTTTGTGAGAGATAGAGCAGACATGTACATAAAAAGGTCATGCAAGCTTTGAGGAGTAAAAAAGTAAGTCCATCTAGAGGCCTGGGAGGTTTTGGATTAGGAGCTATAGGATGGTCTGGATTTGAGCAGGCTAGAAGATAGAGAAAAGGAACATTCTAGGGTAAGAAATAATCACATGATCAAAGGCATGGAGGCACGAAATGACCCAGTGCAATCAAACATGGGAAAGCCTGGCTTTACAGGAAGATTCAAAAACAAGTCAGAGGAAGTGATGAAAGAAGGATCTAATAACTGAGGAGAGTCAGGAGAAGAAGTTGGAATTTTGTTTGGCAGGCAAAAAAGAGAAATTAAGTATTTTTAAACTAAGTTAAAAATATGACCAAAGTTGTGCTGCAGACAGTTTAGATGGTAGAGACCCAGGAGGCAGAAGGCTTGAGGGCCCATATTAGAGCAGCAACAGTACAGGCAGGGAAGGAGATGTCTTGAGAAGGGGGTTGAAGTCAAGTGACTAGAACTCACTAAGTCATTAGAGGGAGAGGAATCAAAAGCATTGAAAATCCATTCATTGATTTAAGAAATATTTATTGGCCATTGGTGGAATCACTGTGCTTGGAGAGAGCATGAGACTAAAACGTTTTAGTTGAGATGAGCAAATAAATGAGAGAACAATTCAATGAGCTAAGGAATTTAGGAAGAACGTTAGACTGGATGAGTAGATAATTTGATTAATTTTGGATTTGCTGAGTTTGAGATAGCTTAGGACAGTTTGAAATGTACTATAAATTAAAAACAAAGAATAATATTGGCATATTTGAATGTCATCAGCAAATAGGTGATGGATGAGTCCCTGGAAGTAGAAGAGATCAATGGAGATTTATACTATGCACGTTTTAATTGTTGAGTAAAACTGATAGTGAAATGCTGAACATTGGACCAATACACCAATACACTTTTTTTTCCTTCTAGATATGTTGTAAATTTCTTTCTCAGGGCAGGGGGGATTAAAAAAATCACCCAAAAACATTTTTCTTCAGCCTCATTGACATTTGCTATCCTCAAGTCCAAACTTGTTCTCTGTCTGACTTCCCAAGTACATGTAATATTTGCAAAGTCAGACCTACCACTGGCCATTGCTACATTTACTTGTTAAAACAAGCATCTGCATGTTCCTGCATCTTGTTTCCAGGTAATTGAAGTCACTAACCATGGAAAGAACTGACATTTGCAATCAAGATTTGTGACATCCACAGACACTAGCTCCTAACATTTATCTTGGTGGGTTGAACATTTGATTAGCATCTTCACTGTGGCTACTAGCTCTTATCACTACTAAGACTATCTTTTACTTTCTTTACTGAGAACTCTTTGCTTCCACTGACATTAAAGCAACTAGCAGGCAGCCTTCAATTCCTATGCAACATTGTATGGTTGAAAAACAACAGTTCTCCTTAACATGAAAAGCATCACGGTAAGTAGAGATGAAATTCAAGTGAAGTGGATGGTCACTTGTGTACTACAGGAGAAAGAAACTTCTGCAATGGACTGAACAACCTGTTGATACTAGTCAGGAGGTGAGGACAACACAGTTTGAAGTGTGATAAAGTATGCTACTTTCC
Source organism: Panthera pardus (assembly GCF_024362965.1). Lineage (NCBI taxonomy): Eukaryota > Metazoa > Chordata > Mammalia > Carnivora > Felidae > Panthera > Panthera pardus. Next base: position 174,691,327 of record NW_026526688.1, read on the forward strand.
ATGGAAATTAGAGTGAGCCAGGGTTGATAAATCAGATGTAAGCAAAGGGATTACATAGGCATAAGGTACTATGAGTCACTGTTACAAGTCCTGTTATCTGATTTTGTTATTTTCTTTGAGTGCCTGTAGCTGGCTCCATCAGAGATTTGGGTACAGTGAGCACAGACTAAATTTGCCCCATTCGAAAACTCTTGTTGAATTTCTGTTCATCTTTTATCTGATTAGGACAAGCTCATACAACTGAATGATGTGTGGAAGGAAAAAGGAAAAGTAGTTGTTTTGTTTTTGTTTCCCCCAATCCTTTGTTACAGAATTACCAGTGTGTTTATCAATTTTTAAGAGTATTTAGAGAATAAGTAGTAAAATTCGAAGCTTAGGTTCCTGGTTATACAATGTAGGCTAGATATATATTCTATCTCTGCTTCTCCCAAAATGCCACTGAAGAGGGTAAGAGAATGTATAATCCCTAAAGGACAGAGAGAATGGGTGATACTGTGACAGACAAAAGATGTCAACAAACTTTGGGAACATCAAAAGCAGCTGGACTAAGTAAAGGACTTAACAGGTAAAGAGAGCATGTATAGGGGCGAAAATAGGCCAGTTCATGCCATGTAATCTCAGAAGGTACCAGGAATTAGAGACATCTAGTACCTCTGACAGTGAGAGTGAAGGGGGGGCATAAGCCAGTTTTTACTGGAACTCAGTTTGGGGAGCAGGTAGATTCCTAAATCCCTTCCTCTGTTCCAAATAGCCAGATAAGTCTCTCTCCCACACAGCAGAAGCTAGAGACTTTCTCTATGAAGAAACTGCAGCAGGAAGGTAGGAGGCCTGGACCTCGCCAAGAACTGGAAGGAAGTGCTATGATGGCATGGGTTAAGAGAAATCTGACAATGTTAAATAGTGAGGTCCCATGCGACCGTGACCATTCTGCTCAGTTCCAAGAACAGGGGCCTGCAGGCATAACCTCTCAGGCAGAAGATTAGAGGTTTCCTCTCTAGAGTAATTGAACATCCAAAGAGAAATATCTATTAATAGTGAAACTTTTGGTGCTCCTCCCCACCCCCCATCCCTGACCCCATGTCCCATCAACAGTGAAGGACCCAGTCTGTCATAAACCCCATCTAAGGCATAAGAAGTTACTGAAAGTTTCTCCTAATGCCTCACTTTTAAGAATGGAGTAAGAGTGCTGTTTCGAAGGGACACAGGCACCCCAATGTTTATAGCAGCATTATCAACAATAGCCAAAGTATGGAAAGAGCCCAAGTGTCCATCGATGGATGAATGGATAAAGAAGATGTGGTGTATATATATATATATATATATACACCACATCTTCTTACACACACACACATACATACATACACACACGCACACACACATACACACAATGGAGTATTACTCAGCAATCAAAAAGAATGAAATCTTTCCATCTGCAACTACATGGATGGAACTGGAGGGTATTATGCTAAGTGAAATTAGTCAGAGAAAGACAAAAATCATATGACTGCACTCATATGAGGACTTTAAGAGACAAAACAGATGAACACAAGGGAAGGGAAACAAAAATAATATAAAAACAGAGAGAGGGACAAAACAGAAGAGACTCATAAATATGGAAAACAAATTGAGGGTTACTGGAGGGGTTGTGGGAAGGGGGATGGGCTAAATGGGTAAGGGGTACTAAGGAATCTACTCCTGAAATCATTATTGCACTATATGCTAATTTGGATGTAAATTAAAAAAAAAAAAGAATGGAGTAATAGACAAGTGAGTCAGGCGTTTGAAAAAGCCTCTTTTATGATATTAGACACTGAAGCAAACATGAATAAAAAATTTGAGAAAATAGAGCTAACATAGGGAAGAGGAGAAAATATGAAATAAATCTATAATTAGCATCCTTAGAGTCTAGGATTAGAGAACATAATGCATCTACAAAACAAAACAAAAAGATTTTCTAAAAAAAGGAACATTTGGACAAGGGGAAAGAACTCACCGAAATTAAAATAGGATAACAAGCAGAAATTTTTCAAACTGGTATACGGGTAGAAATAAATAGTTGAGGAAATTGCCCAGAAGGTCAAACAAAAAGACAAAGAGACAAGAGGGAAAAAAGGAGGTTAAGGTCATTCATCCAGGTGGTCCAAATAATAAGTCTTTTCCCTGGAGAGAAAAGACTGAAAGAAATAAAATATCAAAGAAATAATACAAGACAGTTTCCCAGAACTGAAGAATTTCATATTCTAGATTGAAAGGGCAATACATGCAAACAATACATGCAAAAAAAAAATACATGCAAAATACATGCAAAAAAAAAAAAAGGGCATAGCTAGTCATGTCATAATGAATATTCAAAACACCAAGGACAAAGATCCTAATAGCCTCCGAAGAAGGAAAAAGGCTTACGTTTAAATCAAAAGGCACTGAATTTCTCAACAGCAACATGAAGACCTAGAAAATAACAGATTTGTGACTTTAATATTCAGAGGAAAACCTCTTTGTAATTTAGAATTCTGTTTCCCCCAAACTATCATGCAAGTGTGCAGTGACACGAAAAAGAAATGGTAATTAATGTGATGGGATGGAAGGATTGGCTAACGCTATGGTGAAAATCATGTAGCCATATTTTGATATTGCGATTTATAATAAGAAATGTATGTTAGGATTTAGACCCCATTTCTTGACAGGAGCTACTAAAACTTTGGAATTTCCTAAGCGGTGAGAGCAATAAGGTGGCCATTGTTATATTAATGAAGTGGCTATAGGATAGCCCTTTGGAAGAGGGCTGGTTGTCAGGGGTTGAACCAGGAGGCTGGAGGGTTGCAAGTTTCAGTCCCACCCTCATAATCCTACCATCAGAGAGGCTAGAAGGGCTGGAGTTTAAATCAATCACTACTGGCCAATGATTTTATCAATTATGCCTACATAATGAAGCCTCCTATCAATTGTATTTTAATAAAACTGGAAAAAAAATAAGAAAATATTTTTTAAAGTGTTCAGGGGGGCAGGGTGGGCATTTTCAGGTATGCACATATCAAAAAATTTGCTTCCTGTATACGCTTTCTTGGGAAGTTACTAAGGGTTGTGTCCATCAAAAACAGCAGAGTGAACAGACAGAAAACAGCTTGGGAAATAGAAAAGCCAGCAAAGAGAGGAACAAATTAAATGCTTAAGGGGAAGTCGCAATGTTACAGCAATGTGACAGGCTTCAAGAACTCCTAGTCGAAGGGCGCCTGGCTGGCTCTGTTGGTGTAGCATACAACTCTCAATCTTGGGGTTATAAGTTCAGGCCCCACGTTGAGTGTAGAGATTAATTAAAAAAAAATAGCTCCAGGGTCCCTCAGTCATCTGAGCGTTCAGGAGGGCTGTCTACAAGAGGAAAATGGAACTAAAGAACTATCTGATGTTTTAACCATTCAAAGAAAAGTTTTGCAATTCTACTGGAGAATTTAGGGGAAGAATTATTGGTAACTGAGCAAATCAAATCAAGTAAGACAATTAATAAAATTAAATTCTAAAGGAAAGGATATATAATCATAGTATTCTGTACAGTACTGCTCTGGGTAATATTTTCATAGCCATAAAAACAAAAATAACTATAATTACTTTTAAGTAATATTGGTGATATCAGCACATACCAGGATGGCGACAGGAGGCATGTATGTAGAGAATGAGTATAAATGGGATAGATAAGAGACCAAAAGGCTTCTTTCTTTTATTTTTTTAATTTTTTTAACGTTTATTTTATTTTTGAGAGACAGAGCACAAGCGGGGGAGGGGCAGGGAGAGAGGGAATCCGAAGCAGGCTCCAGGCTCAGGGCTGTCAGCACAGAGCATGATGTGGGGCTCGAACTCATGGACTGTGAGATCATGACCTGAGCAGAAGTCAGAGGCCCAACTGACTGAGCCACCCAGGTGCCCCAAAAAAGCTTATTTCTATAGCAGGAAGTCAAATATTTAAAAATAAATCAAAACTTTAAGAATAAGAGGAAACTAGTACTTAAGAATCTGGAGGTAAGTTCCAGAAGAAACTGCTAAAAAATTGAATGTGATGTGGGAGAGAGGAAAGCCACTCCTGACCCACAGGGGCTAGTCCAGGGCTATCTGCTGGGCCGTAGTGTTGCTAGGGACCCGCCTGACATTCACTGCTAGGCTCTGGTGTTCTCCTGTTGAACATAAAACATTTCACAGAACATGAATATCATACAAGGACACTCTGTGACTATAATGAATCAAGACACAATGAAGACCACTTTATAATCATGTCTAAACACAGACAAGATATGAGCACTGACCTAGCCACAAAACACCCAACATGTCCCTATTTCAGCTCATGTGGCTGAGGCTGCTTCTTACCAACTAAGCTTTAGTATTTCTCTGGTCTTCCATCCCTATAGAGAAGATTTAGTGGAATATCCAATCATAGAATTGTTCCCATTTCTTTTTTTTTCATTATTTATTTGTTTGTTTGTTTATTTATTTATTTATTTATTTATTTATTTATTTATTTATTTATATTTGAAACAGAGAAAGTGTGCACAAGCGGGGTTGGGCAGAGAGAGAGGGAGACACAGAATCGGAAGTAGGCTCCAGGCTCTAAGCTTTCAGTGCAGAGTCTTATGAGGGGCTCAAACCCATAAACTGTGAGATCATGACCGGAACTGAGATCAGATGCTTAACGGACTGAGCCACCCAGGTGCCCTGCATTGTTCCCATGTCTAAACAAATTCTTATGCAGAGCAAGAAATTCCCCCCAAATCCTATAAGTCTCTTTAAATTAGATAACCCACGGCTCCCTGTGATGTGAGTTCTCTGTTGCTGAAATGAGTAATTAGCTCTATCTATTCGATGATAGTTGTGTTCTGGTGGCCTTTGACTGTAGATCATTGACAGATACTTGGGTATTTCAGGTGGGAGGTGGGAAAGGAGCAAGTGCTGTTGCTTTTCTTTAAAGTTGTTGTCATGTTATCGATTCTTAAGAACTATATACATATCGGGGCGTTTGGGTGGCTCAATTGGTTAAGTGTCTGACTCTTCATTTCAGTTCAGGTCATGATCTCCTAGTTCCTAAAATTGAGCCCAGCGTTGGGAGTCTGCTTGGGATTCTCTCTCTTCCTCGCTCTTTGCCCCTCCCCCGCTCACATGCTAGCAGACACATACACATGCTCTTTCTTGCTCCCCCCCTCAAAATAAATAAATAAACATAAAATAAAGAACTATATACATGTATTACTTTGATATAAATGAAATATATATATTAAAAAAGAACTAAGGCCAAATTGTTGCATTCACTACGAGGTCCTTTGGTGATGATATTAAAGTTGCATAACATATTCACATCAAGTGAGTTACTGCAAAACAACAAACACATATTATAATTGACTTTATAAAGAGTGTATTTTGACATTCAAATATGCTTGGAATACAGTGGCAGGTGTTCAAGAATGAACTTAAATTAAAAGTACTCAGTTGAGCTTGGCATGATCTTCAAACAGAGGTGGAATAATTACTACCTGGTAATGACCCAATATCAACTACTTTATCTGGAGCACAGAGCTCTAGATACAGCAGAAGATAAACAAATGTTCGATGATTAAGACGATGATGAAATGTAATAAACCGTCCACGCATTCTTCTTTTTTTAAAAAATCATACTATTGTTCTTTAAAAATTCCATAATAATGTTAAATACTTGCTTAGGGTTCACTTTCCCAATTAACTCATCAAAATCACAAACACCTTATTTTTCACACAAGTTTTAAAAATTAGGCTCCAAATAAAGGCCACATAGACAGCTAACTCTTTGTTATTGATTTTCATATGAATTTAAACAACTGAAAAACTCACTAAAAAGTATGCCAATAAAAATGGTGACAGAGCAATTTAATTATAGATTTGAAACTTATCTTTCATTTGTGCCATTTTTATGTGTTGATGAGAAGTAGAAGTAAAAGAGTTGATTTAATTTTTTAATGTTTATTTATTTTTGAGGGGGAGACAAAGTATGAGCAGGGGAGGGGCAGAGAGAGAGGGAAACACAGAATCCAAAGGAGGCTCCAGGATCTGAGCTGTCAGCACAGAGCCCCTCATGGGGCTTGAACTCACTAACCATGGGGCCATGACCTGATCCAAAGCCAGACGCTTAAACAACTGAACCACCCAGGAGCCCTAAAAGAGTTGATTTAAACTAAGTCACCAGATTTGTAAAGCTACAGAGCTACAGCAGACATGTAACAGATAGTTACATTCCTTTATAAGTAAATTCTCCATCTTTACCATTCAATTGCAGTGATAACTGAATTTGAGATGTCTTGTCATACCTGGGAGTTTAATACTTAAAGTCTTTGTTGCCAAGTTCTATGGTCACTTTATATAAAGAAAGAAAATGGTCTGTTCAGGGTGTCAGGGACTGTATTCGAAATGAAAAGTAATTAAGGGCATTCCATTATTTGGTTAGCAAAAGTTCCTTTTTTAATAGTATTAATGGCCTCTGAAATTAATACCAGTGTTTGGACTACAGCTTTGCAACACTTCCCTGTTGAGTCACTGATGTGTTTGTCAAGATTATGACTCTTTATACAGTCATGGGCCTATGACATGAAACCAATGAAGCAAAATTTTGTGAAATAAAAACTGGATAGTTTCCTCTCTGCCAAAGTTTTAGGAGACAGTTTCAAATGAGGGTGTGCCAGATGCATTGCTACTGTGTACTTCATGGTATCCTAGTATTTAGAACGTGTTTCTATAGCTTCCTCATGACTTGACTTCTTCCAGGGTGTGATTAAAGTTTGGAAGGTAGTTCTGGCAAAGAGAAAGAAGAAATAACGAAGGAAAAGTCTAGAAAGGAGAAAAAGGAAGAGTCTGATATAAACTACATATTTCTCCAAGTTTGCTTCCAGTTTCCCTCCTTTCCTGTGGACAGTCATAACATAATGTGCCAATGGAAAATGACTGTGGTGTCCTAGATCTCAGCTCCACAAAATGACCTTTCACCTGTACTCTATGATATCTCTGAGACCTATTCTTAGTCATGTCACACAAGGACTCATGTCTTTGAAAGTGGAATTGACACCCTGTTCCTCACACTGAAAAAATAAATTTGCAAGAAACAAATTCTTTGGCATGAGCCACACCCTCAGTATCATGGAAACTCGTTTTTAAAGTGAGGACAGGATACTGAGGGATGTGTGATGTGCTGCTTTTCAGAAATACTACAACTCTTCCAGTTGGATGTGGATGGGCTAAGACCACCTCAGGACACCACAGTACTGTCATTACCAGGAGAACAATATTACACACGTTCAATCCTCAAGTATCTTTGCTGCTCAGAAATAAAATCCACTATATAAATACAAAGTATTAAGCTCCTCAGCACCACAACTTTCTCCCCTCTTTGACCGTTGTTATCTTGACGCATTGATCGGATGCATTCAGCTGCTGTCTTCAGTTTATGTCCATCCACTACAGATACTAACCGTGTCCAATATCAGAAAAGAAAATGTCATCAATCTTTTCCTTTTGTGTCACTTTCCTCCTTGTTGTTCTGATCTCCAGGTTCTGGGTCACCCTAAGATCTCAGTGAATGGCAATAGGTGGGAGGAGGACAGCCATAACCGGCCCTCGGCAAGCATTTGTATTATGAAATTATCACGGGCATCTCCTTTCTGGAATGGCGTCCCACCTACCTCTCCCTTTCAGCGTATCTTCCCTGTTCTTTCTCTCTTGCTGCCTTGAACCAACTGCCAAAAATCACTTGGATAAACCCATTTGCACTAGAGTCTTGGCAGGTCTGTGAGTTTCCTCACCAGCATTACCTAATTTTTTTTTTTTTTTTTTTTTTGTATGGATCTGCAATTGTACCTCTCAGCCTCTGCATTAGGTCTGCACATCAAGAACTTTTTTTTTTTCTGTCATTTTGAGCACTGTTAGCAATGCATGATTTTTCTACTGTTTTATTTCTTAATTCAGAATTAAGCTATACAATTTTAAGGGAACTTTATTTAACTGTCAAATACTAAGGGGGTGCCTGGGTGGCTCAGTAGGTTAAGCGCCGACTGGATTTCGGCTCAGGTCATGATCTTGCGGTTTTGTGTGTTCAAGACGCACGCCGGGCCCTGTGCTAGCAGCGTGGAGCCTGCTTGGGATTCTCTGTCTCCCTCTCCCTCTCCCTCTCTTCTCCTCCCCCACTCGCACTGTCTTTGTCTCTCTCAAAATAAGCTTAAAATTTTTTTTTAAATACTAAGAACCAGAGTAAATTAATTTCTGGGATACCTGGGTGGTTCAGTCAGTTAAATGTCTGACTCTTGATTTTAGCTCAGGTCGTGGTCTCACGGTTTGTGGCACCCCTCTGCGCCTCTGCTGTCACCACAGAACCTACTTGGGATTTTCTCTCTCCATTTCTTTCTGCCCCTCCCCCGCTCATGCGCTGGCTCTCTCTCAAAATAAATAAATACATAAGTGAATAAACAAACAAACAAACGTTTTTTTAAAAACGAGTAAATTAATTTCTGTTCTCCTGAGGACTCATTTTTTGTTAGGACAGGACACCGGCAATCCAAGATCGTGCCACCTCGTAAAGATGCTTTTACAATTATTGATAGACCCAGATAACAGCTCCACTGTAATCCCAGGTTCCCATATTGAATTAAATCTGCTTTGGGTTATTTAGGTCACATACTGCATAAACGCCCTCTCTGTGTCATTTCTCTGTAAATAGTGAGTGTGCTTCAGTTTTCTCTATAATATACATTTATTTTTGGACCTCATTAAACAGGTTAAGGAAATTTAAATAGGTCTAGCCAGTAGACAGAAGCTAAGGCTGAAGTCAGAAGTACTCTCTGTGGTATTATCTAACACCAAGATGAGGGGCGTTTTTAACTCTGGCTACTACTTACAAAGAAACTAAGAGCATTATTTGAAAATCAGGTCTGAAAATCAGGCCTACGCTTTTTAAAATATGCTATTATTGCTTAAGCAATATTAGTGTTGTTTTAAACGCAATAGATAGTGATTGCTATAAGCCATCCTTGTCGGGTGGGGGTGGGAGTGAGAAAACTGTAGTTTAAATAGCACAGTTCAATTTGTCTTCATACTCCTTTTGCTGCAAATACATTGTTGTAATCCCACCTTAATCTTAAAACAAATTTTTTTAATGTTTTATTTTATTTTTGAGACAGAGTATGAGTCGGCGGGGGGCGGGGTGAGGGGGCCGAGAGAGAGGGAGGGAGACACAGAATCCAAAGCAGGCTCCAGGCTCTGAGCTGTCAGCACTGAGCTGGACGTGAGGCTCCAACTCCCTGACCGTGAGATCATGACCTGAGCCGAAGTCAGACGCTTAACTGACTGAGCCACCCGGGCGTCACCATCCTCTTTAATCTTAAACTGGTTTGTAATTTTCTAAAGTCTAAGATCATTCCTGGAAAAAAATAATAAACTAGGTGGTTAGGCATTAATTATTTAACTGCATTTTAGTAAAGGTGCCATATGAATTCATTTGATTTTACAGGAGGGCATAGTAAGTCAATGCCTCTGTATGGGAAGCTTCCTTATGTTCTGAAAGAGTTAACCCCTCTGTGCCTCATTTATGTCCTAAGAGGGACTGATGATACCAGGAGAAATATATCAGTATGTTCAACACTAGAGGACGTTTCTTATTTCAGAAGTACAAGAGAAATAATGTATTCATCCACGGGAAGAGCAGACTCCTCTGCTTGGGTACTTTTGAAAACCACAATTTTATTAATTAAATCTTCAAAAGTTTAACGATAGCTTAGAATAGTAAAAAGGAGCAATTTCTAAAGAACTGACAATTACTAATTCAATTACTGGAAATGCAAGGAACCTTCAGCTTTACCCTGTGGGATAAGTTATAAGATTTTAAATATACATTTTGAATATATTCAAAGTATGCTCATTAAGAAATTCTATGTTTTTAAAAAGCACCAGACTCCCAAATATTTTATTGTACTTTATTTGTTCTTACCTCAGCAACAAGCTCAACGCTTAATACCTGAAAAACAATCTCAACATTCTTAAGAACCCAGAAAGTAGAGCACTTCAAGGAAAGATAGCACGGAACATGTTAGGAATTAGAAACACACACACACACACACACACACACACACACACACACACAAAAACAAGGAAATACTTTCAATATGCATTTTGAGAGGAAGAGATGATCCATGGGAGGACTATTCATGTGAGTATGTAAGTGTATTTTGAGGATTTTTGCAGCAGTTGAAATCCTTGTTCAAAGGAAGAAATAGCAGTGTGTTTGCGTGACCTTGTAGACTGATATTTTGAGCCATTACTTAATCCAGCAGCTGTGGCAATGCCCTTTTGTATGATACAAAATAAACAAAGAAGCAGAATATAATAAGGCAAGTGAATTCTTGAGCAAGTCGACCATGTGCATACAGCTTCAGCTTCTATACAGTGTGGACTGTTTCAATGTGAGAATGGTGATCTCCTCCTTACAGCTTAGTTGTGAGATTCGGGCCAGTCATAGACATTGTAACCTATTTGGGGACGACTTTAATCATCACCCTCGAGCCATGATGTGCACAAAGAGAAGACAAGCTAATCAGCAATAATCCACTTGAGAGAAGCTAGGTGTTTATCAGCAAACCTCTGCTGGTAAAAATGAGGACGAATAACCTGTACATCTACATATTACGGAGACTAGGAGCCTGGCAGTGAGATATTTGCCCATCAGTCAAAATATATTGTGGGTATATCGTGTGCCGAGCATTCTCCTCATCCTGTGTGTGGTTTAAAAAAAATAGTTCTTGTCCTTGTGGATCTTAAAAATCTAGCAAAAATGGGGCGCCTGGGTGGCTCAGTTGGTTAAGCGTCCGACTTCGGCTCAAGTCCTGATCTTGCAGTCCGTGGGTTTGAGCCCCGTGTTGGGCTCTGTGCTGACAGCTCAGAGCCTGGAGCCTGCTTCAGATTATGTGTCTCCCTCTCTGCCTGCCCTTCCTCCGTTTGCACTCGGTCTCTTTCAAAAATAAATCAACATTTTTTTAAAAGTCTAGCAAAAATGGCCAAACATTGCATTTAACAAGAATCAAAGAAAACCAAAAATGTACATCAAAAGAACAAATAAGCCATGTGTTAAACAGGGGTTTAGAAGAATGAATGCTATAGACTAGACCCAGGAGAGGAAGGGGAAGAAATGACAGACAGCACGGGCAGGCCAGTGAAGTAGAGGATGCTACATACAAATGACTTTAGACTGAACAGTGGACCCACAGATGAACCAAGAGTGCAGCAATCAGGAGAACTTCATGGTGAAACTGTCCCCAGGGATGCAGCCCAGCAACCACACTGTTGCCCTACTCATCACCTAGATAGACCAAGCACATCCTGTTTCCGTGGGGACAAGAGGTGTGACACAGCCAGCATCCTGAACATGAAAACAACTTCTTCTAACTTACATACCAACGTTTTTCAGTGATGACAGTCTTCTGCTCAGTCCTCGAGTCTCTCAGGCTGGTGGATGAATGAATTTGGTTGGTCCAGAGAAAACTCTGTGGATGTGAGTTTGAATGAAAACGTAAGCATTGGTATGTGGGTTTTTGTTTTGTTTTGTTTTTTGTTTTTGTTTTGGGTTTGTTGGTTTTTGTTTTTTGTGTTTTTTTTTTTTGTTTGTTTGTTTGTTTGTCTGTTTGTTGACCTACAATAGGTAAGGCACTGGAAGAAACAATTTTACTCACACCTTCTCCAGAGGATCCTGGGATTTCTACTACTCCTCTATGGTAATTGCCAACATGACTTTTCCCCCTATGTTTACTCTCAAATGATTTTCTAGGATACAAAACTGGTAAACCTATGGAAGTATATAATATAAGGTAATTCATTCCAGCCCCTTTGAGTTGAATCTTGAGATTCACAGCATTTGGATCTCTCATAAGCCTTCCAAAAAGTGCTGTTTTTGTGCTGTGGCTGATTGCATCTGTTGCATAAAATACAGTTTCCTTTGAGGTTTTGAATGATACATCCTTTGGGGAGCCTCAATACCAAGATAAAATAGAGCTTATAGCACTTTGTAAGCTCAGATTCAAGGGATTTCCTACAAATAGGGAGTTCCTTTTCAATTTTTTACAAGAAAACAGCACCCACCTTCAAACAACTGTATACGATGCCAGAAATACAACTAGCATCTAAATATACATATATATTTACACACACATTCTAAAATGTGTTCCATGTGCTATGGAGAAATAAAATCCAGCCATTTTGCTGAATATCAATAACTTCAGTTTTAAACCCTCAAGCAAGATAACCCATGAGCGAGATAACCTACAAATATGTTCACTCACTACAAATGTTTACTAAGCATCTACTACGTGTCAAATATTCTGTTAGGTGCTGGGGATACAAGTCCCATTCCTTATGGAACTGAAAGGAACCTAGAAAGACTTGCATCCTATTGTGTAGTTCAGTCTACCAGGAGAGGCTAACTAGCTGACTATTTAAGGTAGACTTAAAGAAACAATTGCTAATGCTATGTATTCTGCCTCTCTTATGTATTTTTGTTTAGAGTTTATCTTAGTGCTACAGGTAAAAGGACAGTTCTCAACCTGTTGCAGCCTGTAAAAATTATCTGATTAGTTCACAATAAAGTTAATACCAAATTCTTTCAGATCTGTTTTGTTTATCTTGAATGCTAGGATAAAGTAATTGTGAACAGTTGTGCTTGAAACAAAACAAATCACTATTTCAAAATAATTATAGAGTGTTCTCCTTTGTTGTCAAGCAGAGCATCTGATTTACGTGATATGTACCGAAAAGTGTGTTTTTATCCTGGTTATCGTTTCACGAAACTACTATAATGACTAAGAAATTGTAAATATATTTAGTATCATTGTTTTCCCCATCATGAACTTGTTCTTTTGACTGGTGAAACGTCCATTTTCACGATGTCAGATCACTGAATGGAATTTTGAGTTCTCGGAACTTCAAAAGGCTCATTATGTAATATAACATTCAAATCTAATATGAAAGGAAACACTTCACTAGAGTCCATTTCCTGAGTGTGGTCTTGTAAGTAGACGCACGTTTGGACACTTCCTCTTGCTAACGCCACCTCTTCTTGTCATTTCTGTACATGTTCTCTTAGGATAATTAGACATTTGAATGTTGAAATCCATAGAGCTTAAACTTGAAAGGAATTCTACAATTCCTGAGCTGGAAGTAATCTCTTAGGTGCCCCTAGTTCTACCTTCTTCTTTTATGATGAGGACACTCAGGAAAGAACTATCTGCAGTGCGTGAAGTTTTGCTACAGAGCTTGTCTGCTGCCGGTTAGCTTCATTTTCCAGTTCTGGTACCTGGCTCAGGTGAAAAAGATTTGTCCTTCGAACAAACAAACATGAATTATAAACTTCACGCACTTCCTTGAATTAGAATTATTAAATTATTCATAACTCCTTTAAGTGTCATTTATTTCTTGGCTCAGGTCATGATCTCACAGCTTGCGAGTTCAAGTCCCATGTGGGTCTCTGCACTGACAGCTCAGAGCCTGGAGCCTGCTTTGGATTCTGTGTCTCCCTCTCTCTCTGCTCCTCCCCTGATCGCGCTCCATCTCCCACTCTCTCCCCAAAATAAATAAACATGACAAAAAATTTTAAGTATCATTTATTTCTAAAATTTGGTCAGTAATTTATAATCATGGTTTGAATAGAGTAAGCATTTATATATAATATATATATTATATATAATTTAAAATGTTATAGCTTTTTTATTCCTCTCCCATCCAAAATATAAATATTTTATGGTTCTTAAAATAAACTCATAAACATTATGATTGTTACCAATAAAACCAGAAAGATCAGAAATCATACAAAGAGAAAGGGGGAAAATTACTAGAAAAGATTATGATTGTTACTAATAAAAACAGAAAGATCAGAAATCATACAAAGAAAAAGGGGGGGGGATTACTAGAAAAGAGGCAAATTGATTCTTTTTTTTAAGTTTATGTATTTCTTTGGGGGCGGGCGGACAGAGAGACAGGGAAAGACAGAATCCCAAGCAGGTTCCATGTGCAACACAAATCCCTAACGTGGGTCTTGATCTCATGAACTAGCGAGATCATGACCTGAGCTGAAATTAAGAATGGGAGGCTTATTAACCGACTCAGCCACCCAGGTGCCCCTTTTTGGTCTTATTTTTAGATGAAGAGAGGTAGGAAACATTTCTGGTACTGAATTCTAGGTCATTTTAGCATACATATCTTTATGTAGAGAACACTAAAATAATGAACGAGGCCTTTGCAAGAAGCTTTGCAAAATCATCAAACTTTCTTCGTGGTTCTTGCATTGAGTTCAGTGAAGGCATTTGAACATTAAATTGCATTACTGGGAAAGAATTTTCTTTAGCACAAAAGAGTTTTAACTTAGATATGTGTATTGCTGATAACCTCAACTGAAGCAGGAATGGAGTTTAAAGCAATTGAAGAAATGATTAGCTTACCCCATTCAATTACTTAAACAAGGAGGCCATTAGATCGATGTGACTCTAATGCTATAGTGGCCTATATAAACAAACCAAAATCTAAGCTTGTAAATGCCTCAAGATTATGAAATGGAAATGCTATGGACAACCAATCACAAATAGCCAACTAAGCTTCAAGCTCTAGCTAATCAAATAATCTCCTTTCTTTGTTTCTGCACTTCATATAAGATTCTTCCCTAGCTCCTGACTGGGGTGTGTTCTGGACCACTGTAGTTTAGGTGCTGCCTTATTTGAATGTTTTGTTTTGTTTTGTTTTGTTTTGTTTTGTTTGCTCAAAGAAATCATTACATTGTTTTTATTAAAATTTTTTTGATGTTTATTTTATTTTTGAGAGAGAGAGAGACAGAGACAGAGCGTGAGTGGGGGAGGGGCAGAGAGAGAAGGAGACACACTATTCAAAGTAGGCTCCAGGCTCTGAGCTGTCAGCACAGAGTTGGACGCAGGGCTCCAACCCACAAAATGTGAGACCATGACCTGAGTCGAAGTCAGACGCTTAACCTACTGAGCCACCCAGGCACCCCAGTCCTTAAAAATTGTTAATATGTGCCTCCGTTTATCTTTTAACATCCCTTACAGTCTCATTCAAATATGATATCAACTATGTTTTGGGTAGAATAGATGCCAGCTCGATCAATGTTGCATTGTAAACAGAAGAAGGAAATATATATCCACCTGCTTGGATTACCTGGGATTGTGTAGGGAAACTTGATACTCTTCCCAGGATATTCTTCCAATGTTGGCTTCATTCCAGCCAAAGTCCTGGTATGGAGACATGAAAAGGGAGTGGCTTCCATGGGTTTTCATCAGTGTGGTCTCAAGAAAACAGGATTTTCTCCTCCTAACTATAGGACTCTCTAGTCATAGTGTGGCTGTTGTCAGGGAGGGCAGGTTATGTAAACCACATAGATTCTACATTAAAAAAAATACATGTATGTGTTGAAGAGAAGAAGAAAGAAAGAAAAGAAAGAAAGAAAGAAAGAAAGAAAGAAAGAAAGAAAGAAAGATAGAAAGAAAACGAAAGAAAAGAAAGGTGGGCACTTTAGAATCAGTATCCAGGCAGTTTTTATTGGTGATATAATCCAATCATGAAGGCTGGTTTTTCTAAATTAATCATCACTTTTTAAATTTCTCCTTTTTGCTGCTAGACCTCACTTTCTTAGGGTGATGTTATTTTTCTTTTGCACTCATGTTAGTCTATGTCCTCCAAGAAGCAAACACCAGTACCAGATTAAACATGCTAGAAAGTTATTAGGGGAATTGCCAGTGAGAGACAAGGGTAGGGAGCTGGAAGAGGCCCCATCCTGAACTTGGGTGAAGGAGAGAGAGAAGGAAGGAAGGAAGGAAGGAAGGAAGGAAGGAAGGATGGATGGATTCTAGATGGGACTTGCAGTTCTAAAGAAAGTTGAGCATGGCAGTCTGGGAGGTCTTGAGCTAAAGGTTCTATGGCCAGAGGAATCCCCAGTCTCCCAGGAACAGACCTGCCTTAGGATCACCGCCACACCCAGTCATTGGCTGCAGGCCATCGGGGAGGCGTGGCCAGCACTTAGCCAGGGCCAGCAATGCTTTTACTCGCAGCAGAGATCCAAGAGACACACTCCCAGGGCTGCCATAGCAGCCCTAGTTTACCTTAAGCAGAGTTGTTTATACTACTTTCCATTTTTGTTTATTTAATATACAATAATACTTTCTGAGCGTTCACCATGTGGCAGACACTGTTAAAACTTTTATGTGCATTATGTCATTTCATCCTCACAACCACCCTGTTATTATTCCCATTTTACAGAAGATTACTTAATAAGTTTCTTGCACGGACAGGCTGTGATGAACTATTATGTCATCTTCATTAAGTGGAGAACTATTTCCCAGAAACCCCTCATCTATATGGTCCCCCTGCTGATAGTTTGCCAAAAGAAGAACGTGCAAGAGATTTGAAAATTGGAAGTGATGCAGCAAACATTATTCTCTGAAGGTTGTTTTGCAGCCAGATGAAATGATGGACAGAGGAGGCTGTGATCAGTAGGTTTCGAGTGCTTTTCTTCCTCCTCTGCTTTGCCAGTAGGTTTTCTTGCAGCCAACTAGCCCTGACGATCAACAGTGACCTCAGGTATGCCTCAAAGCACTTGACTGTGGACCCATAGAGTTGGTCTCCACAGAAAGAGCAACTCTCCATAAAGCTCTCCATGGGAACCCCTTTTATGGTTCCAATTTAGCAACCGGCTGTACTTGGCTTCTCAGATTGGCTGCTTGCTAACTACTCTGATCTAAACTCTGCCTTCTAGACTTTCACTTCTCCAGCTCCTCCCTCAATTGTAAAGTCTAATTCCTATAATAAATCCTTTTTCCCAGAACGCAGAGTTACTCTCCTCCCCTGCCAGAACCCTGACTGATAGAGTAACCATGCAAACATCTGTTGAATGAATGGACAATTTCGGCCTAGCACAGGGATTAAGATGTATGTAGTCAGTCTTCAGAGTACAGTATCCTTTGTTTTAGATTAAAGTAAGAACAATTCATTTGTTTAAAATACCAAATATGCAAGAAGAAAGTGTGACCATAAGTTATTGAAGTCGAAGTCTGTCACTGGCAGTGTCCCATATAGAAGTTCATCCTATAATCTCACAATGTGTCATGTGCAGGGCCAAATTTTTGCCCCTCTCAAATCAAATAAGTACGAAAACCTATAAATGTACCTACCTAGACTTTTGTGTCCTAAAAAGCAGAGGATAACGTTCTAGCCAAGAAAATTTTAGGGGTGCCTGGGTGGCTCAGTTGGTTAAGCCTCTGACTTCGGTTTAGGTCATGATCTCGTGATTCATAGGTTCAAGCCCTGTGGTGGGCTCTGTGGTAACAGCTCAGAGCCTGGAGCCTGCTTCATGCATTCTGTGTCTCCCTCTCTCTCTGCCCCTCCCCTGCTCGTACTCTTTCTCTCTCTCTCAAAAATAAGTAAAACATTAAACAAATTTTTAAAAATACAAAAAATAAAATTTTTAAGAGCAGGCATTATCAGTCAAGCCTCTAATATTAAAAATGTCTAACGTGTCTACAATTGTCTGCAAAATATATCCCCAAGACACTGAATGGAGTTAATTTAATAATACTATGTCAATATATAAAATTGAGTGTTGAAAAATATCTTGCAAAAATAAGGGCTTTGCCATAATTTCTATCAAACTATTTTTTTTCTGAGAGTAATTTTACAGTACATTTATCTCTTTTATGCTTTTCCACTCTAATGTTTGAACAATACAGAATCAAAATTTTAACAATATTTAGATCACCAAAGGTACTATCACACCAACCTGGGAGAAAAAAACATGGGGCTGTAGTAAGAGTTGCACACAGTTCTTTTCTGTGCTTCCTGTATTTATCTATTGTGTCTGCCCCAAATATGTCTTTCTGCAAGCCTGAGGTTGGTACAGCTCTGCTAGCTAATGTCCTATTACATTCTGCCAAAAGGAGTCACTAGAGGGAGTTTAGCAACAAGGGAGGGGGAGGGGAAGGGCAGAAAGAACCTTCCTCTTCTTTCTTATTTTATCTTTCAGCACTGCCCAGCCAAAGTGACTGTTTATTCTCACTTCGTTTGGCACCTCTAGGACAAGATTCATCATTTGCCTTAGAGAAACCAGCACCAGCCAGGTGGATGCCCCTGATCAGAGGTCTGAGTCTGCGCTCTATGAGGTTCCTCCACTAAGCTGCTGCTCTGGTAACTTCCATCTTTTGCCTTTTGTTCCCATAGCTCTTGGGGCAATACCTGCTAGTTCTTATTAGCTCTGAGTTTACCCTCGTGTCTCCCTCTTGCTCTCAAAGCTCCAATACCTGCGTCACTGTTCCTTATTATTCAATCTTCCTTATTGAAGCCCTGAATGTGAATTCTGTTTTCCTGACTGGACCCTGTCTGATACCTTCATTTTTATACAGCTTCTAGCAAATAAAAGGGGTTTAGATGGCCTTCCTTACCTCCTTCTTCCCCTCCTCTATTTAAGAGTGTTTTAAAGGGTGGCCTTACATGTCCTCAAGAAATACCCTGTCAGCTACTATGGGGCACCTGCAGTTTCCTCTACTTCTCAGGTTTTTTGTGATGTCTATTGCCCAAGCCTTGAAAGCTGTGATGAAACTTTGGTCCTGCTGATAAGCGTCAAAGGTGAGGTCTTCCTCGAAGGTCCAAATGGTGATCCATCCTACTTATTTTGCTGCTCAGTAGACTGTGGCCATTCTTTGCTCCAGAAATTTCCGGCATAATACAACCTTCACTCTCCAGGGCTGCTTTCTTTAATGAATGTACTTTACATGTTATTTTTGTGTTGGGTTCTCAGTATCTTTTAGATTGTACAGCACAGCTTTCACTTTTAGCGTCTATTTTATGACAAGTCCTACCGTATGGCAGAGGTCTGAGTCATGGGCTGAGCTGAAGGGCAATCTGTGTCACTGGTAGAGTGAAGTACTTAGAATTACCCACACTTCCACGGAGGGGAAGAGGTCCCACCCCCATGCCTTCTCTCCTTCAACCAGATTATCATCAATTTTATTTGTTTCATTTTCATTTCCTCTGAAGATTTCATTTGGACAAAGGAGTCTTCTGCTACAAAAAGATTTTCAAAACTGGCATAGAACCTCCAGATGCACCCAAACTTATCCAAATACAAAGATAAAAATACCTAGGTTCCAAGCAGAGGCCACCACTATAAATGTAAAAAATATATATATTTACACGGTCTATGATTCTTAGGATTTAATACAAAATTTTCTCTCAAGTTTTATAATATTGAAAGAAGAATAAATGTGCCCTTTATTTGTTGAAGAATATTGCTGTGGGTACCTGGTCTCCCAGGAAACACAAAACCTACTTTCCTTGAAATGATATTTATGGCACCAAAGAACTTAGAAAAGGTGTGGAGTGACATTTAATGCTTTGGAGGCTCCAGAGTACATGAAGAACTTCCATACAATTAAAATGGTCATAAATCAGAACCTCTGGATTTCACTAGTTAAATAAGAGAAAATTAAGAAATGTATTGAGCTTCAGATATCTCTAATAAGATATTGTACTTTGCATTAATATGCATTAGTTCCAAAGAGTAAATGAAAATTGCATATGAAAGGAATTTGAAAGCTGTGAATTTCTAACAAAAAATGACACGTAGCTATTTGCAGTGCTCTTCTCAATAAAAGTGAATGCCTGGGAAAATATTTGAAAAGATAAAAAAAGAAAGGTAAATGAAAATACAGAAATTTAAAAGATATCAGAACTCTGTATAGGTGAGAGCTATATAAAGACAAGATTTTAAAAATTGACTTAATTTGTTCAAAGTGGTAAATTCACTGTGCATTAGTGTTTATTAGTTCTAATAAGCAAAATGTGGGAAAATTTTGGTATTTATTTTTTTTTTAATTTTTTTTAACGTTTATTTATTTTTGAGACAGAGAGAGACAGAGCATGAACAGGGGAGGGGCAGAGAGAGAGGGAGACACAGAATCTGAAGCAGGCTCCAGGCTCTGAGCTGTCGGCACAGAGCCTGATGCGGGGCTTGAACTCACGGACCGCGAGATTGTGACCCGAGCCGAAGTCGGACGCTTAACCAACCGAGCCACCCAGGCGCCCCGAAAATTTTGGTATTTAAACATTGAGCCATTTACTTGTGATAGTTGCAATAATTTCTGTGTGGTTCCAGAGATTTTTTTTAAATACTTTTTTTCCAAAGGAAAATGATCATTTATAGAAATTTCTATGAGATTTTTTTTAAAGATTTTATTAAGTAATCTCTACACCCAATGTGGGGCTCGAACTTACAACCCTGAGATCAAGAGTCACATGCTCCACCAACTGAGCCAGGAAGGCACCTCTGTGTGAGATTTTTTTGATGCGTTCTATCCTCACAGATTTTAAAATGGATTGCTGTAATATAGATTTATCTCTCACACATTGTCCAAGATAATCTCATAGAAAGCCTGATGGTTTTCATATGTGTATTAAGCTAGAATAAGTATTCTTTATTGCCTATGATGTCACCTCTATTTAGTATTTAGTATCACTTGCATTTCGTTTTCTTATTTATGATGCATTTAATCCAGTAGAAATAAATGAGACTGTCAGTAGTTTAAATGACTATTCCTTGACCCTTATAGACATGTATCATTCGTGGACTCATCTGCATGAGCTTAATGTTGATCTTTTATGCTTTAACACAATCTATATCTTAATAACACTATAGAGACATAGCAAGTATTTTTTATCTCTAGGTGGATCCAACAATAATTTCTAACAACTTTATAATACTTTTGAAGATGTTTGATGCATCTTCCATCATGCCAGAAAGATCCACCCTCTCCCATCCATATGAAGAAAGAATTTTTGTTGACTCAGACTTCACACCATTCCAGCCAACTGGCTCTGCTATTCAATTTCTAGCAGAAAAGATTGCCTAACATAAACTATTCTAAACCTAAAATACAGTTTTGGGTAGGGATCCATGATTAAATAGCTTGTAGCTAATGACTGTGACAAAAAGTGCTAGTTTTCCCCAAATAGTCATTCTCCCCTTATTCATTTGGTAAAAAAGAATGATGCAATTTTAATTGAGCACATGGATACCCAGCATAAGGATTTCATTTCTTTGCCTCCCATAAGCTAGACATAACTATTTCATTAAGTTTTAGGCCATAGGTTATGGGTAGAAATAATGTACAGTTTCTAGGTCTGGCCTATGAAAAAGGACACTGTGCATTTTCTTCTCCCCTTCTCACCAGCTGGGATGTGGATGTGATGATGAGAACTAGAGCAGCCATAATTGGCTATGAGATAAATTCCAAATGTTGATCAAGAGCTTGATCCAGTTCTGAAATACTTTTATGTGAACTAAGAGAGGAAGAAGCTTCTGTATTATTTAGGGAACTGTTATTTTGTCTCTTGTTGTTACATACAAAGAAGCATAAAACCCAAACACGTAAAAATCCTATACTGGGCTTTTGAATAGAGTGCGTAATTCTGACTCAACTACTTATCGCCACTATGAATTTGAGCAAATTCCTTAATGTCTCTTATCCTCAGGTTCCCTTCCCTTCTATAAAATGTGGGCTTCTATGAGGATCAACATACTTAATCCATGGAAGTGCTCACCTCTGTAATTGAGTCAAATTAAGCCTTCAAAAATAGTATCTAGTCTTATTGTTAGACCTGTATGTCAACCCATTCAATTATATTGGTTATTTTTGGCAAATAACTATTTCAAGAATTTCTCTATAAGTTATGTCACTAATTAACCTAGTTAAATTAGTTATAGGTCATAAGGTACTTTACTAGCTCTTTTAGGGCTTATGTCAGCATTTGCTACCGTCCACTCACAAATGTTCTAGGTTAAATTTTTCTGTGGTATAAACTTTGTGATCTTCACCCTCAGCTGTGAGTAGAATTGGATTCCAGAACTGATTTTTAGTCATAAGGATATCTTATTTCATTTCCATGAAGAGGTAGACAGACCTTCAACTGAGGCCCATATCCTGGAGGCCCTATGATTTTCATTTGAGTTTGTCGCCCTTGTTTCCAGCTTGAGGTCCTCGGATCTTGAGCAGACATCTAGAATAGCTGTACACTGGAAATATCTTAAAGATCATTTCCTTTAACTCATTTTGACCAAAAAATTCTCAATAGTTTTGCTGTAAGAAGCAACAGTCAATAATGTTCTTCGAGCTTTACCTATGAGATGTGGGGTTCCCTTAATTAACTGTACCAGCTTTACTGAAAGTGTGGTTTGGCAAACTAAAGGTGTTATACAAAAAAGACAGCCTCTTGATCTGACAGACCTGGGAAATGATAAATTAGGCAAGATTAAACAGGTTTGGTCTTGTGTGTGTGTGTGTGTGTGTGTGTGTGTGTGTGTGTGTGTGTTGCAGGATTCCCATAAAGACTTTACTATGATAATGTATGTCATAAATCTCTAGGAGAGAGTATTGATGAAACCATTTTTCAAACTTGAACAAATACTCTAGTTTTCATAAAGCATTATGTAGTCCTAATACAAAACCTTAGTTTGGATTTGCTAATTTTATGACTGACTTAAGCAGGGCCTTTGGAGAGCTGCATGGGTTCTCTGCTGGCATAACCATCCCATCAGATTAAGTCAATAGTCAAATGCTTTCTGGGATCTATCTTTACTCCTTTCACCCTTTTAGACATTATATATTAAAATAATGACGATTCCCAGGGTCTGTCCTCAGGCCAAATTCTGGTTTTCATTTTTCCATTGAATCTTGCCACTGAGACCCCTGTAGGCCTAATAGCCAAGAACCTTAATGTTTTCAAGATCTCGGCATGCTCTCCTGCCTATGAAGCAAATCTATGTGCTCTGAACTCACCATGATATTCATGTTCTTGTGGATGACCTGCCTAATAATGTTATGACCTGAACCCATTTTTTTTCACAAGCTACTGTGAATAATATGATTATCTCCAATGTTCAGAGATGCCACAAAGAACCTATAAACTGGAATTTAAAATGCATAGCTAGATTCCTAGAAATCATAACTAAGTAAACTATAAATTTCATTAACTATGAGAAGAAATTTTAATCAGAACACTGTTGAATAGATTATTGATGCTATATGCAAGAAGTTGTGTGAGGGGGTAGATGGATGACTTTGAAGTCTTGGGTCTTGTTATTGTTTTGCATTGTTTAATTGGAAGATTACAGTCATGTATAGGCCTGTACCCAGGAAACACCTCACTCAGTGAAAGATTTCTATCCATAACACAGAGATGACAACTGCTGTCAAAGTCTGTTATCTGGGCAAACCTTTGGCAATGGATACAAGAATCCATTTAAATATCCCAGCTCTAGTCACTACTTAAACTAATCACAGTCCGGTCCCAAGGGTAGGTGGCCTGATGTGGTAATTGTGGTGAGCAAGACCTATGCATCTGACAATGGTACTAAGCTGAGTTCCAGCTCTACAATTTATAAGGTATGTGACCTTGGGCAAGTTAAACTCTTAAACCTTTAAGTACCCTCATCTATCAAATGAGGCTAATAATAGAATCCAATTCATAGAGCTGGTATGAGGATTATGAGAGACAGTTTATGCACTGAACTCGCATGTGGATAGTTAATAAAGATGACCCCAGCACTAATAAATATGGGTAGTATTTAATAAGTATGACCACCCACACATGCACAGATGCCTGGGCTTCTGTAAAAAATGAAAGACTCCAGCCTTGTGGATGTAGTGACGTGTTCTTACAACTTGTCTCTCTCAAATGATACACTTGTCCACCGAC
This sequence comes from Panthera pardus, assembly GCF_024362965.1. Taxonomy (NCBI): domain Eukaryota; kingdom Metazoa; phylum Chordata; class Mammalia; order Carnivora; family Felidae; genus Panthera; species Panthera pardus. The sequence goes on from NW_026526688.1 coordinate 174,715,108, forward strand.
CCTTCCCTACTATTCTTAGCCATGTTTAATATAGTATGGGCAGCAGTTTGAGCTTCAGCTTTGAAAAAAGGACGAGAGTTCACATATCTGTAGTAAATGCCATCTGTGTATCTTAAAATTTGCTGAAGACTGTGGACTGTATGAAAGGTCTGAAGTGGGCACTCAGTCTAGTGGAAGAAACTTAATGTACCAGGAAGGGCCTGAGGAGAGGTGTCAAAAGCTGCTGGCTGAGAGGAAATATTTCCAGCATCTCTGGAGCATCCATTAGAATCCTGACTCCAGCAGTGGTTATGGGGTGGGGGTGGTGGCGGAGTGGGAGAGAGTTAGGAAAAACTAGGAGAGGAAAAGCCAGGAAATTACAGCTGCACCCACCACTTAAGAGACAACCTTTCCTCTCAATCTCCTTTTCCTATTGACTTGATCCTTGAGGGGTCTGATGCAGCAGTTAGCAGATGAGGGAAAAGGTGAGCAACTGAGAGAAATACGTCTAGTCCTCTAATCCTTCCCTCCCCACCACCCCAAGGAAGCATGATAGAACTGAAGAAGGCTTGTGGGAAAGAGGGTGGTAATGGAGAACAGTATGTTTTATATTGAATGAAATAGGCTGGAGTTAGTCTGCTGTGCTAGAGCACATAAATTAGACTATTCTTTTCAATGACACAGATCAGAAAATCTAAGGAATCCACCCTGTATTTCATTCATGAGTAGAGTAAATCTGAAAGCACAGTTTGGAAGAGACGAAGAAAGAGAAACTAAAGTTCTTTATGTTTAATTATTGCCTATTGAATTCAGCCGATTCAATAAAAATATTTACCCATTTGATAGTTGTACAAATGTGCTTTTTATTTGAAAATGCACTTGGCACTTTATGAAGATACTCTAATGCATTAAATTGGTGTCTTTTTAAAAATTATAGGTTTACTAGAAATCGTCCCTAGTTGGGGCATAAAGACAAGTGACTGATTCCATCCAGTACTGTGTTATTTTCTTTCTTTCTTTCTTTCTTTCTTTCTTTCTTTCTTTCTTTCTTTCTTTCTTTCTTTCTTTCTTTCTTTCTTGTGGAGATGAATGAAAAATAAAAACAAAAAACTCCTTTTTCAGTGTCCTAGTAACTATAATAAAAAAGCCAAGCATTCATGGCTGAATGAATGCATGAGTAGTAGTTCCTTTGCAAGTGAAAGAAGAGAAGTTCAACCAAGCATGACTGCCATGGTCTCCTTAATATGCTTGCAAAATGTACTGAGCAGACACCCTGTATTCTGATCGCTAAACCAGATTGAAGCTGAAGTAGTGCGGGTTGGAGAGTTTCCACAGGAAAAAATACAAAACCATTACACAGGATGCTGCAGAAGCCATGTGGAGTGAAGGAAATGCAAAGTTGAGAGTTAGGTCTTTGAAGGTCTGCGCACCTGCTGTTTGGTATAACTGAGATGGTATGTCATATTTCACACAGAGAAAATGATCAAATGGCAGATAGATATCTTTTCTAAAAAATGTGTTTTAAAGAAACTGAGAATACTACCTTTTCAGACAGAGAAACAGGATATACGGATTTTTGTGTTTTTTTTTTTTTGTTTTTTGTTTTTTTTTGTTTTTTTTTTTTTTTTGTAGAGTAAGAACAGCAGACACTGATAGCATAGAAGTTGCTAGTAACCAGTGTACAAACTGTACATGAGGTCAGTGATGAATGAAGCTTTAAATCACATGTCCATTTGTGACACTCTTAGATGTAGAGAGAGTAACTCAGTGTCTTCATTGTCCAATCTACCTACCAACACTCTTTCATGAAGTGCTCAGACATTCTTATCCTCTGTTCCCCTTCCTCCAATCTATGTTGAATTACCTGTTTTGGGGGGAAATGGTTGAACTTGCTTATGTAACACAAAAGGGGCGCCTTGCAGTTAAAAAGATTAAATCTTCCCTAACGTTAGAATTCTGTAGAAACTGGAAGGATGAATCGACTCATTTGTCCATTTTGTTTCCCCAAACTTAGAGGTATGAAATTATAAATACCAAACATTCTTTATAAATCCCTCAACAAGCTGGTGAATTCATTAGTCATATCTGTTATAGGTAGGTTAAAGTCTACAAATGCACATACACCCTGAAATTTCTGCCGATTAGACTGTGTACTTCTTTTGGACAGAAGGAACAGAAGGGCAATTAAAAGAGTGGTCCCTGGAATCATATGTGTGTGCTATCAAACAGTATAACCTTTCTGCAGTTTAACTTCCTGCAGTTTCTTGCAGTTTAACCTTTCTGCATCTCATTGTATTCAGCCGATAGATGGCCATCCCAATGACTTCTGATAAGATCCCCAAACTTAGACGGCGTGAAAGGCCATATACAATGCGTATGCCTGTCCCTCCAACTTCATCCTGTCTAATTTGCTCACTATCTAGCTGAAAGAACTTATTTCAGTTCCTCCAAAGTTCCTGCTTTTGGTGCATCTGAGGTTTTACAAATGCTCTTCTCTGCCTGGAGCCTATCTCTGTACTCTCCCACACACAAGCTGAGCACACATAGCTCACTCCCACCCAGCCTTTGCTTTTCAGTGTAAACGTCACTTGTTTAAAGAGGATTCTTCTGATAAACTGATCAAAAATTATTCCTTCTCCTTTTTATTTGCTTGCATGCTTGCATATAACCTTGTTCATTCCTAATACCACAAATGTCGGGGTGCTTTGTTTGAAATAAATGGGAAGATATACAGGAATCAGGCAGACAAGGAGTCAAATATTACTTTGAGACAACATGTCAGTTTCTGGAAGCTCTGAATATATTTAAACCTCCTATAGGTCTTACAGCTTGAAAGAGCAACACAGAATTCTGGCTCCCTGACGACAGCCCATGCTACAAGAAAGGGGATAAAGAAGCAGGGCTCATGTGGCCAGGCCCTTCTTCCAAAGACACCCAATAAATAGGGCACTCCACTATCATAGGGCAGCGTGTAGAGATGTGAAAATGGGAGCTAAGAGAGGCTGGGAGGGTTAGAAATTCCCTCTGCGTGAAGGAAAGATTGGGAATAGGAGAAAAACATTTCTTCCAGTTTCAATTTAAATGTATTAATATAAACCCCATGCAGTGACCATTTCTGAGGTTAAATATAGACAAATATCAGCAGATTCATATGGTTCACACATAATCATACATGTATATGTTATATATACATGTAAACATGTAAATGTGTATGTATGCATGCATAGATATACTAAGTAGTATATGTACCATATGTATACTATGTGTTATATATATCTATGTGGGTGTAATAGCACTTACATGTGCCATATACATACATATATATTTGTGTAATAATTTGTGTAGTATCTGCCTCTGCTATCATACTGAGAGTTCCCAAAAGATAGTGAAGTATGTCTATGTTTGTCTCGGCATCTGTGACTCATCATATCTTACAGCATCTACAAAAATTAGTTGAATGAATAATAGCTACAGCGCATTTAACATGTTATTTGACTGACTTTAAGAACTCAATAGATACTAGCTATTCTGACGATCACACTGCTGCTGCTTCTGCTGATGAAACATTCTTAATATATTGGGTACTAACTTTTGACCTTGGCTGTATATTTCTAAGACTTCCATTTCAGAAATCCATAAGTTTGTCACTCATACAGTCTGTCTTCCACAGCTCATAATTTCGGGCCATGTCCCATAGTTGCAACCTCCACAGCTCCGAAGTTATAACCTTAAGGAGAAACAGGGTGAATAGGACTATAGCAGATTAGAGAACATATGTCTTATCCAGAAAGGGCAGCTATTCTTCCAGTTGGTTCAGACTTGCTTTGTGGGAATAGGAGTTCAGTGTTATCAGACATTCTGATTTTTGAAGAGAAGCTGAAAATCCATATTTTAATATAAAATCTTCTATATCTGGGAAACTAATTAAACATTGCTAAGCTCTATGTGCTTCTGAAAGATACTTGGACTTCATGCTGCCCACAGCTAGTTTGTGACCTCTGCTTTTATGACAGTTGTCTTGTGGTAGGAGATTTTATCAATCCTTTCCTTGTTTTTCATGTATCTTTTTAAAAATTTTTTAAAATTTTATTTATTTTTGAGAGAGAGAGAGAGAGAGAATACCTGAGTGGAGGAGGGGAAGAGAGAAAGGAGAGAGAGAATCCCAAGAAGACTCTGTACTGTCAGTGTGGGGCTTTAAAGGAACCTTGAGATCATGACTTGAGCCAAAACCAAGAGTCTGTTGCTCAACTGACTGAGCCATCCAGGCGCTCCTTGTTTTCATCTTGTACATGGGTATTATTCTATGCTTTTCAAATTAGTTTTTTAATAGTTTAATTTCAATGCTTTATAGGGGATCTAGTTCTAGCTGTTGTTTTTGTATTTCTAACCTTTCTATCTTTTGCTTCTTTAAATCCCTCCCCCCTTTTGTTTCTTGATGTCAGAAGAACTGTCAAGGTTAATTATCTACTATGAGGGTAGCATTTTTAGCAAAAAGGGAAAAAAATGCAGGTATAGAGCATTTTCAAACTGTAGTACAAATATAATTTTTGGTGTGTTTAGTAAACTCAATTTTGGAAATATATGTGAGAACAATTGACACAACAAAGTGGAAGTAATAATTTTACACCCTGTGAATGTATTTCATCTGCAAATCCATTTGATAATAATTAGGTTCTCTGGAACTTCTTTTAATAATCGTTTTTCCTTAATGAACTTTTTTCTATAGAAAAATAAAATTAGATATTTATGTTAGCAGTGGTGAAACTACTGGATGTCAAGAACCCAAAAAATGCAATGTATTTTAGAATACACGAATATTTTCTAAACCATGAGAAAAAAAAATCACTGTGACCTAAACTATGACATAACACAAATCACTTAGAATTTTTATTATATATGTATAAAAAATTCTCTTTGAGAATTAGATGTAGATTTTCATCTAATATCACATTGTTCTGTTTCCTTGACTTTTTGCAGAAACCTAGTGTAATCTTTCTAAAGACATTGGAAATGACAACTCAACATGTGTTGGACTGTTGGATTGCCAGTGCAAGTAACTGAAATGACGACAATATAAACATGTGTGGTCAGGTTCACGAATATACAGGCAATGACAAATTATACTATGACTACTGCCTGGCCAGCAGCAATCCATCTTAAGATAAATCCCCATTTCAGAAGTAGTAAAGTGTAAAATATGTATCAGTGTCAAAGAAATACTCTAATCTCTAGTACCCAAATAAGTTTCTGAAATACTAGTTTTATAGAAAAACTTTCTATTTTTTTTTACATCTTATCTTTTATATCTTTGAAATTTTCCAGTCTAAAAAATAAGTGATATACAGGGCAGCAGGAGAGACAAAATTCTCATCGAATGGTACATTCTCAAGTTGTATGAGTGAAGTTTTTTTTTCACACAATTGATATCTTTAGTTAGATTTGGGTATCTGTGTTCTCTCCTGGGAGATGCAAACCCCTAGAGATTATGTACTCTTTTAGACCACAAGAGAATGATGAAGGCTTTGAGATCAGAATTTCGAGGTTCATGGGGCCCACTGATTTTAAAACTGGCCCCAAAATTTGCTTCCTTCATTCATCTTTTTTTTTTCCCCTGCTGCCACCAGCCTAATTCTATTCTTTTGACAATTCATACCATGTTTTAAAATATTTAATGAGTTCTGGAAAAAAATATATATACATATATATAAATGTTTATTTATTTTTGAGAGAGAGCCAGAGTGTGAGAAGGGGAGGGGCAGAGAGAGAGGGAGACTCAGAATCTGAAGCAGGCTCCAGGCTCTGAGCTGTCAGCACAGAGACTGATGAAGTCACGAACTGCAAGATCATGACCTGAGCTAAGTCAGACAATTAACCGACTGAGCCAGACAGGCGCTCCTGGAAAACTTATATTTCAAACTAAATTATTTCCACAATCTTATCACCTTTTGGTAAAATTTAACTGACTGCGTATTTGACACTGCTCGTTTCTCTGCCTTACAGTAGGCATCCACCAGGCTGCTTGCTTGTAGTGAGAAAGTTAGTAAAACTTTCAAAGCAACTCTTAAAACTTTTAACAAAGTACCAAATGTTTAACCTAATGAATATGAGTACTTTAATTTAATGAAACAAAAATGTATCCAAGGCCCTATGATGGGCTCTTCAGGGAATTCAAATAGTAATAAAAAATTCCAAGTATCCATAAGTGTCAAGAGTACTCCAGAGAGGTAATGGAACTTCAGGGAATAACAAAAGTAATAAGAAAAGTTTCTTAGTATCTGTAATGCAAAATCCCCTAACATAGCTACTCCAATAGTGGCGAAAACAAATGTCATTGGGGAAATCCAAGAGAGAGCCTGAACATTAGGCACACCATTTCCCCCCAAAAATCGGCCTTAGAAAAGATATCTTTCCAGCCAAAACTTTAAAAGTTTTCTCTGAGGCACAGTGCTTAAGACATATATGGGATTTGAATCCACATTATCTGGGTTCAAATCCTTTCTCCCTTACTGTTCTTAGGTGAAATAAACTCTGTGTCTCCATTTCTTCACTGGTTAAGAAAGGAGCTAATGGTAGTACCTACCTTCCAAACTGCTGAGAGGATTAGAAGTGTTAAAAATGTCCAATAGTGCCTGGTACCTGGAATCTATATATTCAAGGATCACTACCCTTCCAGAATTATTGTACATTAATCCAAACTGCAAAGTACTTGAACTACTGGAGTTGGGTGTAAGGCATGCGGCCTGAATATCTTCAATCAGTCTTGGTTCAGGATACATACAGAGGTCATCTGATGGAATTGGCTTAAAAATCAAGAAGATATTTAAAACAGATGAAGTAATTACTTATGGAAGTATGAACTCACAGTTAGTTGTACATGCTCTATGTTAGTGCAAGCATCCTTTTCAAAAGCATTAAAAAAAACTGGTGGAGATTACAAATGTACATATTTAGGATGAATGAGAAAATACAACTTCTTAATATAACGCTGGTGGGAACTTGTGGTTTGTAAACATTCCCGGTGACAGAATCATAAAAGAATTCAGAAAGTTAAGTTTCTTCAAAAATTTAGACAGAAGTGAAACTCATATGCTCTAAAAAAAAACCCCAAAAACAAAACAAAAAACAAAATACAAAAAACCCAAAACAAAACACTGATGATTCAAAATGTGGCTCTCCTGATGCAATTACTGATATTAAAGTTGCATGCTAAAATGTGAATAAAATTAGCTTATAAAACATGAATGGAATAGGCAGTGTTTATACATTAATATATAATTTTATTTTTATAAATATTTGCTTATCTAAAAGGAATTGAATTAAATACTGTTAACTAGACACAGGCCTATTTTATCTACATCCCTAAAGTTTTCTATTTGACAAAAACAATATGGGATTTTCCTTTAGAGAAAAAATGATTGCTTTAAATTCTGTTGTGTATATAATTCTGGGTAGCAGAGATCTGGAAGGGCTTAAGAGGAAGATGAGGTTTGAACATTGTTTTGAAGAATAATTGGAGTAAAGAGAATAGAACTAAATGTATTAAGGGACTACTATTTTCTAGGGACCTTAGACAAGAAATCACATTAAATTCTCATAGGTATTATTATTCCCAGTTTACAGATGGGGAAATTGAGACTCAGAAAATTTAATGCATCTTTTCAAAATGCCACAAACTACATGATCAGCCTTCATTTTCAGCACAGGCTTTTTCAATTCCAGCACTGCGATTTCCCTGAAAGGCAATCCAGTGCAGAGGGCGGATGCTGGAGAAGAGTGGCTTGGAATTCTTTTCTTTTATTTCTTAACTGGTGCAAATTACTTGACCTCTCTTTCTTAAGTTTTCTTATCATGGGGCTAATAACACTGTCTCTTCAAGAAGGTGTTGAGACAATTCAGGGAGCTTTTGCAAGCAAAGTGCTGGGAATAGCAACTGACACCTAAATGCTCTATAGGTGTTACCCCGGAAGATGCAAGGAAAAGGGGGAGGAGGGACAGGAGGGAGAAGGGGAGGAGAGGAGGAAGATTACCACTCTGTCACATTACCTCTTTCAGAAGCAAAGTGCATTCTGGGTAAGAGGGATAGGCGGAGCAAAGACACAAAGTCTGGCAAAGTACATAGCTACACCTGCTCTCTAACTATTGAGGAAATAAGGACGGGACTAGGTCATTTTGGAATAAATCCAACCTAGATGGAAATTCCTGGGAATATATAGTCCAACGGTCCTGGCAGTAAACAGATATCAGACCTCACTTTTTATGAAGTTAGTTTTCTTGTATACTTTGCTTCCTGAATGCCTCACTGTGAGGGCTAAGTAATTCATAGTATATGAATCCAGCCTAGATGTGTTTAATTTATATACTATGGACTACTTAACCTAAGTCTCAATTAAGCCTGTATTTATAAAATTAGAAAAAGAGTTCTAACTTGTAGAGTTGTTTTATATCTACAACATATATGTTAGATGTTTGGCTGAAATCTGAGTTATTAGTAAACAGTTAATAAAAGAGTACTTTTGACGTATTTCCTCGGATACCTTTTATTTCCCTCCATATATGAAGGTTCTTAAAACCAGAATACATCTTAAAACTAATGTATATATTCAATGGGGGAACATTGTTTTTCTTTCACTTCCCAGAGCTATTATTAAATCATTGGTGTTCCTTACAGCTTTTAACTTTATTTCCCCTCAGAGAAGGCTGTAAATCCAGAGCTTGTATTGTATTTGCTACTACTGTATTCTCAAGTTATCAAAAAGTAAGTGTTCAATAAATTTCTTAAACAATAAATTACTGAATAATAATCAAGGGACTATGATGTTGTTGCAAAGAGACACAAAGTCCCAATTAGGTTTATAAAACCTACCAAGAGAAGTAACTTGAGGCCAAAACAATGTTTGGCGTTCTGACACATGTCCCTACTAAGGTGGGAAACTTTGTTTATAAGCCACCTTGTTCAGAAAAGGACTCAAGGTGGCTTACACAGATAAAAATACATGACAAGTATGTGAGAATTCTTAGGTAAAAAGCAAAAAGTGAAAAAAACAAACAACAACAAAACACCTCAACAGATTAAGGACCTAAAATGAAGCCAGGAAAACCACATAGTATAATTCTACAGGAATCCCAAAGAAAGACCATGCTTGAGGTTTAGAAAATGGGAAAACTTTCCTGGTGGAAACAGGGCTTGCTATGAAGTATTTAGTTCAAAAGACATGGAGATTTGGTGTCTCTGGAGCCTGTTACAGAGTCTTCCCAGGCAGGAAGGTGCTTTTGGGTGGGAGGTATTTTGGTGAGGATGACGCCTGCCACCAGCCCCAGCTCCTGGGAAGCCACCTACATGCTGGCCCTCACCAATTATCTCGTTTGGATAATAAGCTCACCACTTTCCCTAATTGCTTTACTTCTATCAACAGGTACAGTGGAAAGAACAGAACATTTCATCTTTCAAGGGAGAACATTTCAGGTACAGTCTGTGAAGAGATGTTTATTAAAAAAAAAAAAAAAAAAAAAAAAAGGATTTGGCCTTTGAACTCCCTGGCAAACAAGTGGATTTTACTGACTCTGCGGTATTAGGGGACGCACAGGCACACTGGGTGGTATTTTTTAAATTTCTTTTCAGAAGAGCCCCTTTTCTTTTGCTGACTCCATATTGTCAGTTCCGAGAAGAGAGTGCCAAGGTCCAAGTCGAAGGGGCAGTGTCTTTCCAGGATCTAACAAACAAGCTCAGGTACCAGAAGGACTGGGGCATGATCATCCCTCCCTCCCAAGTGAAAAAAGACAAGAAAGGGGGAAATTAGAAAATCAGGGAATAGGCTGTATTCCTCAGGGTTCAGAGTTCAGGTCTAAATTGAAAATCACCTCCACCCCTTAAAGTTGTGTCGTCTTGGCCAAGGTGCTCTGCCTCTCCGACTCCTCAACTATTAAACGAAGACACCAATCCCTTCCTCACAGACACCATTTGAAGGAGAAGCCTATAGAATGGGCTCAGCCGAATCTGCAACGGAGCTCGGTAGACAGATTCCCGGGCCCACTCAATGCAACTTCGCCAAGCAGCAGCCTGGGAAAACCAGCGCCCTAGATGAGTCTTCAGTTTGGGAAACGCTGAGGTGACACGGAAAGTACTTAGAGTAAGACTAACAATCAGTGGTGGAGAGGTTCCGCCCATTTGACAGGAACCCCTCTATCAGCGCGCGGAGAAACCCACTGGCCAGCAGGGGCTCGGAAGGGTCACCCGCGTGTCTCCCCCCCATCCCCCCCAGCCCCCGGGGAGGGTACTGCCCTCGCCGATCTTCGCTCCCGGACGCGCCCTCGCAGCTTTCCCAGCCCCGCCGGCCCGGGAGCCTCGCGGCCAAGGTGCGCCAGGTGGCGAGGGTGCCAGGCGCGGCCTGGCCTCGGCGGACTGAGTCAGCCGCCCAGCTATGCTGCGGAACCAGGGCTGCCGGCTCGACCGCCCCCGCCGCTGAGCGCCGGCTGCCCCCGCGCGGGGCGCCGGCTCCCCGCCCCCGCGGGCCGAGAGGAAGCGGCAGAGGCGCGGCGCGCGAGAGCACCTGGGCGGGCGCCGGGCGGCGGCCGCAGCGCTTCCGGAGCTGCGCGCGGGCTCGCGTTCCCCGCGCTCCCCGCCTCCAGGTGCGGCGGCCGCGGCGCGCCAGCCCGTGTGACAGCGCCGCCCGCGCGGCCGCCGCCCGGCAGCAGACGCGGTGCGGGCAGCCGGCGGGGACCGGGGAGGCGGAGGAGGCCCCGCTCCTGGGACCGACGGCTGAGGACCGAGCGAACCGGGCGGGCAGAGACGCCGGCGCCGAGGCTTCACCGTCCGCCTCGCTTTCCCAGCTGGGCTGCCCGCGCGCGAGGCGAGTACCGGGGGCCGCGGGTGGGCTGGGCGGGGCGGGGGGCAGGGGGGGACAGTCTCAGGCTGGGCTGCGGCTTTTCGGCACTTTCCGGGTAAATTCCCAGAGCGAAAAGTGTTCGGCTCTGGTTTCTGCCCCTTGGATTTCGCTCCCGCGTGTGGGCGTCTAAAAGGAAACCAGAAGCGGGTAAGTGATACAAAAACTCCTTGCTAACGTGATTTGGTCCGGGCGGGTGAGAATCTGCACCGACAACTAGACTTCTCCTTCGGCACCCCGCACCCCGAGATAAAAAGAAGCTGTCCCTTAGCGAGTTTCGGGCACCAAGTTATTTACTCGGTAGAGATAATGAGTTTGCGCGGATCTCTGCGCTTCCCCCGCACCCTGCTGGTTATACGCTTTGAGACGACAGGCTTGTTAATTAACTTTAATCACAGTCATTTGGCCTCCACCTGCCTGAACCCAACACCGTACACCGGGACCTGTCGGCAGTTTACTAGATTGATCTTTCATTTTAGTTTGGAGACAAGTCTCTTGGGAGAATGGGTGAGCCATCTCATTTAGTAAAAAGTAAGTTCGCCCGGGCTTGTTTTCTTAAACACTTTCCTCACCTCCTTTTGGGGATCTGGAGCTCTTTTGATTTGAGGGAATGCTTTGTGAAATGACGTTGTGAACTTTATCCTTTGGTAATTAGAGGAAAAATAGAAGCAAGTTTGTGTAGAATCATGACATTTTTTGGCTTTTGCGGGTTTGTGTAGTGATAGGAACAGTTTTTTTTTTTTTTCAAGGTTGCCCTTGAAATAGGCCGCTCAGTGGAATATAGCCTTCTGGTTAAAAAAAAAGAAAAAAAAAAAAACAAAACGTATCGAGAAGGAAACTATTTTTAAAAGTACATTTAATCGGATGTCACTGTGATTACCAATAATAGTATTGTACTTACAAGCTCAGTATTGATTTCCCCCGCACTTAAGCACTCTACACCCACATGAGTTTGTGGAACTTTGCCCATAAGTAATTGGAAGATGAAGTTAGGGCTGTTTTAAAAAAGGAAGCTAACTTTTTTAAGGGAAAAAGAATCCTGTAAACTTGTAGTTATGACTTTCATGCACTTACAAGAGAAATGTTGAGGGAAAATTCTCATGACATCACACTGTTTAACAATGTTTAAAAAAGAAAGAAAAGTAAAATGGGTCATGGAACTTAGCTGGAACCTAGAGTGGAAGTGTTTGTTTCCCTGGCCCCTTTTTAAACGCATTTTTTAACAGATACACATTCAAAGTGGGTCTTAACACCAAGAGTGTTTTATATAGATTTGGTTTGTTAGTACTCAAAGATTTATTTAAATTAAAATGCACCTAGGGGGTAAGTCAGTTGACTTGTTAAAACTTATTTACATGGGCGTGTATGTGTTTGTATTTTTTCTGTCTTCTGTAAACCTGTCAGATTTTATAGTGGTTGCCAACGAAAGGAAACCTGATAGTGTGTGTGTAAAATATGTATTTTGCTGTTGGTGTATTTAAAGATAAATTCTTAATCATCTGATACTACTACACGTTTCTAGCAGTTTAAGACCCAAATATTCAATTAATCCTTTTCAACTCAACTATAGATAGTTACTCTAAGTACAGGAATCAGATTACAATGAATTGCAATTTTCTTGGAAATGTTTACATTAATACTATGAAACTATGACGTTTTAAAAACCCTAGGACTCAGGTTTATAGATTTCATGATATCCAAGACTTTTTTTTTTTTTTTTAAATACCCCACCTTCCTGTAACTTTGAGAAAGTTTGGTGAAAGATGTTATGAAATTGCCAAGTATTATGATGGTCGTTGCTTTCATAGCTTTCTTTTAATATGTTTTTTTTCTCATTTATTTATAGACTCATTTATTGGATCCAGTGTTGGCACTTGCTAAGTTGAGGGCTTTTTGGAATTCTCTGTAAAATATTAATTATGTAGGGAACTTTTTATTAATGTTGGAAATATTTCTTAGCTTTGACCAAACGTGAATTGATGAGAGATTAGAGGCTATGAAATGTCCTTTTAATCCTTTCTGTGAAGTCTTGGATCCCTCTAGTTTGTTATTTTAGGGTTTTTGTTTTTTTTTGTTTTTGTTTTTTTTTTTGATTGGCCAGATTAAGCCAATGGTGATGGCTAAGCCATTTTACTCACTTACTTTGTGGAAGTCAATTGTATTCTATTTATAAGGTCATTCCTAGTATAAGAATAAGCATATATCTTTACCCATACTATGAGGAAACAAAGGAATCCTGATCTGGGTTGGAATAGTCATTTTGAGCAGCTTCAGAGGTAAAAACTACCAGTGAAGAGGTGGGAAGAATTATTTTTCTATCTTATTCCATTTGTATGCAGAGTAGATGGGTAGGTGAAGGGATACTCAGGGAAGGACTAATAAGATGGTGAATATGCCCTCATGGTTCTTACAAAAATGGGACGCATAAAAGGGCTATGCAGGTTATGTTATATAGCTTTAGGAAACGGAAACATCGTTAATCAATTTGAAGTGGGAGAGATGATCAGGGAAGAGCAGAAGAGAAGTGGGATCTGCATGCTGATTATAAAGTGTCTTGGACTCCTGGGGGGTGGGGATGGTAACAGTCATTGCCCAGTCTCTTTCCCAGTATCTTGATAAAGTTCAGAATGCTTAGCCTGCTATTCAAGGTCATAGCCAACTCCAGCTTCCTTTTCTGGCATCACTTTTTATTACTTCTTGAACCTTAGGTCCAGCTGTTCTCATCTCCTTGCTGTTATAACCTGAAGACCTCTCCGTCCGTGCCCCCTTTATGGCATACCTTCTGCTTCAGATAGTGCTGTCTCCATCCCCATTTCTTCCTACTTGAGATTCCCCTCTTAGCCCCTTCGCTGATCACTCCTTCCTCAGAGCTGTGAATGGCTGCATATTTCACTTGCCTTCCTGGAATTAATTTGAGATTTTTAGAGTTCCCTAGCACTCATGAAAGATGATGGTTCTACTTCTCTATGTAATTAATAGTAAAGCAATATTTAAAATGTAAACCATGTGAAAGTCAAAGTCACAAAATTAGATTTTTTTATTATTATTTATGCACTTTTTGGGGGGTACCTCAGCATTCCATTTTCGATACTTCTTCTTTACTGGCACTTACCAGAGTGGTAAAGTAATGATTGTATGTGTGCTAATTTATTTTGTTTAGTTCTGTCTAATCATAAGGCTTTTAAACTCTTTGAGAGAAGACATTGCATCTTCACTTTCTTTATGGCACTTAATGCTGCTCGCAAATGGGAGAATGGTTGCTGTAATCTTGAACTGCAAATATTTCCCACTATTATTACTCTTGGAGAGAGTAGTTAGTTTTCCTCAAATATTTATTGAATGAATAAATGTAAATAGATGAGTCAGTAAGTTGGAAGACATTTGCTGAGATATCCTCTCTTCTTAAGAAAAAGAGACTTTGACAGTAAGGGAACCAATAGGAGTGAGCTCCCAAATTCAGCTGGAAAAGAGGTCAGGGGACTATTTATAAATGCAGAGAGAAGAGACGTTCACAGTAGGCTATTTTGAAACATCTGGTTGTTAGTTTAACAATGCAACTCAAATTCAGAGCAATGGTGGGGTTTAAGTTTATACTAAAAATTTAGAATTAACATATGTATGATAAAGTACACATAGCATAAGCGTAAATTTTTAAAAATCTTTCTATTGATCTGTAACATCCTACTAGTTTTGACATGACTAAATTAAAACAATGCTCAGGGCAGCATGAAATGGAACAGAATCCTGAAGAATATGTTGCATGTTCTTATCAAGAGATCGAAGTGGTCTCATTCTTCTTTCAGCTAAATGTTGCTGGTTGTAGAGGGGTAGCAGGGAGCTGGCACTGGGCAGAAGCAGGTGCCCAGCTAGGGGCACACAGGTAGGGCTCCTCCGCCATGATGCAGGCTTTGGCTTACTGCTTTTCACTGTCCCCACTTCTGCTCTTGTACGAACTCAGCACAATGAAACCTTTCTGGTTGTTGAAGAATTATGGCTCTCCTTTAAAGATCTGTGAATTAGAACTGACAACAAGTTTCAGACATTAGCCCGTTAAAATCTAGGTGGATAGCTTGAAAGAGAAAGACTGAAGCCAAGAACATTATCAAGTACATAACTATTGAGATTATTACCGAAAACATCTAAACCTAGGTATTATGGAACCTATTGAAAGAGAAAGACTGAAGCCAAGAACATTATCAAGTACATAACTATTGAGATTATTACCGAAAACATCTAAACCTAGGTATTATGGAACCTATTGGTAACTTCTTGTGATAAGGAAGTGAACTATCACTTCTAGCCTTCACTGAATGTGGAAATGGATCCTAAGTTCTAAATTTTGAAAGAGTTGTACTTTTGAGATTGCACAGTAAATAAAATAATCAAAATGCAACTTACACAATTCTTTCTCCTTGATCGGAGCTGCAGAATGCTTTTGCCCAAGCTCTGGCTATTTTCAGCTCAAACCTTAGTTACTTTCCATCCAGCAGACACTAATTAAATGTTTATTGCTTGCCAGGGACTGTTACAAGATCTTTATGCATAGTTACTCATTTCATCCTCCAAACAGCTCTGTGAAGTAGGCACTATTGTCCTGACAGTGGTGAGGCTCAGAAAAATAAAGGAACTTCCCTATGGTCTTGCAGCTAGTGCATGGCGGAGCTGGGATCACTGGTAATCCCTGTGCTGTGTCCTCTGGACACTGTACTCCCTGTACTACTGCCTGGTGGAAGAGGGGATGGAATAGGTAGGGAAAGCTCACGGATGTGGTGGTAGATAGTGTAAGACCTGAACTGGCCTCTAAAGGAAAGAAAAGAGCTCTAAATGTGTACAGGGAATTCAGTTTGAATAAAAGGAAGCTGGCCCAAACCTTCTAGTCTGTCTCCCTAGCTCCTTATTGTGGTAAAAACAAAATAAAACATGCAGCATAAAATTTGCCATCTTTACTATTTCACAGGGTATAGTTGGGTAGTAAGTAGATCTACGTTGTTGTGAAGTAGACTTCCAGAGCTTTTTCATCTTGTAGAACTGAAACTGCACACCCACGAGACACCCCCCCCCGCCCCCCCCCGCCAGCCCTTTCTACAAATTGGAGTACTTTAGATACCTCATAGAGGTGGAATCATGCAGTATCTGTCTTTTTGTGACTGCCTTATTTCACTCAGCAAAAAGTCCTCAAGGTTTGTCCATATTACAGCACGTTGCAGAATTTCCTTCCTTTTGAAGGCTTCATAGTATTCAGTTGTATGTGTACTCTACATGTGGTTATCCATCAGGGAACATTTGGGTTGCTTCCACTCCTTATCTCCTTTGGCATCACATTTAAAATTAAACCTTTAAAACTAGTCTAATACCTTCTGGGACAGTACTTCAGTACTTTCTATTCTAGTCAAGCTGCATTTTTGTTTTTGTCCACCATTGACTGTTCTCGTGGGTGGTGACTACTTACTTTGGCTATATTTGATTATCTGATTTTGGCTTCCTACTGTTTTATTATATAGCGCCACAGTGGCTGTCTTTCTGCAATGATAGATGCAAAATAAGTTTTAATAAGCAATTTTATGTTACTTTTGCTTCACATAGTAATTTCAAAGATCTTTTCCCCTAATTTGTCACTTTGTCTTAAATCCCACACAGGTAGAAGTGAATGAATGTAGTTTTTCTTTTTTAGCTACTTTCATGGACACATATACCCACAATCAAACTGAAAAGGTATATAAGACTTGAGCTTGCAAGACATGGTGTTTTGAAACAGAATTTCCGTAGTGACCATAGGTGCTTATGCATAGGAGAGTCAAAGGAGGGGAAAAAATCTGAAGTGCTTGATATCACTCTTTTGTTAAATCCATTTTCTAGCTTTTAGGGGGCATCATGGTTAAGAGCACAGGTTGTAGAGTCGGACCCTGAGAATTCTGGAATTTATTCACTCTTTACCCGTGCTGTGGCTTTGGGTGTGGGACTTTCCTCCCAAGGCAGTTGTGAGGGTTAGTTGTAGATCCTAAGTAGATGGTGTGTAAACATCCGCAAATATTGGCCATTATTACTAGCAGTATAAGCCTGAGGGAGAATGAAAGACAATGGCTGTGTTTGATGTGTGGGGAGTAGTAGCCTTCAAGGCAGAGAACTTGTCAGTGAAGGTCAGGGCCTGCGGGTGACCACAATCCAGAGAGATGGCCAGGTTGACGGAGCTAGGCTTCCTGTGTGGGATTTAATGGGGGTAGTGTTGCCACAAGCTAAGATATGTGAACGGGTGGTAGGGGAGTGGGGTGCTGAATGACCGATTTGATAGAATTTTGGCAGCTAAGCACTCAGGCTGGAAAAACGAGTTAGGATTCTTGACTCCTGACCCTTTGCAGTCTCTTCTGTACCATGGGATGGAGTAATGTGACAACAAGCATATTTTCTCTAAAGTACTTCCTCTTCTGCATGGTTGTGGGGACCAAAGTGGAATATGTCATCTTTATGAAACCTTGGAGTGAATATCTCAGTATTAAACAGGAGTTTGCTTGATATGCAAACACCATGGTACATATTTCTTGTGATTGTAGTGTGTACTGAGGCACAGGTAGAATTCAGTTAAGACCTGTGTCCCACACTAACTTGTTCAGCATGATACCCATGTGGAACTCCCTTATGGGATTAGCTGTTTCTCTGCAATACGTTTATTCTCAACTTGAAGTCAGGGACAGTTCTCTTATCATCTGTAGTGCCAGGCATCCTATGGGGGTAACTGATTAGTGATAGAGATTTAGAAGAGCAAAAAGTGTACAGGAGGTTTCTACCTTGGGTATCATTTCAGGGTGTCATAAATCAACTTTACTATCAACTGGTGCCACTCGAACATCATGACAGGCAAAAGAATCTTTTTTCACACATTTCTGGGTTTCCCCCTGCGGGATAGTTTCACTCCATTGGGAACCACTGTTCTGGAATACAGTAAACCCTCATTGTTCTTCAAATCAGTAAGATTCGTATTGATAACCTTGAAAAGTTTCATTATTCGTGTGGCAACCTAGTTTCTCTTTATTTGGTAGATATTTTCAGTCTTGTGATTCTGTGATTATTAAGCCTGTTTTGACACAGTTGCACTTTCTAAACATTCTAATGTTACGTTTCTGATTTTAAAAAGGTGAACTTTAAAGTTATGACAACATTCATTTGTATGGTGCTTTTTTTCTCCCATAAGATATTAGAGTCAGGCAAGTACGAGCACTGAATACTTTAATGACTTCATGGATTCATGAAGTGACCCATGGTTTTCAATTTTTTTCTTTCTTTGCTCAGTTGGGCGGGGGGGTATGACAAAGCTCCCCTGGTGGTGGGTGATGGGGAAGAGCTTCACTGGGGGGTTTACCTTACTTGAGGCATTAGGAGAGGGAAAGCTGTCCCACAGGTGGTTTAGAATGCTTCCAGCTAACTTTCTACCTGCCCCCCCCCCCCACCATTCCTATGGATTGGAGGATTCTGTATTTGAATCTTGTCCCTGTTTCTGACAAGTTTGGTGACCTATATAGACAAACGTTAAAACTGTATGTATTTTACACTTTTCATTTTATTTATTTTTTAATTTTATTTGTTTTTGAGAGAGAGAGAAGGCAAAACAATGAGCAGAGGAGAGGCAGAGAGAGAGGGGGAATAGAGGATCCAAAGTAGGCTCTGTGCTGACATCAGAGAGCCCGATGTGGGGCTTGAACTCACGAACCATGAGATCATGACCTGAGCCAATGTAGGAAGCTTAACTGCCTGAGCCACCCAGGCACCCCTATGCTTTCCATATTAAATACTCTCAAAGCTGTGAAAAAGTCTTTTTATTGAATACATGCTATGTGCCTGATGGTGTTCAAAGGCTAGAGCAGTGAACAATACACAAGATCTCTGCCTTCTCTGTCCACAGATACCAGGTAGTAACAAAGCCATCAAATAGAGTAAGAGTAGGGAGTAGCAGAGGGAGAGTAGGGAAGGCTTCTCTGAAGTGGCCACATTTGAGCAGAGACCAACCAAAGTGATGGAGGGAGCCATGAGTTGGGGAAGCGGATTTGAAAGAGATACAAGGGTGGGAAGTGAGCTCATGACGTGGGGATAAAACTGAGGCCAACTTGGTGGCAAATGAATGATGGAATGGACAGCCAGGGGATATGAAGTTGGAGAGTCTCACAGGGAGTGACGTGTTACGACTTTTGTTATAAAATGAATCTTTCTGACTGCTGTATGAGACTATACTGTGTGTGTACGGGAGGTGGGCGGGGGGGCAGGACAGAATCAGGGCTATGAATCAGGAAGCAATTGTAGTGGTCTGAGATGAACAAGATAGTGGCCTGGACTAGGCTGTGAGCAGAGGCGGTGAGAAGTAGTTTATGCAGGACAGAGTTTTAAGGTTGAGCTCAATAAGATAATAGCATAATGCATTATTAAGTGATCTCCAAGCCAGGCATGGGACGGGTACTTATAAATGTTATTTCCCTTTTACTTCTTGAAAATTGGTCAGGATAGGATGGGAAAATGTACAAGCACATGTGTAGTGCCAGCAATTTTGCATTCTCTAGACATGTGGTACATATATATCATGCACTGTGTTTCTAAATAAATAATTTGACTGGGGCGCCTGGGTGGTGCAGTCGGTTAAGCGTCCGACTTCAGCCAGGTCACGATCTCACAGTCCGTGAGTTCGAGCCCCGCGTCGGGCTCTGGGCTGATGGCTCGGAGCCTGGAGCCTGTTTCCGATTCTGTGTCTCCCTCTCTCTCTGCCCCTCCCCCGTTCATGCTCTGTCTCTCTCTGTCCCAAAAATAAATAAACGTTGAAAAAAAAAAAATTAAAAATAAATAAATAAATAATTTGACTGGCATTTATTGGGCAACTTATATGGACTGGTCATCATTTTGGCAAAGTTATTAGTTTATTATAGGATAATAAAAAATAATTATAATGGCAAACACTTAACATTCCTTGTGTGCAGTTAGTATTCTAAGTGCTTCACAACAGCCCTGTGAAATAAGGTCTTGTTACTCCTGTTTTCCTGATGAGGGTGAACTAAGGCCCAGAAAGGTTAAATGCTTGTCCAAGCTTATAGAACTAGTAAGTGGAAGAATTGGGATTTGACCAAGGCTGTTCAGCTCCCAGATCTTCGTTTTGTACTGCTAAACTATCCCACTTCTGTAGGTTACTATGGAATAAGTGGAATATGATTTAATGCTCTAAGAAGTAAATGCTGTAGGAATACAGAGAGTTTATTTCTTGTTCAGTAGAGACCTTGTGACAACATTTGAGTTAGACTTTAAATAATGGGAAAGGTTTTAGCTGTGGGGAGATAGTGATGACAGGCATGGAAATAAATATAGTGATGGAAGTATATGTCTACTAAGCACTTAACTTGTACTAAGCACTGTTTGACCACTTAATCTTGACCAGCACTGACATAGCTTTGAGTGTTTCCATTTTCCGGGTAAAGAAACAAACACACAGACATGCGCCGTATTTACACTGCTAGGAAGTGGAGGAGGTTGGGTTTGAGTTTGACACCAGATGGATGGGCAAGGGGTTGGGAGGGGTAATCTGTCCTTAGGGGAGGAAAGTGATGAGCTTAGGCTCAGGTGTGATGGTGTAAAGTGTATTTGGGGAATGTGAAGAATTTAAAACTGTAAAATTTTGTTGCACATCCCTCTCATCCCAAGTACAAATTTCTGAGCCTGTTATCAGCCATCATTGCTGCACAGAAGATCCACAGACCAGTTCCTTGGAGAGCCACTGACCCAGAACACAGCATGCCTGCCAGTGTGCCCAAGGGGAAGTCAAAGTGCGGAGGGCTTTGATCTCAGTTTAAGGGTGTGCACATCCATCTCTTTGCATCCGATGAGTGTATGGGCTAGAAGAAAGAAGGATCTGGAACACCCTTGAGTAGTCAGACAGTTAAAAAGCCTGGTGACTGAGGGATGGAGCTGTCAAAGTGTAGAAAGGATGGGAGGGCCTGTGGGAGGGAGCCTCTTTCACATCTTGAAAAGGAATTGAGTTCATGTTCAGCATGTTGAATGATGGCAGGGAGGTAGTTTTGAGTAGAACTTTTGGTGTATTCATCCTCGATTCAGCCGCCCAGGAAGTGTTTGTGTATACTCCAAGGAAAGGCAAGGGCTTTGTGTAGAAAACGTACATGCAAACATACCATGAAACTAACAAAATGGGCCTCTCAAGTACTTCTTCTATGCCTACTATCTTCTCCTATCACTTAAACAAGTTCCAAGCGCTTTGCAAAGTTCTAGGATCCTAGTTATAGATGTATATAAAGGAAGGAGGGATTCATTTAAGAGGTTAAGAGGTGGATAGGGAGCCTTCACAGAGAAGATAATACCTGCCTGCCTATTCAAATTCTTTTAAATCATGCATAGGATTGTGCAAAATGTTCAGATTTGCAAGCAGATGGTGCATATGCCAAAGGTATGGGGCTATTAAACAGTTTGTTGCCTTAAGAATGATAATTAACAATAATGAGCTAAAGTGAGCAAGGGATGCTGGTAGAATGTTTGGCATGGTTGAAATTGCTGGAGCTAGTACATAGGAACACCTACCTTGCAGTAAATAATAGGAGGCATGGTATCTGGCACATAATTGGTGTTTACATCAATAGTAGCTGCTATTATTATTATTAGACTGAGACCAGACTGTGGTATGACACGGGAATAAGCTTAGACTTCATCCTGTTGAGGATGTGGAGGGACATGCTAAATTTGGAGTTTTCAGTAGATCACTGAAGACCGGGCTGAGGGATTTGTTTAGAGACTGTCATAATCCAGGCAAGAGATATGAGTGTGTGAACCATGGTAAGGGCAGTGAGGACAGAGGAGAGTATTAGTCAGTTTGGGCTGCTGCAACAAAATACCACAGACTGTTTGGCTTAACAGAAACAGACGTTTATATTTTCGCAGCTCAGGAGTCGGGGAAGTCCAAGATCAAGGTGTTACCCAGTTTGGCAATAATCATTTCCATTTGTGATGTGCAAAAAAAAAAAAAAAAAAAAAAAAAAGATAATATATTTATTTACAAAATAATTGTGTAGAGCAAGAGTAGTGTATCTGAGAATTAGTTTTGTATAAAGTGTTGGAGTTTAGCTTTCTACGTTTTTTTTTTCCCCCTGACATTTTGTTATTTTGAATGTGGCAGAGGGATACCTTATTGTCAAAGTCATTTCCTGCCTTGTGTCTCTTGTTTGTATTTTTCTTTCTCTGCATCCACAGTGCTGTCTGAGGATAATACGTGCTTTCCCTTTTTTGTGTGTACGTGTGTGTCAGTGTTTGCCGATATTTTTAAATAGCGGAGACAATAGCTTTTGGCCTTTTGGCAGATAAGACATGCAGTGTCTGAGTGGTGTCTCTTGGAGAGTTATTTTGAAATGTGATTTTCAGAGACAGTGCATTAACACTTGTTCAGATAAATTGACTTAGATTGGGTGAGTCTCATTTTACTATTTCAGCATATGTTATGCATGTTGTCTACTTTTTTTTCTTTTTGTGGAAGCATAATATACAGGAGTGTGCACATATCCTACATTTTCACAAACTGAACACAGTCACATAAACAGCACCTAGATAAATGGACTTAAAAAAATTTAATGATGTTGTTTGGGAGTAAAGTGAACCTATGTACATCTGCTATGTAGAAAGGAAAATGTGACCTTTAGACTTTTTTTTTTCCCCCTTTCATATTATTTCCTGTTACCTAATGTATTTACATATTATTCAGGCAGTTTTATCTTGTATATCAATATTGTGCGTACAATGCTACTGCATTTTTCGAATGAAAATTATTAACCTGAGAAATGTATTCTAACTGTGCTTTTTAAGAGTGTCTTTGCAGAAATGTATTAAAGGGTAGGGTTGTTCATACCTAGATACTGTTAAGAAACATTTTCTAAAATTTGGAAATCAAAAAGGACATGTATAGCATGTTCTTTCAATGCATTGTGTGGGGGTATTGTTTAACAGGCCCACCCTAGGGGTATTTATTTCTAATTTTGTGCTCTACTTTCTATGTGCTGTTTGATTAGAGCCCTGAACTGGGAAGTTATCTGTTAGCTTATAGATTTTTGTCTGGTAGAGAGATAACCCCAAAGGTTATGGTTTTATTGCCCTGTAGGACATTAACCAGTTTTTTAAATCTAACCTACTAATCTTAGTCTTAACATGAAAAAAAAAAGTCTTTTCTGTCTAAACCTATTGCACAAATGTTCCTGGAAACAGTCTTACCATCTTACTGGTTCCTTCATTAATGGGTTGAATAAATTATTTGACACATGTTCATTTTATATTTGTGGGAAAGTTGTTTTTTACCTTTTTGAAAATCATCATTTGATCCCACCATGGCATTTCTGCCTTGTATCCTCACACTTTACCTAGGAATTGACTCTCTGGGGCATGCAGAGTAATGGCAAAGATTCTAAACTCTGAGTGAGCGAAAGTAATTATCCTCGTTTCTATTGTGTTTCTCCAGAGAAAGTTTATCATGTCAGACTAGGTTTTCATAACTAAAATATCCTAATCCATTAATATTCTTTTCTTTTTCAGGCTTAAGCACATAAAACATTCACTGTGAAGAAAATAACATTTTGAGACATTTCTCTGTTGCGAGTGGTAGAGGAAAAACCAATACAGAAGTGGACTTTCCTGTGTGTATCTCCTTGTACTGCTTTTGATAACTCAGCTTAGTAATGAAGCCACCATTATGTCCTCAGTCAGTGAAGTAAATGTTGATATCAGAGATTTCCTAATGAGCATTAATTTGGAGCAGTATCTCCTACGCTTCCGCGAGTTTGGTTTTGATACTGTGAAGGACTGTGCGGCAGTCAATGACAGCGTGCTGCACAAAATTGGAATATCACCTACAGGACACCGGAGGAGGATACTGAAACAGTTGCAGATAATCTTGTCAAAAATGCAAGATATCCCAATATATGCAAATGTTCATAAAACAAAGAAGGACGATGAGACTTCAAAGATTCCCCATGCTCCATTCTCTGATGGGAGTAACTCCGTAGACCTTTCAGATGCAGGTGGTATTCAGGCACCTAGCCCAACGCAGTGGGAGACTGTTACCAAAACTCTTGATCAAAATGATGTTAGTGTAGAAAATAGCCAGTCTCTTAAATCAGATGATAAGCTGTCTCTTCCTAAACACAACTTTCCCCTTCCAGAAGAAGAACCACACCCAAGTTTGAATTC
Organism: Panthera pardus; assembly: GCF_024362965.1. Lineage (NCBI taxonomy): Eukaryota > Metazoa > Chordata > Mammalia > Carnivora > Felidae > Panthera > Panthera pardus. The sequence goes on from NW_026526688.1 coordinate 174,739,170, forward strand.
TTTTCAGCATACTTTATTTGGTAGTGAAAATATTAAAGGAGAATCTTTGATTACAGAGATAACTATGGATTGCACAATCGAAGAGCAACAAACAAACAGAGCTGATTTGATCTCAGAAAATGTGAGCCAGCTTCCTGATGTGGGCTCTGAATGCCTTTCTTCCCTCCGCCCGTCAGTATCAGAGGCAAATTCTGGAAGTGGAACTAATGGTTTATTAGAAAGATCACTGCCATCCCCATTCTTTCAATTTCAAGGAGAGATGGTTGTAAATGATTTGTATGTTCCATCGTCACCAATCCTAGCACCCATGAGAAGCCGTAGCAAGCTGGTTTCAAGACCATCTAGATCTTTTCTGCTAAGACATCGTCCTGTACCAGAGATTCCAGGGTCTACAAAAGGAATTTCAGGGAGGTAAGAATTTTTATGACGAGCCCTAAGTATTCAATTTGAGTGGATTTAGTTGCTTGTAACGCGTATTTTTAGGATTGGTAAATTTGATGTCTATTAATTTGCCTATTCAATGACCCTTTTTTTTCTTCTAAAATGAGAACGTGTCATTTCTTTTGTACACTGTTTCCCAGAGTCTATTTCTAACTTATAACTGCCTGGGACTCTTTAGTTTTCTTCCATTTAAGTGGGGGAAAGTCCCTTCCTCTAATTTTACCTGGCAGTTCCTTCCCATGCCTTCCTTCACACCTGGTTTTAAATTCTTCCATGAGGGCAGTTCTTATATTTGAATTGTTGACTCTGTCTCCTGACTGGATTATTTGTCCTTCAGCGGCGGCCATGTTTCTTTTTTTTGTTTTTTTGGTTTTTTTTTGTTTTTTTTTTTTGTTTTTTTTAACATTTATTCATTTTTTTGAGAGAGAGAGAGAGAGAGACAGAGTGTGAGTGGGGGAGGGGCAGAGAGAGAGAGGGAGCCACAGAATCCAAAGCAGGCTCCAGGTTTTGAGCTGTCAGCACAGAGCCCACCTTGGGGCTGGAACCCATGAACCGCGAGATCATGACCTGAGCCGAAGTCAGATGCTTAACTGACTGAGCCACTCAGTCGCCCCAGGGGCCCTGTTTCTAACATTTGTATCTCTACTGCTTGACACAATGCATTGGCATGAATTAGTAATTCAAGATACATGTAGGGAGCACCAGCTTGGTTCTGGTCACTGTGCTCGGTGGGGAGGTAGAGAGGAACGAAGGTGCTTGAAGTGTAGCGTAGGAGACAGATGGTAACAGTACAGTGTGAAATCCGGTTCACTGGAACCGGAATTCTAAAGAGGGGCCCACCAGCATTGCATGTTGGGTTGTTAGTCCTTTGAGGTAACTGCGGAGGCTAAGCGCTGACTTAACAGCAGAGAGAACTTTCGTCCCTTTCTCAGGGTTACACCTAAAATAGTTGTGGTTTTCTCCAGGGCTGTGGTGGGATGTTTTTCTTTTTTTTTTCTTTCTTTTTTTTAATTTTTTTTTTTTTTTTCATTAAAAGCTAACACTTGTCTCTTTGCTGGGAGTCATGAGGTTGTTCGACTGTTAACTGCTGTGGTACTAGATGTAATTATGGATTTCCTGCACAGGCTCTAGGCTGGCATTTCTGCAATACCTTCCTTCCCTGCTTGTTTCCACTCTACCCCTACTGCTGGTACTGTTGCCTGTGGGCATCTTTGGTAATTACAGTGCAAAATCCTGGTTGTATTTGCAGGAGAAAATGCAGAAGTTTAGTATTTGCCAAAGAAAATGTGGCAATTTACAGGACTGTTGATTTAAGAATCTCTCGTTAGAGCGTAAACTCTTTGAGGGAAGAGATCCTGTGTACTTTGTCTTTGTCTCTTGGCATCCCTCGCGCCAACAGCAAAGTCTAGTCTTTCCTTGGGAATCAGTAGTAATAGTGTCCTTTATTAAACATCCTAGGAGCCAGTTTGTTTTATAATTTCCTGTGGGTTATCTAAATCTCTCAGTGGCACTGGAGGTATTATTCCTACATTTTCTTAGGTAATTGAGCCCTAGGCTGATTTTGACAGGATCACATGAGTGGTAAACTGGAGTTTCATTCCAGTACATCAGACTCTAGAACCCACACACTTCCTTAACCACTCATTTAGGAAATATTCTTAAAAATATTCACTGCATATATGAGAAAGTATTAGGAATGTAGAAGGTTACCAATTTTTGTATGACACTGTAGTTTTAAAATATTTTGCTAATTTTAAACAAAGTAACTGAGGGCGGTTTGCCATGAGTATACACATTAAAATTGTGTCTTTGCCAGAACAGAATCCTTCGGGGAGTTGTAAGGATATAACTTCACACAAGAAACATTTGGCTTAAGTTTTAAAAGGTGCTATTTTTCATAAGTTCTTGAGAAACTTGATGTTTCTTCATTTGTAAGCGTAAGCTTTATATCATATGAAAGACTTGTAATTCACATTGTTTGTGAGTATGAGCCTTTGAAAATGAGAATTGAAATAATGTTAAAATTAGTAAATAAGTTAGTCCTAGTTGCATCATAGCCCTGCCAGGTTACCCCTCATAACCTTTCTTCTTTGATTATGGTGGTAAATGGTAACCCTGCATCTGTGGTACTCAAATCATACAATGAGAAACTAAATTATTTTCAGACTTCACTTGTATTTTTCCTTGCGGTCCTGGCCTGAATTGCAAATAGGAATTTTGCAAGATTTTAAAATGTCATAATATGAGTTTTAAAATAAAACTGTGGATTATATAACCTGAGATTCTCTGTAATCATATTACATCTAAATGATATTTTAGTACATTTCTGGATATACCAAATAAAAATATTTCTTTGTGGCCAAGGCTTTTAACATAATTTCTTTACTAAACATTTCATGTATCTGTTAAAAGGTATATATGATGTTGGATGCGTTCCTTGTGTGAAGCCTTCTGTTTTTGTCTCCCTGGACATCATTTCCTCCCCAGCTGCCTCTTCCCTCCTTATTTATCTGACAAAATGGACACTCTGGTCAAATGGATTATCTTTGTCCTTGCCTTCAGTTTTTCCTGAATTCCTGCCTGCTCCTTTTCTTGGAAAGGCTGGGCTAGGTGGGGCTATTGAGCAATGAACCTCAGGATCTCTTTTTAACCTTTCTTGAGGGCCAGGGCAGAACTAGGCTTAAAGAGCTGGCTCTTCCCTTATCACTTTCACCTGGAGGTTTCCCATGGAGGCCTCCAAGCAGGAAGTGAGGTCCAGCATCTTACCATTTCCCTGGGAGTCCTGGGCGTGTCCTGTGATCCTTCCGGGAGCCTCCTCTTCTGTGCTCAAGACAGGAAAGAACAAGATCCTTTCAGCTACTAAAGAGGTACCTTTCTTACCCTCCTTCCCAGTTTAAAGATTTTCATACGTCTCGCATGCAACTGTTTTATCCTTGGCACAAGTCACAAAGTCCTTCTCTTTTAGGTATTGTGCCTCTAAATGTTTTTAGGGAAGGGGAAATAAGGAAGCAGAGATGGGGTGCAGGAAGATGAAAGGCGGGGCTGCACAGTGATTGGAGGACATCTGTTATAATTTATTGTTAAGACTGGTGTACCATATTGACTGAAGGGTCTTTAAGAGTTTGAAATCTAAACCTGAAGTCTCCAGGCTTCTTTGAACTTTTTATTAAAAATAACAGTCTTCGATATTTTTCTCTAGATATACGTAGACATGATACAGACATTAGAAATGGATAACCCTATTTTAGGCTTTAATGTTGAAAGATATTTAAGCAGAAAATGTACAGAAAAGTCTTAAGCAGTGGTTGGGTGCATTGAATAAGAAAAATACAGAAACTCATCCCATCTTTTCCATGTTGAAGAAAAACTTCACATTTCATGTTATAGCAGAAAAATGCTTAGCAATCCAAAATTCTTTATATGCCTTTAAAATGTCTTCTTTTTAAATTCTATGAAAAAATAGGCTGATTATTTTAATATTTTCAAAATTTGGACTTCACCTAAATTTTGACGAATCAAAATTTAAGTAGTTAATAGTTTGATTTATTCTTAGAGGATAATGATCTCTGTCTGCTTCAGATTTTTTATAAGTAAAAAGACATTAGATTTATACTTTTTATTTCATAATATAAAAAGCACCACTTTGAAAAATATGTGTTCTTAAATTCCAGTTATTTAACATACAGTGTAATATTAGTTTCAGGTGTAGAGTATAGTGATTCAATAATTCCACATGACACCCGGTGGTCATCACAACAAGTGCACTCCTTAATCTCCATCGCCTATTTTATCCATCCCTCCACCCACCTCCTTTCTGATAACCGTCACTTTGTTCTCTGTAGTTAAGAGTCTGTTTCTTGGTTTAACTGCCTCTTTCTTTTACCCCTCTCTGCTTGTTTGTTTTGTTTTCTTAAATTTGTCATATGACTGAAATAATAGGGTATTTAGTATCATACTGTCTAGTTCGTCCATATCATTGCAAATAACAAGATTTCATTCTTTTTGATGGCTGAATAATATTCCATTATATATATAAGTACCACATCTTCTTTATCCATTCATCAGGCACTGGACACTTGGGCTGTTTCCATAATTTGGCTATTATAGATAATGCTGCAGTAAACATCAGGGTACATTTATCCTTTTGATTTCGTATTTTTGTATCTTTGGATAAATACCTAGTAGTGCAATTGATGGATCAGAGGGTAATTCTATTTTTAACATTCTGAGGAACCTCCCTACTGTTTTCCAGAGTTGCTGTACAAGTTCACATTCCCACCAACCGTGCAAGAGGGTTCCCCTTTCTCTACATCCTCACCAATATCTATTGTCTCTCATGTAGTTGATTTTAGCTATTCTGACTTGTGTGAGGTGATATCTCTTTGTAGTTTTGATTTGTAGTTCCCTGATGATCAGTGATGTTGAGCATCTTTTCATGTGTCTCTTGGCCATCTAGATATCTTCTTTGGAAATATGTCTATTCATGACTTCTGCCCGTAAAAAAATACATTTTGAGCTGCAATTTTTGCTAGTTTAAAGAACTATTTGAGGATAATAATGTAGACTTTTGTGTTGTAATCCATCTGTAATTATCATTTATTCTTTTCCTGAGGACATCTTTTTGGGAACGTCTTGGATTGAGACTTAAATATCTCTGCATTATAAATTTCACATTCTTAGTCTGTGCTGTAGTTAATAGACTCATGTTTTCTGAAATCAGATTTGTGTGTTTAGTTAGATATATGTAACCTCAAGGCAGTTTTAAACTGCTGCCTAATGATCGTGATTTTCTTTTGAATTCAATTCTGTAATGATCCGTAGTTAGTCCGTTGTAGTTTGTTATGAATTGCAAGAATTGCATTTTTTAAAAACATTCTGTGAAATGATAGTCCATTTATGGTGTATAATTATTTTTTGCTGTGGCTGCCTTGTCTAAGTAACAGGTAAGTGTGGATCATAAAGGGAGATCTTTAACATTAATTAACCTTGATAGCACTGCTTTATTTGGTTATTTTAGTGGTTTAAAATATATTAAAAAATAATATCTGTATTATGCTAAAGATTCACTTTGGTAACCAGAGGCTTTTTTTTTTTTTTTTTTTTTTTTTGCAACTTGGTGTTTTAATATTATATTTGAGATTTATCCACATTGATGCACATACTTTATGTAATAATTGCTGTGTAGTATTTTACTAAAAAAAAAAACAAAACAAAAACAACACATGGTTATTCCTCTACTAGGTTGATGACATGTTTTCTCTATCACAAAGAAGAGTGTGAATACTTTTAAGGACTTTAAGAAACAAATGTGCACATAAAGTTTACCAGAAGGACCATTTTCTCCTCTAATAAAAATGATAATTGGTTCATTCTTGCTGTTTATATTGTGAAGGGCACACCTTATGCTCCTTAAAAGCATTTTTTCATTAATCCTCGTAATATTCCCGGGAAGCAGGCCTGGGAATTAATCTCCTTCAGTAAATGAGGAAACCAGGCTCAGGACTGTTAGGTAACTTGACCAAGGTCACGAAAGCATAATTAATGAGAAGGTGATAACTACTGCTTTTCTTAATGGTTTTTTAATTTTTATAAATCAACCATGCTTTTATATGTTAAATTTAAAAGGCAACCTACAGTTTTTAGGATAACTGGTGGGAAAACAATAGGGCAGAAAGAGGCAGAAAGGAAAGAATGGGGGCTTTGCCTCTTGCTAGCTGTGGACTTGGGCTGGGAGAGCCTCCTTTATTGGCAGGATTAGGACAACTGGTTTTATGTCATAGAGCTGTTATGAGGATGAAATATGAGATGTAGATATATATAAATTCCTAACACAATGTTTTGGGCATAATAGATATTAGAATATAAAATAGCTTGTGATAACTTATTCATAGGTAAATGAGAATATAAATTACTGATGGCTGGTTTTCAAAATAACTTTTTTTCCTGTGTTGAGCTAATCTTTCATCAACACTAGATCAAATGAAGTTGGTTGATAGATTCAGTAATTTCTTGCAGTTGGATACTGAGTATCATAATTAAAACCACAAACATTTTTCTTTACATTTCATATGACTAATAGTAAAACCAGCAAAATATGCTTTAAAGCACCACTAATATATTTAAAATTCTTGTAATTCGTCTTTAAACATGTTTTCAGTATATTTATCATGTATGTTAATATTTACTAATTTTATTAAATACTTATATATTAAATACATACATAATTTTCTTTTTTGGTTTTGATTTTTTTTTAATTTAAGAAATCTTTGTATACTCCAAGGTTGCAAAGATTTTCTTGCGTATATTTCCAGAAGTTTTAGAACATTAGCATTAACATGTAGGTCTAAACTCCATTTCAAGTTCACTTTTGTATATGGTATGAAATAATGGTTGGTGTTCATTCCTTTTTTCATTAAGATATCCAGTTGTTCCAGCAACACTTGTTGAAAAGACTATCCTTTCCCCATTCAATTGCTTTCACATTTTTTCAGAAATCAGTGGACCGTAGATGTGTGGGAGTTAGGTGGAATTGTTATTTTGTTCCATTAATTTATGTGTTTATCCTTTCACCAATTATACACTGATTTGATTGCTATAGATTTAAGACTAAATATTGAAACTGTACAGTATAAATCTTCCAACTTGTTGTTCTTTTAAATATTTGACCATAGTAGGTTATTTGTATGTGCATGTACATTTTAGAGTCATCTTGTCAATTTCTATATAAAAGCTCATTAGAATTTTGTTTGGTATTATATTGACCCTGTATATCAACATGTGGAGAATTGACATCTTAACAACATTGAGTTTTCCAATCCAATAACATGGTATATGTATCTATTTTGGTCTTTTTAAATTTTTCAATGTTACATGGTTTTCAGTGTGCAGATCATGCCCATGTTTGGTAAATTTACCCCTTACTATTTCATGTTATTGATATTATTATAAAATTTATATTTCAAACTATTTTTCCAGTTGCTCAATGCTAGCATTTAGAAATACTATTGAATTTGTTAATATCTTCCCCTTATCCTGGGACCTTGCTAGGCTTACTAGTTTGAGAATCTTTCTGGCAGATTCCTTAGGATTTTCTACTTAATGGATACCTTCTGCTTGTAAGAGTTCTTATTTTCCAATCTGCATGCCCTTTATTTCTTTTATATATCATATTGTCCTGGATGGGACCTCTGAAATAATGTGATTATAAGTAGTGAGAGCATACCTCCGTGTCTTACTCTCAATCTTAAAATCAGTCAGCCTTCAACATTGTTTAGGATGTAGGTTTTTCATAAATGCCTTTCATTAGGTTGAGGAAGTTTTCTTCTGTTCCTAGTTTACTGAGAATCTTTGTCGTTAATAGATGTTGGATTTTGTCAGTTGGTTTTCCTGGATCTGTTGTCATGAGACTGTGATTTTTCTCTTTTATTTTCTTAATTTGGTGAATTACATTGATTTTTCTCATGTTAAACCAACTTTGCTCTCCTGGAATAAATCTCATCTGGATATATATATATATATATATATATATATATATATATATATTTAATGGGTTGTTGGATTTGATTTGCTAATATATTGCTAATTAGTTTTGCATCTAAATTCATGAGGACAATTTATTTAATAGTTATCTGTAGTTTTGTTTTTGACTGGCTTTGTGTCTGTAATACTGACCTTATAGAATGAATTGGGAAATAGTCTCTCCTTCCCTGTTTTCTGAAAAAGTTCATGTAGAATTGGTATTATTTCATTCTGAAATGTTTGGTGTAATTCATCAGTGAAATGGCTTGGCCTAGAGTGTTTTGCAGGTAGGTGACTACTAAATTCAATTTCTCTAATAGATCTAGCGATATTAAGATTTTTCTATTCTGTATCATATTTGGTAATTTATGTCTCAAAAAATATTTCCATTTCATCTAAGTTGTTGGATTTATTGAAATAAAGTTTTTCTCAATAATCTATAATTATCCCTTTAATGTTTGTAGGAATTGTAGTGGTGTCTTCTCTTTCATGCTGATATCGGTAGTTTGTCTCTCTTATCTTTTATTTTCCTTCCCTGAGGTTTATCAATTTGATTGATCATTTTCAATAACCAGCTTTAGTTAAAATGATTTTAAACTTTATCCATATTTTATTTCATTAGTTTCTATTTTTTTTTTTTTTTTTTTAATCCTTGTTTGTAGTTATTTGGGCAGATACAAATTTCAGAGATCCTAAAGACACTGTCCTGATTCTTACACTTAGATGGAAAAATAGAACTCATTTATATAGTAATGGGTATTCATTACATCTGTTTACACAGTGTTTTCTTCTCTCATTGCTATTGCTATTAGGCTGTATTCTAATTAATTACCTGTAATCTTTCTCTCCCAAGGCAGCAAATATTTTTCAGGAAAGATCTTATATATTTTCATACTACGCTTATAGAGCCGACAAATTTTTGACTCAATTTTGTAATTGTAAAGTTTAATGACAAAAAACCCCTAATAAATAATGAATTCTAATTAGAAAATTAGTGTCTCACAGGGGTATGTCTAGCAGTTTTGAAAATCCAATGTACATACTAGCATTGGGCAAATATATTCATTTACTTTTGTAAAGTATAAATGTGAGAAGCAAATGCTTGTAAAATCTAGTGAAATCTCCTTAAGACTATTTAGAAAAACACATCTGTGGAATTTAGCCATTCTGTTTAATTAGAATCAAAGTTATTTTTGAATATTGGTTTTTCTACCCAGAAGAATGGAATGTATGTCTGTATCCTTTACTCAGTCTCATAGTTTACCAATTTTTGTTTATCTGTTTTAATTTATCTATTTTTCCCCTTTGCTTTAAGCTATTTCCGTGAGAGAAGAAACATTGCTACCTCAACTGGAAAGTCTGTGACACAGGAAAGTGAGTCTCAGCATGTAAAGTCTTTGTAAATTAGCACTCATATGACAGTCTTAAATGTGTGAAAATTGTGATCGAGAAAGTAAGCCCCCTGTGTAATAGGAAATAATGGGAATAACTATCTGCTAGGGTTCATAATACTTCAGATGCATTTAAAGATGAGTGAATAAAAGACAGTCATATGTACTCAGACTCTTGGAAATCTTCATATACTAATGTAAAAAGAATTTTTTTTTTTTTTTTTGCACCAGGCTTCATTTATCAGTAGCCACAGTCGAAGGCATTTAACTAAATTAAGTGGTTTCTGACATTCTGAGCTATAGGACCTGGATTTATGGAAAGTAATTTTGCCATGGTAACGGGAAAGGGCTGACATTACTTTGGTAAATTGATCGTTGACAGAGGCTTTTCTTTCTTTTTGAAAATTCTGTTTATATATGTTCAGGAACATTCTTCTTAACAATAAGGTGGAAAACACTTGGTTACTGACCCTTTAAAAGTTTTTTTTGCCATAACGGAGAATGAAAGTGTTAGGAATTCTTTCTTGTGGATGGGCGTAACACAAGGACAGTGGAAAATCTCTTGAAATAACTTATTTTTACAAGTGTATTAGTGGCTGTGGTGTTAGATTATATTAAGTAGATTCTGGTGTTTTGAGTGATACAGCGTCTAGTTATGTTAGTGAACTTTTAATTATTCATTGGAAATTACAATAGATCTAACACTAACTTTATGCCATTAATACTGTATTCTTATTTAGGAATTAACATTATAAATGGCATCATATGTGGGAAATGTGCTTAGTTATATTAATGTGGATCTTAGAGGGTAGCAAGGCCATATATGACACATCACACTTTCTGAAACAGTGAGTAATATGCCTTGGTTGGGAAGTGAGAGGCATATACAGTGAGTGCTGCACCAAGAAGCCATGGGACGAGTTGCTTTGGAGGTGAATATTATAAGCATAATTTTGGACTCTCAGAGGATAAAGCTTAAGTTGTGATGTTACTATAAAATTATTAAGTGCATACCTTTTTAAAAAATGTTTCACATTATTTATATCTTTTCATTCTCATCCTATAATTTCCCCAAAAGATTCAAAGGAGGAAAATTCATCTTCCATTTTTCCTTATGGAGAGACCTTTCTCTTCCAGAGACTAGAAAATTCCAAGGTTAGTCCCATACATTTTTATTTTTTTTTCCATTTTCAAGTCTTTGCTCTTCTGCCTATATTTCCCTCTTTGTTTCCTTTAAAGTGTTTGGAGAATGAGTTATATTGAAGCAGGACATTGGTAGTCAGTAAAATTCTTTTAAGTAAAATCATGTCGAATGTGTATCTTTGAATATATATCACAAAAATACATTCAATTTCAGGAATACAGGAGGGGGGGTTTCTGAATTTTCCGAAAAATAAGTTACTTTAAAGACAAACCCCCAAAGAAAGCAAAAGCAGGCAAACAGAACCCCCCTAGATTTTGCTTTTTGCCTTATACCCAAATATCTACTTCTAACATATCTTCATATCTTCATTATTTAATTTATCAGTCTTTCTTTCTTCTCAAGTACTTGTGCTCTTTTGGTTATTTTATTTCTTGGTCAGGATAAAACAGAAGTTGGAAGACAAAAAGTGGGAAATTAAAAGTAAATAAATTTTGTTCTTGGTTGGCATCTTCTGTTTTTCCTGGATGAAATGATGCATTATTAATGATTTAAATATCTTGAAAAAGGCATCGAGAGGCTATTTTTAGTATAGTCTCTCTAAGTTTTTACTGAAAATTGATCTAAGCAGTTAGATATTTATGTAACAAAACTAAGCTCACATTGTGGATATTTGGAAAATATTGCTGTCCTAAAAAATGTATGTATATAATATATGTGTATATTTTTTTTAATAGAAGAGATCTATAAAGAATGAATTTTGGACCCATGAAGAAACACTCAAAGGGGAAACAACTACTGAAAAAAACGCTTTTCTTGTGAAATCAAGGTATGAGGTCATGATTGATGATGATTAATTCTTTTGAATATAACGTTATGCAGTGTTGACTTGCTCATATTATGTTTCTAAGAAAATAGTTTACATTAGTAAGTTCAAATCTTTCTCATTCTAGATGTTTCAGTAATGGCACTTACTCTATTAAAAAAATTTTTTTTTAGTTTAGAGCACAAGCGGGGCAGGGGCAGAGAGAAGGAGAGACAGAATCCCAAGCAGGTTCCGTGCCATCACGCAGAGCCCAGCGTGGGGCTCGAACTCACGAACGTGAGATCATGATCTGAGCTGAGATCAAGAGTCGGACGCTTAACCGACTACACCACCCAGGAACCCTGAATAATGGCACTTATTTTAATAATTGAACTTAGAGTCTGTAAATCCGGTGTATAGTGATATTTTGCAGCAGATTATGTTAGTCTTTTCCTAATTGAGATCACTCTTCCCATCCTAAAGTGGAAAATATGTGGTGCCCACAATTGTGTGTTAAAGATGGGAAGTTATGTTAATATGAAGGAGAAAGAGGCAGCGCAAAAAAAAAAAAAAAAAAAAAAATTACTATCTAAGGTGCAGAATTTTTACAAATGTAATACATCCTTTTTTACTGGAAGTTCATCATTGACAAGTGGCTTGACAGTTTACCCAGTTATTTGGATCACTCATGAAATTAAGCAGTTTGTGAGGCACCAACTTGAATTTTAGTTTTCTCAACTTTATTAGGACTTAGTGTCCTGCATCATTACCTAATGTTCATTTTATATCTTCAATTTTATCCTTTTCTTTCCAAGTCTGATAATGTTGTGGGTTTTCTTAAGTTGAAACTAGATAATTGAGGATCTTCAGTTAGCATTTGATATGTATTATAATGCAAAATGTGGAAGAGGCCAGGTTAAATCATTCTTTAAGGAAGTGAGTTTTTAGGACACTGTGTCCAAAAGGATGTAATTTGACTCCTACACATATCTATTTCATTGATTAGCAAAAACTTCTTTGTAATGAGTTTTATTATACATTAATGGCTGAGTGAACCTATTTTGTCATTCCTTAAATCTGTAGAAATATGCTTAGCTATTATGAATGTGTTCTGGTGAATATGATAGGTTACACAGCTTTTACCTTCTGATTGTATCCTGACTCTTTCTCATTTCCTAGCTAACAGTGTGGTGAAGTTTTCCCTCATTAGTGTTACAAAATAATACTAAAGCTCTTGGAATTGAATCGTGGAGAGCCAGAGAGGAGCAACAAGTTTCGAAGTGAGATCTCCAAATAGATGAGTTAGTGGTTCATGAATGTTACTCAGGGACTACAAGTTGGAATGGCTATTTAATGCTGTTGGTGATGATGTTAAATTACGAGGCAGGGAATGTGGTCAGTCTTCACCCTTAGTACCAGTCTGCACCCACCCCCACCCCCCACCCAAATAAACAGATCAGATTAATGACACATAAGAAAAATTGTACTACTTTCAGCAGTGTTCAGATATATCTTAGGGTAATAAAAGATTTCTGTTTTTCTGGAAGAGTTTTAGAAATTATCAGATGGGTTAATGGAGCTCTTAAGAGATTTCTGACTTTAAACTTCTGTGCAGTTTGTTGTTTATAAATTTCAAAAGTAATCAGTGGCTCAAATACATATGGTATTTTGAAATGTTAACACAGTTTGTTTCCATTTAGCATATATGATAACAGGAAGGAGAATATAAGCGAAGACAAAGCAGAAGATATTTGGATACCTCGAGAGGACAAAGTTAATTTTCCAGTAGACTCTGCTTCAGAATCAGAATATTCAACAGTAGAAGAATGCTTTCAGAGTTTAAGAAGAAAAAATTCAAAGGCATCGAAATCTAGGACTCAAAAAGCATTGAATTTGGACCCTGTTAATAGGCACAGTTATCCGTTAAGCTCAACAAGTGGAAATACTGAGTCCTCAATCGTTTCCTCAAATGCAATATCTCCCTATGCCTGTTTTTATGGGTCCTCTGCAAGGAAGGTTAAATCCGGATGGCTAGACAAACTCTCCCCTCAAGGGTATGTAGTTTTTCATTTTTTTTCCCATAAGTAGCATATTTTCAGCAGTTCAAGTTTATCCATTTCTAAACCTGCTAGGTTGTTACTACTCTCCACCCCTCCCCTACCCCTACGCACACAGATACAGTTTTTAGGGGTTTTCAGTACACTTTTGCAAATGCTGTTCTTTAGACATAAGGAGGAACATGTGCAGTGTATTATGTGGAATGCTGGGTTAAGATTCTGAATAGCAGATTGAAATCGAAAGTTGCAATTTCACATCTAGATCCTTAATGTTAGTTTCTAACTTTACACTAAAATGCACTGTGTCCCAATTTATAGCAAAGAAAAACAATACAGATTGAGTTGGTATTACTAGGCCCACGCTGTTTGGCTTTTGCTCATATTATAACAGTGTTCTGTTTGGGAATACAAGTCTTAATTGTAGTTAGAGAAAGTATGTCATTGTTAGATTTCAGGCTTCACTGGTATAGATACATTGTTTTGATTTTTGTATGTTGCACAGAAGGTCAGAGTCCCTTGAATATTATACTTTTAAAACAGATTTATCATTTTAGATGTTTACAAAGAGACTTCTGTCCCTTAAGGGTTATACAGTACTCAGAAATATTTTGGGAGGGATTGCGTTTAATTAGAATTGTTTTCTGGCATCCTGATTTTTTAATGTCCTTTTGAAATATTTACTTGAAATGTTCCTCATGAATTATTAAATTATTTTGGGATTAAATCTCTCATGTTTAAGTAGTGAATATGGTGAGTCCTTGCAATATGCTGGTTTTCTTTACTATTCCCCCCAAAATGAGCCATCATTTCTAGAAAGCCTTGGACCTAAAATAAATTTTATTAGCAAAAAGGTACTAGAAGAAACATTAGTTGATTAGCGGGAGCAGGTTTTAATTTCTTAAGAAAGTGAAAAAAAAAACAACTACACTTTTATGGTTAGTAATTATATATTTAATGCTTTCTATCATTGCATCCTTTTAGCAAATTAGATGTTGAATAACCTAATTTAGCAAATTAGAGTACTTCTTAGTATCAGTTATCCTGTCTCCTTTCTGGTTGTTTAAGGTAACAAAGTAGTCAACTGTGCCTACTTTTCATCAGTCATCAGTACTATTGATAGTCTAATAGCGAAGGTAGGAGTAAGCATTCAAAAGTACCCATTGGTGGAATGAAACAGTGAGTTTGAATATTCTCGAATCTTTCATTTCTGTAAAATTAAGGTGTTTAGGGAGATTCTAGTGCTCTCTCCAAACAAATACCACCAGAAGAGTTAGCAGACTCTGGGTACAGAGCCCCCAGCAGCTGTGGTTTCCTTTTCCTGCCTACTCTCTGGTGGTACCTTGTTCTCTGCAGGGTTGTTATGTTTATGCTCCGGGCACACTGAGAAAGCTTCCCCATTATTGTCCACCCCTGGGACAGTTAGAACATTTTTCCTCTCACTCTATCAGAACTCTGGCTTTCCATCCTTTCTATTCTGAATCTGCCTAAGGTCAGATGCTGTAAGTTGTCTAGATTTATGTTTTTCCATTTTAGGGGAAATAATTGAGTTTTCTGGCTTAACAGTTTTTCTCCTGGATACCAGGATGAATAGAGATGGGAAATTAAACAAAGAACTTGCTATATCACCAAGAGATTAAACTCTTTTATATGATTTTATTGTTATGACTTGAAAAGAAGTATATGTTACTGGCTTAGAAGCATGTATTATTTATTAGATCAGAAGTAGAATCTCTTAATTTCTCCTTTTCATAATTGGATTCTGTATTCTGTTGTGAGAGTGTTTAAAATGCTCATTAATTAGACAAAGTGATGCCTACCCACTCCTTATGCAGAGGTTATGAGCTTTATTTAACTCGTGGCCACATGTCTCTTTGGAGCACTTAGCACTGCTGGAGATGGCATTCTGAATTCCAGAGAGGAGGGATCAGCCAACTTTTTCTGTAAACGGTTAAATAATAAATACTTTAATCTTTATAGCCTCTGTGGGGTCTCCGAGAAGAATCAGCAACTCAACAGTTGTAGCCTGACAGCAGGCACAGAGAATATGCAGGCCAGTGATTGAGGCTGTGTTTCAATAAAGACTTTATTTATAAACACAAATTTGGCCTGTGGGCCATAGAAGCATAAAGCAGATTAGATGTTTGGCTAAAATCTTATACCAGCTGCTTCTGTCTCTCCTAGGCCCCAAGTAGAAAATTATAACCTGATGCTTTCTGTTATTTTAATCAATATAGAAGTCATAAGAAGCAAGAACTCACTTTGGCGACCTTGACACTTACTGTTCTTTATGACTGGAATGTCCTTTTCCACAGAGCATCGTGACTTGTGTACCCTTCCTCAAGTTCTTGCTGTAATGTCTCCTTTGCATTGAGGCCCTCTTCCCCAACACCCCATCACTCCCTTCGTTACTTTATTAAAAACAAATAGCCACACTCAGTTGTCCTTCTCCAAACAGTGTTTGAAACTGTTCTCAGTCATGAGGGACGTTAAACAAAATTATCAGATTTATAATCTGGATTTATTTCACATGATCGAGTATCTGTTTTTGCAATGGAAATGCCAGTTCTGCATCAGTGCACAGTATGTGAAAGCTGCCTAGTATTTAGGAAGAAAGTAAGTGTGTACCATCATGCAACTAAAGAAATAGTAAAACATTCACAGTTGAGCTTAAAATATGAACATTCACTAACTCTTTGAATGATCTAATTATACTATAGACTGATAGTATCAATTTCAAAAATTATATGGAAAAAAACTTAATAAAATGTAGAATGTGGGTGTATTATTTGTGTTTCAAACAAGTCAAGCAGATGAAAAAATTAAATGGTACTTGTTTTTAAAAAACTCACTGGGTTTTGAGGATAAAAAAAGTCTTTCTCACTCCCCTTTCTTAACTGTAACTAATAAGCTCAAGCTCTTTTTTTTTTTAAGTTTTTTAAATCAAAAAATATTTTTTTAATGTTTATTTTTCAGAGAGTGAGGCAGAGCGTGAGTGGGGGAGGGGCAGAGAGAGAGGGAGACATAGAATCCGAAGCAGGCTCCAGGCTCTGAGCTGTCTGCACAGAGCTGGATGTGGGTCTCGAACTCCCGAGCTATGAGATCATGACCTGTGAGATCATGACCTGAACCAAAGTCATGCTTAACTGACTGAGCCACCCAGGCACCCATGATAAGCTCAAGCTCTTCCCTCAGTCTGAGTTGATGTAAATATGGAAGACTGGATACGGTTTATTGCAGCATTTCCCAAGTATGTGACTCAGAGGAAGAATCCTGCCAGTTGCTTTAAGGAAAAGACAACATGGTGAATGTGCTGTACCCTTGCTAGGAGGTACACATAGTGAAAGATCTAAGCATTATCTGCAACAACGAAACCTTTTTGACATTTTTAACTTGCTGTTTTCTAAAGATATTTGTATGTTCAGTATAATGCACCAACATTTTTATAAAAACTGCAGTGGATCTTGAATTTATATTTTACTAGGAAATATGTTTTATGACTTTCTTTCTTACTCAGCTAAATTCCTCTTTAAAAGAATTGTTAACTTTTTAACCTTTGAGAGGCATGGTGTGGGAATCTGAGCCTAGGACAGCAGAAGCAGAACATGTGAGGCTAACTCAGCAAATCGAACATATAATATGCTTAAGAATTTGTGGAGGAATACAGGGGTACCTGGGTGGCTCAGCTGATTGAGTGCCCGACTCTTGGTTTCAGCTCAAGTCATGATCTCTCATGGTTTGTGGGGTTGAGCCACGTCGGGCTCTGCATTGACAGTGTGGAGTCTGCTTGGGATTCTCTTTTTGACTCTCCCCCCACTCGGGTTTTCTCCCTCTCCCTCTCAATAAATAACTAAATTAATTAGTAAACTAAAAAGATAATTTGTGGAGGAATACAAAAACGCCCATGATGTATGTGTTCCTTGCCTTCTTTATGTCTTTCATTAGGGCAGAAAAAAAGGAAGTAAATAAAAATAAAACCTAAATGCCGAGTATAGTTGGTACAGAAAGGTCCTCAGAGTACAGAATTGTGAGGTTACAGGGGGGTTGAGAAACCATTTCTTCAAAGATCTAGGAATGAGAAGTGGCAGTTCAGTTGGCCTTTGGAAAATAGATGAGATTTTAACTAGCGTTTTTAGAAGAAATACTTTTCTGGATAGAGGGAGTGAAAAGGCACCAACATAGATGATACCTGGGGTACTGAAGTCTGTGGGATGGATAGCTGTGATTAGCTGGGTTATTTTATGGAAGATGTGAGTAAGCCTCTAGAACAAGGAGGTAGAAACTGCCAGTGGATTGCATGTTCAGGTTGAATAGAGAACTGAGGAAAATGAAAAAACCAGTGGTCAAAAATACCAAGAAAAGATCAAACCCCAGACAGTAGTTGGGAGTCAGACCACCCAGAAGCCAGTAATCCAGGACTTGGTGGGAGATGAGAGCTTATTACTCTTGGTGCCTTTGTCAGTGACTGATTTCGCAGTGTGTGCCCAGCGTGTCAAAGGCTACTTTAGTGGAGCGATTCCTCACCCTGGTACACAAGTGTGGGTGTGCCTCACATTTCCTGGGAATGCTGACCTCTGGCCTTTCAGTGAAAGCAAATGTAGTGCAAAGTTGACAAGTCTCTATCTGACCAAGATGTTATATACCAATCACTGTGTTGAACTTAAAGTTGAATCTTAGATCTTTGATAAAAAGTATCTAGTTGGCCATTTCTCAAATCATACTTTGTTTGTAAAGACTGTCCCAAGCAAATAAAAAGCCTCAATGTTTTATTTGTAGTTTAAGGAAACAATTTCTGAGTTTTAGTATTTATTAAATAACATGACTAATTTCTTTTAATCCATCTAGTGGCAGACAAATGAGTGAGGGTGTTGGAATCAGAAAGAAATTAGAGTTGTAAGCTATCTGTTGTTCATTTGCTATGTGACTCAATGTCTCAGGACCTCCATTTCCCACATAAAAGTGTAAGGTCAAGACTCCCTCTGTGGGCTCAGTTGGAAAAGTAGGTAACACTGGGCCTGACAACTGGGGTTGAATAAACCACAGTTTCCTTTCTCTTTAGAAGAGTATCACTTTATTTCAGACCTCTGATAATGTTAGTGAAAGTGAGTTCTAGTCAGTTCTTACCTTGGAAAATAGGATGTAAGGAAACCATGTGTTCACATTAAACTTACAAAACATTAACATTTTTTTCTTAATATTTATTTATTTTTGAGAGAGAGAGAGACAGAGTGTGAGCCTTGGGAGGGGCAGAGAGAGAGGGAGACACAGAATCCGAAGCAGTCTCCAGGCTCTGAGCTGTCAGCACAGACCCGGATGGCGGGGCTCGAACCCACGAACCACAAGATCATGACCTGAGCTGAAAGAAGTTGGACCCTTAACCAATTGAGCCACCCAGGCGCCCCCACATTAAACTTTTAAAAAAAGGTTTCTGGTGATTATAAAAGCATGTGGTTTAAAGTGTCAGAAAATTCTATGTGGCTTGTTAAAAAACACATAGCAATTTTCCTCCCCTCCCACATCATCACAAGAGACTGCCACTTTGAACTCTTTTTGTAGTTTCTTTTGGTATTTACTTTGTATTTATTAATAATGTTTAAAAAGAAAATTTTTTTTTTACAAAATTTTTTTTGAGTAGTCTCCATGCCCAGTGTGGGGCTTGAACTCACAACCCTGAGATCAAGAGTTGCATGCTTTACAGACTGAGCCAGCCAGGTGCACCTATCTTAATAATATTTTTATGCTATTTTTTCCCCCCTCACTTTTCAGTGTTAGGGATTATCTCTTGAGGTACTACCATAGAGTATAATGTTTATTCAATATTTTTTAATGTTTATTTTTGAGAGAGAGAGGGGGAGAGAGAGAGCGAGCACACATATACACACTCATGTCTGGTGAGGGGAGGAGCAAAGCGGGGGCACAGAGACTGATGTGGGGCTTGAACTCACAAATTGCAAGATCATGACCTGAGCTGAAGTCAGATGTTTAAATGACTGAGCCATCCAGGTGCCCTTAATGCTTATCCATTTTTATCTCTGTCCCCCGCTCCTTATTCTGGCAAAGACACAGTTCTTGTCTATCATCCATTTAATGCAATTGTATAAAATATTTAGATTGTGTCTGTATTTAGTTTTATACTCTTGTGACTATAAATGCTGCTCATATGGGAGGCTCTGTAACATAGGATTAATTTTTCTTTCATTTGTGATCTTTAGTTTTCCTTGGAATTTAAAACTTTTGATTTTTTTACTTGGGTTTTTTTTTTTTTTTTTAATCTCATTCATCTCAAATTTCTTCCTAAGAACTATAAGTCTGTGAAGTAACCAAAATACATATCAATTTCATCATCTCACAGTCTCTTAAGGAATCCTGTTTAGTTTGGGCTGGTGGTTCTCCAGTCCTGCTACACAATTAGCTGGTTAGCATTCTGTGGTCCTTTTGATTATTGTCCTAGGGATTCTCTATGTGCCGTGGTTTTGTCTTTCCTCAATATCCAATTGTCATGGTCTCACCACCAGCATACCCACCCATGCTCCTTGGAGCTTCCTCAGAAACAATGGGTAGGGGAGACAGTTTTTGAGACTTTGCATTTTTCAAAGTGTTGCTTTTTTTCCTAAACATGCTTACTGATAATTTATCATGGCTCAGAAGTCTTGATGAGAAAGAATACTCCCTTCAGATTAGCAATCCATAGTCTTTTAGATCATTGGTATTATAGAACTGGTATTGAGAAATCTGATTCTTGATCCTTTATATGTAGACTCTTTTTTAGTTCTGGGAGATTTTCCTGTTTTCTTTGTTAATTAGTCTGTTTTTTCTTTCTAAACTTTTTGGTAATTTGGCGTTGGACCTCCCACACCAAAATGTTGAAAACAATGTAGCTTTTCCGTGTTTCATTTCTGTGAAGTTTATTCAATTGTATTTTCTAACCTACTTTTGTTTTTTGTTATCCTATATTTAATATAAAAAGCACTTTCTTTGTTCTTTTATAGCTTATTGTTACTCTTCACGGACAGAATACCTTTCTGAAGATGTTCATGTTTTTTGAGGCTCTCTTTTCCTGTTCGGTCTGTTTCTTTTAATTTTATTTCTATTTTTTTGGGGGGGGGGTCATTCTCCATATTTTACCTTAGAGATGTTTCCCTCAAAAGTTTCATTTAAAAAACAAATTAATGTTTATTAGAGAAAATGAATGAGCGGGGGAGGGGCAGAGACAGAGGGAGACACAGAATCCAAAGCAGGCTCCAGGCCCTGAGCTGTCAGCACAGAGCCCAACACAGAGCTTGAACACACGAACTGCGAGATCATGACCTGAGCCACCCAGGTGCCCCTCAAATGTTTCATTTTTTTTTTTTTTAATTTTTTTTAACGTTTATTTATTTTTGAGACAGATAGAGACAGAGCATGAACAGGGGAGGGTCAGAGAGAAGGAGACACAGAATCTGAAACAGGCTCCAGGCTCTGAGCTGTCAGCACAGAGCCCGACTCGGGGCTCGAACTCACGGACCGTGAAATCATGACCTGAGCCGAAGTCGGCCGCTTAACCGACTGAGCCACCCAGGTGCCCCCCAAATGTTTCATTTTTAAAGTGAGATCTTGCAAAGCTGCTTAGAACAGGTTCTGATGAGTCCTGTTACTCATTTCTTGTAAGATGAGATGATCTTGCTGGACTTCTCTTAATATGTTTCCCTGGTGACGCCTCATACCATTATCTTTTAAATGAATCCTGGTAAACAGCTTTTTGGGAGCTTAGGGAAAGTGGACTTTGAGTGTAAATATCTGTGACACAGACTTTTGTTTGATTCTTCTGTTTTGAATACCGCCCCCTACCGTCAGTCATGTGTGAGTGTCCCAGTCCAGAGACGCTCTCCCATGTGTGTGATATGCAGTGAATGAAACTCTGGTTTCTGTTGAGCAAGAGGAGGGGCGTTTTTTCCAGCGGTGTGAAGAGAGGGAGGATTCTGGGATGGAGTGATGAGAGGTACAAGTTTATCTCTTAAATTGCTCTTCAACAAATCTTGTTTTTGGCACCCCACCCCCCCCCACCTCGCCTTCATAGTCACTTCCAGAGTTACTTAATGTCTTCCATTGTCTGAGACTTCCTGAGATTTTGTGGGTACATTGGTTTTCCTCCCAGATTGATCTGTTGCAGGCTTAGCCATCAGCTCTCTGAAACTTCCTAAGTCAGCCCTTCTCCTTCTTAAGGTTTCTGAATATTGTTCCTTCGTCTGCTTCTCTGATCATTGTTGGTTTATAGGTATTTGTTTATGTTTTTTTTAACCCTTTGAAACAACTTTGGGAGAAGTAGAGGTAAATGCAAGCTTTTAACTGATCATCTTAACTAGAATTTGGTTTCCGGTTTGTGTGTGTGTGTGTGTGTGTGTGTGTGTGTGTGTGTGTGTGTGTGTGTTTGTGTTTACAGAATATGACTCCATGAAATAGTTGTGAATCATTTAATATAGCTCTTCATATACCATGTCAAATAAGCACTTAGCTCTTTGTGAATATTTAAAAATTGGTAGTGACATATTAAAATTAATGCTCTATTGATTTCTGAACGCTTTTTTAGCACCTAGAATTCTACATTAAAATAACATTCATTTTTTCTCATTGAAAGAATTAGGTATAGCAGAGATAGAAGCTGGGATGTCAGAGAATTTTGCTTCGTTTTTGATTTTTTGGCCCCAATTCCTTTTGGTTCACATAATCTTGGTAACTATCATTTTGGTTTGCTTAAAAGTGAGGAATTGTGTTTTAGAATAGAAGAGTGATAGCATTTTACACTTGATCTTAGCCAAAAGGGCAAGAAGTGATAGTGCTGGCATTTTATAGAAATATAATAATTTCTTGCATCTGTATTTATAAAATACTTCATAACTAATATGGAATCATTTAAAAGCCTCATACTTAAAAGAGTAGATAAAATAAAAACTTAGCCAAATCAAAACATGAGTAATTAGATAAACAAAAATCTACACTTTTGGAAATTGTAGTAGTTCTAAAACATTGAGGCTAGTTAGGGTTAGAGTAGCAAATAAGATAAAATTTGCATGTAATTCTTCAGGATTATGTAAACAAGGCAGACAAATCTGGAACACCATGCTGCTGTCCTTTTCATTAGATACTGCTTAGAATAACTGAGAAGCATGTTTGTGATGATTTAAATTCCATGATTAATAAAAGCCATAAATTTGACTTAGTGCCTTTGAGGCTCATTTCATTTGTGTCATATTTAATGATAATTTGGTAGCCTTTGCCACCTTACATTAATATTGGTTACCATACCTATTTGATTTGGGGATTTTTTTTAAGCTAAAATATTGCATCTTTTTAAAAGCAAACAAAAATCTCCACAGCCCTGTTGGCACTTAAGAATGAAATTAAAACAGGAATACCTCTGTGTGAGTACTTGATAAATCCAGATTTGTTTGTATATGCACTGTTGTTAAAAAAAAGAATTTTTAAGATAACACGGTTTTGAGACAACAAAAACTGACACCAGGTGGTAAGGCTGTATTTATGATCGCAGTTGAAACTTCACACCAGCTGCCCTACTAGAGCTCAAGGGAAGAGTTTATAGAAATTCGTTCAGTAACGTGGGCACAAGACTTATAAATTATTCTAAAAAAGCTTCTTAAAGAAACGTTTCCCTTCAGAACCCTAAAAACAAAATAGGATAAAACCTAGGCTAATATGTTTCGTGTCTGCTCCACCTTTTTTCCTGAAGGAATTCTGAAGCACTTTGCAAAATTGAACTCACATATAAAATGGGTAGAGGTCAAATGTTACCACTGCCGAAAGGGATGTCCAGGATGCCTTGCTATAAAACGTACTAGAATCTATTTTGTGTAGCAGTTGAGAGCATGGACTTTGGGATCCGACTGCATGGATCTGACTCACAGATACGTTCTTTACTGGTTGCATGACAAGGTTTTTCAACTTAACCAGTGCCTGCGTGCCTTCACCTGTAAAATGGGAATAGTAATATTACCTCATGTGGTTGCTTGGAGGTTTAATGAATTAGTATTTGTTTTTGCCTTGCAGCAGGGCCTAGAACAAAGCGCAACAAACCATTTGCGTTTTTATTATGAGGATTATTATGGCAAATAAATTCTTAATTGATGCGTTAAAAATCTCTTTCCTGTGTTGTAATTCATTGTTATTTCATATCTAATTTGTGTCCTGTGACAGTAGAAACACAGTATTGGATGACACTGTATTTTATACCCTGTCTTATTTTTTTAACATTTACTAAGCAAATTAAGCTGTAAAGCAAAATTTTAGGGAAAAGCATAAGTTACATCAGAGTAAATGTTTACTCTTGTATCCTCTAATTGTGTGTCGTAGATTGATTTTACGTAATTCCGGTGGAATTAGCTGACTGATATCTAATAGTCTTTTTTAAAAATGTGAGGGAACTATATAACCGTTGCACAGAAAAGATAGTTCTTAAAAATTTAGTATTCATTGATACTTACTTTAAAATTTGAAACACCTTAAGTTCTCCCTGTTATTTCATTGAAATTTTAATGAATATGTAGGGTTTACCAACATTAAATCTGAGTTTTCATTTGCTAGAAAGGAGAATAATGTGAGAAAGGATATAAATGTAAGTTCTTATATTTAACTACCAGTTATTATAATCCAGTATTGAACTTACATGCAGAAAACAGTTAATTGAATGTTGATGTGTTTTATGAGAAAAATAGATTAAACAATATTTATATAAATTTAGTTTGGAAACATTTTGTATTGATTTGTATTTTTAATAACATGTCAAATGCATACTTTTTTACAAAGTATATTTTAAGTGTTTAACATAAAAAATGTATTTTTAAATTACATGGATATTAGTGATGAATTTTCCAAGTTTGATGATGAATTTTCCAAGCTTTCTGTAGGCTCTAATTTTTCTTTAATAACAAAATATTTTACAAAGCTTTTATTTTGTCATATTTAAAAAAAAAAACCCCTGATCTTTAGTATTTGAAAAAAACAAAACATGAAATTAAGGGTAAAATGTTTTAGTGGTGTTTGTCTTCTGAATATATAAATAATGCAGATTTGAGTAAGCATTTTTCAGTGAAAAATATGTTCCTGTGTTCATTAAATATTTATTAAGCACATTTTATTGCTAGAATCTGTGGCAGTTGCTGGTTTTATATTGATAAACAAATACTTTCTGCACTCAGGTATCTCAATTTCTAGCATGGGAGATGGGTGAAGCAAAGCAAATATGTAATTCCAAAATCTGCTAGGTGTCAGTAAGTGAAGAAATGGATCAAGAGACCAAGGAGCTCTGTAGGATTTAGGTGGCAGTCAGGTGGCTACTTGGAGGGGATACTTTCAAGATGATGTTTCAAGGATAAGGAGCTAAACATATCAAGAATAGGCCGGAAGCATTCTAAGTGGAGAAAATAGCCTCTGAGAAGGCGCGAGCAAGAACCAGTGTAGAGACAGGAAGCAATACGGCTGTAGGATTGTGTCCACTGGGTAGGTACCAACAGATTTGATGGCTGCCTGCATGAATGAATGGCAGCAGAAGGAAAGGACCATTAGTAGAATTGCCCAGTGGCTCTCTCGAACTACAGAATGGTTGTTTCTTCAGTTGCTACACCCTGTGGCTTTTCATTCCATTCCCCTGTGGGCTGGGACTTGTCCTGTTTACCTGTCCCTCCATAGGATTATTAGAAGGATTTAATAATATTTAAAAATATTGAGCTAAAATGGCTGAACACATCTAGAAGTTACCAGGTAGTTGTGAAAATTCAATGGTTGGGAAAATACCTCAGAGACTAATAAGTCTCCTATCAGCTGAGGTTTTGGTTGAGGCCTTGCTCAGAGAGCCAAGAATAGAGTGTGTCTTTGGTCTTTAGTGCCCGAGAGATGTGGTCAGATGGTGGTATCTTTGACCCCTAAACTGTCTGCCCTGTCTCTTTCTCTTCTCATTTTTCTGTGGATACAAGTGTTATACTCCTGGATGATGCCTCAGACCCCAAACTGTGTATCAGGTTGGTGACGGAATTCTAAGAAAGCTTTGGGAGTCCAAATGGCTGCAGTTAACAACCTTAAGTAAAACATATTAAAGTAGGCTCTAAACTTTCTTCACTCTATGCTTTGGCAGGTTTTGAAACTTGGGATTTAATTTTGAGTTTTCAGAAGTTTTCCTGTCTTGTGCCAACCTTTTTTTTTTTTTTTTTTAAGGTACCGATTATTTGAGTTTTAGTCACTGAGGTTTGTCATCTTGCTAAAGGAACTATGCTTGATCATGTCACTCATTCATTGGACAGATTTTTTTTTTTTTTTTTTTTTTTTTGGTGCCATACTTGTCTCTGTGTCAGTTGCTGATCATGTAGTAAGGGATGAAACACTCTTGGACTTTGTCCTTGGAAAGCATAAGATACGGTGTGGGAGGCAGAATTTGGGCAAGTAAACAAATGTATGTACGTACAGTTAGAGATTGTGCTCTTTGTTAGGAGGAAAAGGAGAGAGTGCTTTGAGAGAGGATAACTTTGTCATCTGCTTTGAATTAGCTCATCAGGGAAGGAATAATTGTGTAGGTAGTATGGGGGATCTCTGAAAGAGAAGTAGTTAGCAAAAGGAATAGAGGGGTAATGGAAGGTTCTAAGATCTCCCTACAGATGTTGATTATTTTTATTCTGAAGTGGAAGGTTATATATACTGTTGAGCTCATCTTACCACCATTCATAATGTAAGGTACGTAGAATCCACAACAAAATCTTGATTTACAGAATTATTGCTGACATTGTGTGGGAAGATCTGTATTTACCTGACTTCAAGTATGACAGAGATCAACATGACATGAGTACAAAATGATTAATTTGTTCAATGTATTATTATTGTGTGCTTAATATTTCTTATGTTTATAAGTAATATTCATTATGTTTAATGTTTAATGCTGGGAATTAATTTTTTTTAATAATAGACTTTTTTTTTTAGAGCAGCATTGGTTTACAGGAAAATTAAGCAGAAAGTACAGTTTCCAATTAGCCCCTTGTACATACCCCACTGTACACATTTTCTCATATTATTTACATCTTACATTAATGTAAGATTATTAAAATACTTACATGTTACTGCTTTTTTCAATATAATTTATTGTCAAATTGGCTAACATACAGTGTATACAGTGTGCTTTTGGTTTTGGGGGTAGATTCCCATGGTTCATCGCTTACATACAACACCCAGTGCTTATCCCAACAAGTGTCCTCCTCAATGCCCATCATCCATTTTCCCCTCTCCCCCACCCCACCCCCATCAACCCTCAGTTTGTTCTCTGTATTTAAGAGTCTCTTATGGTTTGCCTCCCTCCCTCTCTTTTTATAACTATTTTTCCCCCTTCCCTTCCCCCATGGTTTCCTGTTAAGTTTCTCAAGTTCCATATATGAGTAAAAAACATGCTATCTGTCCTTCTCTGACTGACTTATTTCACTTAGCATAATACCTTCTTACAGAAACATTGGGTGTTTCTGTAAGAAAACACAGACCAAGAGAAGTTAAAAAGAAGCAGAAAGATGATGAAAAAAGAGCTGACTGGTTAGTTTTGCTTATGATTTCAAAGTCTTTATTTTACTTCATAAGTAATTCGAATGCTTCTATGTGGAAATGTCTGCACTGATCAACTTTGAAACTTTTCTCTCAATTTGATCAGGTTTGCTCTAATTTTATGTGAAGCAGAATAGATCAGTGTGGGAGGCTCACTGTATTTCACTTGAGTGAAATACAAGCTTGAGCTCCCTTTCTGCAGCTCAGAAAACAGCTGGGAAGACAAGGTCTCCATACTTCTAGAAGTTCTTTTTCTATCTTTAAATCTTATAAAAACCACAGAATATTATACCAATCCCTTATTTGAAGCATGTTAGAAAACTACAAAATGGTTGTTATTTACATATTTGTTTACAAATGACTTTATTTAAACAGGAAGTTAGCTCTTATAGATGATCTGTGTTAAAAGCTAAAAGTATCTATATTGTGTCAAGTAGAGAAAAGTCACTTAGAGAATAGGATTATCTCACTTCAGGGAAGGGTTCTGAAAACAAACAAAACAAAACAAAACGAAACCCAAGTGGAAATTGGTTCTTCATTTTTCTCTTAAATAGTCAGAAAAAGTTTTTTTCTTTCCAACCTAAATAGGAAACATGTGATTACATTTTTTGCTTTGTTTCTCATTTTTAGTAATCATTTTAAACTGCATTTGCCTTTCATCGGATTCTTTTTGAAAAATGTTAATATTTTAGTGAATTTTGGATGATTGTAAAGGATTTTGTATACAGGGCTTTTTTCAGCTCATTTGATGAAAATTAAGTAATTTTTATTCAGTTGACAAAGCTTTGTTATTTTAGCAAAATATTGCTAAATGCTCCAAAGCAAAAGTTAAGGTAAAATAAAATAAATGCTATAAGCTTAATGAAGGATGAAAGTTTATATTCTCTTTTTTAAAATATTAATTAACTTTTAAGTAAACTCTACCCCCGGCATGGGAGTAAGAGTCACATGCCCTACCAACTGAGCCAGCCGGGTGCCCCTATATTGTCCTTATTAAAGGGTTATTTCCGTCAGGGAAATGGGTGCAATGATAGTGTTTCTGGCTACACTTTCTTTTGCACTCAGCCTTATGAATGAGGATATTAATACTGGTAACAGGATCATGGCTTTACTTATTCAAATTTTGTATTTGATCTACAATGTTACATTGGTTCTAGATGTACAACATAGTGATTCAACATCTCTGTAAGTCATGCTGTGCTCACCACAAGTGTAGCTACCATCTGTCACCACACAACATTATCACAGTATCATTGACTATATTCCCTCTGCTGTATCTTTTATTCCCATGACCTATTCATTCCATAACTGGAAGCCTGTATCTTTCACTCTCCTTCACCCATTTTACCCATCCTCCTACCCCTCTCCCCTCTGGCAACCATCAGTTGTCTGTTTATGTTTGATTCTGCTTTTTGTTCATTTGTTTTGTTTTTTAGATTCCACATATGAGTAAAATCATAAGGTATTTGTCTTTCTCAGTTTGACTTAGTTCACTTAGCGTAATGTTCTCTAGGTCCGTCCATGTTGTCACAAATGGCGAGATCTCCTTTTTTATGGCTGCATTATATTCTGTTGTATATATATGTATATGTATACATGTATATGTATACACATGTGCACACACCACATCTTTATCCATTCATCTATGAATGGGCACTTGGGTTGCTTCCATATCTCGGCTGTTGTAAATAATGCTGCAGTAAACATGGGGTGCATATATTTTCCCAGAATCCTGTGGGGTTTTTTTTGTTGTTGTTTTTTGGGGTTTTTTTTTTTTTTTTTTTTTGGTTGTTGAAATACTCTGTAGTGAAATTATTCAATCATATGGTATCTTTAATTTTTTGAAGAAACTCCATGCTGTTTTACACAGTGGTTGTACCAATTTACATTTACACCAACAGTGCGCGAGGGTCCCTTTTTCTCCACATCTTCAACACTTGTTATTTCTTGTCATTTTGATTCTAGCCATTCTGCTGTAAGGCAGTATCTCTTTGCAGTTTTGATTCACATTTTCCTGATGATTAGTGATGTTGAACGTTTTTTCTTGTGTCTGTCGGCCATCTGAATATCTTGTTTGGACAAATGTCTATTCAGGTCCTCTTCCCAATTTTTAATTGAATTCTTTGCTTTTTTGGTGTTGAGTTGTGTAAGTTGTTTATACATTTTGAATATTCAGCCTTTACCAGATGTGTGAATTTCAGATATCTTCTCTCATTCAGTAGATTGTCTGTTTTGTTGATAGTTTCCTTCAGTGTGCAAAAGCTTTTTATTTTGATGTAGTCCCAATAGTTTATTTTTGCAATTGTTTCCCTTGCCTTAGGAGACATATCTAGAAAAATGTTCCTATAGCTGATGTTAGAGAAAATACTACCTATGTACTCTTCTAGGATTTTGGTGGTTTCAGGTCTCATATTTAGGTATTTAATCCATTTTGAGCTTATATTTACGTGTGGTACTAGAAAGTGGTCCACTTTCATCCCTTTGCATATAGCTGTCCATTTTTCCCAGCACCATTTATTGAAGAGACTGTCTTTATCCCATTGTATATTCTTGCCTTCTTTGTGGTAGGTTAATTGACCGTATAAATGTGGGTTTATTTCTGGGACCTCTATTCTGTTCCTTTGATCTATGTCTATTTTTGTGCCAGTATCGACAGTATCATTGTTTTAAATACCTATTTTAACTGATTAGGAAGTGTCATTTATGTATTATTAGCTACATACCATTACAAAAACTGTACATTGTCATAGCCTAGTGTTTTCTACACTGATTAACAACAAATAGGAATGTACTCAACACAGTTACATTACAAATGTATTTAAAAGCCAAGTTCATGATACTTGAATGTCCAATAACAATTTCATATGTCTTACAGAAAACGCATGTTTCAGAAGAGATGGGTGAAATTTGATGGCCTTAGCATTTCTTATTACAATAATGAGAAGGTAAGTACATTTTATAGTTCTCAAAGATTGTCTTACACATATAAGATGTATTTCAGTATACTAAGCAAGCAATTCGATTTTTAAGAGCAGGAGTTGGATTATCAACGTGAAAAGAGTTTATGCAGGGTGAAACATTCTTTTCATAGTTTAACTTTTCCTTGACATATACAATTTTGATTAAAAAAATTATACATCCAGCAATTATTTATGGAGTAACTTCTACAAACTATAGGAATTGTGAATGACCTAAGGATGGATAAGAAATGGTCTTTATCCTAGAGAACACTAAAGAATGTTTACCAGAGGATACTACAACTAGGAAATGGCAACAAAGAGAGGTTACTTTGTACTCTGGAAGGGTATAGAAGAAACAAAGAAGGCTTCTTGCATGAGATTTCTTTTGCTATGAGTCTTGACAAAAGAGGAACGTTTGTACATTGAGACTAGAGAGAACAGAACATGCCTATTTAGAGAACAAATAACATGTCCAGGTGGGAAATCAATTTTCTGATTAGAAAATAGAGTATATGAAGGAGAATTGCGGGAGATGAAGCTGAGAAGGTTCTTTGGGGTTAGAGCTCATTGAATATCTTGATGTGAAAGTGGTCCCAGTTTAGTCTTTAGGCAAGTGAGTCTTAACCACATGATACTGTTTTCATCATGTCTTCATTAGGTATGAGACAGTCTGTATTTTTAGATGTGGGCTGAAATATTTGACATGTTATATCTGCACGTGTTTGCCACACGTTACTTATCTACATATTTATATTTACAAATACATATATTTGCACACACACGTATAGTTAGGTAAAACAAAAACTGAAGACGTTAACAGTTGTCAAATCTGGGTGGAGGATATATGGATGTCCATTGTAGAAATCTTTCAACTTCTCTGTGTTTGACGGTTTCCTTAATGAAAAGCTGGAACATACAAATATATCATATTTTTGGTTAATTAAAATCAGGTAGTTTTATAGTCTTAACTACGTACAGTCCCTTAACATACTCATTTAACACATAAGCACATTTTCTTATTTATAGCTTATAACTTAACATTATTTTCTCATAAGGAGATTTTCACTTCCTATTGTGATATTTATGGCTTGAATAGAAACTTAAACTCCCTTGTATATATTTATTTTTCAGTGCTACAGGGCAGAAGAGAATTTGCTTTTAGATAGAAAGTAGCATACACTTACATGCTACAATATTAAGAACAATAGAAAGCTTAGAGAAGTATTTAATTATTTGGTTTCACTTTGCAGAGATCCAAATAAAGCATCAAATAAATTTGAACACACTTTTTAAAAAATGTTTCTTTATTTATTTTGAGAGTAAGAGAGTATGTATGCACAAGCAGGGTAGGGGCAGAGAGAGGGAGAGAGAATTCCAAGCAGGTTCTGTGATGCTAATGTAGAGCCCGACGTGGGGCTCGATTGCACGAACAGAGTGAACCACTCAGGTGCCCCTAAACACACCTCTTGGAGGTTTGCAGGATGGTGGGATAAATATTTTTTGAAAGCTGTTTTTTTTGCCTCAGCTATTGTTTTTAGTTTGCTTGTACATTTGAACGTTGAGACTTTCTGTGCCAGTGGTGGGTATGATGTGGTCTCTGTGGCTGAATCTGACCTCTAGTTTTTTTCAGCAGCCGTGCCATTCTCTGGTTTGATGGAAATGAGGGGAAGTCTATTCAGGAGGAGACAGGCTTCCATGCCATGAGGCTCTATTGGCAGTGGTCTCATGATCTCCATTTGGGAAAGAGAATTTCTGGTATCTGTGTCCAACTGGACTCATTTCTGTTTGTCCTTTAAAAGCTCATCTCAGGGTTCCTGTGTGGGTCAGTCGGTTAAGCGCCAGACTTTGGTCAGGCCATGATCTCACAGTTCGTTGAGTTTGAGCTGCGTGTTGGGCTCTGTGCTGACATCTTGGAGCCTGGACCCTGCTTTGGATTCTGTGTGTGTCTCTCTCTCTGCCCCTCCCCTGCTTGAGTGCGCTCTCTCTTGCTCTCTCTCAAAAAATAAACATTAAAAAAAAATTTTAAGCTCATTTCAGCTGCAGTGAGATGAGTGCCTGTCACATTTTTATATATTGATACAATGAAATAATGCAGCCTTGGTTTGAAATTGTGATAAAAAGTTCATGTTAAAAATAACGTTGATAAATTCTCTAACTTAACAATTTTTTAAAAATTTGAATCATTTTCTGTGGCATTTCATTCCTTTACTATCCAGATGATTGGTTTCATCTTGGCAAAAAATAAAAACATTGGAATGTTGCCTAAAAGGAGATATAGTTTCCATTGTGACCCTCTTGCAGAAGAGTGGATTGGGTTGGAGGACTGGGAAGAGGGCATTTTAAGGCCAGTGTCCAGAAGGCGCAGGTGTGGCAATTGCTGCTGTCTCAGATGAGTGTGTAGTTTTACTGGGCACGTGCACCCAGTAGTTAGGCTTTTCAGTGTTTTAAAGGTGCAACCGAGGAGTGTGTGGTTGGGCACACCTGTGCATTTTCCCTGGTTTTCCTTCCCTTTTGTCAATGCTGCTCAGTCACCTCTCTGCAAGAACGTTTTCATTGTATTGCTGAAAATGGCATTATCCCAACAGCCCTGATATCTTGTCACCTGCCAAGAAATCTAACTCACCCCTATTCTCACTCAGCTGTGGGCAGAATTGCCCTGTGGTCGTTTCATTGTCTGGAAGTGGTAGGAGATAAGTGACAGACTTGACCTTGATATCTGTCTGTTATGGGCTCAAGGGATGCTTTACAATTTCTGTCCTTAAGGAAAATTTTGCACTCTGAAAAACACAATCATTCTGAGCCTGTTGTCTTTTTTCTCCTCTACATTGTCTTTATCGTGTGTTGTTAGAAGTGAATGTAAAATCAACTTATGTAGTATTAAAAATTATGAGATTTCTTGGGATCTCAGATGATAAATGAGCCATTAGAGAAACTATAACTTCCTGAGGTTAAAGAGACATGATAATTAGCTTGTTAAGTACATTTTTATCACTCCGGGGGAATTTATTTTTCTGTTCCTCTTACAGAGTACTTACCTGTTAAATATGCTACTATTATGGGCATGTGGGCGGGTTACTTTTTTGAAGGAACTGTTTTTTAATCTCGTTAAGCAGATCTAGAGGAAGGAAAATTTCCTTGTTAATGATAACATTTTAACTCAACAAATGCTTAATCATCTCACTGGAGATATGTTTTTATAAGCTTCTGTGATTTTTAAGCAAAGTAAGATTTGAGGATGGATCACCTTAGAGCTGAAGTGTAAATGTTTTTGGACTTTGTATTCTCAGTCTGCTCTCTGCCACTATAGATGTGTAGCCAGAGAGGTCCTCGAGCTGTCCCCAAAGGTACTATGCTCTTTCCCACATCTGAGGTTCCTGACACTGGGGAGACACTTTCCCACTTTTTTTATTCCTGTAGCACCACGTCGTCTAGTCTTGCCTAGTATTGCCATCATAACCCACCTGCATTTATTGGGGTTCCTTTAAGCCCGTCAGTCACGTATTTCTTTGCGTGACTTTGTTCAGTGGTGTCTGGGTACACACTGTGGGGAACGTGAGCGTATCTTTCTTCCTGTATTTTCACCTGCATGTTTTTGCGCTTTCATCTGAACGTTCTGAACCGTTGCCATCCATCAGAATCCTGTGTAAACTTCAAGATCCATTTTTTATCCCCCTCAATGAAGCCTTTTAAAATTTATTCCAACTATGACATTTGCACAATAACATGCAAGGAAGATTAGAAGTAAAAGAAGCTGAAAGTAGGGAGGCAAATCAGGGGAGTATGCAGTAAATCAGACATTAATTTATCTGGGTGTAGGCTGTGTAGGCCAGTGGAAGTGTTAAAAATGAATTTAGAAAAATACGAAAAATGAGCTGTCAGAGTTTGATATGATTGTGATTGATTGGTCATAGAATTCATTCATTGAGAAAATACTTCAACAGTGCTGATTATGTGAAAGGTATGAGGAAAATAGACATATGACCCACAGTGTCTTTGGGGAGACTATTAATCAAATGATCACACAGTAGATATAAAAATCACCATTTGAATTGTAGTTAGTAATTGCTATTAAGGACAAACGCAGGTTGCTCTTAGCCTAAATTAAGGTTATCTGACCAGGTGAAAAGAGACTGGTCAGAAAACATTTCTTCTGGAGCATCTATTTATGCTGAAATGTGAAGGATGTAGAGGGAGTAACTATGTGAAGCTGGATTTGGACAACATTCCTTGAAGAACAGAGTAAGAAAAGGCACTGTATTGGGCAGAAACATGGTGTGTTAGAACCGCAAAGAAGGCTCATGTGACTGGAGAGAGTCCGAGAGTAGAAGGGAGGAAGTTGGTGTGTCGCTATAGAGAGAGTCCTGAATTATGCGGGTGCAAAGGATTGACACGAATCAAAGACTATTTAAGACTGACTAGAAGAGCGAGATTTAATGAACAGGTTACAGAGGGGAAGGGTATGTTTTCAGGAGATGATTTAAAGTGTGAGGTGCTTATGGGATAGTTATATATACAATTGACGACTTGAAATATGGGGCTGGAGTTGACCGAACAGAGTTGAGAATTTTCCTCAGAAAGTTGGTAGCTGAAAGTTGGTAAGAAGGGATTTTTTTTTTAGAAAATATAAAAAACAAAAACAAAAAAATATACACAAAAAACCCCCAAACAAACAAAAAGGAAAACCAAGAGAAGAAAAGCTGCCTTGTACTTACTTCTTGACATCCTTCTTTTTCTGTGAGGTTGCCCGCTCAACATCTTCAATTACAGTTCAGGTATCTTATCAGTTTTGGCTGTGTGAGGGGATGTGGGAAAGCTTTTGTGGCATTGGCATTTTAAATGGTGTTGAATGCATAGAGTTTTGATATGTACATATAGTAGTCCGGGATGGCAGATTGGAGCAGAGGCATTGGAAGAGAAGAAGCCAACAAAGGAGTAAGAGGGAAATAGGATAGTATAGTGTATCTTGTCAACTGGCAGAGGATAACCTCCCAGTAGAACACCATGTTGCTGACGGTGACTGTTCCTTACCTCTCTGGTATGCATGGCAGAAGTTTGCCACTGAGAGGAATATGACCTTGGCACTTGTTCTCTGCATGGAATGGTTTAAATTAAAAAAAAAAAAGTTCAATTTTATGAGAGAGAGAGAGACAGAGCGCAAGCAGGGGAGGGGCAGCAGAGAGAGACACACACAGAATCCTAAGCAGACTCCAGGCTCTGAGCTGTCAGTACAAGAGCCTCATGTGTTGCTTGAACTCACGAACTGCTGGATCATGACCTGAGCCAAAGTTGGACGCTTAACCAACTGAGCCACCAAGGTGCCCCTTTAAAAAATTTTTTTAATGTTTATTTATTTTTGAGAGAGAAAGAGAGACAGAGCATGAGCAGGAGAGGGGCAGAGAGAGAGGGAGACACAGAATCTGAAGTAGGTTCCAGGCTCTGAGCTGTCAGTGCAAGAGTCTGACACGGAGCTGGAACTCACGAACCACAAGATCATGACCCGAGGCGAAATCTGCATGGAATGGTTTAATTTTTTTTTTTTTTTTTCCTAACAAGTTGCTTCAGATACTTTGGGGTCTGCTCAAAAATGAGGGTTCCATGAATACTGGTGTAAATAGTAGAAGAAGCCCCATAAAGATGTGTTCAAATTCTTCTGATATTTAAGATCTTTCGAAATGTGTCCTTTGATGTAAGTTTCCAGATTCACCTCTTTTGACTCTACACTGTGGATCCTCTTATTTCTCTCCTTACACCTCTATTATTAATGCTGTCTAACCGGTTATCTGGTAAACTTAAGGTTTCTTCAAGTCAGGCTCTAATATCATTATGTCTGTGAAAACACATCTGATCTCTTTTAAGCAGAACTGAGAGTTCCACATCTTTGTGCATGTATATTCCATGGTTTGTGCTCAGTTTTAAACTTTTCTTTCATTACATTAGCTGGGTTTTCATTTTGAGACTCCTTGAATGTATAAATACTATTTGGAATTTTCTTCTTTTTTAAATTTTTTTAACATTTATTTATTTTTGAGACACAGAGCGGGAGAGAGTGTGCACACACGTGAGCGCGAGCAGGGGAGGGGCAGAGAGAGAGGGAGACACAGAATCCAGAGCAGGCTCCAGGCTTCAGGCTCCGACTGTGAGCACAGAGCCCAGTGCAGGGCTCGACCTCACGAACCATGAGATCATGACCTGAGCCAAAGTCAGCTGCTTGACTGACTGAGATGCCCAGCTGCCCCTGGAATTTTCTTTCCAACACGAGGCCCAGTAAATATTACACACTTAATAGCTAAATAGCTGAAATGGTGGGGTGGTCATTGTGATGAATGGTGTTGGTGGATCCAGAAAAATGAAGACAGAGAAAGCTACCAAGAGTCTTCAGGATGATCTTCTTGAGCAAAATGATAAAATGTAAATGCCAGTTGCATACAGCCCCAGTTGTAATACGTATGTGCCAATTGCAAACAGTCCTATCCATCTTTTTAATTCTTTTGTCTTTTTTATTGGGGAATTACAGGTAAAGTGATGCAGTTGTGATATTAAGATAATGATTAGAATCATTGAGTAATATATTTAATATAATCCAGCAATCTGGGGTTTGAGATACATTTTGTTCACAATGTGTAATAGCAGTAGTTTTGAAATAGTTTAGTTACAGTACCCATTATGGCCAGCAGATGCCTGCAAACACCATAAAATCATTTTGATCAGATTGTTTTAAAAACATAGTGTTGGTTTTTGGAACTGTATATTGCTGGTCTAGTACAATTGTGTTTGATTCTTTGCCTTTTATTTTTAATTCCAGATGAGAAAATTGAAAAGATATCTTACTTGAAAGGGCCACTTAATATTTTCCTTTCTGAGGTGTTAGGTGTGAATGAGGATATATATACTATTTGTATGTCATCTAAAAAATTTAGATTAAAATTATGAAAGAGAAGCAGCTGTAAATATGCTACCATTCTATTTCTGATAAGGTCATGAGAATTGCATTTTAATTTGTCTTATTTTTTTCTCTAACGAACACAGGAGAAGTATTCAAAAGGAATAATTCCTCTTTCTGCTATATCTACGGTACGAGTTCAAGGAGACAACAAATTTGAAGTTGTTACAACACAAAGAACTTTTGTTTTCAGAGTAGAAAAAGAAGGTAAGATTAGTTTTTTATCTTTGTAAAAACACTCAGACATTAATTTCTGACCAATCAGAAGATTGATAAACCAATTAAGCTGCAAATGTCAAGAAATCTTTAAATATGTTACTTTTAAATAATTTACATTTTATGTTCTTTTGAATGCCCTAATAAACAAGTTGACAAGTCATTTGTTTTTCACTATTCTTGCATGCAGCAAATACTTAGGATCTACTAAGTGACAAGAATTCTTCTAAATTCTGGATATATGGCAGTGGAAAAAAAAAGTAGGCAAAAATCTCTGCTCCTGGAGTCCATGTTTTAACTGTTGTTTTGATAATGCAGAGTAGTTATTTGATATGCAAAAACATTTTTCTAACTATTAAAAGTTGGTTTTATGGAAGTTTCCTTAGGCAGGTTTAACTGAACACATGTCATACTAACACAGATTTTGGAACATCTTTTATATTTTTTAAAATTCTTTTTACCTTCATCATCTGCTATAGGTCAGTTGATGGTGAAAATTAGATGGCATGTAGTTGGGTTGTGGATGGAGTCATTTTAAATCCTTAGATCTTTTCTGACTTTTGGAGGTGGGAAGGAGGGAGAGCTGGGAGAGCTAAGAGTTCTCTGTTGTATACTTTGACTATCAATATATCATTACTATATATTGTAACATACTGCTTTTAAATGATATAGGTAAAGCCATATCCATTAATTAAAGAATTATAATTTTAATTTATTGTAAATGTTTTATTTTAGTATAGATTATAGCTCAGCTTGATTTTGAAAGTACTTCTTGGTACTTAATTGAATAATGATGATATGGAGAACTTACTAAATACTTGTGCTTCATTTTTCACAATGATCTTGTGAGAGATGTAGGTTTTACAACTGCTCAATTTTACACATCACAATTTACATCTTTATAAACTATAACAATATTAGCTATATTGGGGGCAGTATTTGTCTTTTTTATACTGCTAGATTCCTAGAACATATACCAGTGCATGGCAAATGAATGAGTGAATCATTCATTCAATGAATGAATGAAAACATTCAATGAATCTTATATATTCCTAGAAAGCTTTCATTATTCCTTGGGATAATCAGTAACTCATAAATTCCAGCTGCTGTTCACACTGAAGCAGCTTTTTTTCACTGTGAATCACTAGCCATTTGTGAGATCAACTCAGTGGTTTCTGATGGTATTTTAAAAAACCCCCCCGGGGCGCCTGGGGGGCGCAGTCGGTTAAGCGTCCGACTTCAGCCAGGTCACAATCTCGCGGTCCGTGAGTTCGAGCCCCGCGTCGGGCTCTGGGCTGATGGCTCAGAGCCTGGAGCCTGTTTCCGATTCTGTGTCTCCCTCTCTCTGCCCCTCCCCCGTTCATGCTCTGTCTGTCTCTGTCCCAAAAATAAATAAAAAACGTTGAAAAAAAAATTTTTAAAAACCCCCCCAAAACAGAAAAACAAACATGGAATAGAATAAGAACTATCAAAGTGCCTCGCTTGAAGTTAGCATTGTATTGTGAGAGCTACCTAGGTATCTATTGTACATACATAATGGAAAGAGTGTTTCTTACTTGACTTGCTATTTAAAAAGGCATTGAGAGCTATAGTCTAGGGAAGGGGTTGGCAAAACATGGCTTATAACCTAAATCTGACCTCTGCTTGTTTTTATAAATAAAACCTTTTAGATCAGAGCCACTGTCGTTCATTTACATATTGTCTGTGGCTGCCCTTGTGCCTCAGACAGCACTGAGTAGTTGCAGAGTGTATGGCCAGGAAAGCCTAAGAAACTCTCTTCTCGACTGGATATCCTGAGGATCTTTCCTTATGCTTTGGTTTCCTCTGCCCAGAAGGTGACTGTCTGTTTCTTTCAGGTGCTTATCACTTTCCCCTTGGCTTCTCAAAACGAATTTAACATATGCCACATAACTTGCGTGTTAAGACAGACCATACTAAATAAAGCTTCCAACCTGTGTGGAAATCTGTTTAGCCATATTTACTTACTGTAGTTAAAAGTTAAACAGACACATTTAAGTAGAATATATCAACCCACACGTTTCAAAGTTACATGTTTACAATCAACCAATGTCCTTCTGTGATATGTAGTTCATGTGTAGTTCATATATCACATAATTGATACATAAATAGTATAATTGCAGTCAAACTTTGGTATAAATTATTATTTGTTAAATAAGTCTTAGGTCTCTAAGTTTTAAAAGCATGAAAATACTGCTTCAGTAAAAACTGAGACTATCCAAATGGAATTACTGAGTAAGTTATTTTCATTGAAAGTCATTTTTACGTAGTAACTAACATTTTTAAAGCTAGATATACGTAGATGTGTGTGTGTGTATGCATATATGTGTAAATGGTGTATGTGTGTCTATGTATTTAGTATGGAACCTTCAACAAGATGCTAAGTATGTTTTCTTGTTTTTTTTCTCCTTTCCTGAATACAAATGGTTGATTATTTTTTACTTTCTGGGAATTGAGAAATCAACCTTAGTGGCTTATGAAATATTTGACTTAATGAACTTTAAGCCAGATGAAACTTTACTTCAGTCTAATGAAGAAGCAAGATGAAAGTTGAGAACACAAAGGGAAAATGGTTCGACATCATAGCAGAAATGAATTCTCCATTTTTGATGAGAAGGTTCTGAAAATCCTATGTACAACAGCTACCCTGTCTCCCCTGTAACCAGTGTCCCTATTTCTAAACTGCTGCATTGCCCACTGGCATTTCTTACATAGGTTACAGCTTGGCAATTTTTTCCCACAAAGTTTCAAAGGCTTCAATTCCCCCATGTTTCTTAGTGCGGTATTGTCATGCTCTTAGTTGAAAGTGAATTATATTGAGGTAATAGCATTTTGTAAATACTCTTCCTAAAATAAAAAATTTAGTCGGATTCCTTTGGAATTGGCCAGAGGGTCATAACCGCTGATGATCTTTCCAGTCTGTATTCCCTGGCACCTGTGGCCGCACATACAGATGCGGTACTTCAAAAAGAAGGTGATGTTTTGAGTCGGCAGTTTGCATCCTTAGAAAAGGGCTTAAGAATTCTGAGTGGTCGTCATTTGTGTTCCGGGGCCATTTTCAGTACTGGCGATCAGCCGTAGGCTCATGTTCCTGTCCACCTAAGCTAATTCTAAACCCCTGGGAGGCAGGCAGCTGTTTTTCCTTTCGACTCTGTTTCCAGACAGCATTTTACAGCCCTCCAGTGGCAGCAATGATACTGAAAGCTTATTTATTTATTATTTGTTTTTTAAATTTTTATTTATTTTTTTAACAAACATTTGGGTTAGAAACATATGTTTCTCTCAGTTATTTTGGACAAGTAGACTTACCTGCCTTGAAATAGTCAATGTTTTTAGAAGTGAGTCATGGAGCATTAACTGGCTGGAGTGAGAGCCAGGGGAATTATAAGTTCTTCACTGTCAGGGCAGCTGGAATGGCTCAGTCAGTTAAGTGTCCTACTCTTGATTTTGACTCAAGTCATAGTCTGACGCTTCATGGGATCTAGCCCCACATCGGGCTCTGCTCTGACACTATGAAGCCTGTTTGGGATTCTCTATCTCTGCCTCTCTGTCCCTCCCCTGCTCTCTCTTTCTCTTTCAAAATAAAAAAATAAACTTAAAAAAAAAGTTCTCCATTGTATAGTGGATTATCATACTAGGTCGCTAACTGTGGAGTCATTCTTGAATCTTTTCCTTTCATATCTCGCATCCAGTCCATCAGCACATCTGATCATTTCGACTTTGGAAATATGCCTGCATTCTTAATTCTCAAAACCTCTGTCATTACGACTCTAATGCAAGCCACTGCCTCTATCTGGGTTTTGTAATAACCTCCTTTGATCGACTGCAGGCCTATTTTTCTACACAGCTGTCAGGGATCATTCATCAAAGAAGTCAGATCACGTCCATCCACTTCAGATGCTGTGTTGTCTCTCCATCTCACTGAGAGTAAAGTACTTCTGTCCAAGAGCCCCTACGTGCTCTGGTTCTGGTCTGTTTGTCCTTATCTCCTTCTGTGCTCTCCCTCACTCACTGCATTTCAACAATTCTTCTGTTGCTCCAGGGCATTGGCACTGACTGCTGCTTTCTTTAACCTGGAATGCTCTCCCACCAGCCATCCTCCTGACTTGCTCCATCACTTCCTCTTTCTTTAGGCTTTGGCCTAACCATTGCCTTCTTTCTGAGGCTTTTTCTAGTACCCAGCTTAAGAAGTTGATATTTCTTATGTGCGCCATCCCTTGCTTTTTCTTTGTCCCCTTGCACTTGTCAATGTGTAATAGATTACATATCTGTGTTTTATTGCCTTCCTCCTTTGACCAGAGGGCAAACTCCAGGAGAGTAAGGCTGAGGTCTGTTTTGTTCACGCTTGCATTCCTGGTATTCAGAATAGGTCTTGGAACCTAGTAGGCACTCAGGAAATATTTGTGTGAATGAATGGTTATTGATTTTATGAACAGCCATGGTGTATGCAGGTACTTTCTTCCCTAAAATTGATCATGGGTTACATTGACGACTTTTTGGTTCAGTTATATTAGCATATCAAAAGTAAAGGTCCATCTGAAGCATTAGCTTCTGTCACTAATCTTATACACAGCCCTCATGTTACCCAAGTATAATTATCCCTAGTATAATCAATCCTTTATGCTGCTAATGAATATGCCTACTCCTAAATGCAGTGGTCAGAGAATATTGTCTCTCCTGTTGGTTTTTGTTGTTGTTGTTTCTTAACTTTTTTTTTTTTTTTAATGTTTGCTTATTTGAGAGAGTGAACATGAACAAGTGGAGGAGGGGCAGAGAGAGGTGGGGAGACAGAATCCTGAACAGGCTTAGTGCTGTCAGTGTAGAGCCCAATGTGGGGCATGATCCCATGAACCCATGAGATCATGACCTGAGCCAAAATCAAGAGTAGGACACTTAACCGACTGAGCTACCCAGGTGCCCCTTTACTTTTTGTTTCTTACAGTAGTTGGCATTCATTCCTGAAAACCTCAAAAACTAGTTTGAGGGGATCATTATCTTTTATTTACATTCTAGAATAATTATAAGAAAGTGGTGATTTTGTTTGTTTTCCCTTTTTCCAACCCGGAGTGCTCTACTTTGAACAAAGCCATGTTTAGGTCAGAGCATATTCTCTAAGGAATAGTGCTTATTAGCACAGTGCTAAGATCAAGTTAGACACTCAGTAAATATTTGTTATTAGAAAGAATAAAAGAACCTTGGTGTGAAGAGTAGGCAGAAGCTAGCATAGTATCTTGCTTTGCCCAAGACATTTAGCCCAAGGGAAAATCAATATTTGACTTGCAATATTATGACTTGCCAAAGCATATTCCCCATGTCTAAGGATACACACATTACACAGCCAAATACCAATGATGCTTGTAATCTGTTTTATTATGTTAGAATTATCTGTATCACTGTTTATCTCCATTGGCATGGGTAATTAAAAATAAACTGAATGTTACTATTAATTCTTGTATTTATTCATGACTGTTAACTTCCTATTAGTAAATGAGGCCCTCCGGAGCTAGGTAATAGTTCTAGGCTATCAGAGAACCATTTGTTGAGATGTAACCATAATATGTTTAAGTCTAACAGCCACAAATGCCAGTTTCAAATTATTTTCCTGAGAAACTGAGATACATAATAGCAATAGAAACCATAAACAGTTTGGCCTAGTTCATAAAGTTATGACCTACAAAATGAAATAAGTTAGAGAAAGACAAATACCATATGATTTCACTTATGTGGAATTTAAGAATCTTAAATTTAAATTTTAAGAATTTAAAACAAAATGAAGAAAAAAAAGAGAAAAACAGGCTCTTACATATGGAGAACTAACTGGAGGTTGCCTAGAGGCAAGGTGCAGTCGGAATGCATGAGAAAGATAAAGGGGGTTAAGAGTACACTCATCTTGATGAGCACTGAGTAATGGATAGAATGGTTGAATCCTGTTGTACACCTGAAACTAATAGGCCATTGTATGTTTATATTTCAATAAAAAATTAAAATAAAAACCTAAGGTAGGTTTCTTTTCAATAAAAAAATCTACATTTCAAACTAAATGATTTATGCAGATTAATACAAATAAAAAACATTCTGTGCTGTTTAGTTGGCAAGAATATTTTGTGTGAAACTAATCACAAGTAATAACCAATGGAAGGTTTGTTGTGTTACTGAAAATGTAAAAAATTATCATAGTGCAGTCTGGGTCTGTTCATGTAGGTCTAAAATGTAGACTAGGGGTGTCAGGGTGACTCAGTCATTTGAGCATCTGACTCTTGATTTTGGCTCAGGTCATGATCTCATGGTTTGTGGGGTCAAGCCCATGTCAGGGATTCTCTTCCTCTCTCAATGCACCTTCCCTTCTCTCTCTCTCTCTCTCTCTCTGTCAAATAAATAAACTTAAAAAAAAAAAAAAACTTGTAGAGTCAGTGCTGCATATTCACATTGACTTCGTTACTTGAATATTTTCATGTGCTTTAGTTTCTAATGATGCTGAGGAATTTGGATAAATTATTTCCTCCTGATACGCGGGCACTATTACCTGGGGATTGT
The DNA here is from genome assembly GCF_024362965.1 of Panthera pardus. Taxonomy (NCBI): domain Eukaryota; kingdom Metazoa; phylum Chordata; class Mammalia; order Carnivora; family Felidae; genus Panthera; species Panthera pardus. The sequence goes on from NW_026526688.1 coordinate 174,782,751, forward strand.
GAAATACCTGAAGTAAAGCATTGCTGAATGAGATTTAATACACACTTTGGCCTTCATCATTTAAGGCACAACTGTTTTTAGTAGTGTTGAAGGTGAGCAGGAATAAAGATAATTTAAAAATTAAGTCTTGTTATAACTTAGGGTTCATTTGGAATGTAAGCAAGTCTAATATGGAGACTTACATCAATCCACAATGGAGTTATTCTTTCCAGACAGGTCTTAGATCTGAGATACTATCCAATTTTCCAAGCTTGGGCCAGCTTATTCTTTCCTTCCTCTTCCTTCTTGATCATTTTTCCTACGTAGAATTCTGTTGTGTGTTTTTTGTTTTGTTTTGTTTTTTTCCTTTTGCCTTGATAACCACTTCTCTGTTTTTTGCTAGCCCATTTTCCAGCCTCATAGATATAGTCATACCTCAAGATTTGTCCATTTCTTCTCCTTTTACCTTAAACATTTATCCACTTCCATGGATCGTCTTTTGTGTAGGCCACCTTCATTCACACATTATTATCAGTCCACCTAGGTGCTGCCAGGGCACTAAAAACCTGGGGTGGTTATCTTAACAAAATGAAACCTTCTACATTCTTTGGTCAAGTCAGGGTACTAAGCTATCGGTTAATTTAAATTTTTGTGAATACCTTCTAACCTGTTTAAAACTTCAGATATTTTTTCTATCCCTTAATGTCTTGACTTTTCGAGTGTTCTTTTGTTTCCATTTTCATTGTACTTCATGCCTCTCTTGCCTTATTCCTGATCTCCAAGTTTCAGTTTGGTCTGCCTATCATCTTGCTAATCATGTCACTTCCTTGCTAAGAATCTTGACTTTTTATTTTTTGCCTTTGTAATAAAGTTTGGAGGCAAAATTCCTTACAGGTACTGCAGAAGCTGTAGCTGTATTTCCTATTATTTCTTTGTGAGTTCAAAATTAGCAATATGCTTCTCTATCAGTCCCTGAACAGATGTTGGTTCTTCCTGCCTTTGTTCTTGCGTTCTTCTTTGTTTAGAGTTATAAAGTTCTGCTCTTCCCTCACCGGACCCCAGTTTTGTCTTTTCAAATGCTCCTCATTCCAAGACCTAACACAGTCCTTTTTCAACCCCCTTAGTGCTGTGAACAATTGAGAGTTAAAACATTTGATTCTGTTAATGTTACACTTGCTGTATGACCTTCAGCAAATCATGTACCTCCATTGAATTGACTCGTGTATTATTTGATATCATTTGTATGACACTTATAGTATTCTGTGTTTTATGTTCATATCTAACTTGACTTACAACTTTGATTGCTCTTTGGGGACTGGATCAAATTTCTGTCCCCATAACGCAGTGTGTTATGCATAGTTGAAGGTCACTCCGCTTTTATGGAGGGAGAAGACTAAATTTTAATTTACAAAATGAGATGTTATTGTTTGGTGAGAATAGATTGGATGAGTGACTATCAAGTTTGCGTACTCTTAAGTAGAGTAGGCTCTAAGTAACAGAAGTAAGATTTTCTGGGCATTTGAGTAACTTAGTTGCCAGGTAAAATGTGTTAACTGGTCTCAGTATTACTTCTGATAAAAGAAAAAATCCAGTCTCATGAATGATCTATACGAGTGCTTCTTAAATATTAACATAGATTCAGATCACCTGGGAATCTTCTTAAACTGAAGATTCTGATTCATCAGGTCCTGAATGGCCCTGAGATGTTGCAGTCTAATAAGCTCCCAGGTGAGGCCATCAGTATTAGTTACAGAACACCTGGCTAGTGTTACTTCTTTTCTCTTAGGAAATAGGGCCATTGGCTCAGACTGCAGGGGCATTTAGATTGCGGTTGTGGGAAAGAATCTGTAAATGATGTGTTACAGAGAGAATAGATCCTTTGCCGTGTTTCTGTGTCTGTATAATTTATATGAGTACGGATGTATTTTCTCCTGTCTTCATTTTCAGAGGAGAGAAATGACTGGATCAGCATACTGTTAAATGCACTGAAATCACAGTCCCCTGCCTTGCAGTCTCAAGCAGCTGCTGCACCTGAGAAATGTGGATATCTTGAATTGAGAGGGTATAAAGCCAAAATTTTTACTGTGTTAAGTGGAAACAGCGTGTGGCTTTGCAAAAATGAACAGGTGAGGAGCTATGTTACAACTATTGTAATTTGCGGTTCCTTGATTACATTAACAACTATGCTTCCTTAGACTTATTAGAGTTTTTACTTTATAGCATCTTGCTTTTGCCTTGAGTACTGCACTAAATGTAACAAAGAAGGTGTTATTTTGTTGAATTTACTCAGTTCCTCCAGTGGCAGGAACGTAATCTACATCAAATTTGAGGCTAGGCATCATCTTTTTAAGAGACTGACAAAATCATTGAAAATAATTTTTGAAGAGTATTCCTTACCTGAAGTAATGTTATAAAACTACGTGAGATAATAATTAATTAAGAACCAATTAACCATTCAGCTGTTGATGAAATAGGCTCAGTTCTGCACCTGTTGTTTCTTTTATGATAGAAAATTTTAAGAGTAGGCACAGGTGATATATTTTCTTGAGTTTCCAGCATTTTTATTTATTTATTTTTTTGAGCAGATATGTTGCTTGCAGAGGAGATAATTTACTATAGGCAAATGGTTCATATATGCATATACATACACACACATGCCACATATAAAATAGGCTTGAGTTGTTGACTTACTGAGTTTGGGTAATATAGAAGGACTTAATAGAGAAGTTAACTGTTTTGAGGAGACTGATGTTGTAGTTCTAACAAATTCGGTTAACTTTGATTTGGTAGACTTCCCTTTCTCTGACATATCTGGTGTTCAATATGTATAGGAAAATACTCCTTTTGTGGAATGAATTCTTAATCTTTTAGCCTAAAATATATTAGATACTTAGTAATTTGTGGAATTACACAGTGTGCTTTGTATATCTGATCTAAGACAAACTCATTTTGTGAGACATCATAATGGGTTATGAAAGCTGGGATGTAAATGTTGTTTTCATAACAAAAAATAGAGATAGAAACTCAAAACAAATGGTAGTTTTAAGAAATTAACTATAGATCTTTAAGGCATCTTCTGAACCTCAGCACGGTCTTATTCCTTATATGTTTTGGATAAGATTTCTTAGCCAGTTAACTGTGGAAGGCATCATTGAGCACTGTTGGCATATTAATAACTTGGATAGTTAGCATCTTCCTCAAGAATAGTGACGTACAGCTTATAATGTGTATGAACTTAATATGAACATTTTCTGGCTGTGAAGTAAGATGATTAAAACTTTTCTCATTGGAATCGAGTTTAAAAATGCATAATTTGCATTTATTGGTATGGAAGTTCCTCTGCCAGATTAATTGAGGTATTCATTTTTTACTTGCACAGAGTTGATGGACTTCAGATATTAGTTTCATCACTTCCACTAGCCAGATTGTGTGGGTATATGTTATTCTCCTAAAGTAGATGTTTTTTAAAAGTTTTATTAACTTTCTCTATTAGAAAGAAGTTGTATGAAATTATTGCTTTAATATTAGCAATTGAGCATAAAAAACACAATAATGACTCTGCCCTCTGGTGAGTACCAGTGATTGTGCTGATTAATTTATAAACATTTCCTTTTAATCTTGCCCACAAATATAGGAGGAAGATATTCTCTTCCGTGTTTTATAGATGAGGAAAATGAGGATTGAGTAAGGATTGCAGATCTTCATGCATAACAAAACCAGAACTGTATGACTCTAAGTCTAGCGTCTTAGCCATTATACCAAACTTTTTTAAAGTGTATGTTGAAAAGACCATTTCTGGCCTATGACCTTTTAGAAATAGACTGAGCTTTTTTCTTTGAAAAACTTAGTTGCTTAGAAGGTTCAGAGTGTGCATTCAGTACACATTCTACCAGGTGAGGTAGTCTGCAAGGCGTGCACTTGCTGAGGACACATGTCCTGTCTTCCAGGAGGAAAAGTTAGACAGTACCAGCGTTTTTGATGGATAGGGAGCCCAGTGCTTTATTAGTCTCACGCAGAAGTTACAGAGAAGTGCAAAAAAGGCATCTCATGAAGTCTCAAGATTAGAAACGCTTCCACGTACGCAAGTAATGAATATATTCTTAAAAATGAAAGCATTAATGCTGGACCCCCTCCTCATCTTTTGAGACATACACCTATTTTCAGTTATGTATATTTCGGTTCCTTTTCTATGCATTAACGTGTCTTTATATGTACCTTTAAAAAGTGCATACTGTTGCTTGTGTATATGTTATTTTTAAAAAGTTGCATCATGATGTATAGAGCTGGGTATTAAGGGACCTGATCTTGAGTCAAGTCTTAAATAACTAAGTGGCTCAAGACTGGACGGACAAATCAAGGAAGGCCTTCTATGTTTAGGCCCTCACTTACCTTTCCAATTTTATCTGCGTTTACATCCTGGTGTATCCTTTTCTCTCTTGGAGAAAGTTGCCCATTGGTTTTTTCACATGGTTGAATAGATTGTGTGAAGAACTTGGGTGATGTGCTAAATGGGGAGTCTTTCTCCTGAATGCAGAGGGCTTTACTAAAGCTTGCATTTAAGAAAAGTACTAAAAGTTCATTGTTTCAACGCACCTTCTGAAAGTTTTAAGTATACAACACATTAAGTAATCTTGTTTTTTTTTAAATATGGAAAAAAAAATCTACTTATAAAAATGTACAAGTGTTACACCTGAACCTAATATATGTCAATTTTAATTCTATATTAAAAATAAAAAATAAAAAGTAAGACGTGTTAGCTTTGAACTTATGTATCTAAATTTGCATTGGATCTAATTTGATTACATGCATCAAAGCTAAATTATTTTCATTTTTAAACTTTTAAAATAGTGAATTTATTGCCCACATAACTTACAGTATGAATAGAATAAAAAAAAAAAACAAGGAAAATTGACCTACACTACCCTAACATATGAACTATTTTTATTTTTCTTGCCTCTATTTATACATAGTTATCATAATTTACTCAGGAGGCCATTCCAGAGAGAGTAAACAGTGGATAGAGGTGGAAAGGTAGAATATGTTGAAGAATTATTTAAAAGGAAGCTGAAACGTTCATTTAGAGCAAAGGAGATAGACAGAGTAGCAGTTCTGGGTTTTCATTCTTCTGCTACTAATTGGTTCAGATAATTAAGTTAATGTCTTTATGTTTAAATGGTGTCGTGTAAAGAAGAGAGATGGCTTGCTATCTCTAAGGCCATTATTTAAGTTGAGTGTTAAAATTCCAGCTATCTGGTCTCATTCCAGACTGTAGAGTTAGAATTTCTGGGGATGGAATGTTGGAATCCACATTGTATAAGGCATCCCATGTGGTTCAGTGACATGTGATCCAAAACTACACACAGTGAAACACTTTTCTGAGGTTTTTTTTTTTTTTTTTTCCTTTAAAAAGTTATAAGCATCTAGGTAAAGAGAACAAGATATTTTTAGAATTGGAAAATGTGTAAAAACAGCTTGCAACCAACATTGGGTACTTCATCATCCTTCAACTTGGTATTGTTATACTTCTTTTTGTTACTAACTTTAATCTGGAAGTATATCTCTTTTCTCATTGAACATTTTGAAATGTGCCAACATTTAAGTGGAATGTTAAGATAATCAGTATTAGTGGTAATGAATTTTGAAAATTTGAAGAACTGTTATTAATTGTGCATAGTTTTGAACTGTAGGCACTGGTATTTATTTTTGCTAAAATCTAAATTTTAAATGAAATTACAATTTTCATCTTATGAGTCCTACAATATCATTTAATTCCTTTTTCTTAACGTAGACTTTTATTGCCAGTGTATGATCTAGTGGAGTAAACTCCATTTGCAAAGTCAGCATAAAGGGACAGTGTTTGGAAAACAGTTTGAAATTGTTATTTCCCATAAGTTCCTTGAACTCTGTCTGGAAATGTATTCTCATTTTGTGGATTATTTTTAACCCTTTCCAGAGCTTTCTCTCTACTTCCAAAGCGTGTCCTTAAGATTCCATGTCAAACATCCCTACAAATATATTTTCAGTAATTCTTTCGCTTTTTCTTAATCTGTGGAATCAGTACCTTAAATTTTCTAAGTTAAAATAGCTATTAGAACAGGCTGTCATAATTATTGCCTTTTTTAAGAGACGTGGTGTGATGATGGCAAGGGGCATGCCAGTCTCCATCCCCTCATGGACCCTTCACTGGCATATCTCAACTCCATGGAATTAACATGGACTTTTCATTTTCCTGGTTGCTCCCTTCAGAGGTTCATTATCTTCTGTTACTTCTGTCTCTCCCTTTCATTCATTAGCAGATTGTAGGAGCTGGAACTTGCAGTAGTTCTGGACTGAGTAGGAGAAATGCCTTAGGGGATCTTATTTCTGAGACAACCCCCCCACCCCCTTCCCCCCCCCCCCCGCCCAGGTTGTAAAAAGTAGAAAAGAACTATGAAGAGATATGTAAAAACATTTGTTAGAGAGGAGTTTGGCAAAGTAGAACCAGACACAAATTCTCTACCTAATTACTCAGTTGCAAAACACTGTGGCGCTGTTATCACATAAATTACATGTCATTCCTTTATTTAACATCATCTCGCAAATGCAGTGTTTAATTTTTACAAATATTCTCTTCCTTGTCTCTGCTTATGTTTTACATGCCTGCAATGTATTATAATTATGATAATTTTTTGCAGTGTTACTTCAACTTTGTATAAAATGAGTTGGGTGTTTCAGAGTGTGTAGGTTATACCACACTTCCCCGTGTTTCTATATTCATCCATTTTACAAAATGGGTTTTTATTGGACACCTCATTTCTGGGTGCCGCTCTAGGGGGTACAGTAGGAAACCAGAAGATGCTTACTGTTTAGGATCTGACCTTCCAGTGTGGGTAGCACACACTGGTAAAAAAATAAATGAGATTTCTGGTAGCTTTCTGTATGTAGCCTTTTCCTTTTTATGACCTTTTTCTAAAGAATTGTTCACATTTAAAATGCTATTAGCTGCATGAATTAGGTAACAGTTTCATTTTAACCTTAAACGTGTTATAATTTTTATATTCTCAAATTAATTGTGTGATTGTTTATTCACTGCTGTGTCTTCAGGAGTTTCAGGCCAGTAGCTGATACCCAGTAAACATTTTGCAGAATAAGCTTGTTGAATTCGTGGTTCTTTACAGCTGTTTTCTTGACTCCAAAGCTTATCATTCTTTTTAAATTTTGTTTTTAAGTTATTTTCTGTGAATTGTCTCTTGATTTTCTTTCTCGATTTTTTTAATTGGGATTTTTTTTGTCTTTTCTGATTATTTAAGCTCTTCGTATGAAAAATACATTAATCATCATGTCATTTTCTGTAACCACTTTTCTGAGCTATGGCTTACTTTACATTCTTTTTATTGTGTAGGGATTTTGTTTATATAATTAAACTTTTATTTCAAAGCTGATAGAGTTTTCTGTATTCTGGAAAATATTTTGTGAATTTATCTTGAAATGATGTGGACATAGTATGTAGGCCAGTATTTAAAATTTTAAATGAGATAATAAAATATGAACATACACTGAAGCATACGTAGAGTTATATACATGGTATTGCTGTTTGAATGAAACTTCCGCGAATGGATGTAAGGCAAATTTAAGTTAGTTGGTTTTGGTTTCCATTTATCAGGTTGTCCTGACAGCCAGTTCCATATAAATACATTCATACATATATATATATATATATATATATATATATATATATATATATATATATATATATATATATACACATACATACATATATATGTTTTGTGTGTGTGATGAGTTTTTTTGAGCATCATGTTAGTATTAGTGAGTTCATTACAACCAGATGTCTTGCTTGGTGGGTTTGTGTATCCATTTAATGATAATTGTGGCGTTGAAGTTCTAACTATATAAATTCACTTCATTAAACATTCTCAAATCAGGGTATAACAAGAGACTCATTCCCCCTCGTCCCCCTACATAATGTTTCCGGTGTCTGGCATGGGAATGAAACTCTAATAGAATTTAAATCGATCTCATAGGGCTGTGGGTTGAGTGGCACAGAAAGAAGCAGCAGGGTGTAGGTGGTGGCCTCAAATTCTCTGGGTTTTGTATCTGGCCAAACTCTGCATCTGGTGTTTCCCCGGAAATTTGGTGCCAGTGTCATACAATGCCACATCTGTTTTCAACAAATGTTTAAGCACCAAGTTCTTAAATTTCTGGCATGGAAACCTGGCATCCAGTATCTCCAAATATAGGTTTGAGGTTTCAGCAAGTTTGGGGTTAACAAACCCTTCTTTAATTTTTCTGTTTAGGAATCAAACTGGTATTGCTCTTTCACTGTGTAGTTTTAAAATGTAGTTTTAACCACATTTGTGCTACAGATTCACACATATAACCCAGTTCAGTATCTTGGTAACTTATTTACCATTAATTCTAATCTGAGTATATAGGATAGAATCATTAGTGTGAATACTTTCAGTCACTGTAAATAAATACTTTAATTGAAGACAAATTCTGTATTTAGAACTCACAAATTTTCTGGATGTATTAGACCCTAAATTTATATTTCACTCAGTTTTAATTAAAATGCTGTATAAGGTAGATATTACTGTGTCCTTATAAATAAGGAAATTGGAGTGTAGGTAAATAACTCGGTAGTAGTCATACGGCCCGTAAATGGCTTATCCAGGATTCTCCTCCAGGTCTGACTCCCAGTGGTCATGACCCACATGGCTCCTACATGGTCATGACCACCTTTGCAGGTATCCAGATCTGTTCTGCCAAACATGGCCATCATTATGGTAGTACTGGTGGTGGGATTCATGCTTTTTGAGATCCCACATTCTATGACCACAAATTAAACGTAAGATATTGTTTACTCCAGAATCTGTTTTTAGCTTTATGCTTTCTATAGTAATATTACCTTCTGAATTTTCATGCTCCTGTTTTTTCCCATCCAGTTTATAGCATTTTAAGTGTTCAAAGTGTGACTTATCCCTGACTTGTACCTAATTTTCAACATGAGAATATGGCTGACAATTGTAGCTAATAGGTAATTTATTTTTTAATATCTGCCTTCCACCCAACCCTTAACATTTTTTTTAATGTTTATTTTTTTTTGAGAGAGAGAGAGAGAGAGAGAGACAGAAACAGAGACAGAGCACAAGCTGGGGAGGGTCAGAGAGTGAGAAGGAGACAGAATCTGAAGCAGGCTCCAGGCCCTGAGCTTCAGCACAGAGCCTGATGCGGGGCTTGAACTCATGAACTGTGAGACCGTGACCTGAGCTGAAGTTAGATGCTTAACCGACTGAGCTACTCAGCCACTACCCCATTTTTAAAAATTTATATATGTTTGCTAGTAATTTGTGTATTTTCCTGTAATTAACTTTTTCATAGGTAATATGGTCAGTTGGTTTCAAATTCAAGAGGTAGAAATTATATAATATAACAGTAGCTTACCAGACTGTGTAGCACTTACTCCGTGCCTGGGGTTCTTTTAAGCATTTTCAGCATATTGATTTTATCCTCACCATACTGATGAAGTGTAGTACTGCTACATTTTGCAAATGAGTGAACTGAAGCCGGAGAGGTATACATGATCAAGCTGGTCTAGGTTTTGTCATTTATTTCGTCAAGGTTCACCTCCTTTGGAAACTCTCATATGAACATAACGCTCTTTTCAGAGATTGGCTGGATTCAGTGTTTATAGCCATGCACTTGTTACAATTCTTTCTCATTTCCTCCTTAGACTATAAGCTTCCAAAAGGTAGGTACCCTGTCTTATGCTCTTGTGCAGACTCAGGACTTAGCATGATTTCTGGCATTCACTGAGTACTTCCTAAATGCTGTTTTGCCAGGACGAATTTTCCCATTTTAAAAATGGCTATATCTGCTCTGCCTTTTTCACAGAATAATTTACAAGATCAAATGAGGGTTCATGGCTTTCAGTAGGCTTCAGAGCACTACACAAATAGATGTTAAACCAATTATGGAGTGTACTGTATATGCTTAATGAAGTCTGATTCTTCAGACATTAATCTGAATCCTCTAGACATTAGCACAGGGGTGGTTACCCAGGACACCTAGGATCTTGAAAAACCAATGTGTCACTGTGTTCTGGTATTTTTAACCAGTAGTCATAATGATTTCAAATGATTTTTGTATAATCATTGCATTTTTTTTCATCTTCTCTACTGAAGGCGGAGGGAACTGTTGATATCCTGATATTTACATATTGCAGACTCATCCTGTCTAGATTCTACAGCTGGTTCTGCTGTCCAATTCAGTTTTCTCAACATTGGCTGCATATGAGAGTCATAGGGCTGTAGTTTTGCTTTTTGACTGAAGATTCTTAAGCTCTGCTTTCTAATTCAGTGGATCAGAATCTCAGGGCCGTAGGGAGAGATCAACATGGGTAGTTTTGATGAGTGTTGAGGGATTAGATACGTTCTAAATATAGACTGAAAAGGGGCTTATAGTTTACAAATATTTTTAATAAGAAAAACAGTTGTTTCATATTTAATAGCTCTCAAGAGCACTGACATTTATTTTGTTACTCTGCTGTACATTTTATAGTCCATTTGTGTCGGTGAGTTCAGTGGACACTCTAATTACTCAAAACCATATGGCCATGGCCAGCAGCTGATAAATGGGTTACAGTTTTTACCCAGCCTAAAAACTCATCTTTGCCTTGCTTGGGAGATTTGGGGTCTAGAGCTGACCCTCTCTTATTTTAACAGAAATTGCAGTTTTATGGATATAGACATTTCACACCTTGCTTGTAGAAATGAGGGGCCACCAATCCAAGCTGGAGCCTAGATGAGGCTCATCAGTTTCCATAAAACATGGTCAGTTTTGCCATCTGCTAGTCTGAAGGTTTGAGTATGTATCTCTGCCCTTAGTAACACACAGTACCTGCAAGCCAGGCCCTCATCAGAGAATATAACTTGGCGTATCCAGCTCTTGTCAGTTCTTCATTATGGAGAATTGTTTGAAGGACATGCAGTCTGTTCTACAGTTACTCCTATCAAGTTGGGCCACCAGAAAGATGTTTTAAAAATATCCTACCTTGTCTGAAAGATGGTAGCTACGCTTGTGGTGAGCAGAACACAACTTACAGAGAGGTGGAATCACTGTGTGTGCGTGCCTGGAACTAATGTAACGTTGTACGTCCACTATACTTCAGTAATGAAAAAATCTTACCTTGTTACCCCTACTTTATTTCTTCATTTATAAAAGAGATTTTGAATTTTCAATCACTTGCCTTGGGAGTTTCTTCAACAGTTACATTATCTAGCCGGAGAATTGGTATGGACAATTGAGAATTTTTTTTTTTTTTTAATTATAACCTTGAACCTATATGCTGAAACTTATTAAAATAGAACAGATTGGAAAAGTTGGATTCCCCTTGTCCATATAGATCACATTAGGTACTGATTTTTAAATGAGTTTACGAAGTGGAAGTATATTTTTGTAATTATTTTGCAACACTTAGCGTGTCTGTGCATCTTCTTTTATATCACTGATTCAATTTCTGACTTGTTTTTTCCTAATAGAGTAAGCTATTTGTACTTTCATCAGAAAAAAAAAATCAAGTTGATATGTTTTATGAATGAGTCATTTCCTTATTCTAACTAAACACTTGCACATTTAAAAAAAATGTAGAGAGGCTTTTCTGCAATTGATGAATGAAAACTCTGGATACTTTTACAAGTGGGGGCAATTTGTTATAAAATTATTTTATTTCCCTTATTTTATCAGTCAGGATTGCATTAGTATCAAATGGCAAAAACCCCAAGGATTGCCAAGATAGGGATTTGTTTGTTTTAACAAATCTCTTGGTATAGGCAGCAGAGAGCTGATGCCCCCAAGGAACAAGGTCTTCCTACTTTTTTCTCACCCTGGCATCCTCAGGTACAGGAATTTGTCCTCACGCTTTTCCTCTCAAGGATTCTAATGTCCTAAGATGGCTTCTGTGCTTCTAGATGTATTTTCAACGAAAGATGGAATGGTGTGGGGTAAAAGTCTTTCTTCTTCTAAGATTTGTCCCCCCAGCCCCACCTCAGGAATTGTTTATATTTTATTGATCCAAACTAAGACATATTACCCTCCTAGCTTGCAAGGAAGATGGGAAAATAGTATTTTTAACCTATACAGAGAAGGCCTGTGAGATGTATCTATATCTATATTTATTTCTATATCTATCTATATCTATATCTATATCTATATCTATATCTATATCTATATCTATATCTATATCTATATCTATCTATATATCTCATACATATATACATCATATATATATATCTCACAGATGCACAGACACACTAAGTGTTGCAAAATAATAGAAAAAAAAATATATCACAGGCCTTCTCTTTATAGGTTATATATACAGATGTATATATCTAATATTGGATATTAGATATATTAGATATATATATATTAGATGTATATATTTTATATATAAGATATATATTTTAATATGTATATACACACACAAATAAATAAACATATATATATATTTTAGTTTTTCTTTAGTATGGCTACTTTTTCTAGTCAGGTTTAATTTAGGAATTCGGAACACATTTAATCTGAACCTGTTCACATAGATAACTAATCTTTTGAGGTAGAGAATAATTATATTTTTAAAGTGTTGAGATAATGTGATAAGTCAAATTCCAAAACCCTATGATTTGATAATATTTCAAACTTTAATGCTTTTAGAAGGAAGACTTTGTAACCTTTTGCACAGTTTCTAGTTTTGGTGAGACAAAGTGAACACAGTAGCTGTAGGTATTGAACAGATGAGAGTTTTCATACCAAAATAGTATTAAAGGAGCTTAAGAATTTAATTGAAGGAGGAGGAAAGTAATAAAATATTGGAAATGAGATAAAATTGTAAAATAAGTAATGCTTTTGTGTGAGAGTAAAGGAGAAAATGTGACAGAGCACAGGTAACATCGCATAGTAAAGCAAAGAAAGACCAATCAGGCAGCTTGAGTTTCAGTCCCTTTCTACCATGTCCAGCTAGCTGCACCCTACATGTGACATTAATCTCTTTGGGCCTTGGCTTCCCCTTCTTTTTTATAAATACTAATTATACCAACCTCAGAGTGCCATTTGACTCCCCTAGTAGAAAATTGCTAGGCATGTGGTAAGGACTAGTTAACTCTTAGTTTCCCTTTCTGAAAGGATAAAGATGAAAAAGTGGCTAACTTTTAAAAGCAAGCATGTGTAGTTCAAGATCTGTGTCCTGGACAGCTTAACGTTTTATGTGAAAGAAGCCCATCTTTGATCCGTAGCCCAACTATCCAGCTTAGAATGGCACTGGGTTATCATGTATTTAGAGTGCCTACTTAAAACCACTGTCATTCCATCTTTAATGATTTATTTAATTCTACATATATATGTGTAGTAAAATTTAGTAGGATTTATTGGATTTTAAGGAATATAGTGGTACTTTCCAAATCCATAATTTTGTTCCTTTATAATGTGTTAATGTTTTTCTCCCAACTAGGATTTTAGGAGTGGACTTGGTATTACCATAATTCCTATGAATGTTGCAAATGTAAAGCAAGTGGTCCGAACTGTAAAACAGTCTTTTGAAATAATCACTCCCTACAGGAGTTTTAGGTAAGTTATACTTAAACGTTTTTGTTTGTATTATCCCAAGAAAGCTTGGGTGATCTACTTTTACATGGCTAGTGGTGGTTTTATTCCTTATAGATCACTTAATAAAATCATGTTGGTTCTTTTCCATTATTGTCTAATTTGTTAGCCAGTATATAAAAACACCTTGTAAAAGTGACCTGAATTATCACACAACCTACAAAGATACTAATTTCATGAGATTTGAGTCTTTTCTGAATACCTTTTTTCTTAGTAGGCTTGATAAGTATATTAATTTTTATCAACAATATATGAAAAATTCCTTCACATTTTGAAGGAATAAAGAAATAATATTACATTGCTTTTAAGCTGTATTTTTATTTACCTTCTTTTAGCCTACTCAAATGCAATCCTCTTTTAAAATCAATCTCTGATTACAATTTGCTCCATAATGATTTCCTAAAAGGAACTCTTGCTTAAAATAATGGTGGTGGATCTCATAGCACTTATTGATCAAATATATATACATAATGTTTATTTTGAGAGAGAGTGCACGGGCGAGCGTGCATCGGGGAAAAGCAGAAGGAGGGAGGGAGAGACTCCCAAACAGGCTCCACACTCAGTGCAGAGCCCAAAATGGGGCTCAATCCCACGAACACTTAGACCATTACCTGAGCTGAAATCAAGAGTCAGATGCTTAACTGAGCCACTGAGGCACCCCTTATTGATCAGATATTTTAACATTTCATTATATATTTGTTTATGGTATTCCTGTAATTGCTTCATAAGACAGGAATAACAAGTTCCTAATATGTTTTAATAATCTATAATGATTCCATAGCTTTAGTACACAGAAAAGGCATAAGTCAGTGTCTGTGAGCTCAACCACATTAATTCATTTGTCACAAATAATCAGCATATCACAGGGTAGTTTGCAGGTCAGAAGCAATTGTCAGAGGCCTTTGAAGGACTAGCGATTACTTAGCAACTTCAAAAATACTCCCATGTCGAGTACTCATTTTATCTGTCAGAATTCGTCTACTGGCTCAAATTTTGAGGAAAAAATAATCACCTAAAGAATAACAAACTTCATTTTCACATATGCAGATTCAAGCCTCAACTGAAAATGTAGACATTGCGTGAATTGTTTTTACTTATAGTACTTCTAGAAGACACAAAATATGTTGCGGGGTTTTTCCTCACACCAACCACTTCTCCAAATACCAAGTGGTTGTCCTACAATTCAGTACTGTTCTCACAGCAGCTACTAGGATTGAACATTAGACCCCACGCGTTGAGGGCTCAATCCCACAGAGCTGCCCTCACTTCACACTCGTCACAAGAGATGGGCCCCTCCACTAAGCCACACTTCTTTCCATCTTGGCCATAATCTGGACTCCCATGACCCCTGCTGCGCCAGATTCAGTAATTTGCTAGGATGGCTCACAGAACTCAAGAGGCAGTGTAATTATTATTACTAGTTGCTTATAAACAGTGCACCTCAGGGACTTCCAAATGGGAGAGCTGCACAGGGCAGGGTACAGGGGGTTAGTATGGCAGAGCTTCCATCCTTCCTGGGCACACCACCCTCTCAGCACTTCACTGTGTTCACCAGCCCATCTGAACTCTGTTGTTCAGGGGTTATTATTGGGGTTTCATTCTGTAGGAATGATTGATTGAATCCTTCGTCTTCGGTGATTAACTTAATTGCGAGCACCTCTCCCAGTCGGTTTGGGCTGAAAGGTCCAAGTCCCTACTCACTTCTTGGTCTTGCCTTGGTCTTTCTCCTGACCAGCTCCCATCCTGAAGCTATTTATGCCTCCAACGACAAATGATCTCACAAGCCTATAAAAGGCACTTATTACTCAGGACATTCCAAGCATTTTAGAATCTGTGTACCAGCAACTATTGGCCGTGACCAACCTCTATGTAATAAAGTAGAAACCACCTAAGAAGTTTATGAATATTACACTGATGATGGAAACAGAAAGTGCTTCAAAAAAATATCCATGTAGTTTACTGAGTTTCCTTATGGATTATTTGCACTGTGTTAGTAGTCTGTTGTTTTCATTATATTTCAAAACATTTTCATCTTCAGAACAGAAAATTTTAACGTGGAACATTTTGCAGGTCATTGACTGAGTTTGGAGCCCTGTAGCCCGTTTTGTGGCACATCGTAGGTACTCAGCAAATATTTCTTAAAGTGAGCCTGTGTTTACTGTTTTGTCCTTTTACTCAGGTATCCAATAAACACTAAGAATTAGGATAAATCAGAACATGACTAAAAATGAGTTAGAATTCTGTTAGAATAGTAATCACTTAAAACTTTTTTGATTTCTCAGTTTCTTAAAGCCATCTGGATGTTCTTCTAATTAAAAAAGAAAATCTATTTTTAAGACTGAAAAAAATCAAAATTTCTGGTGGGTGTTTTTGATAATTTAGTTTCAGACTATCATGGAACAGTTTCCTGGCAAAATAATCCAATAGTCCTGAAACACTGAAACTCTGCCAGTTTCTCATTGATTATTATATAACCACTGCTTAGGAAACATGGCCTCTTAAGTTAAGCTCTTGACCTAACAAGGTAATTTTTACATCCTGGTCAGAAAAATGTGCATGTTCATTTTGGTTTGAGATATGTAAACAGATTCATAAGCAATGTGGGATGTTAAAGGAAAAAAAAGTAGATTTTTAAATTAGATGATTTTTAACAGAAAAGACTATTCAGCTGCCTGGAAGGCATATTTTTCAGCTGCTGTTTAATTTGTGAGTGAAATGAATATGCAAACTGAACATACTGCTTAATTGGCCTTTACAAGGGAGATCGATAATGCAGAAACATTAATTGTTGCAGCTTTACAGCCGAGTCTGAAAAAGAGAAACAAGAGTGGATTGAAGCTGTGCAGCAATCGATAGCAGAAACTCTCTCTGATTATGAAGTAGCTGAGAAGATTTGGTTCAATGAGTCCAACAGGAGCTGTGCAGATTGCAAAGCCCCGGATCCTGACTGGGCATCCATCAATCTCTGTGTTGTCATCTGTAAGAAGTGTGCAGGTAATTAGTGATAAGTTATGCTCATCACTGTTGGGTGGCAGATTGGCACTGAATGCTCTTTATTGTCCTACGTAATGTGTTTCAGCTAACAGTTGTGGAAAAAGAAAAACAGAGAAAGCTTATTACATTTAAATTAAATTTAGAAATATCTTCTCATTCCAAACTTCTCTTATGCATGACTTAGATGTAGAAATTGATTTTTAAGCATGTAATCATTTTGTGCGCCTACTGGACCATGTGTGGAATTTATAAAGACAGTGTTGACATTTTTAGATTTTAAGGTGAGTGTGTTTCAGAATGTACCCTGAACACACGTGCATCTTTGTGTGATTTGCCCATCTTTCCCTCAGTTATATTTTTTAGGATGTATATTTCACATCAAGGTCATTCTGAGCTCTAAACTTGGTATACCACATCTGGTGTCTCTTTTAATGAGAGTTTTTATATAGAAGCATTTCCAAAGAGTATTGAGGTTTATGAGAGGAAACGGTACTATGGTTATCCTATTGTGACATTATAACTTACAGTCTGAGAGCTCAGTGTATTTGGGGGTTCACAGTTGTGAACACCTAACACACAGCTTAGGTGTGTGGTCATAGAGGTCTTGGAAAAGTTAGCCACATCCTAAACTTTACTTTCCAGCTCTACCAGGTACTGTTCTGGTCCTGGGAATTCAAAAGATGTGTAAGAGTTGTTATGTTCTCCACAGATCTATAAATAGTAATTTCAGTAGAGTATGATAAGGGCATGATCAGAGTTGAGTACAGGTTTCAACGAAAGAAAATGTAAGAAGAGTGCTACCGTAGCTCAAGCAAAGACTGGGACAGTTGCTGCAAGCCCTTAGTACTTTTTGAGAGCTCTGTGCTCCCACATTTCTTAGCACGCTAAGATTTTGTCAGGATGTAATTGACATCAATAGCAATAAGAAGAAGCATCAGCTATCCCCCCTCTACTTTGTATTTTTTCCCCAACCTTTTTTGTTCTCTAGGCTTATTGGAAGAGAGCTTCTGTCTTGTTCAAGGATATTCTTTCTACTTATGTCCGCTGCTTCTTCTCTCCTTAGGATCCTCACCTCATCACTTATTCCCTCTCTGTAATGATGCAACCATGGTTTCTTTTGTTTCTGCATATAGAGTTAGGCAAGTCTGTCCTGTTGACACTGGCTTCCGGAAAACATTCTATTCCTTTGTATCATTTTCTGTCTCTTTTCCCCTTCATAGACAGGGTGACTTTCAAGAGTAGAATTCTGCACAGATTTTCTTCATTTCTTTCACTTCCTGCTTTTTATTCATCCTGTAATCAGTTTTCTTTTCTCTGTAGTCCAGTAAAAATATTCTCACCATGTTTATTAATGCATTTTCTCTCTCAGTTTGTATGTGGTCAGTTCCTCTATTTATTGTCACCTTGGCGGTGTTAGACACTGCAGTATTTGACCACTGTGTCTCTCTGACTTTCCCTCCTCCCTTAACTTCCAAAATACCATCTTCTCTTAGTGTGTTCTTAATTCTCTGGTTATCCTTTTTTCACGTTACTTTTCCTTTGCCTGCTCCGAAGATAAAGGTGTTCCTTTCAGTTACATCTTCAATTGTCTTTCACTCTGATGTTCCTGAAGATGTTATTTATCATTTAAATTCAGCACTCACTCGTAAGTGGGCGATTCTCACTCTGTTGAACACCATACCCTTAGGTCTACCTACTGGAGTCTCTTCTTGGATTTGCTCAGGATAGCTCAAAAACAGCACATTAAAAATGGATCTCTTAGGGCATGTGGATGGCCCAGTCATGATCTCACTCTCAGCGCGGAGCCTGCTTCGGATCCTCTGTCTCCCTCTGGCTCTGCCCCTCCCTCGCTCATGCTCGCTCTCTCTCAAAAATAAATAAATAAACATTTAAAAAAATGGAGCTGTCATTGCTGCCCGACTCATTACATAACACTGAGCATGCTCATATATTCCACATCTTGGTCAGAGGCAATACTGTCTACCCTGCAGTCAAGCCTAAAGCCTGTGAGAGCCTCCTGACCCTTCCCCTTTCCTTAAAGCCCACCAAGTTCCATCCGTTTTTATCATCTAAGGATCTCTACACGTGTGCTCCCTTTGGTTTCTCCTCCTGCTGCGTCACCTCGGTTTGTGTCATTTCTTGCCTTCACTACTCCAGGGGTTCCTGCCAGTTCTTCTGCATGTTTTCTGAGCTTGACTTTTTTCTGTGTTACCTTTAGATCATCTTCATAAATGCAAACCTATGCATCTTTCTACCCTTGGGATTTTAGAAGCTTGTGCTCTGAGTAGTTTCCATTTTAACAAAAGGAGGAAAGGAACCTCTTCCCTAATGTAGAGAGAGGTGTGAGCTTTCATGCTCAGAGGCACACAATCCTTAAGATAAAGACAGTGTCTTAAATACCTTTGTTCCTTCTCAGCCTGGAAAGCATCTGACACATTCCTAGGTGCCCAGTAATGATGATTTATACAGGATAATTGAGTCGATGAGAGTAGAATGCTGGTTCTTATTCTCTGTCAGGCATAAGTATAGAATAAAGAATCCATTGAAGATTTTTAGACATATGTTTATTAGAGTTGTAATATGTAATATACAAAAAGTACTAAGGGCTTGCAGCAACTGTCTCAGTCTTTGCTTGAGCTAAGGTAGTGCTCTTCCTCCATATTCTCTCAATGAAACCTGTACTCAACTCTGGTCTTGCCCTTATACTCTACTGTAATTACTATTTATAGGCCTGTGGAGAACATATCAACTCCTATACATCTTTTGAATTCCCAGGACCAGCACAGTACCTGGTAGAGGTGGAAAGTAAAGTTTAGGATGTTTTCTCCAAGACCTTTATGACCACACACCTTGTTGTTGTTGTTGTTGTTGTTGTTGTTGTTTTTAGGATATCTGTGTTCACATACAAGTGATTTAAACACACCTGTCATAAAAGGTTTTGGTAACCTGTAATTGATAGTGAATTGCCACGTCATAAACATGCACACATATATAAGCGTACAGATATATACATAGTTTTAAAACTGTAGTTTTATACCACCACAAGGTAGTGATGAAGATGATTACTTTTATCCTTATCGTGGTTGGGTTTTCTGTATAATTATCACCACTACTCTTAATGCTGTTGGCATGAAAGAAAGTAGATATTGGTGTGTTTTCAGTTGAAAGCATATATACATGTACACATAGACATTTTGAAAAAAATAAAATACATTTACATACAAATTAAAATAGAAGTACAATTGTGTTTTGACTTCAGGACAACATAGATCTTTAGGACCAAAAGATTCCAAGGTTAGAAGTCTGAAAATGGATGCCAGCATTTGGAGCAATGAACTCATTGAGGTAAGTCTGACTTAACTGTGGTGGTAGTTAGCAGGGGTCCGGTAGTATCGAGCAGTGGAGTGGCATGAGTTACTTTAGGAGCTCTGCGAGAATGTTCTCACCACACTGTAAAAATGGCTTATAGTCTGATAGTGGTAGCTTTCGACTCCAACTTTTAGAATGCTTCTTAAATGAGATAGTTACTTTAAAAATAAAAAGTACAAGGAATCTAATAGTAACACCTACTTTTAAAGGCTTGACAGCTTTTTTATTTCTAAGCCAAAATTTTCTTTCTTTCTTTTTAACCCAGCATGGATAAAATATTAGAAAAGTGAATGAAAACATTTGGCAGAATTTTCTTTTCTTTCTCTTGGCCATGCTCTGTCATTAACTGCGCTCATCTGACTTTCTGTCTCCCATTTCCATTTTCTTCTTGGATTTTAGTACCACTCTCGACCACATTAACCCACCTACTCAGCCATTTTAAATGAATCTGTCTCTATGTGAGCTTCAAAAAATAATAATGCTTTTGCTGCAATTTGGTTGCTTGCAGTTTCTTTCCTAGCTAATCTTGTACTGTTATTAAAAGCAATGAGGCTGTATTTAAAATAGAAATAATATCTGCTTTCACATTCCATCTTCCTGAAAGATTTGGGTTTTTCATGTGTTTTTGCATATTTTATACTAAGTTGTATTTTAATTTGTGAGTCAGGTTTTTACAGATTCAAATACATTTTATGAACTGATACTGTTTTATAACTTTTTAACAATTCAGCTCTTTATTGTCATTGGAAACAAAAGAGCAAATGACTTTTGGGCTGGTAATCTTCAAAAAGATGAAGAATTACACATGGACTCACCCGTAGAAAAGAGAAAAACCTTTATCACTCAGAAGTACAAAGAAGGAAGATTCAGGAAGACTCTACTAGCGTCTCTCACCAAAGAAGAATTAAATAAGGTATCCACAATATTTAACAATAGATGTAGATCTTGATGTCTTTAAAAAACGTGTCAAAGGGGCACTTGGGTGGCTCAGTCGGTTAAGCGTCCAACTTTGGCTCAGGTCATGATCTCACAGCCCATGAGTTCGAGACCTGCGTTGGCCTCTGTGCTCACAGCTCAGACCCTGGAGCCTGCTTCAGAATCTGTGCCTCCCTCTCTCTGCCCCTCCACGACTTGTGCTCGCTCCCTTGCTCGCTCGCTCTCTCTCTCTCTCTCTCTCTCGCAGAAATAAACATTAAAAAAAAATTAAAAATATGTGTCAAGGATTTTGAAGAGTTTTAAAACATCCTTTACTGTCTGATAAAAGTATTGCTTAATGTAATTTTATTTCCATTTGTGAGATTGTACTATTTATTGATTTTACCATCATTTTACTTAAGAATTCATTATGAATAGTAGATAAATTCTTTGTTCATCACTTGAGTTTCTAGCTAACTTAGGTCCATTATTCTTTTTATCCCCATATTTATTTATTTATTTTTGAGAGGGAGAGCTCATGTATGAATGCACACAAACAAGCAGGGGCAGGGTAGAGATACAGGGAGAGAGAGAGAGAGAATCTCAAGCAGGCTCTTACACTGACCAAGCAGAATCTGATGCAGGGCTTGATCCCTGGAACCGTGAGGTCATGACCTGAGCCAAAATCAAGAATCAGATGCTTAACTGACTGAGCCACCCTGGCATCATCAAACCTAGTCCATTATTCTTAAAACTGTGACAACTTCCCTTATTTTAGGGATAGGACACTAAACAGAACTTCAGCTCATATACTGCTGACATTGTGTCACCAAAATCTACATCATTTACTCAGTGTATTGTTAGAAGCAATGGTTTGCTTTGTGCTGTTGACCTGAGGTGTTATTTGCCTTTGGCTGACTGATTCCAGATCTACTTGTGCCTGTTTTATGTTGCCCACTTGTTCTTTACCCTTTTGGCAAAGAAGCTGTTAAGCATCCTGCCTCCTTTCCTTTTTTAAATTGCTGCTTTGACTTTTTGTGTGTTAGGAGGCTTGTCTATGTAGAGATATTTAATACATGTGCTTTTTATATGCCTGTTGTTTTATTCTTAGAGAATACATTCTTCCATGGTTATCAGTTTTCTGGTATGCTTTTAGTGGCAGTGTTTATGGATAAAAATGCTCAAATAAGTAGCATTATGTTAAACATCTTGGAAAATAAACACATAAAGGCCTTTTTCATACTTCTCTAGAAATTATAAGATTATAAAATTGATTTACATATCAGATTAGTTCCCCTAAAGTAAGTTTTTAGTCTTTGTACATCTTTGGTAATAACAGAGTGAGGCTATCAATTGATTTTAAGGCAGTGAACGGCACACGAAAAATGAAGGATTGAATGGGCACCTGAGGTAGAGAAGAGTGAGGGAGATGGCAAGGGGGAGGCGCTTGGGAACTATTATTTATATAGGTTATTACTAAGACACAATTTTATTTTGGGTGGTAGTTTCATTGGTGTTAATTATATTATCAAAATAATAGACCAGACATGCGTGGAATACTAACAGGGTATCATTAACGAAGGATTACGATTAATTCTGTGCACCAGAGGTCCGTAATAAATAAGCATATAAATAGTAAATTGTGGATATGAGGAAGTAATTGTGATAAAGTTACAGAACCAGGGCGTATCTTCATCCAATGGTTTCTTGCTTTCTGATGGTGATTGGTGTCTTTTTAGTGGGTATACTGATGTCCCCAAATAAAGTCCTCTCTGCTACACCACACAGTTTCATGAGTTCAGACGTTAGATAAATCTTACATTAATTACTAGCAATTGCCTTCTTCCTAAGAATATTATAGAGAAGTATACCCATTGGGATTTATTTCTACAATGGGGTTCTTAAAAATGGTACTCTTAATATCAGTAAATAATTTGTACAAAAAATTTATTGAATATATATATTTTTAATTGGGATATAATTTACCTACAACATTGTATAAGTTTATTCAACCTATTGATTTGATACATTTATACAGTTGCAATATGATTACCATTGTAGTTGAAGCTAACACCTCTCTTACATCACATAATTATCATTTCTTCTTTTTTTGAGACCATTTAAAATCTTTTAACAATCTTGAGGTAAATAATACAACATTATTGATTATAGTCACTGCATTGTGCATTATATATCCAGAACTTATTTTCTAGTTGCAAGTTTATACCTTAAACAACATCTCCCCAACACCTCTTTCCCCCACCCCCACACCCTTTGGTAACCACAGTCTCTTTTTTTTTTTTTTTTTTAAGTTTAGTTTGAGACAGGGAGAGCAGGCTGCATGTGCGTGTGAGCTGAGGAGAGGCAGAGAAAGGGAGAGAGAATCCCAAGCAGGCTCCATGCTGACCACGTGGAGCCTGACTCGGGGCTTGAACTCACAAACCACAAGATCATGATGAGCCAGAATCAAGAGTCGGATGCTTAACTGATTGAGCCACCCATGCCCCTTGGTTCCTATGAGGTGGCTTTTTTAGATTCTACATTTAAATGATAAATAATACATATCTTTCTCCATCTGGCTAATCTCACTAAGCATAATGCCTTCAGCTTCCATCCATGTCCCAAATGGCAGGATTACCTTCTTCCTCGTGGCTGAATAATATTCCATTGTGTGTGTGTGTGTGTGTGTGTGTGTGCGTGTGTGCGTG